>NC_072487.1:21572622-22268455 GCF_027574615.1 Eptesicus fuscus
TTATGATCTTCCTGGAAAACTGCTAGGTGCATAGAAAGGTATCTGAGCATGGTGTCTGCGTGCACATCATACATCACTTTGGACTGCCAGACAGCAAAGGAAAAACATCGTAAACACTAATTTTTACCCCTAGACGGTTTAGTAATTTGCTAAATTTCCTTGTAATTACTTCTAATTATTCATTACATTAGAGTAGAAGGTGGTGGCTATAAATTTTCAATGAAAACAAAATTTAAATACAATGCATCCTAACTGTCTCCGCAGACCCAAGTGGCAACCTGATTTCCTTATTAGGGAAATCCGACAGACACTGGCAACACATGCTGCTTCTTAATGCGGCAGAGGAGGCTGAGCCAAGATAGCAGCACTGAGAGTCTGATGCTCGCTTTGTGAGGAGGCTGCGCGAGCAGCTCACCAGCTTCACTCAGGTGCCACCGTACTGGGGCCCACCTCTTCCGGGGTGGTGAGTTTTCACCAATCCCTGCACTATCCCCGCCAGGTGTCAGCATCTCCGGGTAATTCAGAGCCCCTCTGGTCCTTACTCATCCCTCTCTCCCCCTTCCTCCTACTCTCTCTCTGTCTTCCTTTCTTCTTCTCTGTCTTTCACAAAATATGTATCCAGCACATCCTCTGAGCGAGGCAGGGTGGGAAACGAGGAAGATCCTCCTGAAGGAGACGGAGGGAAAGCAATCTACAAGTAAAACACCACAGCCCACGGTGGACTGTGCCTCCCAAAGGCGCGATTGCAGCACCATCCCAGTGCTGGCTGACTTCCATCTAGAAGGGTATCTGAACAGCTTCATGGAGGAGGTGGCAACAGAACTGGACCTCAAAGGACATTTACAATTGGACAGTGTATGTAGCGATTGTGGAAACCGGTATGACAGTTCATCAAAATGTTAAACGCAGTTATCATATGATTCATCAATTCCACTGGTAGGTGTGTAAGCTGTGTGTACAATGAGGTCAACTGAAGTTATCATTTATAATAATGTAGGAAAAAGTAAGAAGTGAAAGCGGAAACACAAACAGATATTTACATACACACACACACACACACACACACACACACACGTTCAAAGCAGCATTACTCACAATAGCCAAAAGGTAGAAGCAGCCCATGTCCAGTGAGGGATGAATGAAATGGTAATGGACACAATACAATGTACAGATGATGTGTTGTAGAACTGAGCACCTGAAACCTGTATAATTTTTTAACAGTGTCACCCCAATAATTTAAAAGAATGTGGTAGATAATAATAATAACATGATGAAATATTATTCAGCCTTAATAAAAAGCAGAATTCTGATACATGCTACATCATGATGAACCTTGAAGACATCATACTAACTGAAATAAACCAGATACAAAAGGATTTTATGTTGTATGGCTCCACTTATTTGAGGGATCTAGAATAGTGAAATTCAGAGACGGAAAGTAGAATGGTGATAGGCAGGAGCTGGGGAGAGGGGGAAATGGAGAATGATTGTTTCAGTTGAGGAAGATAAAAAAAAATTGAGATGGGTGGTGGTGATGGTGCACAACAATGAGAATGCACTTAATGCCACTGAACTGTACATTTTAAAATGGTGAAAATAGTCGATTTTATGTTATGTATATGTTACCACATTAGGAAAAAGTGTTAAAGAAATCTGACAGTGTAGAGGGAAGGAAAGACACTTGAGGTGGAAAAACAGCATGAGGCAAAGCGCAGAGGTGGGAAGGGACAGGCTCCGCTAGGAACAGGGAGGAGACCCATTTGGCTGAAAGGCATTGGATGCAAGAAGCGAACAATCACAATGATCACAAGAGTAGGAACCATAAATCTAACCTTTGGAGCATGTTTGTTATGTACCAGGTTCCGTGCTACTGGCTTTTGCTAGTATTGGCTCATTAAGTCTTGTCACTAACCCATAAAGTCGGTACTTTTATTATCCCCAATGTAGAGATGAGAAGTCTATGGCTCTGAAAAGGCAAGTAATTTGCATTATAAACGTCAAAGCCAGGACCTGACTCTGTCTGTCTGTGTGTCTGTCTGTCTGTCTCGAGAGCCTGAGCTTAATGGTTCTGCCTCCATCCCCCCACCTCCCCACCCTACACCCTGTAGGCAATGTGCAAGGAGAAATGGGTTGGGCCTTTGATGCCAGAGTAAGGAGTTGGGCCTTAATGAGTAAACAGAGGGGATCCAGGAACGAATTTTGAGCAGCAGAATGACGTAAAGAGAGCTATGTCTGGGGAATATTAATCTGGCAGGGAGAGATAGGAGGCTAGAGGGAAACTTGGAGTTTTTCCAAGGAATAAATAATGATGACCTGTCTGGAGAGGCTGCCACAGGAAGAGGGAGGATGGACAGAGACAGGAGGCAACTTCAAGGGCTCAGGAACACACTAAATATGGAGAATAAGACCATTCCAATTTTGTTTTGTGGTTTTTAATAATTTTTTTAAATTGATTTCAGAGAGAAAGGGAGAGAGAGAGAGAGATAGAAACATCAATGATGAGAGAGAATCATTGATTGGCTGCCTCCTGCATGCCCCACACTGGGGATGGAGCCCACAACCCTGGCATGTGCCCTTGACTGGAATCAAACCCAGGACCCTTCAGTCCACAGGCTGACGCTCTCTCCACTGAGCCAAACCAGCCTGGGCTGTTTTGTGGTTTTTAACACTGGGAAGATAGTGTAGCTATCAGGAATAGGAACCAGGGAGGGAAATGAGATTGTGAAGGAAGGGAGTAAGTTGGGGGCATTGGGAGTTGAAAATGTTAACAGATCTGATTGGTAAGGATGTTCCTCAAAAGGTTGGAAAATGAAAGCGTCAGACTTTAGCTTGAGAAGTTCAAGCACTCAGACAGGAAAACTATGGCAGCCTGTTGAGGGCTGGGTCCCCGGGGCTAACTCTACATATTCAAGCATTTAGGAGTTCCCAAGATGTCCACTCAACCCAGCCAGTCTGCACCTTCCCTCCATGCATACCAAGCCCATCAGTCACCCATGAGCAGATACAAAGGAACATCAGACACTTGAGATCTCACAGATACTACCCCATAGGAACTGTTTCTGCAAGAAATGTGAGGCAAAACTGTATCCACAAAATGAGAAATGCTGCTGTAATAAAAGAGCCACCCAGCAATCTATAAAAAAATTTTTTGAAATAAAAATTATCAGTGCCATAGTAACAAAATTTCAAGAGAAAATTTAGAGATAAAGACAAGGACATACTTTCGAAAGCAGACCAAGTAGTTAACATCAGCTGAGACACAATAAGAGATAAGAGACCAGATGACCAATCCAAGAAGGCCAACCTCTGACCAATCGAATAAATAACACAAGAATGAAAGCTCAAGCCCACATGTCAAAGGGGTCCACTGAGTTCCCAGCACAAGGAGTAAAAGAACCACACTATTGTCTGTGTCCATGGGTTATGCATATATGCATAGAAGTTCTTTGGTTAATCTCTTCCCAGCTTCCCACACTCATAATTTCCTGTTTATCTGTCCTTTCAGTTAACTGTAAGCTTTGGGAGAGCAAGGCCTGTATCTTACTTGGCATTTTTTCCCTGCACTTACCCAGTCCTAGTGCATGGTTCAGTAGACACTGACCGGAGGTCTGGACAGATGGAGGAATGGACGAATTTCTCCTTTGGTTACACAGAAAAGGGGACAGTGGCTGCCTCTGAGAAGTATACACATTCTGCTCCATTATTAAAAGAAACGGCATAATTGGGCTCCGTTTTCACTCCTAACAACAGAGGAGACCATTTTGCCTGTCATTCTTCAGAAGAATTGTGAAAAATAAGTTCATATGGATTATTAAAACTTCACCTCTAAGAGAATTACACTGCAAAAAAAAAAAAAAAAAATTAAAGCCCAGCATTCTCACACCGCCACTATTCCTCAGATTGCAGCCTTCCTTCCTGTTCCCAGGACTGTCCTCCTGTGGCTGTTCCCCAACGTCTTCGCTGAAATTGACTTCTTTGCCTGTGGCTTTAAAATACATTGACTTTCACAGTGAGGGCTTCCGCCCCCAGGCAGGATCTATATCCCTGCTTTGAGGCCCATGTGGGGCCACCTCTGACTAACTCACCTTTACCATTGACCCTCAGGGGTCCTACCGTGCTACTCATCGTACTGATTTAAAGCCCAAATGCTGTCTGTGAGAAACTTCCCCCAAAGAGCATCATACACACGAAAGGCCAGTGCCCTTCAACCCACAGGCAAATATGTACCTCACATGACTCAGGTTATTATTGGCCCCAGGCAAGAGCTTAGTCTCCACTCCTGCTCTCCTCTTCTACACATGGATCAGATTGAGGCATTTCAGACCACAGTTGCTGTTCCTCATTTGCACCCCCAAACCCCGTGCTCCCTGGAGTGTTGCTCGAGATCAGTGATAGTATTTGGTCTATGACGTTAAGGACTGTGTGGACTTTTCTTTTAAACTCCCATCTGTTGGGAGTTTCCTTTTTTGCCCTAGGCCCTTGAGCAATAAGATGGTGCAAATAAATTAAGCCAGTTCTACTCTTAGGGGAGGATTCTCCTTCTCTTCTGCTCTACCTCCGGTCATCAGCTTGGGCAAAGGGAATCCTCCGTGTGGTTCCCTGTGACTCCCTAGATTTTTAGATTAGGCTTTGATACCAGAGTCACAGTCAACAGTAACTCTTGTTTGTATTGATTTAGGCTCTTTGCTCATAGTCTCTTCAGGGATCACAAAAGGAGGGATAGCTGAAAGTCGAGGCAAAGTTTGAGTTTGAGCTTCCCATGTCTTGCCCATCTATGTATATCTCTTTTTTTAAATATATTTTATTGATTTTTTACAGAGAGGAAGGGAGAGAAATAGAGAGTTAGAAACATCGATGAGAGAGAAACATCGATCAGCCGCCTCCTGCACACCCTCTACTGGGGATGTGCCCGCAACCAAGGTACATGCCCTTGACCGGAATCGAACCTGGGACTCTTCAGTCCGCAGGCCGATGCTCTATCCACTGAGCCAAACCGGTTTTGGCTGTATATCTTTTTTATAGGTGTCTTTTGACTCCCTGTTTTATTGGAACTTACCAAACCACCCTGGAAATGTCACTTCCTTGGTATTAAAGAGAGGAGATACCTTGCTTAGCCTACTATGTGCAAGAATCTGCCACAACTAGTCTCATTGTCACACTAAATATTATCTTCCCTGCTAAAATCCATTTATTCTTATGCACAATTATACAATATATAATTAGATAAGGATGCTGTGTCCAGTTTGGCCTCATGGAGTTACAGCATTTGGTGAGGGAGGAAGGAGGGGAAATGATCATGATCCCATCTCTGGTCCTTAGTTTTGCACAGACAGAAGATGATGACTGGCTCATCCAGAAATGAGTGGCTGATTCAGAGTAACCAAACTTATAAGAGATGGATGTATAAATTAGAAAGCCAGCGCATTAATTTACAATGGAAGATAGAACTTCCTAGTGACTTAAAGGTCATAGCTGCTCTTAAGGGACCCACCTTTCCAGGACCCAGTTGCTTAGAGTACCAAGGTAAGATTCAGATAGTTGACAGAAGAGAATGTAATCAGAGTGAAAGGAGTTGAACAATCTTGTGGAACACTCTGTTCAATTTCCAAAAGGCCTGATAGATTACCCTGGCTTCTGAAAAAGTTTATCTTATCAATAGCCAGATGACTTGAGTCCATTGAATACAGAGCCTCTCTCCCTTGAAGAAATTAGATAGCACCCTCAAACTCAAGCTGGCTCAATGTTCCCTGCACTTTGTTCATATCTTCACCATCCTGATTAATTTAGCAAATGAATTCTTAGAGGGCTGTTTTTCTCATAGATAGGTAATAGGTAGATAGATGATATATAGATGATAGGTAGATGATTGATAGATAGATAGATAGATAGATAGATAGATAGATAGATAGATAGATAGATGTGTGTGTGTGGTGGGAGGGTGAGTGCAGTCTTCTATTTAATCACCTAAATTCAAAAACTTGCTCATGCCTTTGTATTTCACCATTATAATGATCATAATGAATATTCACCATGTTCAGAATCCCTGACATAGTTCTGCATCTCTGTTAGTTATTATAAAAAAAAAAAAAGAAAAGAAAAAAACCAACACTTCCCAATTTCCACACCCAGGTCCCTTAAGGGTGTATGACTTGCTCAAGGTCACACAGTGAATCAATAGCTGAGATAGGACTAGAAGTCTGGGTGTGGAAGTTGGGAAGTGTTTGTTTTTTGTTAGTGATTATAAAATAAAAAGAAACGAAAAAAACCAAACACTTCCCAACTTCCACACCCAGACTTCTAGTCCTATCTCAGCTATTGATTCACTGTGTGACCTTGAGCAAGTCATACACCCTCTCTGTGTCTCCAGAATAAAAACTACATTAAGGGAGATGAAACCAGGTGATTTATAAGGTCCCTTCCAGCTCTATAATTCAAGGAGTGTATGCTTGAGATCAGTGTCCCTCTCTTTAAAAATCAGATGATCATATAGCACAATGCTCCCTCATATTTCCTGGGCACACAGCATATGGAAATTTTCACTAAAATTTATTGGAAAAGTTAAAAAGATAAATAAAAAGGTGCCTAAGTGTCAAGAACCATCTGGGAGGACAAGTTCCTGGGTTCGAATGCATGTCTCACTTAGGTTCCAAGCTGATCACATTTACCAATCTGGTAAGCTGTTGGGGTGGAGGGTAGAGGGGTAAAAATTATGATTATCAAAAAGGCTTTGAAACACTTTGATGAAATGTACCATATAAGGTCTAAATATTTTAATTGGGCTTTTTCTGTTTCATTGTTTGCCAGTGAAATTAATCCTGCTGATCTCTAAGTAACAGGGTAATTTAGAAACAGAATTCTACTCCCAGATAAAATTCAAGTATTCACCCTTGACCATTAATAAGTGTATGAGAATTGGAGTGTCCTATTTTTCCTTAACTACAAAATCTCCCTTTGGAGCTCACACATACACCCCCATATGCACTTTACTAAAATGTTTACCATGGAGACGGGTCCTGTGGAAGGGAGGTGGAGAAGTGAGGGCTGTGTGCAAACACGCGGTGGGGAGTCTGGATAGGTTTACAGTAAGCACAAGCTCCCTACTGGGACTGCAGCCTTTTACCTCTCATGGGGGGAGGTGGGGAGGGGGCCTGCCATTGACTTGGTGCTGCAGCTCCAGAAATCAATGCAGCACTAATGAGGGCTGCAGCTGGGAGCAGAGAGGAGCTAGTGGGAGTTTGCAGATGATGTAGCTAAGCTATTTGAAGATGTAGTGGAAGCACAGGAAATGGCGACTCCCATGTCTGTCCTCCTCACCTTTGAACACTGCAAACTCAAAGCTGGGTGATATGAGCCAGTAGTAAAGGCCCAAAGCAGAGGCTTAGATACAGGAGGCTTTCCTGGTCGCAATGAAGGTTTTAACTAATTCATCAGCCCAGGGCACACCAGGACCAGAGATGACAAACGAGCAAAAGAAGGTGATTTTTTTTTTCAAGATTACATGCCCTTGAGAATGTTGAAAAATTCAGCCAGGGAAAGGAAAAGTAACATATACACAGCTATCGCTCATTCCTTATAGACCAAAGATCAAGAACTAATGACCTCTGGGGAAGATCTTGCAGAATGGTATGCTTTAATGCTTGACCTCGCAGTGACTTGGTGTTGATTTCCTTCTGCTTTGTTTTTAATTTTGAAAGTCTTCGGTGAGTTATCAGGGCTGCACATTGTGCAACTCCAGGTGCATATCCCCAATGTAGTATTTCCCAGCTACTCCCCAGTTCCCCAGATGCTCTATGGCTCCCCTATACTGAGCCACCACCACACATGTCTGCTACATGGCTTGTCCCTACAGGTCTCTAATTTGGCTCCAAGATGTAGAACATCAAGATTTGTCAGTAAAGCTAGGCAAGGGTCTATGGACTAGAGAATGACAGTGCTCTGCTCTTGTGTGTTGTTTGAAGCTAGGAGTTACAGGAGATGGTCCATCTTTCCCTGAGAACTTATAACACTATGGGGAAATCTGCCCTTGGAAGCATGAGTTGTCCAATTGCATCTAAAATGAGAAGCAAATTAGGTATATTTATACATATGTATACATAGTTTTGTTAATATATTATTCGTATATCATATGATTTACCCAACTAGAGTATGTAAGGAGTGTTTTTAGTATAGTCACAGGTATGTGCAACCATCACCACAGTCAACTTTCTTATCAACTCAAACCCCCTACCCCCCGAAAAAAAACTATATCTTTTAGTAGTCATTCCTTCTCTACCCACCTAGGCAACAATTACTGTGTACTTATTTCTGTAAATTTGTCTATTCTGGACATTTAATGTTTCTGGACATCCTATATAATAAAAGGCTAATATGCAAATCAACCAAACAAGCTGAACAACCGATCGCTATGATGTGCACTGACCACCAGGGGCAGACGCTCATCGCAGGAGCTGCCCCCTGGTGGTCAGTGGGCTCCCACAGGGGGAGTGCCGCTCAGCCAGAAACTGGGCTCACCAGCGGGCTCACGGCTGGTGAGCACAGCGGTGGTGACAGGAGCCTCTCCCGCCTCCAACGCAGCACTAAGGAGCAGCAAGCCTGGCTTCTGGCTGAGCAGCGCTCCTGGCAGGCGGACATCCCCCAAGGGGTCCCAGACTGCAAGAGGGTGCAGGCCAGGCTGAAGGACCCCCAGTGCACAAATGTCGTGCACCGGGCCTCTAGTTTAATAGAAATGGAATCACATAAGTGGTCTTTTATGGATGGTTTCTTTCACTTAGCTTAAGGTTTTCAAGGTTCTTCCATGTGGCAGCATAGATCAGTATTTTATTCCTTTTTATGACCAAATCATATCCCATTTTATAGATACACTAAATTTTATTTATCCATTCATCAATTAATGAACATTTGGGTTGTTACCATTTTTTGCTATTATAAATAATGCTGCTGTAAACATTGATGTATAAGTTTTATATCAACATGTGTTGTCATTCCTTTTAGTATGTATATACTGAGGAGTGGAATTGCTGCTAGGTCACATGGTGACTCTATGTTTAACTATTTGAGAAATTGCCAGACCATTTTCAAAACTGGCTGCACTATTTTACATTCCCTCTACCAATGTATAAGGGTTTTGATTTCCTCACACCCTTACCAACACTTGTTATTATCTGACTTTTTTTATTATACCCATCACAGTGCCTATGGAGTGGTATCTCCTTGGGGTTTGGATTTGCAAGATGTTGAGCATCTTTTCGTGTATTTATTTGCTCTTTGTGGATCTTTTCTAGGAAAGCATCTATGTGTATCCTTTGTACATTTTCATTGGGTTATCTGCCTTCTTATTGTTGAGTTTTAAAAGTTCTTATATAGGTAGAGAGAGAATATAAGATCCTTATTGGATACCTAATTTGCAAGTACTTTTTTTCTATTCTATGTATTATCTTTTTATGTCCTTGATGGTGTTCTTTGACACACAAGAGTTTTTAACTTTAAAGACATCTTCTTTATCTGTTTTCCTTTTGTTGCTAGTGTTTAATATTCCATTGCCAAGTCTGAGATCACAAAGACTTTACCCCTATTTCTTCTAAGAGTTTTATAGTTTATAGCTCTGCAACTTAGGTCTTTGATCTACTTTGAGTTTTTATATATGATGTGAGATAAGGATCCAACTTCATTTCTTTTGTGTGTGGTGATCCAGTTTTTCTCAGCACCAGTTCTTGAAAAAACTATTCTGTCTCCATTGAATAGTCTTGGTGCCCTTCTAGGTTTCTTTTTCTAACCTTCAGAGGTCTTCCCTTAATCTTTAATCTCATCTAACATACTCAGAGTTTCCTTCCTTTCGTGAATACAGAAATGTCACTTTTGCCCTAGCTGGTTTGGCTCAATGTATAGAGCGTTGGTCTGCAGACTGAAGAGTCCCAGGTTCGATTCCAGCCAAGGGCACATGCCTGGGTTGCGGGCTCGATCCCCAGTAGGGGGCGTGTAGGAGGCAGCCAATCAATGATTCTCTTTCATCATTGATGTTTCTCTCTCTCCCTCTCCCTTACTCTCTAAAATCAATAAAAATATATATATTAAAAAAAAAAAGAAATGTCACTTTTTAAATCAGGTTCCCCTACCTCCAGTTCTTCCTGAGAGCTCCCAAGAAATGCTCAGATGTCCCATGGGTCTGTTCTCGTGGTCGCTTTTCCTGAAATTCAGCCATCTCTCCCCCTTTGACCCCCAGTTCTTCAATTTCTGGGCCCTAAGCATGACCACAAGCCTCACTTCTAATTCCCAGAGCACAGCTAAGACTATGCAGTGACATCTAACCCAATTGTACTGAAGGCACAGTGTATGCAGAAGGAAGTTACAAACTAGGAAACGACAACATACAGTTGGATATTGGGTGCTGTTTCTCTTGGTGCCACCCACCTTGCCCATCCACAGAGCATCTCCTGGATAGTGCCCACCCTAGTCCTCTGGTCATCACCTGATGCCAGTATCAATAGACATCCCCCGGATAAGTATGTCCTTCACCAGTCTCCCACCTCCCCCTTTGCCTGAAGGAGAAAACCGTTTCTTCCTCTAAGTCACCATAATTATAACCTTGCAATGATGTAACTCTGCCCATAGCAAGGATTTCAAAAATATTATTATGGAAAGCAGTTTAGGTCCTCTTTATTTTAAACACTCTGTCCCAGAAAAAGATCTGGCTTTAACTTTGCAGAACTAAAAAGCTCCCCAAAATGCCATTCTTAAATCAAAAGAGCTGTCTGCTCTCAATTGGGAAATCGGTGTCTACTTCTAGCTAAACAGGAAAAGTCTGGCCACTTTGAAATTGCAAATACTTACCCTCTTACCCCTATTATGGCCATCAAATGGGACATCAAGTATTGGTGTATCCCTGGTGTACCACAACTACTTTTCCTTATCTCTATTATTAATTATCAGGTTTTAAGTATTCTTAACTTTTTATTTTTAAAAAAGTTATGTCTTATTTCCAATTTGGGCTTTGAGAGAACATATTCTTATCTTGAACATGCTATCTTTAAGCTTTTTCATCATTTCCCTTATGGTTCTTTCTGGTAAGTAAATGAGAATCACTTAGTAGTTCTAATATTGTTCTAACAAAGCAGAAAGGCAACCACATTTATCAATAGTCAAACTGGTAGAAAATTGAGAACACCCAAAATGCCTTTAACAAGACTGATGTCAATATAAGTGACATGCATTTGTGTTTTTAAAATCCAGATAAATTCTGAATTATTTAGCCCAATGTTATTTGAAAAGGAAATGGAACTAATTTTTAACAAAACATATTTTACTTGGGCTGCTATAAAAATAAATTTTAGGAAAAAAATAAATCTTGAAAGTAGACAGTTAATGGTAATAATCTCCTAGGTCTAAAAAATGTATTACAGGCAAATTGAATGCTGGTAATTCTGTTAAAAATAATGTTCTTTTTGTTCCAAAACTGGAATTGATCCTCCTCAATTCTTCATTATTAAAATTCGGGGGGGAAGGGGGGTAATAGAACTATTTCCTATTCTGAGTAATTTATATAACCTTGCATCCCAAGTGCCTCAACAGAGTGCCCAGCATAGGGTAGACAGCTAAACAAGAAATTGCTGAATTAAATAGAGTGGAAATGCGGATGTTCTTGGGTTGGAGTGTGTGTGCTTTGTGAGTGAGGTGTGTCTAGCTCAGCTCCTCTATGCAATAGGCTCTCACTGCCTTCCTGTTGATTTCATGTGAATGGCTCTCATTGTCCAAACTTTATGATATCTACACTAATAAAAGAGAAATATGTAAATTGACCATACCTTTGTGATACCCACCAGCCAATCAGGAGTGGGTATGCAAATTAACCTAACAAAGATGGCAGGTTAATTTGCATACACAGGCACGAAGTGGCTGGGGGCGGGATGCTTGTGTCATTGCTATGATGATGATGCAGGCCTTCCAAATAGCCCCAGCTGCTCCGGGTCTCTGGGCAGCATGGGAAGGCAGAAAGGCGGCTCCAGGCCCGAGCAAAGGTGGTGCCAGCAGCCAGGGGAAGGAAGGGCCATTCTTGCACAAATCTTCATGCATTGGGCCTCTAGTGATTCTATAATGTTCAAAAAAATGAAAACTTCTTGGGCTGAATATTTTTAATACCCAGATTGCTTGCAAGATACTCCAGGCTAGCCAGGATTTTGCAGGAATACCCATGCAGACGTGTCACTGGGGAATGAATGGGCAGGCAGCAAGGCCGGTGGAGGCAGCCCCTGTCTCCCTGGGGTCAGTGAAGGAGATGGAAGTGGGCAGTTCAGCCCTCTCCCTGCCCCTCAGTGCTCCCGGAGACCATAGCACAGAAGCTACATCATAAAGAAACGGCTTCCTGAGACCAGTTTCCCCACTCCTGGCATTATATTCATTAAAAAATACTTACTGAACCCTTGCTTTGTCCTAGGTGATGGGCACACCTAGGTCCCAGCGTAAGCTCACAATGGAGTGTTCACTCAGGACTCTAAGGCCCACAGTCTACCAAAAAAGCTCTGGTCAAGGGAGCATGGAGTACTGAAAATATATGCGTTTGTAATCAGCGGTGTAACATGGTCTTGAATGCCATGGATATCGATGCGCTTGTTTCTAAAGAGTTGAAGATGAGAAAGAGAGGGCTTCAGGATAAGGCCCCAGGAGTGGCCAAATCCGTCTGCTGATTAGGTCCCCAGTATCCATCCTCCCCTTCTTCTTTAGTAGTTTGAATAATTTGAACAGTTAAAAGACACTATTTCCCAGCACCTGTTAGAGCTGAGAGGTCAATATAATATAAACCAGGGGGTTCTACAGGGCTTACAAGAAGCCTCTTTGATGAGTCAGCCCGAAGGTGCAATATGTTGTCTTTTCTCCTTTTTTTTTAAATTCCTTCTTGCCTATGGATGTGATGGCTACCACCTTGGATCATGAGGTGACCTTGAGGATGCTGAAACATGAAGATACTGGATTCCTATACAACCCACCTTTGGGTTTCCTTCATTTATGAGAAAATTATTTTTGTATCTTTTTAAACCTAGTGTTGCTTTTTCTGTTAAGTGCATTTAAACTCAACCCTTACTGAAAAGGTAAGGAAGAAAAGGATGAGTCAAGAATGATGAAAAAGAAGAAGCCGTCCTTGAGGCAGAAAGGAAGTCTAAGAGAATGTCACAGGAGCCAAGGGGACAAAAGTATGCCATGCATAAGTGAATGATCAAAAGTGCCAAATCCTCCTGAGAGATCAAGTAAGGTGACACTAAAAAGTATCCCTCAATATGCATCGGACTTAGTGGCCTAGAAGTCATGGGTGACTTTTATGAGACTTTGCAGGCTTGTGGCTGAAGCAGAATCCAGTTTGGAGTGGCTGGAGAGATATGAGGTAAGGAGGCGGAGACCACAGGTATAGACACAGCTTTCAAGAAATTTGAAGGAGAGGCAAGAGGTAGAGTGGAAGCTGGAAGGGGAGTGAGTGGGGCCAAGAACGGCTATTTCTAAGACGGCAGTGACATGAGTCACTTTTAAGAGGAACCAGATGACAGAGAGATGTTGAATTATAACTGTAGGGAGGGGTCATCCTTGTGCAGAACAGGTGCTTGGCCCTCATTGTAAACATCTCCTCACAGTACCCTCCTCTCCCTTTCCTGCCTCCCCTTGTGTTTGTGGCAAACACCATTCCAGGATCAACCCAACATGTCCATGCCTTCACCTGAGCCACTGCTGGAGGAAACCACAGCTGAGCCGACAGGCTCCACCTAAAAGCCTTCCCCCACTCTCTGAGATGAGAATTTCATTTCTTACTTCCTCTCCTCACGCCTCCACAATTTCTTCCCCACCCTCGGTCTGCTGATGACCCAGCCTCAACTTTATTGGAAGAAGGAAAGCATTAAAGATTTTTTAAAAATGTTTCCACAGCAAACAAACCGTTTGAAGTATGAAGCAGTTTGCTTTTCACCCTTCCCTCCTTGTCAGAGGCCCGTCTCACTTAGGCAGTTCGGGAGACGCTCACTGCCTGGGGGAGGGCTGTTGTAAACAGAAAAGTCAATTCTTTGTTTTTGAAACTTATTTCATAGGCAGGAATCTGGAGAGAAGATTATTTGGGTTTGTAAGTTTACAAACTTTTTTTGTTGTATTGATCTTAGCCAGAAGACATATGGAAATGTGCGTGCATGTCCTGGATTTCACGAGGATGGGCCTTGTGAGGAGGCTGACAATGTGCAATGTGCCTCCCACACAAGGAGGAATCAACCCGTCCCCACAGCGTCCCCATACTGGTATTCCCTTGCCCAGTTCTGACAGTGAGTAGGCAAGGGCCTCAGAAGAGTTTTGTTATCAGAGGCTCAAATCCCTCGAGACCACGGAGGTGAGAGCTGAGGGCCAGGGGGATTGTGGACAGATAGTGGAGGAGGAGGAGAATTAGAATCATTTGCAGCCCTGGGACCAAGTGCAGCAACAGGGGCAGTACTTTGTCTTACTGACCTCCCTCTTGCAATTCCCCCTTCTGAAAATGAGACCCACTGGCACCCTGGGAGAGCTACTCCCTGAACCTATATGGTAAAATGAATCTGGACTTAAGCAGCCAAGGAGGTGGCCCACTCCCATCTCCCTTTAAGAAAACACTTGCTGTTCTGCTGCAAGGAGAACCTCCAGTCACCCCACCTTCGGGATCCAAAACAGTGCAGGGGCCGAGGCCCTGCTCCTCTGGGTAGTCCCCAGCCAACTGTTGAGCATGGCGAGGGCAGCGGGTCTGGCCATCTCTGCCTGAAAGAAGTCCTTGGCTCTGGAGCTCCACACGTGATTGGCCTTGTCTGATCTGCATCCTAGTTTGAATCCCTCTTGTCTAATCCTTCTTCCTTTCTTTGCCTCTTACAGGATTCAGATCAGCACCACAGTCTAAAAGCTTTTCCTTCTCGTCCTGCTCCTCATCCTTTATCTCTCATACTCAACAGACGTCTTGCACTCCTGTGTCTCAGTGTCTGCTTCCCAAGTGCCCCCAAAGGACATGGATGGTTAAAGAGTATGAGATTGTGGACACAGGTGAACAATCCCCTACCCTACACCAATTCACAACTAAACCTCGTTGTTTCTTTCTCACGCTTGATGTATCTGTTCTTAGGTTCCATTTCCACTACCTGATTTGGGCCTTTACTACAATTTGCCTTCATATTTATTTACTTAAGTAGTGTTTTAAATTACTATAAAAATGATACAATGTAGAATTCAAACAACACAGAACTAAAATTATCCTTTTATATTCATCCTAATCCCCAGAGTTAACCTTCTAGATTGACACATATTTCTATATACAAATTGGATTGTAGTAAACATTGTTCCGCAACTTGCTGGTTATTTTTTACTTAAAATTATTACATTGGACATATGAACATCTTTCCATGTCAATATATGTAACTCTACTTCATTCTTTAACAGCTGTTATCATAATTTAGTTAATAAGCCATGTCATTGAAGAACTTTTATTTCCAGGATTTAGTTATTATAAGTAAGGCAACAGTGAATCTCTTTGGAGTGCTGATCTTTTTTTTAGACTGATTTTTAAGAGTTCTTTAAATGTTAAAGAAATTAGCTCATCTTTTGATATGTTACAAATACTTTCTTCTAGTTGTTGTTTATCTTTCAGCATTGTTTGTGGTATGTTTTTCTCTATAAAATTTAAAATTTGTACATAGTCAAATGTATAAATGTTTTCTATTATGGATTTTAGGTTTGCAGTTGTGTCTAGAATGACTTTCTATACACCAATGTTATGAAAAACAAATCACTATATATATTCCTAGTATACTCATAGTTTTCATTTTTAACATTAATTTTTTTATTTCCTAGAATTTATTTCAGCATAAGCAACCTAGTTTTATTTTTTCTAAATGTCTGCCCCTAATTCGAATGCCACATATTAAATGTTCCATCTCCCCTCACTGATTTCAAACACCTCCTTTACTACACTCTAAATCCCCACAGTATTTCTTAATTACTATGCTCCTCAATCCCCCGGGATCCTTGCAGAACCTACCGTATGTTAATCGGCTGTAAGTGAAAAAACAAGTGAGATAAACAGCAGAAAGGAAACATTCACCCCAATGTAAGTCAACAGAAAAGTTCTCTAAGGTCCTCATCACCTTTACAAAGTGCTGTTGAATAAGATGGTCCGCTCATCTTCAGGGGTACCAGGCAAGAGGGCATGGATCAGGCCAACTGGGCTCTTGTTGCTCTCTTCATGTGAAATCCTTCCCATTGGAGTTCTTGAATGTTAGGAAAGCACGGTCGTTTTTAATGAGTGCATAACTCCAGGAAAGCTTTGCACTTCAAAGCCTGTTGCTAGTGCAGCCGTGGCATCAGTAGAGGAGGTAAGGGGATCAGTGTCCTCTGGCATCCCTCTGCAGCAAGACCGCCTTTCTGAAGGTGACTGCAGACGGACAAGGCCCCGCACCTTTGAAGTACACTCAATGCAGAATCAATTCAGGAACTCGCAGATACTAGTTACCGGCTTGTGTTGATTCACATGGCAGAGAAGGGTTTAATTAATTTAATACATATTGGTCAATTCTTTGCTTTTAAACTTTACCTTTGGCCCATCAGCAGATCAATATGTATTTTAATCTTCTTCTGTTTTAGAACTGGTTTTAAGACTCACAGCAGAGGCCCAGATTTCACAATCATTAATTGCTATTATCAGCCCCTTTCATTTCCCAAACATCAGCAGTTTCTTAAAATTCGGCTTTCATTCCTCTACTGAGTTATCTCTTCTTGTTTATCACTTGGTTCTGTAGTGTCTTTCAACCAAGCCCAGAGTTTACAACTAGCCAATACTGAGAAGAAAAAGATAGGCCCTGAAATTCTCCAGTGATTACCCGGCTACCTGGCTTCATTGGCAGCTGCACACAGAGCTCCAGAAGTAGTCTGGCCTCTTCCCCGTGGACGCTCTCAAGTACTTCCAAGGCCCCAGGCAGGTCTGCCAAAGAGTAGAGGACTCATTATTTTCGTCTCTCTTTTAAGTATGTGCTGAATTATCATTTTTGGACCTCTAGTTATTCTACATGGCACTTATTTACACACTATCCGTAGTGCATGCGTACTGACACAGTGTTATCATCACTTCCAAAATCATCGCTTCCATGAAGCTGTATCCAATCCCACCCACGGCGGTGTGCTTTCTAGGCCCCGGAGGCCTCTAAGACATCTGCACTACCTCATATTTGTCCCAGGGCCCATGACCTCACTGGCATTGCCTCCTTTCTACTTGTTGCCCACCTGGGCTCTGTTATTTTAAAGCCAGACTGACTAGTTCTGCTTGATGTGAAATTACACGGGGGTCTCTTCTGGCACCGACTACAGCTACCCTGGTCTCTGTTCTGCAGAGGACTGGAAAGATTGTGGATGGGAAGGTGGTTGCTGAGCAGAGTGTCTGCTCTCCCTACTTCGAATTTCTACCTTCTCTTGCAATTGGAGGTAAAGTTCACGTAATGGTACTTAGCTTCCAACCCCATCCCCCATCCCTCCCCCGCCACACACACACACACACACACACACACACACACATTTTAATTCTTTTCTCCCTACCTGGGGGTGAATGAACATGAATGAAGTGATTATTATAGACTGTTCTCATATCAGGCAATCACATCCATCTCAATGAACAGATTATTATAAGTCCTTCCTTACACAATTATCTGGCATCACTCAAAGAGATTTCCCAAACAGTATTCAGCACAACTGTTTATCCAGGAACAATTGCCTGTGGGACTTTGGGAGCAAAACTGAGGATCTCTTTAAAAGGTGCTAAGTACCTACTAGCTGCTTTCCTAGAGATTCTGTATAGACTCTCTCTCTCTCTCTCTCTCTCTCTCTCTCTCTCTCTAATCACAAAATCCATAACACAAACTACATGAAATATAGGAAATATTGCATATTACCAGGTCTCAAGACATTAAGAGTCTGGAAAATTAACTACAAATAATAATAACAACACTTTTTAAGAAAGCAAAGCCAGCTATTACTTGGAAATTAAAGATATAAGAAGAACGAGAAATGAAAAGGACTGGAATCTACTTGGCAACTGTGTGTTCCAAGCACTTCATGGTTGGGTTCACCAAGGGACAGAGAACGGGGGAGAGAGAGGGACCATACAAACTCAGAAAGTGCTCGTTGCTTAAAGGGAAAGAAAAAGGAGTCAAAAAAGAAGAATCTATCAAAGAAGTAGGAGGACAGCCATGATCATGAGTTTATGTGGAAGCTCCACTAGGAAACTTCAAGAAGCGGGAACAAGTCCACCATCAAGTGCTGCACAAGACGTCAAGGGGAACACTGGCATAATGAGGTGGATGTACGGGGAGGAGGTGACCTGCAGGAGAGAATGGAAGTGAACGTTTCTTGAATGACTTTGCGGAGATGCCCGTTGTTTCCCCCTCGCCCCATACCTCTTCCTTATAGAATCTGCCATGTCCCCTCAGTCTCCTCCCCTTGCCTCTGTGGAGCCGGTAACAGCCCACTGGGCCATCTCTCGCTGGATACAGATGACTGCAGGCAGGTGGATCACAAAGGGTTTCGCTGAAAAGTTTTGTAAACCGGAGCTACGGCGGCCCTGCCTGGGCCACATGGAAATGGAGCTGGGGGCGAGGAGAGAAAGCAGAGCGCAGAGGCAGCAATGATGAGAAAACAGGAAACCTCAGAACAGGAGAAAGAGGTCTGAGAAAGACCCTTTTCTTCCGCGGGAGCCTGGGCTGCACTGCTCGCCCTGGGTAGTGATCTCGCTTTCTTTCTAATAATTTTGAGTGGGATTTGGTGCCTCGTAATCAAATTACCCCATTGGAGACAGTGACGATTCTGTGCCAAGTAGCTGAGTGCTACAATCCTCTCACATGTGCTCACAAGAGCTCAGCAAAAAAGGTGTCATTATCTCCCTTTTCCTGAGAGGAACCTGAGTTCATGAGGTTAAATAACGTGCCTAAGGCCCCACAGCTGCTGAGAGAAGGGGTTCTGGACTCTCATGACCCCGCTCTGGGCCATCAACATGATACCAGCTCAGTTACTGTTGAGTGAGAAGTTGTTCTCAGAAGTGCATAAGGATGGGCTGAGTCTGTGCCGTCCGTCATCTCTTCCTTTATATTAAACTAGAGGCCCAGTGCACGAATTCATGCACTGGTGGGGTCCCTCGGCCTGGCCAGCGATCAGAGCTGATCTGGGAGATGGGCCATCTGGGGGAAGGGACCACGGGAGGTTGGCTGGCCAGCCCCCCCCCCCCAATCAGGGCCAATATGGGGGGGTGCTGGCTGACCAGGGGGAGGGACTGCGGGAGGTTGGCTGTAAGAGCACACTGACCACCAGGTGACAGCTCCTGCATTGAGCGTCTGCCCCCTGGTGGTCAGTGTGCATCATAGCAACTGGTTGACCAGTTGTTCAGTCATTTGGTCGCTTAGGCTTTTATATATATAGATGAGGAACGTAACACCTGAATTTGCATGGCTCACACATCAGCATTCCGTTTGCTCCAAAGAGAGGAAGTGCGTCCGGGAGCCAAGAACTCCGCAAAATACGTTTGCATTCTCCCAGTTCGTGAAATAAACTACAACTACAACACGAACTTTATCAGAAGTTCTTAGAGACTCTAAGCCCTTTCAGTTATTAAAAGAATTGAAAGCTTTTGATTGTGCATGAAAAAGACAAAACTCCTCCCTTTCAAATTATTCTGCTTTATAGTACAATTCCTTCGGCTGGAAGGACAACTTCAGACACTTTTTCAAATAACCCCAACCATTTAATCTGTGCCTTTAGGAAGTCATGCTGAGAGTATGTGGAAAAGAGACAGACAGAGCCAGCACAGGGGGGTCGGGAAGGGGGGAGAAGGGAGAAGAAAAGGTAAGACGTTTCTGAAGTAGTAAGAATCTTCCGGCTGTTCTGGCCTACTTTAAAATGAGCTGGGTATTTCTATCCACAAAGGACACCTGACATTGTTTAGGTAGCTACAACTTTAAACTTCTACTTGTCTACTCCAGACAGATCTTTCCACCTATTTGTCACCTACATTACACATAAATCAGGACTGCTTTCATTAATTAGACACTTTCATTGGAAGTTAGGAGGCTTAGTCAGCTCAGGCTGCCATCACAAAATATTACAGATTGGGTGGCTTACAGCAGTATATAGTGATACAGGGCTTCTACTCTGATTAACCTGATATTCAGGGAACACTGTGTTGGACCTCCTCAGGAGTTCTCTTATGGAGAATAGGGATTCTGCCTCCCTACAGACGAAAGAGAATAAGCCCTACAGATTATTAAATGGCCTTGAAGCTGACAGTGGCGTCCATGTGCCAGGATTTACATGCAACCCTATGGGTTGTACACATTGTCAGACTGTGGCGTAGATGGTAGCCTCTGAGTCGTGGTTGCTGGCAGCCCTGCTGTGTCCCCAGCACACCTCAGTGAGAACATCACCACCGTTATCTGAAAGCACCGTTTTCATTGTGACTGAATGGGAACTCCACTTCCTAGGAATCTTTCTACAGTCTTCACAGCACATGTTTAGAAACCTTTCCCTCAGCCCAGGGGAGAACTTAAGTGTCATAACTATAAAAGCACTTACAATGAGTTCAGTAGTCAGTTACCCATCACGGTCACTCAAACAAACTGTTGCCTTTAAGCCTCAGATCCTATACGAAATGCAGGGATTGCCCAAGTTCCAGACCTTTCCATGAAGTTTTACTGCAGAAGCCTTTTACTTTCAGACCAGAAGTGAGCTTAGAAAAAAGTCTAGAAAAATATATTTTGTTATTGTTGGAAGACAGAGGGCGAAAATTAGATGTCCTATTATCCATCCTATGTTTCTTTCCTATGGTGCTTTACACTAGGCATCCACTATGACTCTACACGTCTAGACTGCCTTTGAGATCTTCCCCCCACACAGTCACCTCACACACAGTAAGGACCTCCTGAGGACAGGTGGCCCCCCTTTATTCTGGTCATCAGTGCATATTTGCGGGTGTCTGATGGCTCGCACACTGCCAGCTGCGTCTTCCTCAGATCTAAGTAGGACTTTGTTTGAGGTCGTTTCCTCCAGCAGCACAACCTTCTGGAGCTGCTTCACTGGGAGGAGCCTGTCAACAATCAGCATCTCACTGGCATTAACATCCAGTAAAAGACAATGAAGCATGACTCAATTAAACCGCAAAAAACGGTCTTCGGAAAACATCAACCACGTAGTTTCCAGACCGGTGTGGGGCTCCTGCGGCACTGCCAGCATTAAGGTCAGAGCTCTGAAAATGCATGTCCACGCACCTCACACACCCACCACGAGGTGTAGAGGAAAGAGCAAACTCTGTTTTGATTTCTCTCCTTCCTGCACTGTATCCAGCTAGTTCACAGCGTCTAGTGTGCAATATCAGTTAGGTCTCCCTACTGCAAAGATTGAGGACAAACTTTTCCTCTGAGATATCAATGGAAACTTAATTTGCACAGAAGAAACAGTTTGGGAGACCGTTAGAGTCAGACCTGTCGAAAGCTAACAAACAAGAAAAGACTATGGAGGGAGTGGTTCAGAGAAAATATGTAAGCAACCACTGGATGAACTCCCAGGACATCTGATGTCTGGGTACGCCAATCCACCCATTTGGCAGCCAGGAGAGAGTCTTATAAAATGGCCCCAGTTCAAGAGAAAAGACACAGCTCTTCTACCAATACATAAATGCACACAGTTATGCCTCCACCACGAGGACTGAATGTTTTCCTTACAGAACCAGAGGCATTTATTTTGTTTTGTTTTGTTTTTGCTGTACTTGAAATATTTAACACTGTAGGTTTTTAAATCATCAATATTTTAGGTTTCATTATAATGGAACACAATCAGTTCAGTTAACATTTTTCTCTTTGAACTAAGCCATTAGAAGAAAAAAACACATGCTCTCACTGAAGGAAAGATAAAATAGATTCAAATATTATACAATAAAAATTTTCAAAGATTTCATTGTTTGGGAAATTATTAAAATTCTTTCACTTCAATTGTAATAAAAGGCATGGATAAATGACCAGGGACATACTAGTATACTGAACTCATGGGTAAATAGTTAAGGAAAATGCTCTGGTACATTTAAGATAAGATTTATAAATCCCAAATCATTATTTTAAGCTATAATTAATATAAATTCTTTTAAGAGTAAATTTCTTTTGTAAAGAAAGCTATAAAACTATGCCTACAAAAGTGGAATCAAATAAAAACAATCATTTAAAGTCAACCTTAAAAATAAATTTAATACATTTAAAGCATAATACCTTTTTAAAATGATAGAAATTCATATGTTGTCCCCCCAAAATGTATACACACTTATTATACATTGTTAATTTCAATGGGTTAAACCTGAAAAGAAAGAAACATCAATTGAGCTATCAGCTGTTAAAGGGTGCATACATTTTGGGGGGACACCCTGTACTTATTGAAACCACAGGTTAATTTTTAAAATTATCAAGAATGGTGGCATTAGAGGGTGATTAAATGTTCCAATATGGACAATCACAGTTTCTTATATTCAGAAGCCAGGAATCTATAATAATAAAAGCGTGATATGCTAATTAGACCAGACATCTTTCCAGACGAAGCCGGGGCTGCAAGGGAAGCCCGGGTCCCGGGTGCCAGAGGGAAGCAGGTGCCGGCAGAAGGAAGGCCTACTCTTGCACAAATATTCATGCATGGGGCCTCTAGTATAAAATGAAAACCTAAAAATTATTTGGAAATTCAAGTGATGAAGGCCACTGATTAGGATAATTTAAAAGAAAGAATGATTCTTCTGTTTGAAAATATTGAAAGACAAATGTATGAATCTTTAAAAAGAACACTGAAAGTTTACTGGTGGTATTACTTTCCCATGGCTGCTGTAACAAATTACCTCAGTCTTGTGGCTGAAAACAAACGTACCCTCTTACCATTGTGGAGACCCCAGGGAGACTGTTTGCTGGCCTTTGGTGTCCAGGGGCGCCTGCATTCCTCAGCTCGGGGCCCAGCTCCATCTGCAAAGCCCATGGCTCCATCTCCACTGCCATCACATCGCCTCTGCTCTGTAGTCAAATCACCCTCTGCCTCCCTTCTCAGGACGCTTGCTATTGCATTTAGAGTCCACCCAGATGTTTAATCTCCCCATCTCGAGATTCTTAACTTAATCACATCTGTAGAGTCCCTTTTGCCGTGTAAGGTAATATTCACAGGTTCCAGGGATTAGGGTGTGGAAATCTTTGGGCTCATTACTCAGTTTATCACACTAATCCAAAAAACATATTTTACTTTAAAATCCCTAGCTCTATCCTAAGAGTTATACAAGTTAATGTTTTCTTGATCAGCTTTACTCAGCATATGTCATTCTTTCCCACTGGGAAGGTATAGCTTGTTCAGGCTGGCTTACCATCAATGGGTCTTTCAGCAGAGTCTGTCTCTGAGAGTGCACATAGTCCCTCAGCCCAGGCTAGGTTCCCTGGGCAACATAATGAAGGGTGTTCGTTCCTTTGAAAGATAGGTACAAACTTCACTATTCTTCCCATTACTGATTATACGAATGAATGGATGTGTTTTGTTTAATTTTGTCTAATTAATGGAGTAAGTGATCTAAATTTCAAACCAAAATAGACTTCTCAAAATAATTCCTAGCTGATCAGGACAATTTTAAAAGTTTTTCTACTCTTTAAAATGTGCTAATTACTACTGGAAAATGCCTGGCAAAGTGGAAATTGTGTGGGCTTTGGAGTTACAGCTCCAGGCTTGCTAATTGCTAGATTCTGTGTGATCTTAACCAAATGCTTAACATTTTAGAAGCTCAGTTATTTATCTATAAAATGGTGATGCAGATACCTACTCCAGAGGTTTATTTTGAGAACATTAAAGTTTTGTTATAATGACTGGCATAGAATAGTTGCTCAATAAATATTATTTACTTTCCACCTTTTGTATTAGAAAACTTGTCTATAAAATGTACAAAGTAAAACAGGATCAATTTACCATTGTTCATATGGTGTATAGGATTAATTCAAATATAACTGGTAAATATAGTAATGTGAAAATAGTAATGTCTCTTTAAGCACTTAATAACAGCATATATTATAAATGTAAAAAATACTCTTGCTAAGTTGAAAAGAGTCAGACATTTGGTAAATTAAAGTTATCATTCTTCTACTATTTAAAAGGTTATTTTTCTATGTCAATAAATTACCAAATTGGCAATTCTTATAATTTCCTACACCTCTTTGTATTCATTATGTCATTGCAAAATGTTTATATTAAAAACACTAGCAAAGCCTCAATCACTAAGGGTGACTTAGGTATCAAAATAGTAACTTTAAGAATCCCTTTCATAGTGATGGATGATACAGGTATTTTTCTAGATCACAGAAGGTTAGTAGGGAAATCCACATACTAAGGTGTAAAGTAAAACTTTCCTCCCCCTACAAAAGTATTTAAAGTCATTCTCCTGGGAAATGTCTAGTTTTTACATCATTCTTAAGGAGGCAAAGAAGCTGATAGAGCAACTGTCCTGGCCAACACAACATGGATCTCAAACACGTGCTCAAACCTGTCTGGTCCCTCAGATCTCTTAGGATGTTATTAAATCTTCTCCTGCTGGTCTGACTTCAGTGGGGTGGGGAGCATATGGTATAAAAATTACATATTTGGTAATGAATACTAATGATCACTCAGAAGGCTCATCCTCCTGTCTCTATGGCCTTTAGCATCTAGTTGGTTATAAATGTGACATGCTTTGTTTGGATTTAACAATCTTTTTAAATTTATAGTTCAGAATTTATTGCATAAAATGTACCTGGAAAATCGGATACCCACACATATGAGGAGACATAAACATTTATTTTTGGTGTTATCCCATTAACAGATTATAAAATTAAGACAAGAAGACCAAAGTCTGTCCAAGGTAAAGTTTACAAAAGTTCTCATTCCTCTTAAATTAGTAGGATTGGAAATAGATACAACACAAACATACGCATATACACACACACACACAGAGGCATATAAGTGATAGAGGGGAGCACTTTATCGGGTGAGAATTGAAAGCTAAATGATGTTACATGAACTAAAAGCTGCATATCAATTTCCATATAGACAAATCTGAATAATTGTATGGACTGGCAGGAAAAGAAGTGTTTTGAAATGTGCAGAGAGTATTCTATGATCTGTATTAAAACAACAGCATTTTCTGTGTTACAATAAATTTGCAAGTTGAATGTCATGCATGTTACACTGCACAGGGCATATTCTATGATACTCAAAATCCAGAATGGGTAATAAAGAGAATTCCAAGGAAAGAATTCAGAGAAATTTGGTTAAAGATGTAATGCTACTCCACATAACCAGCTTTCTACAGATTTATGTAATGCTAATTATACTGCTCAGCACTATAAGCAACAGTAATGGGCCACAATAGTGCTGTGTTACCTCCGATGGCATCATCACTTGGCTACTCTGGCTAACAACATAAACAGTAAGTACACAAATTTTATTGACCAAGGCCAATTAAAAACATTCTCAGAAGTTGGGCATATTTGAATCAAATGTCACTGTCAAGTCAAGACAATATAGATTTCATAATACATACTGTTATTTTCTAAAGTATCCGGAATAACAAACTCCATAATGAAAAATAATATAAAATATGGATTTTGTATCAAAACTCTTCGTCAGAAACTACAGTTCACGTCAGAAGTTAATATCACTGGGAGTGAAATGATTAATACAAAAACAAATACATATTACAAGTATTCTTTTGTTCTTCACTTATCATGATGCAAGCTGCTAGGATTTAACCTTTAAGGGTTAAAGAGTTTAATCAACGTCAATGTCTGATCTTCTGAAGGCGATAAAGAACAGTCTGTCTAGCGATACCCCACAGAACATCACTTTGTCAAGCCACAAAGCACCCAAAAGCTTGTCAAGTAAGTTACCAGAAACCTCTTTGTGGTTAGGACTCAGCTCCTTCCTGCTTGACCTATTATTTGATATTTGACCACTTGGTTGCAAGACACTTGCTCTTTCTAGCTGAAATGTCACTGGGGCATCTTGTCAGCTCCCCGACATCTCGGCCTGACATACAATTTTACTTTTATGTGCTACAAGGCAGAAAACGGAGGGCAGTGGCCTCGCTTTAAATTCCGCCTGCATCAAAGATGGGCGTCAGTCTTGGGTCCTACCAACAACAAAACAGAAAGGGAGCCTATTTTGAAGGTCAAGACAGCCATTACCTGGAGGTTTTTCAGCGTATACTAAGTATATTACCTGCTATTCTGCTGTGGGAACTGTCCTTAAAAGGAGCCTGAACAGACCACAGAAACCTTCCCAGCACAATTGCTCTGCTTTCTTATCAGACGCAGGCCTGATAAAAGGATGAGTTTTTAGCGCCTGCGGGGACCCGATTCAGCAGTTAACTGAACTTGTTCAAATGGGCAAGTGGTATCATGTAGCTTTACAAGGAGCAACCTGACCTTCTCACATTGACCAGGAGTGACATTATTGTGCAGGAGGAGAAGCAGTCACATCATTTCTGTTTTGCACAACCTGCTTAAAGTTTGCAACTAAATGCTTGTCTTCAGTTGAGCTGACAAGAGAGAAGAGGGGGCTCAGTGAACCATGGCAGGGCTGCCATGAAATGACAGGAATCATTGGCATACATTTCAAATAGCTCTCTCAATCCTATTAAAGTATTGCAGTCCTGCTTTAAAATAGACAAGTATGAAACAACTTTGATAGATAGAGACTAAAATGGCTTATTGATTTTTTTAAGTCTGAAGGAAATTACCCAAAATGTGTCATTCCTTAACATTTAAAAATATGTTACATAAAAATGAGCAACTGTGATAATAAATAAAACTGGGGTGGGGGGTGTTGGTTATTTCATTATTCGGGGAGACACAGATACCTGCACACATCACGGTATCACACAATTTTTAAAAACCCGCTGCCACTTGTGTTGAAACAAAAGTCAACTGATAAGAAAATCCCCCTTCAAAATAATTTTAATTGTACTGTTAACTCTTCCTACATTTTTTTTTTAATTTCATAATGTCATAATCCAATCTGAGTTGGTCTTTTGGCGTTAGCAGACGTAGTTACTTGAGAGGAGTGAGATGATGTCAGGGGCGCAGAATTTATAAATGTCTCCTTGAAGAAAGTGTAAGTTGTATCAAGTTCAGCTTTCAATGGCAAAAACTCCGCAGCACCAATTGTGTCAGCAGGAAGAGCAGCTCTTGAAGGAATTGAGATATTTGAATGGTCTCGTGATCCTGCCTGCAATATGAAAAAATAATAATAATAAACATAGAATAAAAACTCTTAAACAGAGTCCAAAGCCATAAACAAAGAAGTACTGTTTATATAATCCAGAGATTTTCAACCTTTTTCATCTCATGGCACACATACTAGTTTCTAAAATTCTGTGGCACACCAAAATATATATTTTTTGCTGATTTGACCAAAAAAAAATAGGTATAATTTTTTGTCTTTAAATATATTTTTATTAATTTCAGAGAGGAAGGGAGAGGGAGTGAGAGATAGAAACATCATGATGAGAGAGAATCATTGATCAGCTGCCTCCTGCGTGCCCCACACTGAGGATCTAGCCCATAACCCGGGCCTGTGCTCTCACCAGGAATCGAACTGTGACCTCCTGGCTCATGAATTGACACTCAACCACTGAGCCACACCAGCTGGGCAGGTTTAACTTTGATTTATTCACACCAGACAGCTATTATTGTGTTGGTCATTTTTTCATTTGACACTCTAAGGCAGTGGTTCTCAACCTTTCTAATGCCATGACCTTTTAATACAGTTCCTCATGTTGTGGTGACCCCCAACCATAAAATTATTTTCGTTGCTACTTCATAACTGTAATTTTGCTACTGTTATGAATCATAATGTAAATATCTGTGTTTTCTGATGGTTTTAGGCGACCCTGCTAGCGGTTCTCGTGACCCACAGGTTGAGAACCGCTGCTGTAGAAAATAATTTTATGGTTGGGGGTCACCACAACATGAGGAACTGTATTAAAGGGTCGCGGCATTAGAAAGGTTGAGAACCACTGCTCTAAGGGAAAAGAGATCAGTGACTCTGACTAAATAGTCAGATATTGCATGTTTTAAAAATTCTTGCAGCACACTGGTTGAAAATCTGTCTAATACACAAATATGAAATTACTAGAGGCCCAATGCACGAAATTCGTGCAAGAGTAGGCTTTCCTTCCCCCGGCTGCCGGCACCGGCTTCCCTCTGGTACCTGGGACCCGGGCTTCCCTCCGGCCGCCAGCAGGCACCCGGGACCCAGGCTTCCTAAGGAATGACGTCCAGTCTAATTAGCATATTACTCTTTTATTATTATAGATTTTCCAATTTTGATTGCATCTTTAATTTGTTATATGTCATAAACACTAAAACTGTATAAAACTTTTATAGAGTTATTGAATCCCAGAGTGAATGCAATCAGGCACCTTTACCTCGGCTTCCATCCCCTGGCAGTTCACAGAAACCAATGTTCATAGTGTTTATTTCCTTGTCCCATATAATACACTCTATATAATATGGAAGATTGCACTGCTTAGAATATGAACTATAGATATTTACATTTTTAAATCCATCAGCCTGACTTATGTAATTGACAGACATAGCACAAAGGAAAAAAGTCAATCCTAGTGACTTCTTAAGAATAGCACACAGCCCTAGCCGGTTTGGCTCAGTGGATAGAGGGTTGGCCTGCAGACTGAAGGGTCCCAGGTTCAATTCCGGCCAAGGGCACATGCCCAGGTTGTGGGCTCAATCCCCAGTAGGGGGCGTGCAGGAGGCAGCCAATCAATGATTCTCTCTCATCATTGATGTTTCTATCTCTCTATCCCTCTCCCTTCCTCTCTGAAGTCAATAAAGAAATATATTTTTAAAAATAGCACACAAAATGCTAGTGAGATAAACTTTTTGCCTTCCCCTTTAATAATAATGCTACCATTCTGTTTTAATAAATACTGTTCTAGTATAAGCATTTGGAAATCGTGTATCAAAATATGGGATTGCAACAGGAAAACAATTTGTCTCTGATTTTAAAACATTACTGGTATCCAAAACTATTGGAAATCAAACTTAAGAAATCCACACACTCATGAAGTACTTGAAAACCGAATTAATATTTTGAGAAGCTATACATTTAAGCCTTAAGTAACATCAGTACTCAGCAGTTAATATTTAACTTGAACAGTCTTACCAGTAAAATGGATAGGATTGTTTTACAACATTTATAGAGAGTGGGAAAATAGTGATCAATTGTACGTCAGAATTTTCCATATTCTCAGCAAATAAATGTTGCCTAGATGAGGTTAGCCTAAAAACTCACTCTATCCTGCAGATTTTTTCAGATAAGAAACATCCCTTTTAGTAGATTCCCTTACAATTTTGATAACGACATAGTGTGAACTCTTCATGGCCCTGCTTTATTATGTCGTGTTATACAAAACCGTTTCTACCTGTGAAAACAAGAAGGAAGCTATGGCTGGCCTCAGGAAAGTATTAGAAATTCAACTGTTGTATGTGTTATCATTTTTGTGGATTTTTTTTTAAAAAACTACAACTGGAGAAAAATCAATGGCTGCATCTAACACATAGTTCAGCAGTTTTCTTTGATCTCTGTTCTTTTGATTTCTTGATACTCCACTGCAAGCCTACCGTTGACTGAGATCCTCTCTCTTTCCGCAGGAAGTAAAAAACACCATAAATGGCCACCTGGATGCTTCAGGAAGGAGAGGGGTGAGCTTATCCCCACGAAAGGACACACTCCCCATCGCCTTCACCCTCATTAGCAGCACTGATGAGGTTTTGCCCTCCCAACCTTAGCACAGGGCTGAGCAGAGCAGGTCAGGACCGGAACAGGGACACCTGGTTACGTCAGAGGCTGGATGGGTACCCTTTTGTGCCTTGACTGCCATACTGCCACAGGAACCACCCTTTCTGATGTTATTTTTTTAGCTGCGGGTCTGAACACGCATTATTGCCTGATGTTGCTGCTGTAAAGATGACAATGCGTTTACTAAGGTATTCTGCCACACGTGGGGGGTGGGGTCCGGGAGGGGATGCTGGCAGAGCCGCCGATGGTGCAGCCTGATTCTCTGCCTAATAAAACTTAGTTACAGCAGCAGGGTTCTCTATTATGATAAAAGAATATTGTCAGGCAAGGCTTCAGAAGTTTGTTGTTACATCTTTATACTTCAAGTGCGGGTCTAAGAAAATGATATATGAAAAGAGGCGTGTGCAGAAGCGGATGAAGGAAGGTCAGGTATTCTCCGAGGGCTTTTTCTTCTTGATGCCTCAGACTAGAGAAAGATAACTGTGCCAAACTGACCAATCACTCCTGTTTTGCAATGTTAAAGATATATTTATATATAATTTACTCCAATCTATATTCTGCACTTGAGGTTTCCTTTTTTGTTCTCATGACTCCACCAACCTACCACATTCCACTTTGGGAAGGTGGTCCTTTAGGGGAGGGCTCTAACTCTCCTTTCTCCTTAATATTCTATGGCTCTTGCTCTCTACAAAGGGTCCTTCTTTTGTCTTTTCTCATCTTACTTTTTAATATGTCTAGTTTCCACTATGTTGTCTGAAATCTTTTCATCTAATGTAATTTTTTTTTTTACTAAATAACCTTGAAATGGGGTGTTGAACATTCCTCTAATATTTCAAATTAGAGACTTACTTTTGCACACTATCATCTGACTTATGTCCAAAACATAAAAAAAACTAAAAAATATATTTCCTTAAAGATCCGCACCCCCAAAAGGTATGTCCTCCACCAAGTAAACAAATTTACTTTTGTGTAAATGGGAACAACATTTTTTTTTTGTTACTAGGGTCATTTGCTATACTCCAGTCTGATTTTAAGTTACTTAACAGCGTAAAAACAAGCCAGCAAAAATTCTGATGAAATTTATTTCAAAATGAGATGTTAAAAAACAAGTAAATATGAACTATTTCTCGTTACAAATAATATCCAGAACCACATCATAACACTTTTAATATAACACAGAGTAAAAAACAGTTAAATAACTTTTTATCAGAGACCAGTAAAAGTTAATATTCTCCACCTGATTTTATATTTTAAATCTGTAAAGTCTATGGTCATTTAAACTACTTTTTAAACTGCTGAGGTGTTCTGGTAGTCTCTCCTATAAATCTAAATTTAAGCAATTTTTCAAAAAGAAATTAGTTACCTGAAATAAAAGCTAGGTGTCATGTGAATCTTTATGGGAACGCTTTTATTTGCTCAATAAGCTGTAAATGATTCTATTTGAACTGTTATAGTCCATCAGCTAAATATATATTCACAATACAAAATGTGTCCACTAAATTTCTGCATTTTAAGAATTTTATGAAATATAGTAATTGAACATGTCCCAAAGCCATTTTTCAGGACTTTAATATCTTAGTTTTCTAAGACTGTTTTCCCAATAAAAAAAGTAAATAAAGCATTAGTCTAATAATAAGATAATCACTCAATAAATTATCTGTAAATCAAAGCAATTTGCAGACCAAGGCTTCTGAAACAATGACACTAAGCTATTTGTCTCCTGCATAGCATTTATGATCACGTTTCGTCTTCCAGAATCTAATATTATAAAAAGTGAGGGGTGATATGATGTAGTAAGCTGAAATAGTACTGCGTGGAGAATATGCTAGGCACATAGTATTGTGAAAAGATTAGACTGGAGATGAGAAGACTAGTTTTTCCTCCCACTTCTGTACAATCTAACTGGGTCATTCTGGGCAGGTCAATCAGTCCTTCTAGGTCTCCCTTCCCTAACTTATAAAGCAAGGAGCTAGACTATTTCCAACTCTGAAGTTCTACAGGTCCATCATCATTCCATGTGTGATGGCATATAGTGTAATGTTAACACCCAGCTTTTAAGGATGACATTAACTCAGAAGTCAGAGGTTCCCAAATATAATATTTAAGATTTTGATGAGCTATAGAGAGGCCATTCTCAAAGGGAAGAAATACATATTACACAAGGATCTAAAAAAAGCCAAATAGATAGCAAGATTAGCCACAGTTTAGATGATGCAGCTTCATTCAATTAAGTTCTGTATTACATTTTTTATTACTTCGACCTCCATGCTGATATCTTAAGCTCTGTAAATTATTGACTGGTTTTAAGTAGAGTGCGCAGCTCCACATACAACGATGAAGACGTCAAAGTGCCCACAAGAAAACCTTACAATGAGGCTCCCTCGCTATTTCTGCTCCAGCTCCTGATGTGTTCTTACCCTAGACTCCGTACTTGGCATCACAGTTGTCTTCTTCCATATATTCAAGATGGTTAACCAAATTATACCTGCTTATTTTCCAGTTCTGCCATGCTGGCATCATAGGGCACTGTAGTTCACACAAATAATCAGAGTTGGCAATAATCACAAATATATATATAGGGTGTACCAAAAATGTATACATACACTTTGAATAATTATAAAGGCAGTGTTTATTCAAATACATTTCATTTTCAAAATTGAGCTATCAGTTGTTCAAGTGTGTATGCATTTTGGGGACACCCTATATTTCCTTATGAGCATTAACATTTCTTTTTGTACTTATTTGTATGCATTTACATCTCCCCTATAAAACTATGGGCACCTAGTGTGATCGATTCTTGACTTTGTGTTTCTAGCACTTAGCAGAATATCGGGGACTCAGTAGGATTTCTAATTGATGAATGACTGAATGAACAAACCACTCATGTTATCTCTTCATGGTTTTGATCTTATATTACTAGTTGGTTATTTTGTGCATATACAATTATGTCCCAAATAACAGTAGCACAGTATAAAGGAAAGAATATGGACTTTGAAACTGAAGAGACCCTGGGTTCCCAACTTGATTATTCAGCATGTGTTCTCTCACAAGCTGCTTAACCTGTGTGAGCCTGCATCCTTATCTGTAAAGTAGGAGGACTAACCCCTCCGAGGGATGTTACAAAGGTTAAATGGAATAGTAGACACAGAAAATGCATAGCACACAGTAGCTCCTCTCCTTTGCCTCTCTTTATACTCGTCTCAGGTGATAACAAATGCCACATTTATAATCATAGCTAACCTGTATTGAGCATATGTCAGCCCTGGGCGAGGTGTAGCTTTATAAGGCTTTATAAGGCATTATCCCAATTCTAACAGCCAGGGAGCACGCATTCCTATTGCCCTCATTTTACAGTTGAAGAAACGGGGGCTCAGAAGAGTAGGAGAAACTGCTCCATTTGCACAGCTGGGTAAGTGGTAGGAATGAATGTGAGTCTTGATCCCTCTGACTTTCCTCCCCAGATGCTGGACCACCACTGTATCGTGGCTCCCAAAGGAGACACAGCCTCAGCTTATTCTACATCCAGAGAGTTTCATAAACGTACTTAGGGCTCAGCAAATCCCTGTGAAACTGAAAAATGAAAGTATATTGTACTAGAGGCTAAAAATCTATGTTTTTATTTTTGATAGCATATCTAACTATAGCCCAACATTTGAATATCCATGGCACTGGAATAAACGGCTCTTACAGCATTTACATAAAAGTTTTAGCCCTTTCACCAAAGGAGCTTATATGTGGTAATATTCAGAGGTAAAATTCAGCACTGAAGTTTTAAATTACAATAGAACATTTAAGCGTTAATTTTAAATTACTTTAAAGATGTCTCATGCCTGACAAGATAACAATTCCCATTTTCTTCTCTTGGATGTTTAGATTTCCTGACATGAGTGAGGTTGGGAAAAGAGTCAAAGAATTTCCTCAGATGGTTTTGTTCTTTCCTTTCCTGCTCTCCTTCCCAAGCCTGTGTCTTGGCAATTTTGATGCCCTCAATGGCACAGAGTGCCAGGAAAGCCAGAAAATGCCAAGAGGGCCGTTTTTCATCTGGGTCTTAGGAATATACATTCCCAAAACCCTCAGAGAGAATTTGAAATGTAAATATATCATGCACTCAACTATATAAAAAGGTACAAAAACTGAATTAATAAGAAGTATATTTTTAGTATATGCATGCAGGCTGTGGCAAAAGTAGGTTTCCAGCTGTTCATATGAAAAATAATACAATCCTATCTATTAAAGAGGGAATATGCTAATTGACCCTCACCTGGTCACAAAGATGATGGCCCCCAGGGCCAATAAGGAGGGAATGTGCTAATTGACTGCTCCACCCTCAAAGATGGTGGCGCCCACAGCCAATAAGGAGGGAATATGCTAATTGACTGCCCTGCCCTCAAAGATGGTGGCGCCCACAGCCACAAGATGGCAGCGCCCAGTCCCCTCAACCCCACCGGAGTGGCAGGCGCATGGCAAGGCCCGACCCACCCCCAGGAGGGCCCGGTCACTCCACATGCACGCCTGCCTCAGGAGTCCCCCAGTCCCCTGAGCCCCCCAGCCGCCCAGGGCCAGCCTGAGCCATAAGCAAGCCTTGGGTGGTGGCTGTCCAGCCACCCAGGGCTGCCTGAGGCTCGGGTAACCAGGGCCGGCCGAGGCTTGTGCTTCCGGCAGTGACAGCAGCAGAGGTGTGATGGGGCATTGCCTTCCCCTGATCGCCAGGTTGCCTCCCGCCCCTGAGGGCTCCGGACTGTGAGAGGGGAAAGGCCGGGCTGAGGAACCCTCCCCCCTCCAGTGCATCAATTTTCATGCACTGGCCTCTAGTAATTAATAAATATTAATATAAGAATAAACTCTGCTATGTACTCACAATTGTAAACCTACTTCTGCCCCATCTGATAAAAATCCATTGAAAAACTGAAGAAACAAGCTCATAGAACCATGTGCAACACATTTGATGGCCATAAAATGACTTTATTAGTTTACAAAAGGCTCATGTAAATCAAGAAAATGAGGAACCTAATTAGGAAACAGGCTAAGGATTATGTTTGCTTAGATTAGGTTCGGCTATAATAGAAAACTCAAAAGTCAGTGGCTTAAATAAGATAGAAATGTATTTCTCTCGGATATGGCTATATGAAGCTTCAGGGATCCAGGCTGCTTCTATTTCGAGTGTCACGGCCTAAAAGTATGTGGCTTCCACCTCAGGGTCCAGAACGGTTTCTCAAGTTCCATTACGTTTGCATTCTGACCAGAAGAATACAATAACCAACAAACACATGAAAAAATGCTGAACCTCATTCACAGAGCAAAGGAGGAGGCGCATCCTAAAATCATTATACTTGTGCTTAACATCCCATTGACCAGAACTTAGTCACAAGGCTGACTTAGCTTCGGGGGAGTCTGAGAAATGTAGCTTTATTTCCTTTTGTTTTATTCTGAGTGGCCCTGGTAATATTATGCTTCTGTTACTAACAAAGAGAAAACAGAGATCAGGAAACCACTGGCAGCCTCTGCCTCAGCTACAAATTGGCTATTTGGTGGGAGGGGGAGAGAAATATAATAACCACAAGCACATGAAAAAGTGCTAAACCACATTCATCCCGAAAGAAGTGCAGCACAAAGCATGAGACTGAAAGAGTACTTTTCACCTAAAAGATCCGCAAACACTTAGACGTCTGATGAACCCCACTGTTAAGAAGCAGGGAAAGGCCAGCTCAGACCAGGCAGGCAGGAATGAAAGCTGGCACAGCCGTCAGGAACACTAAATGCACATGTACCTGCCTGCTGGTCCAGCAATCCCACTGCTAGGCACTTCTATGGCTAAATTCACAGAAGTTCACCAGATGAGCATACCGATGTGTTTACTGAAGCATTTCTTTCACAGAAATTTATTTTTTAATGAAATTAAAGGGTCCATCAACAAAGTGCTATGTAAGTGAAGTATGACATGACAGAATACAACAATTTTTTTAAATTGAGGTATGTTAGCAGTGATACAGAAATATGTCCAAGTAAAAAAAGTGTGTGTATATAAAGTGAGAAAACTCATTTGTATTTAAAAATAAACATAAATACACATACATGCAACATACTATTTTTCTTACTGAAAAAGAAATCACAAGAAACTGTGAATTATCTTTAGGAAAAGGGCATAAACTAAAGCATGGGTTATGAGGAAAAAGCTTTGAAAGTTCAAGTTTTCTCTCCCCAGGGTTTGTTTTTTTCTTTAAAACTATTTGACTATAACAAAGGCTATGAACTGGCAGTTCACAAAATTAAAAGTACAGCTGATTAAAAATAAACGGAGCCTTGGCTCAGTAGCTCAATTGGTTAGAGCATCATCCCAATACGCCAAGGTTTTGGGTTTGGTCTCTGGTCAGGGCACATACAAGAATCAACTTATGAATGCATCAATAAGTGGAACAATAAATCAATGTTTCTCTCTCTCTTTACCTTCCTCTCTCTAAAATCAATCAATAAATAAAAGTTAAAAATAAATGAAAATACCTCCCCCCAATAATAAATGGAAAGTAAAATGAGATGTTTATTGCCAATTAAAATTGAATTTAAAAAATTATGATATAAATGTTAGTGAAGCAATTATTAAACAGGTTTTCAGAAATTGCTAGTGACTGTACAAATTGATAGAACCATTTGGTCTATAATTTGGCTAGTGGTCTTAAATGGTTAATAGCAATTACTCCACAATTCCATTTATGATTTGGTTGAATATGGAAATAATCCTATATTCAACAATAGAAGCATGGTTAAGTAAGCTGTAGCCATTTGATGGAATATTACATGGCTATAAAAGTTGTGGTTATAAAACTTTTGAATAATATGGACAAATGCTTAGGTCTGACAAGGGATCAGCGACCTTTTTCTGTAAAGGGTCAGATAGTAAATATTTTTTGCTTTGCAGGCCATACATTCTCCATTGCAACGACTAAAGTCTACTGTTATTACCCCCAAAGCAGCCACAGATAATATGTAAATAAATTAGTATGGTCATGTTCTAATACAACTGTACTTATGAACACTGAAATCTTAATTTCACATTATTCTCACATCATGAAATATTATTCTTTTCTCTACCATTTAAATATATTTTAAAAAAAACATGCTTAGCTCGCAGGCTATATAGTACAAACACAGGTGGCAAGAATATATGACTGAACTTTGCCCACCTCGAAGCTAGACTCTTAAGTAAAAAGGCAATACACAAAATTACATATGATACTTGTTTGGAGATATTGGAATTGGTGATTTTCCCCCTAAACTTCTGTATTTTCCAATTATCTATAATAACATGCTTTACTTTTATAACTAAAAACCCTTTATTTAAAAAAGACTGATTTTATATATACTGAAACCTATATTTTAGTATAGTTATGACTAAACTGTGTGGTCAAAATGAAAATGTAATTGGTTTGTTAAAGGCCTCAGAGGGTAGTCTTTAACCAAGCGTTTTGCAAGTTTTGAAAAGATTTTAATTTAGCTAACAACACGTTCATATTTCAACATTGTCAATTACCAAACTTACATCTACAATCTGACATTAAGTAAACATGTACACAAGTAAGTTTATGGAGTAACTTGTACCTCTACTCTGCACAAATGCAACTCCTTATGTAGAGTAGCCACTTACAACCTGTGTGCCTTCAATTTACTCCAAAGAGTACTTCCAGCTGCCAAATTACAACTTCTAAGGTCCAAATGTACACATGTCACTCTCTCTCTAGGAACTATTAGGTAAAAGTTTTCTGACCACTTTTTCATTACTGAAGAATTTCTTCTTAAAGTTATAAACCTTTTTAATTCAATGTCAAAAATTCAATAATAATCTGCAAGCTATAAACGTATACCTTTAAGTAGTATGTATTTCTCTGAGTGGAATAGCTGACCTACACTCAGGTAAACAGAGCAGAAGAAGGAAAGAACTACCCAAAATTTAAAGTTGTTTGAGTGAGATGACCTTCCTCAGTGTTACTAACATTGTAGTACCTGTTAGGCTTGTATCTCAACACAGTTGGGGGGGGGGGGGGGGGGGGCGGCGGGGAATCACATCTTAAAATGCAAAACCATTTTTTCTATACCCTTCTTTTCCACTGCTGTTTAAACCACATTTCCTCATTATTCCACAATATCACACCTAAAATTCCTACCCATTCTTTATTTCCCCCTGATCATCCAAGATGAAATGCTATATTCCCCCAGGGCTGCTGGGCCCTTGGACCTTTGTGGAGGGACGGGTCACCTTCAGTTGACAGAATGTGGCCTCTCTGTTTCTCAGTGAGAGAGGGGCAGCTCAGGTATATGTCAAATCATGTGATCTGGGGCTCACATCAATGAAATGCTTTTAAATCACAGCAAGTCCTTGGGAGAATGTCCCCAAACAAATCGCTTATCGGGCAATGACATTTCCTTTACCTGATAGGAATGTTATTTCTGTATCTAGCAGTCTCAAATCAAACCCATCTCTAGTGAGGACATCCTACAGAACTGTGAGAATAACATGGCAACCACAAATTTCCCAATTAATATACTCAAGGTTACATTTCAGGAATCTGTTCTTTAAACCAGCGATTTTCAACCAGTGTGCTGCAAGAATTTTTAAAACATACAATACCTGACTACTTAGTCAGGGCCACTAACCTCTTTTCCCTTAGATTGTCAAATAAAAAATGACAACAGCCAACACAACAATAGCCATCCAGTGTGAATTCCCTGTTTTGAATAATAAATATATAGGTCATATAGTAGAGTTGCATCTTCTTGTCATGTCACATAATTGGTTAATTCCTGGTATCAGAAATCCTTATGTACAAATAGAGGAACCTGATTTTTTAAAAAGTCACTTTGGAGTAAACAGGGTAGGTAATGACTATTAATTTTTTTGTAAGTCAATCATAATTATACCTATTTTTTTGCCAGATCGGCAAAAGATATATTTTTTGGTGTGCCGCAGAATTTTAGTAATTACTTTATATGTGCCATGAGATGAAAAAGGTTAAAAATCACTGCCTTACATGATCAATTCCATATGATAGATTTTTCCTGTGGCTGCATATGCATAAAGCATATCTAAACCCACATCCACCATTAGCATCCTAAATTAGCCCCATTCATTAATTCCTTCAATAGATGTCTATCACGTGCCTACAATGTGCCAGATACTGTCCCAAGTACTGGGATACAGCAGTGAATTACAGGCACACAAATTCTCTGCCCTCAGGGAGCTCACACTGCCCTCAGCTACCTGCATCCTGAGTCAGTTCTCCGTAAACTGTAATTTGCTGAAATCGGATGTAACCACAGAAGTTTTCACGTACAATGGCACTGTTCTGCAGATACAGACGAGGTCCCAGTGGTGAGTCCCATTTTCCTGATTCTCCCCTGACCTGTTCACGCAAGACCTCAAATGCCCTTGTACAGTCTCCGATAAGAGTTGCCGATTGGCTGCAATCCCTCCACCAGGTCCTGCCTCCAGTGTATTGAGGGCTTGCTGTGCCATAAGAGTAATGGCTCTCCACAGAATTTGCCATATTTACCCTTCCCTCCCTGTCACTCTGACTGGAACCCAGGGTCTCATGGTGTCTGTAATCAAATATTTCTTTCCACGTACACCTGTAGGTTGCCCTTTTCTAAGAGCCCAGAGGCCAGTCCCTAGGCCTGCATGGAGGGCAAGCACTAGGCCGTTCTCTCTGTTCCCCGTCTCCCCAACTGGGCACTAAACCGCCACCCAGTCCTTTGACAATCGCCAAGCCCTCGTTCAAATTAACTCCCTGAGAGTCTGCACGCCAGCCTTTCAAAAAGGCGTAGACTTCTGTAACATGCATTTCAGATTCAGGGTAGGCTATCCACAAGATAATGATTAAGTAGAGCTCTTTTCTTAATTTTTCATCAGTTATTTAAGTGTCTCTCCACTTTTGCTAGCCTAAACACACTTTTAATATTTGTAAACAAGCCATCCCTTCACATTTATATCTATTTCTTACTTCATCTGTTCTTTATTGCATTTTTTTTATTTGAGAATAAAACAGAAAAAGTATAGAACAGATGAAACGCCTATGTGTTAAGCATAGAAAATGAGTCAGCCTGTAGTCTATGAGACATGGGGCAGAATCCACATGTTTAGAATAATAGTCAGTTGGCACCCTGTGAGACAAGTTACTTATAGACAAGAAGAGACCGAACGATCCTATCATAACACAGAGATGTGCTTCCTCTAGGCTTTGTCATCCTTAAATGGGCTGCAGAACTGCGAATAAAACCTAAAGCTGTTCAGCAACCTAAGTGGCAAGCTATAGCCATCGGCCATGGCTATTTGTCCCAGATCTCCCCTGGGAGGCAAGTGTGGGTAAGTGGCCCCAGGAACCTGTGCCTCTTTATCAAATCTCCACTCTGGTCCTCATAACCTCAGAGTGTAGAAGGCTGATGCAGCCAAGAGACAGGCCATATGAACCCTGTATAACTAAGGAGCTGGGTAGGATGGCCCCCTGCTAGAGCATGTATCTTTGTCTGGTTTGTGAGACCTCTGGGTACCTGGCCTGGTCGTGTACTTGGAGGCTGCCATTGCATCCAGGTGATTTTCCCAAAACACCTTTGCTCCCTGGTACTAATAAAAAGCTGATCCAGAAGCATGCCCTGCTTTCTCCTCTCCCGCAGTCTCTTTTTTCACGCTGCTCTTTCTACTAGTATTTTAAAGGAGGCTTTCTTTGTCAGGTTTTTACAGTTTTTCAAGGCTCACCTCAGGCATCAACTCTTCCCCAAACTTTCCCTGCCATCTGTCACCTCACATTTGGATTAGATGCCTCTTTTCTCTGCGTTATCATAGCACCCCACACATATTTTTTATAATAGCACAATATCACAGCCTGCTGTTTGCTCAAACCTAGCCCCCAGTAATCATTTCATTTTAATTTCAAATTAAATTAAAACTTAAAATTCGGTTCCTAGGTTGCACCTGCCACCCTCCCAGCCTCCAGGGCCACGTGTGCATCACTACGGCAAGTTGTGCTGGCAGCCTGGCTCTCGGTTTCGTTCATTCTCACTTTGCCCGATTCCTCCTCTCTAGTGCGCCCGAGACTTCAGAGGGAACCGACTGTTCCTCTCTGTGTTCATCCTTCCTGACCTCCTGATGAGTGCCGTGGTGGCACTTCACCGGAGAAAAAGCAGGAGAGAAACTGGGACAAAAGACGAGGAGTGTCCCTTCTTCACCAGCGTCCCTTCTCAAGGAACCTACTCCCTTCAGCCAGAGGGAAGTACACTGCGTATGCTACTCCTTTAATTTTCAATTGTTATACCCTCTCGAGATAAAGATTCTGTTATAAACCAAACTTGGAGACAATCTAATTGTTTGGTGTAAACCTTCAGAGTTGCCGTTGAGTTGAATGTCTATCTGCCTGGGAAGAAAAGGGGGAAAGAGAGAATTTACATTCACTCTGCTGAACATTAGCATCTTTTGTTCGATCATTTGAATGCAGGACAGTTAGTGGGGAACAGCTCAGAGAACAGGAGCTGACACAGACAGTGTAAAATCTTTTAAGGTGCTTGGATGCAATGAGGGAGAAAGTGAGCCGGAACCGCATCTCGGCGTCCTCGCTGTGCTCCCGTCTGCGGGAACTTTGTGACAGGCCTCTGTCTCTCAGCTACACTCGACTGGCTTCGGCTGACACTCGGCTGTCAGACAGCAACCCTTTACCAGGCCCCTAACATGCTCCACAGCTTCACCCAATTAACTCGCTTTCACTTGACACGGCAGCAAAAAGCTTCATAATAGGTGGTCAAGGTGCATGGTATGTGCCTGCCCTCGAACTTCTCACACACGGCAAGATGTTTAACTACTTTCCTCCTTGCCTGAGTGCTCACAACTAGTGTGACTACGATTTAGTCATTCCCGATATTGGATTGGACAGGACTCTAGGAAATATTATATTATAGGGGTACATTAAGCTGTTCAATAAACAGACCTCTAGATGACCACGCTTAAATTTCAAGTCAGTTCTTTAGCCCTTCGGAGAGGCAGATTTGATTTTTAGACTACCGAAACTTACTATCAACCAGCAATCAATGGGTAGTTCGTTCTTCCACTCCATCTTTAACAGCAGTACCGTACAAAGGTGACGGGGAACAGGAAAAGAGCATTAAGGGCAGAAAGGTCTACGCACAATTCAAGAGTTTGGAATTCAGCCTTTGCTCACCCTTTTTTTTACAAACTTGTCAACAATTGTACTGTAAACTTTTGTCATGCTACTCAGCTTTCAGATGATTTACACTGTACTTGAAAATGTGTGGCTGAGAAATCAAATTTGTTATATTTATTTTGAAAATGATCTGAGTAACTTACACATTTTCTCTCATCTCCCAATATATTCAGACCTAAGCACATAATCAGTTTTCATTGATGTGCACTCTGAAAATCTGAAAATTATGGGAAAAAACAACCAACAATGTTACATAAACAAAAAAAGTAATATAATCTGTACCACCATTGGAAACCTACATTTGTAAAGCTCTATGACAAAGAGGCCACCAAAAACACTACTTTATGAAAGGATTCTTTGTTATTGGCATTTAAATGCAGATCCTTATAGCTATTGTTAATATAGAGTTACTTCAGGTCCAAGAATCCTATTGTAATCAAAGCTGAAAGTCTAATTATAAAATGGGACGCTCTGGCCGCCTTCATGTCTTTTGTAAAATTAAAGGAAATCTTTCTCTACTAAAAAAAAAAAAAAAAAAGCATGTTTGTTTTTTTGAACACCACTCACTTCTTACCAGAAACTCAGGCAGGGTAGATCTTGATTGAATTCCTGAGCAAATAGGAAGCCATCCTGCCTGCATTTTCTTTATTAAGTCCTGTCAATGTTTCCATCTATATCCATCTAGAATCTAATCCTTCTCCATCTCCACTCTTACTACCCTCACACAGATAATTCTCACTTGACTTCTTTAATACGACCATCACAATTATTACAAGTATTCATATATATATATATGTTTATCCTCTCAATAAACTGTCACATCCCTGAGAGAAAGTCCTCATCTCATCCTATTAAGGATTCAATAAAATGTAATGTTTAAGAGGATGTTGGGCTCTCACTGCCTAGGTTCAAACCTTGGACTCTTCACTTGACAGCTTCTTCATCTAACAGGAGGTAATCACCTACTTTAGGTAGGATAATGTGGATGAAATTAGTTAATATACATAATGTGGGTGAAATTAGTTAATATACATGAAATTAGTTAATATACAACACTGTGGCTGTCACATAGTAAGCACTCAATAAATACTGGTTTTTGTTATCATTCTTACTATCACATCCTTAGCCCATAGATCATTGTTCATAAACATCATTTCTGGTGAAGAACATAGCACATAAAAAGTACTCAATAAACACTTGTTAAAGCAGTAATTGGGGACTCTTGATTATTGCTTCATTTCAGATAATGTAAAGAATAAAAACTGTCCATGAAGAGTATGAGTGGTAAAATAAATAAAAGAAAGAGAAATTTTAAAAAAAGAGTATGAGTGGTGAATTTAAAACTTTGAGTTCTGATGATATAATTTTTATAGAACTAAATAAAAATTAAAAATACCTAATTTTTTTAAAATCAGTAAGAATTTGGGAAGTTTCTTAGACATTTATTTCTGAACAAATAACAGAACCAGCATAAAGACAAAAAATTATTTATTGTTCCATAGACATTTTTATTTACCCTCCTATTTTAAGGATTCCATAGCTTGTTTAATCTAATTTGAGGAAGATGTCATTATTTACAGAATTTTTAAGGAATGTGAGTAAGTGGTTTATTTGAAGGTTCTACTCGGATACCATTTTTAAATGTTTTTAATTCCTTTTTCTCTCCTAAAAATTGCTTTACATTTTTCTATCCCAAAGCTACTGAATATCTTAACCAGACTAGGAATTTGGATTGGTAAAATAGAGTACTTCCTGGGCTGAAATACACACAAAATGACAGGCCATGTTTTGTTAACATGTTGTATGTCCTGTAACTAAAGACAGATCAGAAAATAGATTTATTCTTTGCAATTAAAATAATTACTAGTATTTGGTATATAAACAAAAATTTGACAAACTTTCAAATTTAATTTCAGTTTATAGCTAGCTACCCTGAATAATGCCTTTTGTAAAACTAAACCCCACATGAAACTTACCAACGGTATTCGTTTCCTCGGGCTGCCGTAACAATTACCAGAGACCGGTGGCTGAAAACAGTTTACTTCCTAAAGGTCTAGAGGGGAGAAGTCTGGAACCAAGGCGTCAGCAGGGCGATGCTTCCTGCCGAGACTGGGAAAGAACCCTTCCTGCTTCTTCTAGCTTCTGGTGGTGGCTGGCCTGCCTGGGTTTGCAGCTGCATCACCTCTGTCTTCACGTGGCCATCTTCCCTCTCGGTCTCTTATATCTGTGTGTGTCTCCTAGTGAGGCTAGCGGCCCACCCTAAGCCAATATGAACTCATCTTAATTTAACTGATTAAATCTCCAAAGACACTACACTTCCAAATAAGGTCACATTCTGGGGATCTAGGCAAACATTAATTTTCCAGAGCATTCTATTCAACTTACCATACCAACTATTAATAACATAAAAAGGAAGGAGTTAGGGTTATTATTCTTATAATGTTGGGCTCTGGGCACCTATATAGTTCTACTTCCAACTGTTTTAAATAATAGCTTAAATTATAGTCCAACAAAACCTTGTGGACTTCCTAAGCCCAATTAACTTTTATTTATTTTTAAATTTTTTTCTTTATTGATTAAGGTATTACATATGTGTCCTTATCCCCCCATTGCCCCCAATCCCCCCTTCATGCCCTCACCCTCCCCTGTCTGTGTCCATTGGTTAGGCTTATATGCATGCATACAAGTCCTTTGATTGATCTCTCCCCCTTACCCCCACCCTCCCCTACCTTCCCTCTGAGGTTTGACGGTCTGATAGATGCTTCTCTGTCTCTGGATCTGTTTTTGTTCATCAGTTTATGTTGTTCATTATATTCCATAAATGAGTGAGATCATGTGATATTTATCTTTCTCTGACTGGCTTATTTCACTTAGCATAATGCTCTCCAGTTCCATCCATGCTGTTGCAAATGGTAAGAATTCCTTCTTTTTTACCACAGCATAGTATTTCATTGCATAGATGTACCACAGTTTTTTAATCCACTCATCTGCTGATGGGCACTTAGGCTGTTTCCAATTCTTAGCTAGGGCAAATTATGCCGCTATGAACATAGGGGTGAATATATCCTTTCTGATTGGTTTTCCTAGTTTTTTGGGATATATTCCTAGAAGTGGGATCACTGGGTCAGATGGGAGTTCCATTTTTAGTTTTTTGAGGAAATTCCATACTGTTCTCCACAGTGGCTAACTTAACTTTTAAAGATCATTGTTCATAAACATCATTTCTGGTAAAACTCATATTTAGTCTTCAAATGTTACTAAGCAAATGGAGCAAATATTTTATGAGGCCTAGTTATATCTTATTTTTTTTTTTTTAATGAATCTTTATTGTTCAGATTACAATTGTTTCTCCTTTTTCCCCACATATCTCCCCACCACCCAGTTCCCACCCCCCTCTGCCCTTATCTCCCCCCCTCCCCCCCACTGTCCTTATCCATAGGTGTATGATTTTTGTCCAGTCTCTTCCCATACTCCCCACACAGACACCCCTTTTCCCCTGAGAATTATCAATCCACTCCCATTCTAGGCCTCTGATTCTATTAAGTTCACCAGTTTATTCTGTTCCTCAGATTTTTAATTCACTTGACTTTTAGATTCACTTGTTGATAGATATGTATTTGTTGTTCATAATTTTTATCTTTCTTCTTCTTTTTCCTCTTTTTAAAGAATACCTTTCAGCATTTCATATAATGCTGGTTTGGTGGTGATGAACTCCTTTAGCTTTTTCTTATCTGTGAAGCTCTTTATCTGCCCTTCAATTCTGAATGATAACTTTGCTGGGTAGAGTAGTCTTGGTTGTAGGTTCCTGCTATTCATCACTTTGAATATTTCTTGCCACTCCCGTCTGGCCTGCATGGTTTCTGTTGAGAAATTAGCTGATAATCGTATGGGAGCTCCCTTGTAGGTAACTAACTGTTTTTCTCTTGCTGCTTGTAAGATTCTCTCTTTGTCTTTTGCTCTTGGCATTTTAATTATGATGTGTCTTGGTGTGGTCCTCTTTGGATTCCTTTTGTTTGGGGTTCTGTGCGCTTCCTGGACTTGTAAGTCTATTTCTTTCATCAGGTGGGGGAAGTTTTCGTTCATTATTTCTTCAAATAGGTTTTCAGCATCTTGCTCTCTCTCTTCTTCTGGTACCCCCATAATTCTGATGTTGGTTCGCTTGAAGTTGTCCCAGAGGCTTCTTACACTATCTTCAACTTTCTGAATTCTCTTCTCTTCATGCTTCTCTGGAGGAGTGTCCTTGGCCTCTTTGTATTCCAAATCTTTGAGTTGATTCTTGCAATCCTCTAGTCTGCTTTTGGGTCTCTGTATAATATTTTTTATCTCAGTCAGTGTATGTTTAATTTCTAGTTGGTCCTCATGGAATTTATCGGCCTTTTCCATGAAATTCTTGAAAAACCTTATAACCGTGGTTTTGAACTCTATGTCCAGTCGCTTGTTCTCCTCCATTTCTTTGGTTTGGGATCTGTTTCCTTGCCTTCCCATTTTCGCTGCTTCCCTGAGTTGGTAGGGTAGCTTTTTGTACTAGGTGTCCTATTGGTTCAACGGGTCAGCCTCCCAGTTACTTGAGGTGGACACTCTTGGTGTACCCTTGTGTACTGTGTGTCCCCCAGCAGGAGCTACAGCAAGGGCTAGTTTTCTCCTCCTTTGCTTGGGCGGATTTGGAGCAGTCTGACTAGAGCTACAGTTAATTTGGTTGAGCTGTCACAGAACAGGCCATTTATATGCAAAAGCCGCTGTGTGGAGCCTGGGCGGGTTTGTAGAATGTGTGGGGCGGGGCCTCAGGGCTGGGCGGGGTCTCAGGGCGTCACTAGGCTGGGGCGTGGCCAACGGCGATGGCTGCCGTCAGCCCTCTCTGCCTTTCCACGTTTCCAAGTCCCTGCGCCCCGCGCTCCAGCGCAGTAAACAATGATTGCTGGGCGCACCACTGCAAAAAAGTCACTCTCACTTTCCGACCCGATGGCCGAGAGTCCAGTTTCTCCCCGTAGGTGTCTGGGTCCCCCGAGTGTCCCCAGAAACTGGATTTCAGAGTGATCGGGAGCTTGTCTCCCTGCGGGTTGAAGAAAAGCCGCGCACCCAACCGCCCGCCGCCGGCCCGATTTGCGTGCCTCCGTACCTCAGCTTTTCAGCGATTGTGCTCCTTTCTCTTCTTAGCTGTATATCTTCCACTCAGCCAGCTTTCCCGTGGTTCTGGGTGGTAGATGTTTTGTCTTTTAGTTGTATTTTTGAAATTGTTGTGTGAGGCAGCAGATTAGTTGTTTAACTATGCCGCCATCTTGGTTCCTCCCCTAGTTATATCTTAAAGTGAACTAACTTTTTTCCCTTCATTTCCAATTGCCAAATATTTTACTTTCATTACAAACCAAGTATGTTCTGAAAGCAATAGGGTGTTTTTAACATGTATTAAATGACGCCATGATAAAGAAGTTGTTATCCAAAAAATTCACAGACACTCTATGAAAACTTTTAATGTCTATGAATGTTAAGGTCTCAAAATTTCTATAATATATGTGCAACTATAATTTTCTAATAAATACATGCAGAAATGTTATAACAATGGTGATACACATCGCTTAATGTTCCATTATCCAAATTCATGCTATAGCAATTTGCTGTCTCTCCCAAATCCCAAAGTACTTTAATTTGTTAGTATTATGATTTTCACTTTTTAATTCAGCATAATTTTATTATAATAGGATATTATTTATACAAAAATGAGGCAGATTAAAATGTTAATTTTGCAACCTAAAATAAAATCCCTATGTTCAGAAAAAAGTACTAAACTATAAAAGTACTATCTTCCCCTGCCAACAATAAGCCAGGCATTTAACAACAGATCTTAAAATCTAACTAATATAATGTTTTTCAGCAAAAATACCAAAATGCCCATCAGACGGCATTCTTAGGTTAATACAATGCTCTCTGAAGATAGGGGGTTTATTTTGAGGCCTTGGTAGTTCTTTCCTATTTTGAGAACAAGAAAAAATTATAATCTATGCTCAACCGATTAGAACATAATAGAAATGGCATTAGTCATAACAGCAGGGACTTTACAGGTATCCTTTCCTTTAATCTTCACCCAAGCCTAAAGAGAGGAGCTGTTATTATCCTCATTTTCCCATAGGAGGAAACTGAAGCATTCTTGAAGAGGCTGCCAATTGAACCAGGATCGCACTATTAGCAAGCGGGGAAGCCAGGATTTGAATGATCCCACCCCAGAGCCTACACACCCGCCACTGTAACGCTCCTGAGTTGGACTGCCTTGTTCAACACTTGGTAAGCCATACAATATGGAGATAATAACGGTACCGAAAAAATTATGTATACCCATAGGGGTGTTGTAAATATTTAAAAAGTTAACACATAGGTTCTGAGAATGTTGTCTTACACATGCGAAGAAGTACTGGATAAATGTTAGTTAATCTTCCCACTCCTCCTCTTCCTGCTCTATACCAACCTGCTGGCTCAAAAACAAACCAGATACACGCCCTGTTCTGTTTCATGTTCATAGACTGTGCCTTTACCTGGAAGATACTTTCCCTTGGTCACAAGGGGGGGCTTCAATAAGGACATATAGATGACTTAGGCCCGTAGTCAGCAAACTGCGGCTCTCGAGCCACATGCGGCTCTTTGGCCCCTTGAGTGTGGCTCTTCCACAAAATACCATGGCCTGGGGGAGTCTATTTTGAAGAAGTGGCATTAGAAGAAGTTTACGTTTAAAAAATTTGGCTCTCGAGAGAAACCAAGATGGCGCCATAGGTTAAACACCTAACCCGCAGCCGGGCACAACAATTTCAAAAATACAACTAGAGGTCAGAACGGTCATCGTCCAGAACCACAGGAAAGCTGGCGGACTAAAATGCCCACAGCTGGGGAGAAGGAGAAGGCCACGGGGACAGTCGGGGGAGCCGCAAAAGCCTGAGGTATGGAGAAACGGACGGAGACACGAGCACGCACGCCTGCGGGGAGGATGGAGCCGGAGAGGAAGGGGCGGCTGACGGCCTGGCCGGCGTTCACTGGCAGGAAGGAGATAAAGGCTCCGGATTGCGCTGAGCGCCGGCTCCGACTGCACTGAACCCCGTTCCGGGCGAAACCCTGGGAAGCCAGGCGCAGGCTGGGGGAATGAATCTGGGCTGTGGGGCGCAGGCACAGAGGAGCGGCGGAAGGCAGAGCTCCAGAGGCGCGCGCAGGAAGGGGCGCAAAGGACGGACTGTTGCCTGCGCCACTGAACTGCCCTAGCGGGAAGGAGACAAGGGCTCCGGACCGTGCTGAACCCCAGTTCTGACTGCACTGAACCCCAGTTCCGGGCGAAACCCTGGGAAGCCAGGCACATGCTGGGGGAATGAATTTGGCCTGTGGGGCAGAGGCACAGAGGAGCGGCGGCTCCAGAGGCGCACACGGGAGGGCGCGCAGAGGAGGGACTGTTGCCTGCGCCACTGAATGGCCCTGCTGGGAAGGAGACAAAGGCGCCAGACTGCGCTGAGACCCAGTTCCAACTACATTGAAACCCAGTTCCAGGCAGCGGGCGAAACTCCAGGGCGCGTTTCTCTCAGAGGTGTTTGCAAGGAATACAGAGGGACACAGACACAGGAGCCTCATGTCTCCTGCACAGCAACTCTTCCTATATAGACAAAGAGGGTCCTCATGGACAATTGGCCTGGAGGACAATTCCTCCTAGTGACACCAACAACAATCAAGACTTAACTGTAGATACTCACTCAGTTTCGCAACTGCGCCGCCCCCGCAGGCCGCCCGGCCCGGGGCACTGGGGACGCCGCGGCGGCAGCGGCGCCCGGAGCCCGGCGGCCGCCCAGCGCCCATCCCCGCCGCGAGGCCCCCGCGCGCCTGGTTCCGCGGGCCGCGCGCCCCGCACACCGGACGGAGGCCCGGGCGCCCTCTCCGTGCACCTCCCGGCGCCACTAGACCTCAGTAGAGTTGACTGAATTCAAGGGATTAAGAAGAACAAATTGGGGAATTCGAAAAAGATGACGGCGGAGGTGAAGGCTGATGTGTTGCCTCACATGGCAGTTTCGGAAATACAACTGGAACATGGACTAGTGAGGGTGGCGACTGCTGCTCGCGTCTCCCCAGACCGGGCGGCTGCTCCTCTCAGTCAGCACCGCAGCCGGGGCCATGGGCTCGTGGGCGCCGCAGCAGCTGCTGTGGCGGCGGCCGCGGACTCGGCGCAGCGGCGCTCTGTGAAGGAAGAGACCATCTTTCTGCAGGAGGGGCGCATCCGCGCCACTGACCTGGCCGAACTGCGCAGTGAGATCCTCGAGGCCCCGGAGGCCGCCAACACCGATTTGGAGGATTCTTAGGAGTTCTCATCTTACATTCAAGCCCTTTAAGCCATTTTGACAGAGGAGAATCAAGAAGGCGGCTAAGTTAAACAAAGGAACTGCGAACTCCACCGCGCACAGCAATTTCAGGGGCACGAATGGAGGACAGAGCCTCTGCCATCCAGAACTACAGGAGAGATGGCTGAATGGTAGATTTATAGCTAAGAGGGAAGAGGAAACCAGCGAAATCGGAGGGGATGAGGTGTGGAGGCGCGTGGGTCTGGTTGGTGGCGGGGGAAAGGGGCTTTTGTTCCAAACCTAGGGGAGATTAGCTCTCCATCACACTGAAATCCAGCTTCTGGGGACCCGTGGGAGACCCAGATGCCTGCGGGGAGAGGCGGGACTCTTGCGGAGGTGCCAAGCGACCCTGGGTCTGGGGGAGGCCGCGCTCCCCTGGGTCCGAGTGAGGCCAGGGGTCAATAGATCCAGTTGAGGCCTCGCGCATCTAGGCCCGGGTGAGCCCAAGTGGCCCTGGGTCTGGGAGAGGCCAAACATCCCTGGGTCCAGGTGAGACCATGTGTCCCTGGATCGGGTGAGGCCTCGTGCACCTAGGCCCGGGTGAGCCCAAGTGGCCCTGGGTCTGGGAGAGGCCAAGCGTCCCTGTGTCCGGGTGAGACCATGTGTCCCTGGATACGGGTGAGGCCTCGTGCACCTAGGCCCGGGTGAGCCCAAGTGGCCCTGGGTCTGGGAGAGGCCAATCGTCCCTGGGTCCGGGTGAGACCATGTGTCCCTGGATCCAGATGAGGCCTCGTGCACCTAGGCCCGGGTGAGCCCAAGTGGCCCTGGGTCTGGGAGAGGCCAAGCGTCCCTGGGTCCGGGTGAGACCATGTGTCCCTGGATCCGGGTGAGGCCTCGAGCACCTAGGCCCGGGTGAGGCCACGTGCCCCTGGGTCTGGAAAAGACCAAGCGCCCCTGGGTCCAGGTGAGACCATGTGTCCCTGGATCCGGGTGAGGCCTCGTGCACCTAGGCCCGGGTGAGCCCAAGTGGCCCTGGGTCTGGGAGAGGCCAAGCGTCCCTGGGTCCGGGTGAGACCATGCGTCCCTGGATCCGGATGAGGCCTCGTGCACCTGGGCCCGGGTGAGCCCAAGTGGCCCTGGGTCTGGGAGAGGCCAAGCGTCCCTGGGTCCGGGTGCGACCATGTGTCCCTGGATCCGGGTGAGGCCTCGTGCACCTAGGCCCGGGTGAGCCCAAGTGGCCCTGGGTCTGGGAGAGGCCAAGCGTCCCTGGGTCCGGGTGAGACCATGCGTCCCTGGAACCGGATGAGGCCTCGTGCACCTAGGCCCGGGTGAGCCCAAGTGGCCCTGGGTCTGGGAGAGGCCAAGTGTCCCTGGGTCCGGGTGAGACCATGCGTCCCTGGATCCGGGTGAGGCCTCGTGCACCTAGGCCCGGGTGAGCCCAAGTGGCCCTGGGTCTAGGAGAGGCCAAGCGTCCCTGTGTCCGGGTGAGACCATGTGTCCCTGGATCCGGGTGAGGCCTCGTGCACCTAGGCCCGGGTGAGCCCAAGTGGCCCTGGGTCTGGGAGAGGCCAAGCGTCCCTGGGTCCGGGTGAGACCATGTGTCCCTGGATCCAGATGAGGCCTCGTGCACCTAGGCCCGGGTGAGCCCAAGTGGCCCTGGGTCTGGGAGAGGCCAAGCGTCCCTGGGTCCGGGTGCGACCATGTGTCCCTGGATCCGGATGAGGCCTCGTGCACCTAGGTCCGGGTGAGCCCATGTGGCCCTGGGTCTGGGAGAGGCCAAGCGTCCCTGGGTCCGGGTGCGACCATGTGTCCCTGGATCCAGATGAGGCCTCGTGCACCTAGGTCCGGGTGAGTCCAAGTGGCCCTGGGTCTGGGAGAGGCCAAGCGTCCCTGGGTCCGGGTGCGACCATGTGTCCCTGGATCCAGATGAGGCCTCGTGCACCTAGGTCCGGGTGAGCCCAAGTGGCCCTGGGTCTGGGAGAGGCCAAGCGTCCCTGGGTCCGGGTGCGACCATGCGTCCCTGGATCCTGATGAGGCCTCGTGCACCTAGGCCCGGGTGAGCCCAAGTGGCCCTGGGTCTGGGAGAGGCCAAGCGTCCCTGGGTCCGGGTGAGACCATGTGTCCCTGGATCCGGGTGAGGCCTCGTGCACCTAGGCCCGGGTGAGCCCAAGTGGCCCTGGGTCTGGGAGAGGCCAAGCGTCCCTGGGTCCGGGTGCGACCATGTGTCCCTGGATCCAGATGAGGCCTCGTGCACTTAGGTCCGGGTGAGCCCAAGTGGCCCTGGGTCTGGGAGAGGCCAAGCGTCCCTGGGTCCGGGTGCGACCATGTGTCCCTGGATCCAGATGAGGCCTCGTGCACCTAGGCCCGGGTGAGCCCAAGTGGCCCTGGGTCTGGGAGAGGCCAAGTGTCCCTGGGTCCGGGTGAAGCCAGAGCCTGGGTCCGGGTGAGGCCGTGTGCCCCTGGATCCATCCGGGTGAGGCTGGGTCCCAGGCCCGGGTGAGACCACGCGCCCCTTGGGTATGGGTGAGGCCACGTGCCCCTTAGTCCGGGTGACGCCGTGCCCCTGGGTTCGGCCGAGACCAAACCAGAGGGAGTCGGACCTCCGTTACCGCCATTTGTCCACCATCCAGAGCTGGGGGGTCAGTGCTGACATGTACACATAAGGAACTACTGGACATTGAAATTGAGTCTCAAAAGAACTGTTGGTCCAGGGGGAAGCTCGCTACAGACTGATTCATTTGCCTGTCAGCATAACTATTATTGCTCGTCTCACATTCAGTGCTTATTAGTATATATCTAGTGACATATGATCTCGCTCATCTAGGGGAAATGATGAACAACATAGACTGAGGAACAAGAACAGAACCAGAAGCAAGGAGGCATCGATCGGACTATCGGGCCTCAGAGGGAGGATAGGGGAGGGTAGGGGGAGGGTGGGGGGGAGGGGGAGAGTTCAACCAAAGGACCTGTATGCATGCATATAAGCCTATCCAACGGTTAAGTTCAACAGGGGATTGGGGCATGCGTGGGGAGAGGGGTGGGATGGGAATGGGGGGATGAGGACAAATATGTGACACCTTAATCAATAAAGAAATTAAAAAAAAAAAAAAAAAAATTTGGCTCTCAAAAGAAATTTCAATCGTTGTACTGTTGATATTTGGCTCTGTTGACTAATGAGTTTGCCGACCACTGACTTAGGCCAAAAGACAAGTGGTGGCCACAGAGGTTTGTTTACGAAGAGCCAGTGGCAGTCTTAGCTCTTTGGCTCTCTAGCTGGGTGATGCACAAATGGCCCAGCCTGTCGGAATCTCATCAATAATACCTTTATCACACACCAAAGAAGTTATAAGGTTATGTACATGGGTGTATTTTGAAAACTGTAAAGAATTACATTAACAAACAAAATTATCATTTTTATAAAAAAAAAAAAAAAAACCCTCCAGGCTTGGCCTTGATTGTATATGGGCCAGTAGCGTCCTCTTTCTGCTTCCATAGTTCTCCCTGTCCAGAATGGCTTACACAAATCCTATCATTCCTTCAAAATTAAGCTCAAATACAAATTCTCAAAAATATTCCCTAACCTCCCCAGTCCAAATAAATCTATCTTTTCAAACTTCATGAGCACTTATCATCTTATGTGAGTCTGTCCTAATTCACCAGCAAGATTATAATTCTGCGACTCTTCGTTATGCCTTTTTATACTCAATCCATGTGCAGATACAACTGTCCTTCTTGCATAAAATATGGAAACTGAAAGAGCTCTAGATAGAAGATTTTAGAACTCTTGAAAAGGGAACAAAATTCATTGATTTGACAAACTTTTGAGTGAGGCATAAAATGGGTAGTAAAGCTATAAGGATGATTAAACAGGATACCTGACTTCTAGACCCCAAGCTTAGCAAATTCAAAAATGTATGTAGGCCTGCAGGTCAGTATTAGATCTAGTATTAGACAAGCAGCAGGTCAGGCCTGAATGAGTGCAGTGACTGGCACACTCCCTGAGAGTTAGTTGGTTCATGGGACGTGACCCTTTCTATCTGTTTTCCTAAACTGTTAAGAATCACAAAGGAGAGGGTTAACCAATGCTCCCAAGATCTCTTCAAAACTAAGAACCATCCTGGACCAAGCTGGAACCTTGGAAGGAGAGTGGGAATGGAATCGTTTGATAACTCGAACATAAATGTGCATAATAAATCCCATCATAGATAACTGGGGGAATATGTCTCGATTCTCCTATATGATCACAAAATAAATTATGATTTTCAAGCTGGGGTTTCTTCACTGAATAAATATTAACTCATTGCTTTGACATGCTTAATTATTATGTCATTGAGCCTGGTTTTTTGTGTGTGTTTTTTTAATTTCTTTATTGATTAAGGTGTTACATATGTGTCCTTATTCCCCCATTACCCCTCCATCCCCCCCACTCATGCCCTCACCCCCCTGTTGTCTGTGTCGAGCCTGTTTTTTTTTTAACTATATAGTGCTCTCAGCACTTACAGAAATAAAAACAAGCACAATTTCTTATCATCTTCTATATCAGCAATTTTCAACTTTTTTCATCTCATGGCACACATAAACGAATAATTAAAAGTCTGCAACACACCAAAATATATATTTTTTATGATCTGACCAAAAAAATCAGGTATAATTTTGATTTATTTGCAAAAACAAACAAACAAATCCCACAACAATAGTAATTACCTACCCTTTTTGGTAGGTAATTTTAAAAATCAGGAGCCTACACTTGTATATAAGGAGTTCTAGTACCAAGAATAAACCAATCAGAAGCAACCTTATTATGCGATGTAACCAATAAGTACAAGTTACTATGTGACCTATATATTTACGGTTCAAGACAGGACATTCACACCAGAGAGCTATTGTTGTTTTGGCTGTTGTCATTTTTGTATTTGACAATCTAAGTAAAAAGAGATCAGTGCCCCTGACTAAGTAGTCAGAGATTGCATGTTTTAAAAATTCTTGCAGCACACCAGTTGAAAATTGCTGCTGTATATGATATACCCCATGTGGTTCTCAGAAATTCAGAATCCATAAATAATTGTTTGTTTCTGGTACTGATCTAAAAAGGTCTTTTTACATGTCCTTTTAAAGACTGCTACTCTTCTCGTCCTCCCAACAAATGGAACTGCCCCCCCTGCCAGCATGCCAATCACTTCCAGGGTCACTGAATTAAATGCATCAATGACAATAGTGACAAAGCTGTTAACAATGCTGAGAAGCACACGTGTAACACAGAATCATTACTAGGCTGCCATGAACTTGATAGGAAACAGGAATCTTCAAAGGGAAAACTAACATCAAATAGAGCTGACAAGACAGCCAGCAGTTTAACTCGGGATCCGTCTGCTTACTCAGTTTCGTTTGGGTTCAGCAGCTAAAGTTCAGGGTTTGGGCTATTCTTAAGTGGGCTGACATTCCTACCACCAGATTCTTAAACTATTTTGTTTCTTTTTTATCATTTGCTGTTGTTCATTGCTATTAATGTTGTAGGAGCTCTTGATCATAGTTTAAAATTTCTATAATGCCTTACATATTTATATTTCTTACGGTAAAGAAAAATAAATCAGTATTTTTTCCCTAAGGATGTGAAATATCAACACATAAGGATTATTTATTGCAGAAATGGTGATTCCTATACATCTCAAATATATAACCTACAACACTCTTTACTTAACTTAGAACTTGAAAAATTAGTACTTTTATTTGTTGTATTATTTTTAAAGACTCCAGATTGTTTAATAGTATATTCCTCACCATCACCATTGTTACTTATTTACTGTACTCAAATAGTATGCTAGGTACTGAATAAGATATAAACAAAGACACAATCCTTGATCTCAGGTGGAAAGTTCTAATACAGCTAAAATTCACTTTTTTTCCCTTTCCTGTTTTCCTTCCCTTAGAAAGGGAGTGAGGGAGACCATTTTCAATAATAATCTGTTGTAACAGATCACCTTAATAATAAAGAAATTCTGAACTCGCAGAGACATGGAAACAACTACAGACACAAGCTTGGATTCCTGATAACTGAATTTCCAAACAAGCTGATGAACTTTAAATTGGGCTACATAATTTGGAATTTGGAATGGGACTTCTAGCAAACTATTCCTTAGGTCTCAGGTATTGTGCTAACACCTAGGAATAGAACACTTTCCTATTCACATGGCACTTCTAATCTAATAGGGTTAGTCAATCAACCATCAATTAAAATAAGGTATAATAAATATATAATAATAAATAGGGCATTTTGAGAGACTTGGGATTTAAAACTTGGAAGGAAAATCAACTATGCAAAAGGTAGAAAATAGTATTCCAAGTAGAGGAATCAGTATATTTAACGGCTTATGAGAGAAAGAGCATGGTACTAAGTTTTACTAATTTAAGTGTTTGTTTTTTAATCAAACTAACAGATTGTGTAACCCTAGAAATATTATAGTGGGTAGCCTTATAAGTTCTTTGCATTTGGTGCTTAAAAACTAATTGGCTTATTTTATATAACAATTGTGTGTTTTGTTTCTAAATGACTAGTGAAAAAGGGTTTAGGTTGCTATTTCTTGTCCAGGACGTCTTTCAAACTACACATTGTAGGTCTTGATTTTCAATAAGTGAACAGCCAATTTGAATAAAATATTACAATTTTCTCTTTTAAAACTAGATTTGAAACACTAAAAATATCAAAGTGTTGGTGTAAGAATTTTGATTCGATGAGGGGAATTTATCTGTTGATTATCATCTAAAATAAAGTTTCATAATTATTCTTTTGGGGGGATCCCTTACCACCATTGTATTTCAACATCAGTGTTCTTTATGTTTCCTGTATAGCCAATGACACATGATGGGTGCAAATTAAGTATGAATAAGGCTAAAAACAACTATAAGAATTGGTTAAAATCACAATGATGTTCAGAAATGCAATTAACCAAGTGTTGAATCAAGAGTACTATCCATGTACTCCACTAACCAACATACTAACTTTCCATCCATTTGTGGGCTATAAAATATTCCGTTTCAATGGTGAAAGTATTTACATACTCATTTTATCTATTAATCTAAAACACAGAAACTGAAACAGATGCCATTAATAGCATTAATGGCCTGAGTCCTCTGAAACAACCTGCCAGATGTGTGAGGTAATGTCGAAGTCACACACACCCCTGAGAGGACAGCCTTTAATTTGTACCTACACACTTCTAAAGGTTACCGAGTAGAAGGTTGTGACAGACAATATTAAAGTGAGAGCGAAAACATTGGCTTAGCACCCTAGAGATCATCTGGTCCAATGTCCTTTTCTTTTGTTTTTAAACTTATCTTTACTGTTGAAAATATTGCAGATGTCCCTCCCTCTTTTCCTCCATTGACCCCCTCTACCCCACACACATCCCCCACCCTAGGTCTTCATCAATGAAATCCCTTTTAAAGTTGTGTAAACTCCCAGACTGGTTATTCACCCAAGATCATATACCTAGTGTTGCAGTGCCAGGAGTGAGTTCTTAACTCTTGATTCCCCAGTCCAGTTTGTGTTCTATTACACTGATTTGTTGAATATCCTCTCTACTCCACTATACCTAAAAAAGTATAAGGTAGAAATGTTTAAGAGATAAAGCTATAGTAGCCATATGTGCATGGGAGTTGTGATCAGGAAGACAGAAAAGGAAAATTAGTGAATGTTTGATAGATTGGCCAATTTTTATATCCTTACTGATTCCTAAATTCAATCTGCAAGTTTAGCTTCATGCAAAGGTCCCTACCCTTATTGTCAATAGGAATTTCTGTGAATGTCCTTAGCAAGGGAGAAGTTGAGGAGTCAAGTCAGTTACCATTGCATTACTGTTCCTTCTAAATTCTCTTTAGCCTTGAAAAAAGTAATGATCAAAACTGACTGTAGCTTAATTAGTTAGGTATGATTTTGAGATGTACAGATAGATCAAAGACTGTGGGTAAGAAAGTCATGCTGCCCAGTCGGCATGACTCAGTGGTTGAGCGTCAACCTATGAACCAGGAGGTCCTAGTTCGATTTCTGGTCAGGGCACATGCCCAGGTTGTGGGCTTTATCCCCAGTCAGGGCATGCAGGAGGCAGCCAATCAATGATTCTCTCTCATCATTGATGTTTTTATCTATCTATCTCTCTCCCTTCCTCTCTGAAATCAATAAAAACACATATTTTTAAAAACTATCAGAAAGAAATGAAGAAAATAATTTTATTTATAACTGCATCAAAAATATATATAAGAATAAATATAAGTGGTAACTATACACTGATAACTATAACAGAATGAAGGAAATTGAAGACACAAATAATGAAAAGATATTCCATGCTCACATATTAGGAAATTAATATTGCAAAATTCTCATTTTACCCAAAGCAATCTACAGATTCAATGAAATCCCTATCAAAATACCAAAGGCATTTTTCACAGAAATAGAACAAACAATCCTAAAATTCATATGGAACCACAAAATATCCCAAATAGCCAAAGCAAACTTGAGAAAGACGAACAAAGCTGGAGGTATCACTCTCCCTGATTTCAAACTATATCATGCACTCATTGTTCATTGCAGCATTTTTTTAAAAGCCAAGATGTAAAAATAACCTAAATGTCAATCAGTGGATGAATGGATAAAAAAAGATGTGGTATATGTATATAAAGAAATACTACTCAGCCATAAAAAAAAATGAAATCTTGCCTATGCAACAACATGGATGGATCTTAAGGGTATAATGCTATATAAAATAAGCCAGAGAAAGACAAATAGTATCTGAATTCACTTATATGTGGAATATTTAAATATATAAACCATCAGACAGACAGACAAAACAAAATTTAAAGATACAGAGAACAGATTGGTGGTTGCAAGAGAGGAAGAGTGTTGGAGGTTGGGGGTTGGGGGGTGGTGGTAAATGAGTGAAGGAGGTGAAGAGGTACAAACCTCCATCATGGTGATTATCTCTATATATGAAAGCCCAGCAACTGAATGGCAGAATGACCAGAACGACCACCAGGAGCTGCCCCCTGGTGGTCAGTGCACTCCCACAATGGGAGCACCGCTCAGCTGACTGGGATGAGCAGTGCTCCCACAGCAGGCCGATCCCTGCAGGACACGCCCCTCACCAGTGCACAAATCTGAGCACCAAGCCTCTAATACATATATATTAGGCTAATTTATATATATAAAAGGCTAATATGCTAAGTGTCCATCCGACCAGTCGCTATGATACGCACTGACCACCAGGGGGCAGACACTCAATGCAGGAGCTGCCATGATGCGCACTGGCCATTTACAGATAAATGGCACTGCGGACCTGGCTCCCACAAAGCAACACTCAGCTTCCCCCAAGTGGGACACAGGCCCCACCACCACCCCAGAGTGACACCCCACCAAATCACAGCCAACGCTGCCGAGACCCCATGGCGCAAAATGCAGCCCACAGTCCAGCCCAGCCAAGCCCAGAAACGGTCGCTGTGGGCACCGAGTAATGACATCACGTAGCAACGCCCGGCTTTCTCTCCCTAGCAACTAGCCTCCTTGGAGTTTCTTCAGCCCAGGAACACGACTTGCTTTATAGCCAGGTGCAAACATTTCACACTTTAACCAAACGTCTGTGGAGCATTTTCCCGTGCCTCATCTCATTTGATCCTCACAGAATTCCTGGAATAGGTAGATGGGAGACTCGGTGGATTCCTATTTTCTTTTCATTAGCCGGAAAACAGAGTTTTAGAAAGCTTAGAAACCTGACCTGACAGAAAAGAAGTAAGAAATGGTGGACCTTAAAAATGACGTCAGGTTTTCTCACTGCACAGAATATAGTCAAACACTGCTGCAGTTAAATATTTTACCCTTTGTTCTCCCTGCGTGATCTACAACAATAATCTGCTTCGTGTTGATATTTACTGCTGTGTTGCTGACAATTACCTGAAAGAGAAGTTGGGGTGCTTCACTGGGCTGGAAAAAGTTTATCTAAATCAGAAAGCAGGTCTAATTAAGTAAGTTTATTCTATATCTATAAAAAGCTAAGTTGACTCATGCATGTGCCATACATATAAAGCTATCACTGGTGCCAATCGCATGCGTGTATTTCGATCTGTCATTGTCAATCATGAATTTGGTTGACACTTCTATTAAAGAGAAATGGCAAACAGTGATATTAAAATATTTCTTCTAATTACTTTCCTTTCAATGTACACGAATTCGTGCACCAGGCCACTAGTATCTAATAATACCAGATTGTAAATTTAAAAGTTAAGTGAAGACAGTAAATCTTAAAAGTCCTCATCTCTTTTTCTAACTTTGTGTGGTGACAGATGGTGGCTGGACTTGCTGTGTTGATCACTTTGCAGTGTATACAAATGTCAAATCATTATGTTGTACACCTGAAACTAATCTAAATGTTGTATTTCAATTATACTTCAGTGGAAAACAGTTTATGCATAAAGTAAAGCAAAAATATTTGTTGGAAAACAAGTTTTAGTTTTAGGCTTTCAAGCAGCCATAAGTAAAAATGATTTTACTAAGTACAGAAGTTATCATAACATTGTTCATTCTTTTACTTTTTTTTGTCTATGAGGACAAGGTTAAATGATTACTTACATAACAGATGGTTGTTCCTGGGTGTTTTCTTGATATAACAGGGACTGTCAAACCTTTTAACACCAGAATTCTCTTACTGGATGAAATCTTGTTCAGATATTTCATGTTTAAATGAGATAAGACTAAAGTTACCCTGTTTGAAACAAGGAGGCATGGACCAGACTGTCGGGCCTCGGGGGGAGGGTAGGGAAGGGTGGGGGTAAAGGGGGAGATCAACCAAAGGACTTGTATGCAGGCATATGAGCCTAACCGGCGGTTAAGGACAACAGGGGGGTGGGGGCATGTGTGGGGAGGGGGGTGGGATGGGAATGGGGGGGACGAGGACAAATATGTGATACCTTAATCAATAAAGAAATTTAAAAAAAAATAATAAAATAAAATAAAGTTACCCTGTTTGAAGTAGGGGAGGCGAGTAAAAAAATATATATATATATGTTCTCTCAGCTTCCCCCATTTCTACTGTGAGGTATTCATGTGAGACAGGGGTAAATAAAGCTATGACAGTTACTAAACAGCTGTTTCTAATAAACGATAAACCCCCTATGCTTTCTTGCTTGCTTAGTATTGAAATATTAACCATTTTAAATATTGCTAAAAAGCATTACTACACACCTGATGCCTTGTGTTATCTGTGCCATTAAAAGAAGGAGCAATGTGGTTATAAAAGCTGAATTATTTTAATAACCATTCTTGGAATTTCTTGGGGTTTATTTTTTTACCCGCTTTAGGAAAAAACATTAAGCATGTTTCAAAGAATTGGAGGAATTCATATTCAAATAAATATGGATCCGGAAATATAAGTACATGAAACAGGCATTTAAAAAAGATTACTCCATAGGCAAAACATAGTAATACCCCAAAATAACGAATACCTGTACCCATACAGGATAAGATACAGAATATCTATATAGACATACAAATATATCTAAGTTCAAAACTCTTTGTCAAACCTTTTCTTTTCTCCAAAAAAATGTTATGTTATCAAAAAAAGGAAAAATCAATTTGGGTATACATAATTATAACCATAAGGATCTATAATATACACTATGTTATTTAATTTAAAATTTTGTAATTAAGTCATAAACCACCAGAAAGAATTAAGAAAATGATGTATGAAAACAACCACTCTATCATGATAAAATCAGATATAATCTATACTGTATATAATCCACATGGCACATTTTTTCAACCAAATGCATATTTTCAGTTAGAAGTCATTAGAAATAAGATGGAGGAGACTAGAAACATAAAGCTGTAACCTTAGTTGACCCCTTACATTCTGGAAGGGTATCTTTCCAATTGGTGTCAGGCAAACATTGAGAACAAAAGGATATCCAAAAGAATAAGCTGAATTCAGATGCTATCAAAGTATGCCCTAAGCCAAAGTTCTGGGAACGAAGACAGCTATTTCTTCCCAGATTCTAAGCTAACACAGAATCTTAAGAACAAACGCAGTATCTTCAAACCAGTATAACATGGAAGGATGCACACTTTCAATTCTCTGTGCATAAAGCAACTTCAAAGGAATAAAGGAAGGTCCTTTTGTTCTAGGTAAAAGCCTTAACCATAGACCCAGTGAATTTGTCAGTCTTCATACACAGCCGTTTTTTACTGAAAGAAAGAAAAAAGGGCTTTTTTGCACAGAAAACTATAAAACTTTTATTCAAGTTTAAATGCTCTTGTCTCTTAACAAAGCCTAAAAGTAAGTCAACAGAAACTTCATCATTCTTAATGTCTCACTACCATTTCACAGCCTTCCAGGAAAAGTGTCTATTTCCATCTTTGGGTAGAGCATGGGCTTTGGACACAGACAAGGGTTCCAATCTAGTTCCCAAACGGCATGATCTTGGGCAAATTACTTATCCTCTCGGGGACTGAGTGGCCTCATCTGCAATATGGGGAAACAGTATTTCTCCTTTAAGACTGATATGCAGATTACATTAAATAATAGATGGAATGAATGTATCTGTAATAGGCCTCTACAGTCTCTGGCAATTGGATGCTATTTAGATGATGGGATTACTAAGTTAGAGCATGCTGAATCAGTTGCCCAACTTTCTCTTCATGCACACATCCTATATCATCAACACGACTATTCACACATCCATTCCTCACAATTAATTACCTACGTATTAACTCTTAATTCAACTTGAACAAAAGTTTCCTTGTCCACACATGGTTCAGAGTGAGCCAGTTAACTGGTCAATGAGTCTGACTAGGAGAAAATGATGTGCCGTGACCACCCACTTTGCTGGATTTAATGTCTTGGGTGTGGGAGATTTCATTGTAAAGAAATCATTTAGCTCTCTCTTGGGTATTTGGTTTGGCATAAATCATGAATTTTCAAGAAAAAGTTTCTTCCAAAATTATTATGAGAATTATATGACTCTTTATGTTTATTGTTCAGCTGCCCACCTTACTCTTCTGGTATTGCTTTCTACTTAATATCCACTTTTTAAAAATATTGACAAATAAAAAACATTCACCGCATATAAGAGGAGTTTTAGCCATCTAAATACAATAGAACTGGAACTACTTTAAATATGTAATTATAATATTTATGATATCAGTGACAATTGTATTGAAAATTCCAAAGTATTGAAACCATATTATTATTAAGACTTTTACTTCCCCTGCAGGTATAATACATGAGTCTAATAAACTTTCACGCTATGAAAAAACACACTTATATTATATTAAAATATTTCAAACTATTTAATGAGGTTCGTTTCCTTCCAAAAGTAAACTGAGGTTGTGTCTGAACCAGCTTGAGGCAAGGGAAGTTTCAAACATAATGTTTTTAAAACTAGCCATTATTTCCCATGTTGAAAAAAAAATTGCCATTTTATTTCCTAACAGCAAATGAAACTGTCAGGAAAATTTAGGTGTAATAAAATTGGGTGGTTAAACCAACATGCTAGACTTGAAATAAAACTGAATTAAAGGAATTAAAATTAATTCTTATGTCAGTCAACTCTTTAAAAATACTATTCAAAACTTACTGTTTTTACAAACAGAACTTCTTTGTTCTTGATAAAGTGCAAAGTTAACTATCTCTTTAAAGGCCACTCATGCTGCTGTAGTTGAAACTATGCATCGAACAATATTTTGCATAAAAATGTGTTGCTTCTGGCAAATTTTCTGCCTACATAAAAAGTTGTCAAGCTGGGTGACTTTAGTGGTACGAGTTTTAAAATGGTGGATTCAGTCCAAGGTTAGCTAATAACGGCTGACATGCCCTGGAATCTCGAGGCCTAAATCAACATTGTTTTCACAGCTGTAATTAAGCCACCTAATCAGAAGCACATTTTGACGGGACAGTTTCTGGAAGCCAGACATTACAATTCCTTATGCCTGGAGCGCAGTGGCTCGTGAGCGGTCCTCATTTAATTTCAGGTTAAAAAGAAGGGGGGAGCAGTAAAATAAAAAGACTACTTTTTTTTTTTTTTTTTAAGCAACACACAACCGTTGAAATGAAGCAGGCCTATGTGTTCATGCCTTGACCAGCCTCCCTTCCCACCCTCCTCTGGCTCTCGGCTGAGTCCCCCAAGTCCCCAGTGGCAGCTGCACACAGTGAGATGAAGGGTCTCTGCCAAGATCAACAGATGAGCTGGTCAAAACTGGCTCTCTGTGTGTTCTGATTGTAAATTGTGCTGGTGATGATTAGAGAACTCTAACACAGGATGTCGACTCTTAAAACTGTCCAGAGAAAATAATTTTTTTTAAGTTCAGGAAATTTTTTTTAACTTTTTTTGTGGCTTGGTACATAGTGTTGTGTCTATAACTTTCATATGATTCAAATGAATTCACCCAAATTAAGCAACTCCGTTATTTAAAAAAAGGAAGAAAGAAGGCCATGGCTTGGCTCCTAGAAGGGACCTTCATGTCTGGCTGTTTATATAACTGCGGGAGAGTGTGGTTCCCCACCAGCCCACCAGGCATGTGCTTCAACCACCTGCCAAGGGAAGATATTCCTAAAATGATGAAAATCTAGACTGTGGTAGTCACATTTTATCAAGCAATTGTGTTGATGTCTTCAAAACAGCTAAATTGCCAGGTGAAGTTGTTTTCTGCAGTGTTGTTGCATTCTATAAGATTTAAACTTTCAACCCCAGAGGCCATTGTAAAACTATCAATATGAAGGCACTAGTCACTGGAGTCTGATTACATTTAGTTCTGCATTTTAATTACATATGGATTCTATTAACTAAACCTTTTGCCTTATAGGCAGCATTTTAATCAAATTATTATAATTTTCAAATATGTTACAATAGTTTGACGAGTTAAAAGTTCACATTCCTAACATATTAAATATCAAAAAAAAAATCTTTGCATAAAAAAAGGGAATACTCCTTACAAATACGCTAATACATTTTCAGATTACTTTGGGGACTTTTGACTAACTAGATACAAGTTATTGTGAAATTTTTTTAACTCCTATATATTTGTAAATGGATTATTGTTGTTGAATATTACCAAATTCAAAATATAATTATGTTATTATAAACTTAGAAACATACTGTTGTAAAGTGAAGCAAGAACAAACCAAAACATGGTTACAAATTAAGTACATATTCAAAATCAGTATTTGTAAGGTCAAAGAATTTTGGAGCTGAAAGTGAATTTAGATTTCATCTAGTTTAAACCCTTCATTTTACAGCCAGGAAAAATCAAATCCAAGGAGATTGTGTGATTTATTTCCTAAAGCTTTGTGGTGAGTTGATAACAAAGGTTGTTCTAGAATCCAAGTTTTCTCTGATTCTCTGTCATGCCACTTTCCAATACAGCAGATTGCCATTCTGTATAAGCTCTGAATCCCCTACCACCCAAGAACCAAAAGAAATATTTTTTAATATCGTAAAAACACACAACATAAAATTTACCAGTTTAACCACTTTAAAGTGTACAATTCATTTGCATCAGCTATATTCACACTGTTGTACAACCATCACAACTATCTTAGCTCTAGAACTTTTCCATCACAAAAAAGGAAATCCCATACCCATTAAACGGTCATTCTCCATTCCTACCCACACTCCACCCCCATCAACAACTAACCTGCTTTCTGACTCTATGGAGGCAGAATATGCCTATTCTGCATATTCCATGTGAATGGAACTGTACAATATGTGGCCATTTGAGTCTGGCTTCTTTCATTTAGCATAATGTTTTCAAAGTGCATCCATGCTGTACCATGGATCAATACTTCATTCCTTTTACGGCTGAGTAATATTGCATGGTCTGGATGATACCACAGTTGTTTACCCACCAATAGATGGACATTTGGGTTGTTTTGATCTTTTGGCTATTGTGAACAGTGCTGCTATAACATTCCCTATTTTTCTCTTTTATTTTTTCTTCATGGCATTCCTAGTAGGTGTGAAGTGGTATCTTATTGTGGTTTTGACTTGCATTTCCATACTGACTAATGATGTTGAGTATCTCTACATGTCTGTAGGTCATCTGTATGTCTTATTTTGAGAAGTATCTATTCAAGTTCTTTGCCCATTTTAAAAATTAGGTTATATGTCTTTTTGTTGTTGAGATGTAAGTTTCTTTACATATTAGACCCTTACCAGATAACTGATTATAAATATTTTCTCTTATTTTTATAGGGTGTTTTTTAATATAAAAATGTTTTTAATTTTGATAAAGTCCAAATTATCTATTTTTTTCTTTTGTCACTCATGCTTTTGGTGTCTTATATAAGAATCCACTAGGCCAAAACCAAGCTCATGAAGATTTATTTCTAGATTTTTTTATTAAGAATTTTAGGACTTACAGTTAGATCTTGATCCATTTTGAGTTAATTTTTGTATATGGTGTGAGGTTAATGTTCAAGGAAATACATTTTTGAAAATAGGCTTTCTACTGATTTATGTAAATTAGACTTCTATTTCTGAAATAAACCTCATGTACTCTGACTTTTTGCAAGGCCAGGGCATAACTACTTTTAATTTGTATATACAATTGTTATAGACATTTACAGAGTGCCCACCATGTAAGTAAAAGTTATTACACTGGTCATTTTATGTCTATGTGGATAAACATACAGAGGCAGGGATCCGAAAAAAATCTAATAAAGTTTAAAATTATTTAAGTGGTATGCTGAAAAGAATATTCTTCTTATAATAAATAATTTTTGCCTTTGGGGTTTTTGGGGTTTTTTGCTTTGTTTTTTAAGGAAAATAGTGAAGAGGAGAAAAATATTTAATGTATATTATTTTAAAGTTTAACTTAAAATTTTATATTGGTATAATAATGTGTATATTATTATATCCATTCTAATTAAGTAATTGCTAGAGAAATATATGTAATATCATTTGATGGGAAATAATTTAAGAAAATTTTGTGTAGGAAAAATTTGGGGCAACTACAATTTGTGCAATATATATGTTCCATAACAACTGTGTTTGAACAAATATTATTAAAGGAATATTCTTCCAATTAATTTCAATTCAAATCAACCAGCATTTATTGAAGTCAGATCACTACAATGGATTTTTTAATGAATCCTAATATGGTAATACATACACAACTAATTGATTATATAAGTCGGACTACTACATAGTGCTTAGACAGGTAAGTACAATGATAAATGAGCTTAACAAAGGGTTCTTCTGGCAACTGGGAGATGAACTTAAAAAAACAGATGGATTCAGAACATGCCTGAATGTCAGGAAGAAAGTGTAGAGCTAAAAATTTGTTGAGCCATGTTATGGCCCGACCATATCTATATGTTGGAAAGATAATTCTGGCAAAAAGTGGCAGACAGAGTGGAAGGGGAAAATCTAGCCTTTTGCACTCCGATGTCGAGTGTGACTCGACACGGTTAGCATTAGAATAAAGGAATCGAGAAAAAAGCAAGCGAGTGCAAAGGGCTAGATATGGGAAAACTCATTGAAAAAAACAACTAAATACTGTACCTCAAGGAAAGCCTGATGTGACCACAAGGGTAGAGAGGAGAGAATGAGTTTACGCCATCTCTGGTAGTAGAAACAATACCACTTAGCAATTGATTAAATATCGATGGTAGAGGGAAAGTAGAACAAATATGTTAAGGGGTTTTCGTGGGCTGCAAGGGGGATAGTTATGTCAGAGATAGGGAATGTATGGAATGGAGAACTTGGAAAAATGGGGAAGGGTAACATTGGATAATATGTTCAGCTGGGACCTCAGTGAGTTTCAGGTGCCTAGAAAACTGAAGTGGAGACTGCTGAAAATCCAGCAGGTAACTAAAGCCCTCAAAGAGCTCAATTTAGTGAGAAGGATAAAGTAGCAGGAGGGACACTCAGAAGCATAGTAGTTGCTGCCACTCCTAGAATAACTGATGAAAATAATTAAAGCATTAGATGCCGAATTACCATCTACATTTCCTACAACTTAATTACCAACTGATTACAATGTTCAGAGTTTGACATTTTCATCCTGGCTTCTCCTTGCTCCCCCCTTGTAATACGTCTTCACTGAAGAACAGAATTCTATAAATACAGGGTGGGGCAAATGCAGGTTTACAGTTGTTCGTATGGAAAATAATATAATAATTAATAAATAATAATATAAGAATAAACTGTTTCATGTACTCACAACTGTAACCTACTTTTGCCCCACCCTGTATATTATATTTATATATAAATGTATATATCTAATTTAAAATATATATATAATAAATAATATAAAAGCCTAAGTGACGGTTATGACTGGTCAACCAAACGACCAGTCGACCTGTCGCTATGATGTGCACTGGCCACCAAGGGACAGATGCTCAATGCAGGAGCTGCCCCCTGGTGGTCAGTGTGCTCCCATAGCCAACCTCCCGCGGCCAGCCTACTTTTTGTGGTCCCTCCCCCCGGCCGGCCGGCCCTGATCTGCCCAATTGCCAGCCAGGCCAAGGGACCCCGCCTGTGCACAAATTCGTGCACTGGGGGGGCAGGGGGAGGGCAGGTGTACTTCAGCCTGGCCTGCACCCTCTCGCAGTCCGGAAACCCTTGGGGGATATCCAACTGACAGCTTAGGCCCACTCCCCCCGGGGAGAGCGGGCCAAAGCCGCAGTCTGGCCTCCCTCTGTGGGAGGTGACCAGTGGGCCAATCGGGGGAGGATGCCGGCTGGCGAGCGGCTGGCCCCGCCCCCCACCAACAGGTTGTTCTACCATTTGGTCGATTTGAATATTAGGCTTTTATTATATAGATTTCATATAAATATGAAATTTATAATATCATGCCCCTATAGTCATTGACATCATTCATATCCTGACATCATTCATTCATTCATCCTCTTAAACTGCATCATACAAAAACTAAAAGGCTAGAAGGAAGGTGTGAGGCCAATAAAATATACATTACCATCTCTAAGCCTCTGTTGATTATGCAAAAATGCTTGAGTTTCTGGACTATGAGAAACTTTTAAAAGTTTGGGTAGGTGTGTCAAGGACCAAGGAAAATTTCTGCATGTTGACTGGGCTGTCCCACCTTTTGATTTTTCATGTTTCCCTTATTTAACTCCAAAGGCCAGAGCTGGAGGTCATGATAAAAATATGGGAGAATTTAATGAGCATCTAAGCAAATGGGTAAAACAGATGTTATTATGGCAGCACATGTCAGTGAATTTTGTGGATAAATAGAAAAAAAATAAGATTTGCATTTGGGAAAAGTAAACAAATAAAGCAAAGGGAGTAGATGTTTGCAATGCACTTGTCAGAGACATCTCAGAGTTTCTTTCTCACAGAGCTGAGAATCACAGAGTGTAGGGCACACCTACCCAGCCCCTCCTCCTCCTCCAGTTTCCTTTCCAACAATTCTCCACCTAATTCTCTCTTCCCCAATCATACAGACATATTTTCATTTCTTGAGCATTCCACACTTTCTCTTGTCAGTTCCTATTTAATCTTCATTTTCTCAACTAAGATTTCAATTTCTCAAGTAGACCACCCTAAGCCTAAGTTAGGTCCCGCAGTTATATGCTCTCACAGTACTCCATGATTCCACTTGAATATCATTCTTTTAATTATTTGTGTAATAGTTGTGTTCTCACTCTACTCAAAGTACCACGATGACAGAGATTTATCTTAATCCACATTGCAGTCCCATAGAAAAGTATCACAGGCAACAAAAAAATCAGAGGCCTTAGGTTCTAACCTAATTGGGTTCTAGTTAAAAACCTATGAGCCGGTTTGGCTCAGTGGATAGAGCGTCAGCCTGCGGACTGAAGGGTCCCGGGTTTGATTCCGGTCAAGGGCACATGCCTTGGTTTCGGGCACATCCCCAGTGGGGGGCGTGCAGGAGGCAGCTAATCAATGTTTCTCTCTCATCGATGTTTCTGACTATCTCTCTCCCTTCCTCTCTGTAAAAAATCCATAAAATATATTTTAAAAAAAACACCTATGAGTGAGACTTGATAATCTGTACTTTATACCACTAAACTGTAGCCTCACTCAACAAACTAAGTTAGCTTACGGCTCATTAAAAAAAGTTATTTTTCTTGAAGGGCTAAAAACCTCAATAATAAACATCAGTAATCAACTGAGACAAAGCACTTGAAAGTTTATAAAGCCAACATACCTTAAATTCTATCAGTTTCTTTACACAATACTAATACTGACAAGCAATCCTTCCTCTCTCAAGAAAATGTAATAAAAATAAATGTGACAAGATATTATTTGAGAACTTAAAAGAAAGGTGAATCTTACTTTTCTTTCATATTTATTTATTTATTTATTTGTTTATTTATTTATTTATTTATTTTAGAGAGAGAGAGAGATCAATTTGCTGTTCCATTTATTTATGCATTCATTGGTTGATTCTGTGCCCTGACCTGGGATCGAACAGAACCCACCACTTTGGAGTATTGGACGACGCTCTAACCAACTGAGCTACCCAGCCAGGGTGGGGAATCTTACTTTTTGTTTTATCTAAACCAAACCAAAATATCTAATTCTTTCCCCTTTGTTAATAATATTATACCACTGACAACAATCAAATCTGACATAATGGTACAAAGATATCTCCCTTGCAAAGATACTAACCAAAATGCTCCTCTGATTTGTAATTTATTACTTTCTCATAAAGTACTACAGAATTAAAAACATACTGCTTAAGCATACAGTGGTAATGAGGCAAAGCAATACTGTAGCTTGCAGCTTCATAACTCACTGCAAAGTATTTGGGTTTGGCATTCTGTGTTTCACAGATTGAAATATCATATGCTTCTCCACAGCTGTGGGTTTGCCGGCATCCGAACACCCACAAGTAATTGGTTCTGACTGCTGTACTGTTCTCTACTGGGCTGTATGGGACTCAAAAGACCTTTCTGGTTACTATTACTCAAGATAAAAGCTCTAGAGCAGCCTTAAGTTAATGGGTCAAAGACCAGCATACTGAAAATGTTAAAGTACTGGCAAGTATACAACTGACAGGCATTCTTAGATGAACCCCAGCATTATTATTACATGTTGCTGAACAAAAAAGTGAAAATGTCACCTAAAGAAGGATACAGTCTTTATAGACGACTGTTCATGTCTACAATATGATCAATCTCTATCATTGCAACATCACAATATATTACATTTTTTATTACTATTGAATATTTATTTTTATTTTTATCCAGTGAAATGGCTGAAAAAGATAATAATGAGCATATACTGACTGTTCTCAGTTCATTAAATAAGTGATAACAACTAACATTAGTGGTGTACTTAACATGTGCTAAAAGCACTGATTTAAGGGTTGTTTTAGCTCTTTTGCCTACTCATAAAAAGATTACCTCCTAGTTAACATATATTTCTTACTAGAACTTAGCTGTAGTAAATATATGTAACTATCAGAATTTTTTTGTGTGTAGAGAAGAGAGCTATTATTTATTGAGCTCCTAATACTATTACAGACAATGTCTTTGTTTAGGCCTCATAACAACCTCGCAGTGTAGGCAACTTCAATCACATGTTACCAATACAGACATTGATGCTTAGAGTGTTGTATTGATGATCAATAACAGTGTCAGAAAGCACACCCAGACCTGCCTGACTCTCAAGTCTTGTTGAGGGCAGAAGGCAATGAGAGGTGGGGTGGGTACTGGATGAAGCTAGTTCATCTGAAGCCCAGTAAAGGAATTTGAGAATGGCCAACATAACAATACTAGAGAGGCCAATCAAGAACACCAAAAGCAAAATGGTCACAGGTAGAATCAAATCAGATTCTAGAGTAAAAAGCAGGGCTGGATGGTACAACAGATTGGGAACATATGAAGGTAAGCAGTCTTGGACTCCAGTGGGTACAGGCTATTTCGGTGAGTTAGATGTCTTTAACTGAGAGGGAGACTGGAACTAAAGTAACAATACATTTTTCTATTAGATAGAAAACTCATTATACAATTTAATTAAGTAAACATATGTACTGTTCATAAGGTTTATTTCTCAAAACAAAATAAAACAAGATTTGATTGTTCTTCCCCCTAAACAAAATGTCAAGTTGTTATATATTTTTCAAAAACTCCCACAAACATTTCATACTCTCAGTACTTTCTTCTGACAATGCTATGCAGAACAAACTACTCCCTCATCTATGCTCCTGAAGATTTTATACAAGCCTATTTTTATGACTACTTATATGACTGCTTCCCTTGCTAGAAGATGAATCCACAAGGGCAGAGATTGTCTTATCACCTTCAAGCCCATAGAAGAAATAAAATGCAGACAAAAACCCAAAAATGTCAATAATTATATTAATGTAAATGGTCTACCAACCCAATTAAAATCCTATGATGTCAAATAGATCAATAAAACAAAGCCAAATTGTACCTTTCTATAAGAGACCCACTGTAGCCCTAGCTGATTTGCTCAGTGGTTGGAGCATCGGCCCTCAGACCAAAGGGTCGTGGGTCAGATTCATGGTTACTTCTTTTGCAGGCTCAATCCTGGCCTGGGTCAGAGTGTGTGAGGGAGGCAACCAATTGATGTTTCTCTCTCTCCCTCCTCCCTGCCTCTCTTTAAAAAAAAAAAAAAAAAGACCCACTGTAAATATAAAACATAGGTTAAAGAAAAGAATGGAAAAATATATATTATACAAACACTAGTCAAAAGAAAGCTGGAATGTGAAAAGATAATAACTGAAAATGGATAATTATTAAAATGGACAGTACAGTGATCAGGACCAAAACCATATTTTGGAGGTCTAAATTTAAGATATTGAAATATGTGAAGTCACTCCCATCTTTAAACAGAGCTCTCTGAATCCTCTGAACACACCATTCCTACATCTCACACTTAACAGCTAAATCCTTGAGATAGGTGGTTAAATTCAGTGGGTTTTTTGGTCAACTTCCACTTATTTACCCACCTCTTATTGAAAGAGTCTTTGCTAAGGTTACCAAAGGCCTCCATATATTAAATTGAAAGGCCATTTTCAATGCTTATTTCATTTTATCTTCAGCAGTATATTAGACAACTGACACATCACTCTTAAATACTCCAATCTCATGGCATCATACATTCTAGGGTTTCTTCTTAGCTCTTTTTTTTTCCATTTTCTATTTTTTTATTCTTCTTGTGGTCAATACATAACAGAGCAGTTGAGGTGTATGATAATCAAAGAATCGTTCATGGTTGAATAAATTTAATACTCTTGCTACATCAGTACAGCATATTAAAAAGTCCACTGTAATATTTAACTCAACTGTTTAAGGCATTTACTGGATTTCTGATATTACAGATTTGAAATATAACATCAGTGGGGTGAGGAATTGCTTTTTAAAAAATCTTTATTGTTGAGAGTATTACATATGTCCCCTTTTTCCCCCATTGACCTCTCCCACCCTCCTCCACGCCCCAGGCCTTCACCACCCTATTGTCTGTGTCTATGGGTTATGCATATACGCATATGAGTTTACTGGCTGATCTCTTCCCCCACCCACACCCTCCCCTGCCTTCCCTCTGAAGTTTGACAGTCTATTTGATGTTTCTATGTCTCTGGGTCTATTTTTGTTCATCGTTTATGTTGTGTATTAGATTCCACATATGAGTGAGATCATGTGATACTTATCTTTCTCTGACTGGCTTATTTCGCTTAGCATAATGCTCTCTAGGTCCATCCATGCTGTTGCAAATTGTAGGAGTTCTTTCTTTTTTACAGCTGCATAATATTCCATTGTACTAGTATAGTCTTCTTACCTCTTCATAGCCTCCTTTGCAGCCTCATCCTCTTCTACTCAAGCATTATATGTTGGAGTTTTCAAGTTTCATTCTTAGGCCCTTTTCTCTTCTTACTTTATAAACTGTTTCTATATCGTCTCATTCTTGCTAATAGCTGCAAGTCTCATCCATATGACAATGACTTAAAATTTTTATATCCATGTGGCATCTTGCTTAAATTCCATAGCAAGCAGCCTTCTTGACATCCCCAGTTTGATGTCTCAAAAGTTCCTCAAAATCAACATACTTAGAACTAAACCAACAATATTCCCTCCTGTTGCATTGCTTTTCTCTTAGTAAATAAGATCATTGATCTATTTTCAAAAGCAAAAATCCTAAAATTGTCTGCTCATGTTCTTCCCAGTCAACTGTTTCTTCATACCAAGGCCAAAGTGATCTTTTAAAAAAAGCAAATCTGAGCACGTCATTCCTTCTTTAAAGTTTTACAATGACTTTTCCCTTGCTCTTAAAACAAAGACAACAAAGTCTGACCTTTCCCTTCTCTCTAGCCCTTCTTTATCGCAGACACTCTTGCCTTTGTTCTCTTTATTCCAACTATACTGGTCTTTCTCAGTTTCTTCTTCCCATCACAGAGTCCTTGTAGATGCTCCCACTCCACTACTCCTGATCTGGAACACTACTCTCTTCCACCCCCAGATTACTCCTCTCCAGTCTTCAGATATTAGCACAAACATCACGGACCCTGAGAAGGCTTTAACCCCAACAATATAATATAATATTAACCAAGGGGGTCAGAGAGTTAGCAGGGAAAAAAATGTATGTTTCAGAGAAAGGTTGGAGTAAATTTCAAATATTGATTTTTAAAAAATGTTTAAATTTCCTCTTCGTTTTAATTTCTCTTGGTGGATGTTAAAATTACTACTGTCTCATCAAGAAATTAACAAAGTCACTTTATAAACTGAACCCAATTGAACTCATATCTCAGGTCCCAAATAGCAGGTTTGTTTATTTAGTGGCTACATTACCAGTATTTTTCAGTCAATATTAATATTTGTTGATTACCTACTGTGGGCCAGACTGTTCTTGGCACTGGAGTGACTTCACAGCAGTGAGGAAAACACCCAAAATTGCTTATCTTTATGGAACTTATATTGTACTGAGGGTAGGGGGCAAATAGGTAATAAAGCAAGTAAATAAAATATACTACATGTCAACTGATGATAAGTGCTGTAGTGAAAAGTATAAATCAAGGAAGATGGAAGTAGCCAGGTGAGCTAGGGCAAGAGTGAGATAGAGTTTGGGGGGAGGGAAGACTGGTGGTTGCAATTATAAATACCCATGATCTCTAAGGCTTTATTGGGATGCTGACATTTGAGCTAAGACCCTCAAGGAGCTGAAGAACCAAAACATGGCTGTGCATCCATTTGCTTTAATGCTAAACGCTTTTTCTGTTGAAATGAAATGGGTCAACAGCTGAATGGCAGAATGACACTGTCTTTATTTACAAGTTACCCTGATTTATTCTAATCAAACCAAAAAGGGGGAAAAGACATTCCTATTATTGGGTACACTCCATCACTGTTGACATATCTGTCTTTTGAGAAAAAAAGTTTAAATGTTTATTTCATTCCCTTATATCACAAGCATTCATTTTTTTTATATTCTCCATATATTCTCTGAAATATGTGTTATATTTCAAATGTAGGAAATTTTGTTTAGTTTTAAATGAGCCCAAATTTCATCATGGGCTAAAATTTTAAAACATAAAATGACTGCTGAAACTGAATTTTAATCATATAGATGAATCACAACATGAATTTTAGCTAGGCATGTATTATGGATAAGTCTAGTTTTCTACAGAGAATAATCACATGTTCTAATTACCATTTTGGTTATACGCATAATTAATAATATTCTGTCTTAATGGGACACACTGAATCTTCAGACAGTTGTAAGCTTTCACTATGCACACTGCCAAATCCAACTGTCAGCTGCACTGCCAAACACAAAGGAATCTTGATGTAGTGCTTTCGCATTGATAACAATATGTACATCTTTATACACGATACAATGGAAAATAAATTGCTTTTCTTCCTAAATAATTTTCTACACGCTAATAATTTTATAGTGCTTGATTGATCATTTATCCTAAATTCTATGTATTGGCAAGTTATCTTAAGAGCAATGAATACATGAATGCAGATGTGACCCCAGATCCAAAGAAGAAAACAATTTTGTAGGACTTACTGATTGTAAACTTTCATTTTCACGTAAACAAGCTGTGTGAAGTTCTGATTTCAAGGTTGCAATGTGACTTCGATGAGATGTCATTTCCTTCTCTAAGGTTGCAATTCTGGTGCTGGCAAGCTGGTAGACATCCATGAAGCTTTTAATCATAGCCTAAAGAAATAAAAATAATGTCACATACAATTCAAATAGAGCTGTCTCAAAAGAAGAATTTCCATAATTTGAAAGCAAAATCATTAAAATTTTTAAACAAACTACTTTTCATCTTTCTTTAAAACAATAAAGCTGCACCTCACATTTTATATTGAGATCAGTGACTATTTTAAGACAGTTTGGGGAAAAAATAATTGAGACTTCTTTTTCAGACTATTTATTTAAATAAGATGTACTTTGATCTATTGTGCTTAAAATTTAGAATGCAGTTCTTAAAGATGGCACACTTATTTTCTTTGTAAAGCTAAATTCAAGTTGTAATATGACCCACATTTCAATCTTAACGCACACAACAGATATATAAGCAAAATATTTCAAAATGAGCTAAATTAATAAAATTTTCAATCTACCTTACAAACAAGTGTTCTTAAACAAAAAGAACTGAGATGATCCTGTGATTTTTTAAGAGTAAGTGTCATTCCTATATTGTTTTAAAAAAAAACAAAAACATAATTACATTCATTCATCTAATAGAGACGTGCCCTTGCATTATACTATATATGTATAATAAGTAAGTAATACATGCAAGTGCTGATAACTTTTTCTCTCCCCTAAATAGTAAATATCTGGGGAATTGTTGGACCTCCGTATTACAGATTAACCATATTTTATAGACTTTTTCTTCTAAAGCAACCTGAAGTGAATTTTGAGTCCAAGAATACTATTACACCTTTTCTTAAAGTCTTTTAAAATACTTCAAACATCCTAAAATATAAAAATCCTGGGTTGTAATGTCCAGTAATGACCGAGGCTTGACCAACTGGAAGTCAGTCCTGCTGACTGCTTCTGCTGCAGGTGCGGTGCCCCAGCACTGACTGCTGAGGGGGCCACACGAATCAGGGCCAGAGAGAGGCCTGAAGAGAGAAGCAGGGACTGATCTTTTGCCTCTGTGGCAGCTTTTGATCAGCACTTGCCTCTCTCTTTCTCTCCCAGTCTGGCCAGCAGCCATGCCTCCATTTCTCTTCAGGCCTCCACCAGGGCTACTGATCAGCCCCGCCTTTCTGATCAGGCCCCATTGATAGTCCCAGAGATGCTGACTGGCATAGAACCGACCAATCAGAACCAAATCTGGGTCAACTGTGAGGAGCCAATGGCTGCCTAGGAGGCGAAGCTTTTGATGCTGACTGGCATAGAAACCGACCAATCAGAACCAAATTGGCTGGCAGAGGAGGGCAGTTGGGGGCAAGATCAGGCCAGCAGGGGAGGGCCATTGGTGGTGAGATCAGGCTGGCAAGGGAGGGCAGTTGGGGGCAACCGGGCAGGCAAAGGGAGGGCAGTTAGGGACGAGATCAGGCTGGCAGGGGAGGGCTGTAGGGGGCGAGATCAGGCCAGCAGGGGAGGGCAATTGGGGGCAAGATAAGGCCAGCAGGGGAGGGCCATTGGTAGCAAGATCAGGCTGGCAGGGGAGGGCAGTTGGGGGCAAGATCAGGCAGGCAGAGGCACTTGGGGGTGAGATCAGGCCGGCAGGGGAGAGCAGTTGGGGGTGAGATCAGGCCAGCAGGGGAGAGCAGTTAGGGGTGATCAGGCAGGCAGGCAGAGGCAATTAGGGGTGATCAGGCAGGCAGGCAGATGCAGTTAGGGGAGATCAGGCAGGCAGGCAGGTGAGTGGTTAGAAGCCAGCAGTCCCAGATTGCGAGAGGGATGTCCAATTAGAGAGGGTGCAGGCTTGGCTGAGGGAACCCCCCCCTCCACGCACGAATTTCATGCACCGGGCCACTAGTAGCAAAATAAAATCAAACATTTCTGAAATATTCAAATGTAATATCATATTATTTACAAGAAAAAAAATGTTCCAGCCACAGTCACAACTTAGTACAATGGTAAATAGTCCAAGAATTTCCAAATTATATTTAATCTAAAGAGTCTAATTTGTGTAAGCTTTGAGAACCTTGATATTTGAGCAATTCATATGAAGTAATAATTTGGTAACAAAGGTAAGTACCCACACACACAATGTCTAAGAAATAGAAGTAGGTTAGTATTTGTAGGTAAGAGCAAAAAATGTCACACCTTTTTGCCAAAAACAATTCGTATTATCCCTCAAAAATTAAGCTCAGACCCACCTCTTCAAGAAGCTGCTTTTGAGCCCAAAGGCAGTATTGCCTTCTACATGGGTTCTCTGTGAATCCTTGATGCTTGCTTCTATTATTGCATGTATTTTTAGCAGAAATGCATTTGGTTACATGTTTATCTTTACTAGACTAAGAAGCTCCTGAAGCCAGATGTTGTGCCTTATCATCTCTGTATCTTCAGAGATTATAGCGGCCCACGGTGAGCACTTGTCTGAATGAATGAATAAATGAGATGAAAAACCACAGGTTGAAGCCATAGGCTGGTATAAAATACCTTATAGGGCTCTAACTGGTTTGGCTCAGTGGATAGAGCATCGGCCTGTGGACGGTAAGGGTCCCAGGTTCGAGTCCTGTCAAGGGCACATGCCTAAGTTGCAGGCTTGATCCCCAGTAGGGGGCCTCCAGGAGGCAGCCCATCAATGATTTTTCTCTCATTGATGTTTCTATCTCTCTCGCCCTCTTCTTTCCTCTCTGAAATCAATAAAAATATTTTTTAATAATAATTTTAAGAAATAAAATATCTCATAGGAAAAAAATTAAGATATTTTGGAAAATATACTCTTAATACTCTAACGAATAAAGTATTAATCGTACTTTGTTTAAGGTGAAAGAAGATACAAAAGCATATCTGTGGGCATAAAAGAAAGGACAGAGTACAAAAAAGTGGATTCCATCACCCAGCACTAAGCATGGTATGACCTCATGTTTGAAAGCGTGTCACATGTCCTAGTTTGCCTTATTTTGAGTAATTTCAAGGTAAACTTATAACTAACACTAACACAAAATATTTTCCTAGGTTTAAATAGTATATAAAAATCAGAAACTATAAAATCATATCTATTCCTTCCTATGCTAAGTCTCTCTTCCTCTCTTACAAATTCATTCATCTTCTCCACTGAGATAATGGACCAGGAATCACCATTCCTACTTCATTTTTTATCCTCACTCTGACACTTACTAAGCTTTATGTTGTTGGACAATGCCATGCCATCTTTCTGAGCCTCCATCTCTTTCCCCCTGAAATGGGAAGAAGAGTCATTTTTTGCCTGTTTAAAGGTTCAGATCATTAAAAATCTAATGCAAAGCCATTCTCTTAACTCTATTAAGAGAAAGCCCTCTAAAAATGGAATCTAATAAATTTAATTGGCCTTAGCCAGTTTGGCTCAGTGGATAGAGCCAGGGGATCCTGGGTTTGATTCCAGGGGATCCTGGGTTCGATTCCAGTCAAGGGCACATACCTCGGTTGCAGGCTCCACCCTGGCCTGGGCCCTAGTCAAGGCATGTGCAGGAGGCAACCAATCGATGAGTTTCTCTCACATCTATGTTTCTCTCTGTCTTTCCCTCTCTCTTCCACTCTCCCTAAAAATCAGTGGAAAAATATCCTCAGGTGAGGATTAACCCAAAAATAAATAAATAATAACTTTCATTGGATTATTATTAAAGTGCTGTATTTGTGATGTAGTAATTAGTCTATTTAATTCTGAATTCCCATCCTCACCACTCACACAACACATGGTTGAATGTAAGATGCAAATGGCAGAAGTGTATCACTGGTCATGTTTATTAAGTTATGACAACCATGGTTTAATCCTATCAATTATACAGAAATTTTAATTGACATTTTGGCTAGAAAATATCCAGCTTCCCTGAATCTATCAATTTATCTTTAAAGTAATATATACCTTGTTTTCTTATATTTTAACAAATATATTTTACACTAAATATATTTTATATTTTTAACAAAAGTTCAAACATCCTATTAGGTTAGGAAATTTGCTTTGAAACTTTTTATGGATTTCGATCAATTTTAGAAAAAAGTTTATAGTTCCAGAAATATTTCCAAACAACTATTTCCATAATGCTTTCTCCATAAAACTCCTTCAAAGGAGTGAGGGTTTTTTTCTGCAAATGTCACTTTACCTTGATGTGGCAGAGTGTGTTTTATTTGGGGAGAGCTTTTTAAATAGTTTCTAGATAGGATGCTTTTGGTAGCCACTTGCCATCAAAGAAAAGGTCAACGGATTTGGAACCTTTCTCTTTCTGATAAAGATAATCCCGTAACTGACACTCAAGTTCAAGAGTACTTTGTAGCACTTTTCCACAAGAAAAACAGCAAACCTTATATAGAAGATTTTAAAAACTACTTCCTATGTTATTGTAAACTACCATGCTATAAAGATTACACTATGTATGAATTTAATCCATCAATTCTTTTAACCACACGGGATACATAACTGTTCATGTTGAAATACACAGAAAGTAAAGATGCCTCTCTCAACCTCTCTGCATTGTGAAATCCTTCCACCTTTCCCTTAACATACCTCAGAAACATGAATGTCTAAAAAATGGACCAAGTGGCAACCCATACCACAGGACAAAAACTGTATTTCTTACTTTATTCAAAAATGGAGCAGCTGTTGTCTTGCATACATATATTCAGTCTCCAGATGCAAATGGCAGAAGTGTATCATCCAGAGTGAGTTAAAATGGGAGGGGGGTGGCAGGGGAGAGAAATTTCATATATAGATTTTATTTTATACTAGTGGCCCAATGCATGAAGATTCGTACAAGAATGGGACTGTCAGACCGGGTCACTCTCACCTCCTAAAGACCACCGCAGCTCCTTGCCAAGGGGACCCCTCCCTTCTCAACACGGCCGTTTGCTTGTTCACAGGCCAGTAGAAGAGCATCTCTCCAACACTTCACCCTCTTTTAGAAGGCTCGTCGGATTAGGTCCAGCCCATCCAGGATAATCTCGTATTTACTGGTCTTGCCCACCCTCAAGAGCATAGTATACCGAGGGAAGGGTCTTGTGAGCCATTGTAGAATTCTGATTGCCACAACCTAAACCACATGCCTTAACAAAAATTAACTCACAAAACTGTTCACAGATTTAAAAGTAAAATATAAAACCAGAAAAGTTTTAGAAGACAATGTGAAGAAAATCTTTGGCATCTAGGGCTTGATGAGGAGTTCTAAGACATGATAGAAAAGCATAAGCCATAAAAGAAAAAAAAAATCAATAAATTGAACTTCATCAAAATTTAAAACTTTTACTCTATAAAAGATCCTGTTACAAAGATTAAAAGACGAGCTACAGAGAGGGGAACTATTTGCAATATAGACAGCTGACGGGGAAAGTACTTCCAATACAAACACCGGTCTATATTTGCTCACTGGCTGCCACAGCAACACCAGGTATTCTGGGGCCACAGTACAGCCCGGAGCCTCAAAAGAGTCAATGCAACCTGAGGGGCACATGCGCTCAGCTCAACATTCCACTCACAGTCCATCTCACATCTGCCTGAAGTCTGCCAAGGAGGGAGGTGAAGCCCACACTCTACCACCAGGAATCACTGAGTGAGTTGTAAAGTATGGGAGTCAACAAGACCTAGGCTGGATCACCTTTGCCCAAAGGTAGTCTCACTTCCTCCGTCGTTCCCATGCTCTGAGGCTTGCCTAGACCCCAGTTCTAACAACAGTTACTAAGTGCCAGACACCACATTAGGAGCTTTGCATGTCCTTCTAATTCTAGCAATAATCCTGTAAGACTCATATTATCTCCACAGAATCAGAAACTGAGGCCCGCTGATACTGCTAAGTACCTTAGCCAAGATCACCTAGCTATAAAGAATGAACTGGGATTCCAATCCATGTCTGCCCAGTTCCAAAGCTCATTCTCATGCTATGTGCTGCAAGTTTATTTATTTTGTTTGTTTGTCTGTGGGCTGTCTGTCATACAAAATCTCTCAGTGAGGTCAGCAGAATTAATATGGACTTTCCAAGTTTCATAAAATTGCACAGGTAGTCGTCTATCACAACATTCATATGTGTCTATTTTAATCTATGCTCTCTCTCTATTGACTAAGGAAGGTAATTTTGCCGTGAAACCAGGATTTTCAAAGATTTCAAACTCAATTATTATACATAGACTCTGAGCTACCAATTTTCCTTTATATAATATAAATAAATATTTACTTCCAGTTAAAGAACTTCAGATGATTTTTTTCTTAGGGGTTTTATTCATTCTGTAGAATGGGTTCAATAAATATTTGTAACAAATTAATAAATCTCTATTCTATCCAAATACGTTACATATTCTACATTTATGCCAAAATGTCTTTTGATTCTAAAAAAAAAAAAATGTCACTTGAAAGGCCATGAGGTTATTTAAATGACAAAAAATTAAGCTTACAAATTATAGCAAATCTATATTATCCATGCAATAGATTTTGAAAAAAGAGAAAACTTGGAAAAGAACTTCTAGTGTATTTAATTAACTTATACTGTGAAATGACAATGTTTTATGCATCTCTCAACAGCCTGACTTAGGATCTGATATCATCAGTGAAAGACTTTAGAAGCAAAATACCACGACAGCGATATTCTAAATCCTACCACACAGGGTTAGTTCATCTGACATATACATTCTTAATGAAATCCGTGTATACTGTATACCAGCATATGTACAGAAGGAATGAGATCCCAAGAAGTTATATTTCATTTCCACTCTACCTATTAAGATTGGGGAAGACTTTTATTTTCACATATCTGGAAAATTTTCTGGCAGAAAAATGACCTTTCCTTTATGTAAAAACTAGAATTTTGGTGAACCAGGCCCTGCCCGCCCCCTCCCCCCCCGATACAAGATATTTTTCCATTCCTGAACAGCCCATTTGTTACCCCAGTTGTCCTGGGGGGTTGTGTGTAGTACTAGAGTTGCTGTTTTCCTTAGAGACTGGCCTGGCCCACTACTGTCCACTAAAGATTGTGAACTCCTGCTTATTTAGTAAACATATGTAACTAGCCAGGCTGGTGTGGCTCAGTGGTTGAGCATCGACCCATGAACCAGGAGGTCACAGTTTGATTCCTCCTCAGGTTACATGGCTGGGGTTGTGGGCTCAAGCCCCATTGTGGGGCATGCAGGAGGCAGCCAATCAATGAGTCTCTCTCATCATTGATGTTTCTAGCTCTCTCTCCCTATCCTTTCCTCTCTAGCAAAAAACATATATATATATATATTTTATTTTTTTAAGATGTGTAACTAGATATTTAATGCAATGTGCACACAGATACTGAAATGCTTTTTGATGTTGATAGTGACAATTATAAGGATAGTAAACTGTTAGGTTAATGATAAGGATAGTAAACTGTTAGGTTATTAAAAGAAAAAATTTAGTTGCAAATGCACAACCTCCTTGGTCAAGCACAGCTGAAGACAACATAGATGTGATGTACATAGTTCAGGTATGTTCTTTTGTTGGTGTTATTTTATGTAAGAAAAAAAGAATCAAAGTTCAATTTTGCCTTTTTGCCATTTGAAATGGCCCTGGACTTGACTTATCCCATCACTCACATGTTTTACTGGCACCACTTCAAGGGAAGTAAACGTAGTAGCTTTTCAGGTATGAGAAGGAGCCTCGTGGGAAACCATACTCGGCAGTGTTGCAGAACACTATTGTGGCAGATATTTTTAAATGGTGTTTCCTTTATATCATGTTTAGACTCTAAACTTTTTTCTGGCCTCCACTCAACCATGGCATATACAACTTAAATGCGCCAAAAACAAGACCAATTCTTTTTCTAATATGTTATTTCCAATCAGAATTGAATCAAGGCCAATTCTGAGGCTAAATGCAGCTTCTAGATTGATGATGAGTACTGCTCTTATCTATAATAATAAAAGGCTAATATGCTAATTAGGCCGGATGTCCTTCTGGACAAAGCTGGGGCCAGAGGGAAGCCAGCCCAGGTCCCAGGTGCCAGAAGGAAGCTGGTGCTGGCAGCCAGGGGAAGGAAGGTCTACTCTTGCATGAATTTTGTGCATCGGGCCTCTAGTAACTAAAGAAAAGCTAATCCGTAAAGAGAGAAAATAAGCCATGCATTTATTAAATGCTAATTTTTATTACCATGATTCCATTCTTATACTGATGTATCAGATGGGTTTGGGAATCTACATGTCTCAGTCAGAGTTATCTACTTCAATAATCCTTATAATCTCTACTGTATAACAAAATTCACTTAAGTATGTTAAACTACATCTCTGAAAAATATTGTTACTATAGTGTCTTAAGGACAAATTGGTTCTAAGATGCTCTGTGATATTCAACTAAATCAATGAATTTACTTATGAAGGAACAAATAAGAGTCCCATGAAATCCCACAGAGACCACAGTTTACTTTACTCACAATATCACAGAGCTTCTGGAGCTGAAAAGTTCCTACCAATCATTTAGTTCAACCCCCATTTGCAAATGAGGAATCCCCACATTTGCAAACTGGGGTTGAACTAAATGAGCTACTTAGAGGCTGAGACTCAAGCACAGATACTTCCCATCTCTATTTTCTGACAATAACACTTAGAGGAAAGGGAAGTGTTAGCTACATAACCTTCAAGGCCTCTCAAACGCCACCTCCTCTCTGAAGCCTCTCCTGATTTTCTCAGCATGAACAAATGTATCTGTACCTCTCCTGCAGCAACCATGCTTTCCATGTCATATCATTCTGAAATGTCATGCCCCCTCTCAAAGATTTTTGAGTCACTTTTGTATCCCAGAGCGTAGCACAATGCCTTGAACATGGTAGGTGCTCGGTATGTCACTGAATGGTGTCAGCCACATCCAAATCTAAATGACCAAGAGAGCTGGTCATTTTATTTTTTTCAAACCAATTTCCTGGTTCACATTTAGTCTTTAAATGTTCTCAAATGACATTTTATTTTCCCTCTTTTGAAGCAAAGGACACTGTGGTTCCAAGGCCCCTATGGATTACCAGGAATCAGGTGTATCAACTACCAGGCCCTTGGACTCCCAAGTGACCTTGTTCTCCTTGCCTAGGTCACCTGTCTAGGCAAGTTGGCTTTTCCAGACCCTTTAGGATGCTGCATTACCTTCTCTAATGGGAACAAATTAGAAGGACAGGTAAAAAAAGATCAGCAGGTTAAGTGTCAAGGAATTTCATCCATTCTGCTTTCAGGATATAAAGTAGGAGGGGCCCCAAAACAATGTCTCGGGGGATTTCTAGTCACATGGAACAAAATTGTGCCTTTAGCTTGCATTAATTAGACTTGAGCAAATAAAGCCTATTGGATTCATAGCTGATTTACATGTAACACAACTGTTAAAGTCTCCTTGAGTTTTCAGGCACAATTCCTTCAGAACCCAAAACAAAAAAAGCAAGAAATACTAAACATTACATTTTAATTTTACTAAAAAAGTACTATCCCACAAGCTGAATGTGCTTCCCTATAAGAAAAACAAAGGCTGGCATTAAAGCCATAACATGTTTCTTGTGTGGAATCTGTTTTAGGAAGCTGATGCAAAATCTTATTTGAACCTGGGAACCAGAGGAGTTTGGACTCAGGATTTTTTGAACTTGGGAAACGGGCATTTACCATAAACTAAGAAATACTGGGGATCTGGGACAGTACTCTCTAATCCAGTGGTTCTCAACCTTCCTAATGCCGCGACCCTTTAATACAGTTCCTCATGTTGTGGTGACCCCCAACCATAAAATTATTTTCGTTGCTACTTCATAACTGTAATTTTGCTACTGTTATGCATCATAATGTAAATATCTGTGTTTTCCGATGCTGTAGAGCCTAAGACCATCGGAAAATACAGATATTTACATTACGATGCATAACAGTAGCAAAATTACAGTTATGAAGTAGCAACGAAAATAATTTTATGGTTGGGGGTCACCACAACATGAGGAACTGTATTAAAGGGTCGCGGCATTAGAAAGGTTGAGAACCACTGCTCTAATCAAATACATTCTACCTCAAAACACTTAAATAATCACACTGAGGGGGGTAAACTAAGACTAAGAAGAGCCTGACATAGGTTCTTCTCAGGTTTTGCCTCCAAGACATCAGCTTTCTGAGCATTTTGTTGCTACCCATCGTTCAATGCTAACAAGAAATTTAACCTTTTACTTTGTATTAATTAAAAACGTGGTGATAACATGAGACACCCACAACTTTCAAATAATAGTTTCACTTGATAAAGAATCATAGCATTATTCAACTTACTAGTATACACTCTATCTCAGTGATAATAATCACAACTGCTATCTGTTGAGAGTTTTGTGAAAGACACCTGCACTAAGCCCCCCAAATACTTATTTTTCTACTCTGTCCTAAGACATAATTTAATAAATGCACACGGTTAAACTGCATGTTTTAATTTAAGCATGATTTCATCCTCGATTTTAGAACATGGAGTTTCTTCTTTTAGATTTTAAATTGCATGATAAAATCCTTCTACCAGATAATCATTCAACCATAGACCTAAGGTCTGAGGACTTTTTAAGCTTTATTTGCAAATATAGAACTTGGGTGTCTTTGAAAAAGGTCATAAAAGGCTTCCTCAATGTCAACTTGCTAAACACCCAACCGCATGAACAGACCCAGGTGCTTTCTTCACTTCAGGGCTGTTTTCTAGGTTCTCCTGTGAAGCCGGAGGAAGTTATACCGAGCCAGGTTCGTTTTGATGAATATGTATTATAAAACAGAGTCCGAACAAAGCACTGTCCTGCAGCACTGACGAAAATCTACCTGCCCAATGTGCGTTAAACAGCCCTCACTCAGAAGTTAAAGTATCTTAGATTGTCTCAGAATATCTCAGGTTCAGTGAGATACTTCTTAAGTTAGTCTCCCCCCAAAATTTATATCTCTTTCTAGTCAGTACTATGATATTTTGGGCCATTAAAAAAGGGGGGGTAGGGGAAGCTACTACTAATATTAATAGAAGGCTCTGAAACTGAAAAGCATTTAAAGCTTCAAAATTACTCACTCTGCCTTTCATAGGTTACTTCACATGCAGCACTTATGCAACCTTAAATAAAATATTTTTAAACTGTGATTCTGACAATGCCAAGTTGAAATGAGTGGGGAGAGGAAGATTCACTATCATTTTTAAAGGTTTAGGGTCATTTTTAGTTCTCTTTTTCAATCCAGTCCCACCCCACCTCTCCCTTTCTCTCTCTCTCTCTCTCTCTCTCTCTCTCTCTCTCTCTATCTATATTTATATATATATATATATATGTGTATGTATATATACACACACACATATATATATGCACATACACATATACTAGTATACATATATATGTATGTTTTACATATATGTATATATATTGTATACATATTTTATGTTATATATATATATATACTCACACATGTGAGAGTAATAATGATCTGTTTAATAAAATTTAAGGCATCTGTAGAATTACAAGAAATTACTCTTGCAGTTTTAGACTGAAAGATTTACTGCATTTCCCTTAATCCTTAAGTTGCATATTATCTGCTGTATTTTCCCCTAACTGCTGTCACTTAAATTGTCATGTGGAATAAGGGCAAATCAGGGTCAGTTTATATAAGCGGCATCAATCTGAAGAACTTCATTAGTCTTTATTTCAAGGCATTATGCAAAGAAAACTGACATTAAGAGAGCCTTAACTGACAGCAAATGAAATCAATCAGCAAATCACTAAGCCATAATAAACTCACTCAATTTGTAGATAACCCTTCCTTTTCCAGGTCTTCACCTAGGCAGTCCATCAAACACTGTTTTTTGTCCAAGTAGCTGAAATGAATAGCAATTCTGTTGCAGCACTTGAAAGTTCAAGTGCTCACAGGCCTCAGTCTCTCAATAATAAGCATTAAAAGGTGTTATCAAATAGGGTTACACTTATACTTATATAGGCTTCCCCCTGCCCCCAACCACCATCGCCACCACTAAATAAAATAAAAAAGTGCAAAGCAAATAGGGAGGGGAAGAAAAGAAAGGATGAAAGAGGGTGTTGATACCAAAACTGCTCAAATGACTGACCTGCTTGGCCAAGGTATCCCGAAAAGTCTTCCTGTTCATAGAAAATATTAGGAGAAGATACAGATTGAAGACCAGAAGGTATAACTCACAATGACTATAACCAATCTTTAAATGTTACTATTTAATTGGATAATAATTATTATCCCAATTAGCAACACATCCTTAAAACCAGTTCTTCTGTACACACTAACATCTTGATTCACACAATATTTCGTTTCATTTCGCCTTGCTTACAGCTCTGTTACCAAGAAATTCTGAAGAAACAATATATGCTTGTGCAATCTTCAGAGAAGAATTCTAAAATTTTAACTGGCAAATAAAAATGTCTTTCTAACAATATTACATGAGAAAACATTGTTTTCTCTTCCTGGTGTCAACAGGAAAATAAACAAATAACACACTAATACTTTTTTTGTTGCTGTTAATCCTCACCCCAGGATATTCTTTCCATTGATTTTTTAGAGAGAGTGGAATGGAGGGAGGGGGAGAGAGAAAAAGAGATAGAAACATCGATCTGAGAGAGATACATTGATTGGTTGCCTCCTGTGCACATGCCCCCATTGGGGCTGGGAATTGAACCCGACTCTTAGGTTCCCGGGCTGATGCTAACCACTTAGCACCACCAGTCAGGGCAACACACTTATTCTTATATTCATCCTCAAAGTAGGCCTCAAACCTAGGACATTTAGATGCCTCACTGGCACAATTTATATTTTTGGAACTGTAGACTACAGCTGTAAGCAGCTCTATGAGACAACGGATGGCATTTTCCCATCAAAATAAATTTATTCTCAGATAAACTATATGACTTTTCCAGCTAATTGTGTTTCTCTAACAAACACTCTTCTCTGGGGAAGTACTTTCCAACCATTGAAGAAGGTAGCATTTCAACATCCTGTTTGATTCTACAACCCAATTCTAGTCACTTTACTTTTACTTTAGAAGATACTTTTATTTTAGAATTTATAGTACAATAATGAGGTAAATCTATATTTACTGACAAAAAAACAACAACCATGATATGCTATTACATTTTAAAAAGGTTTACAAAACAGCCGAGACGGGTTTGGCTCAGTGGATAGAGCGTCAGCCTGTGGACTCAAGGGTCCCAGGTTCGATTCCGGTCAAGGGCATGTACCTTGGTTGCGGGCACATCCCCAGTAGGGGGTGTGCAAGAGGCAGCTGATCGATGTTTCTCTCTCATCGATGTTTCTAACTCTCTATCCCTCTATCTTCCTCTCTGTAAAAAATCAATAAAATATATTTTTTAAAAAAAGGTTTACAAAACAGTGTGGCCCAGTTATTGTTTAAATATAGGTAGACGTATTATATTTAAATGATATGTACATGTGTTTGCATTTATGACTAAAAAATAACTATAATAACTACAAGAGCATATACCAAAATGTTAAAACCAGCTATCTCTGAATGGCAGAATTTTAAATGATCTTAAATTTTCTTCTATGTTTTTAAGAGTCTAATTTCTTATTGTCATGATCATGTATAACTTTTATAATTTTTTGAAAGTTAATTTTCAATATTAGCAACATTTCTATGAAGTTGTAGTGGTGTGCGTGTTTTAATCCTCACTCAAGGTTAAGTTTAGAGAGAGAAAGGGAGAGAGAAAGAGAGAGGAAAACATCAACCAAAACTGACAGCTAGGCATGTGCCCTGACCGGGAATCAAACTCCCAACTCATGATGCACAAGACGACCTCCAACCAACTGAGCCACCAGCCAGGGCTGAAGTTGTAGTGTTTAAAGGCAAATGCCATTACACAGCTGAGCACTTTATACTACTGTTATATTATTACAGTTTATACCTATAATAATGAAGCAGCATAATAAAGTTTTAATTTCAGTATATATTCTTTTTATTTTAAAAAAAACAGCATTTGACATATTTAGCAAGATTTCCATTCAAAATGGCTGATTTTCCCGTTTTAAAAATTAATCAGGTATCTGAAAATTCACTTATATTGTTGAGATAACATGAAGGAGAAAATATCTAAACAACACAATCTTTCAAGTAAAATTGCCTAGCATCTCTGTAATTTCCAACTATGCCAGAAAAGGAGAAATTTCTTGTACAGCAATTAGAAGACTGCTACACTAAGTAGCAGAGAACACATGTAAAAAATTACCAAGAGTGAGTCTTGATATTTTTATTCCCTGACAGTTTAGAAACAGATAATTATTTCTTTCTTTTACACATAAAAGATAAGAACAAAATTCCCTTCAAGATGCTCTTTTTGGTTTAACTTTATAAATACAACAAAATAGCTGGAAGTAATTTCTATGCCTGGAAAATAAGTATAAGTGTAAAAAACTATGGTATCCCTAAAGTCGTGGGTATAGCACATAACAACAACAAAAAAAGCCATACCGAATAAGGACTATATAATGACATGGTGGGTTAGAGGTGATTAAGGGATTACTGTATTTATTATGGTGAGGACTCTGCTGTTTAGAATCTTCATAAATAAGTGGTTTCACAATGAAGCCTTTCTAATGAAGTGCTTATAAACACGTATTTGTAAGTGTACTGTTTCCAGAGGTAGAGTTATTCTGCACTAAGCCTTTAACGCCTTTTATGAGATGGTTCGGGGAGCTTTTTCTTTCTAAATGAATGGGCCCAGAGTAAAAAACTGATATCAAGTCTCTCGACTTCGGCGAAGCAGCTTCCTGCGCCAACCTGCCCAGTGTCTGAAATCAAGGATTCCTCCCCACACCTGCTGGGCCTCCTGTGCGCAGGCCGAGCTCTGAGGACGTGGCAGTGAGCAGCACCAGGTCCCGGCCTGCGGAGCTTTCACGGGAGGGGACAGCTAACAAATAAATGCTGAGTGTTTACAACGTACCTGTCACTGTTCTAAGCACTTCAGATGTACTAACCCACTCACTCGCCAGTCACACGAACACGGAGTTAGAAACCTTCTTTGTCGCACCTTTACACATGAAGAGGCCAAATAAGCAGTTTAAGTAACTTTCCCAGTTAACCTCTTTTGGATTCCTTTCTCTCCACTATTTCCACACAAATGAAATTGTACTCTACAGACAGACCCTGCCTTTATTCTTTATTCTTTCCCGCCCTTCTTTCCTCCCTTCTTTCCTCTCTCTCTCTCTCTCTCTCAGAAACACACACACACACACACACACACACACACACACACACACACAACAGTAAGCCTAAGCAATGGTTTACAAAAGGCAGAAAGGCATGATTAAAAGCATGAATGGACCAGTTACCCTACTCACTGGATATGTGACCTTTAGCAATTTACTTCATCTCAATAAACTGAGCTTCTTTCTTTATGAAATAGATAAAAGCAGAGCCCCTGTTATTCATAAGGTTGTTGCAGGTATTAAATGAGACAGTATATGTGAGGTGCTTAGCACAGTTAACTGGTACAGAATAAGCACCCAACAAATGTTAGCTATTGATATTGTTCCTGGCTTATTATTGAATGAGGATGGAGACACAAACATTCATTGCATGCATGCTAATATTTGCTCGATATTAAATTATCACATAACAGTTATTTAAAAACACAAAATTCAAAGTATAAGATAATGAGTAACAGGTTATTATCTTTATACAGTATGGCAAAATGTTTCTGTTATGAAGTCCTCTGCGTTCGCACTACACTGGACTTTTTAGCCACAGCTCCTTTTCCCCAGTACTCTGGTAGATGGATATGCTGTTACCTGGGAGATAAGAGCACGGATACAGTAGTTCTAAACTTTCCACAGAAGCTTAGGCAAAGCGTTTTATTGGCCACATAGCCTCAATGGAACATCCAGTAACATGGAAAAGTAAGTAGGGAAGTAACACTGATCTTGATCAAAATTATTTCAAGCTTTTGAAGAAACAAGGGAGACTAAAAGAACCAAATGGGAAGATACAGAGAAAGATCCTAGAGAAGCATTCCTCAAAATAAAACACACCACATGCCCCTTCAAAGTAAAGGAAACCAGCTACTATTGCTTATCTTATGTTTACGGGGGTCCCAGAATGGCGGCACAAAGAACAGCCACCATGCATTGCCTGCTTTCCTTGTGCGAGGCACTGTGCCCTCTATGTACATGCATTGCCTCGTTCAATCCTACTACAAGCCTGAGAAAGGGGTAGCATAACACTTTTTTATAGAAATGGGTATCATTACACTTTTTTTTTACAGAGAAGGAAACTGAGGCTAAAAGCTAGCAGATCTCAGAGACTACTTGAACTGAATTTTCTCCTGAAGAAGAGCCTCAGTCACATGTTCTTCTGTGTCCAGAGATGAAAAGGTAGTCCCCTCATCCTCTTCACCTCTCAATCGTGCTCACTGGCCTTCCTTCTGTACAAAATTATACCCATAATGAAGCTTGCCCTGTTGGAAAAAGACAGACAGGGCTGTCTAGGAAAACTTCAGCACCCACTGCTCTGAATGAGGGCTGTGCAGGTTGGCCAAATAGTCCATACACTACCACAACCTGCAGAGTGATGCCCTCTTCATCATAACCGAAGGGCGTGCACTCACTGCACACTCCACTCCACCAGCACTGAGCACAAAACTAAACAAACACTGGATTCCTGAATATGCAGCCGCACTTGGCAGAAATATACACATTTGCATACTGTGAGAAGGTAAAAAGGAGAGTTCCATAACATTAGCCTGTCAAATGAAAACAAAACCTTTTATCTGTGAATTTGTCTACAGTACAGCATACAAACTATGACCTACATCATACAAAGATGCAGAATGAACATTTTTGTAAATGTAAGAAAAACTCCACTATAGATTTAAAAGATGTCACTCTTACCATTTAACACAGGTGTCTAGATTTCTTAGTGTCAGATTTTTATCAGTTAAGGCTCTGCAGTCAAACACACCTAGACTTACATCCAGGCTCTGGGCCTTGCTGTTTACTTGCTGTTGGTTTTAGGAGAGCTACCTAAACTCTAAAATGGAGATAATGCCATCTAGTTGACAGGTTCATTGTGAGAATTACATGAAATCATGTATTTAAAGAGCTAAGCATGATACCTGGTGCATAGTACGTGCTCACTGAAATGGTACTATTATTACAATTAAGGTCATCAGTTAATCTAGTGCCTTTCTTCGCAAAGTATTCAAAGCATATCACCAACTACATGTGTGAGGGCATGTGGGGGTGTGGGTGTCTGTGTGTATGTGTGAAACACTATTATGGCCCAAATCATCTGCTCTTCTCTGTGTGGAATACTAAACCAAAATATATTATTACTAAACTGTAATGTATATTACAGCATGGCAATGCAAAACTCGCCCAAGTGTTTAGATATATGGTAACGTGCCTAACTATTTTTATTAGAACTTGGAAAAAAATCATAGTTTAACATATGGGTCTATACATTTCCTTCTTGCTATTCACAAATGTCAAAACCACATAGAGTTCATGATTTGCCCAAAAATAGCATCCCAAGGAATCAGTCTCTTTCCAAATCACCCAAATCCAGAGTTAGGGGGAAGTCTTTATTTTTGAGTTATGAAAAGTATTAAACCTTATAAGTATCTGAATCAAGACAGCCAAGTAAAGGATTATTTTATAACCACTAGAAAAATCTCATATCATACTGTGCTCAGGGTTCCAGTGAATTCGTAAGCAATGATAGTCAAATTTAAAATGTACATCTTAATCTTGTATTAAATAATGGTACAGTATTGTAGCCTATATCTGGAAATAAAAATATTTTATGCTTAGTTTTACAATTACACATATTTAAAAATACTGATCGACAATCTAATGAAAGAAACAACTAGTGCTTATTTTTTCTTTGTAAAGCACTAATTTGAGTATTAGTAACAAATTAAATCAGGGTATGGAACATGTAGAAAAAATGATCATAACACCACTTGGACTGACACTAATTTTGTACAAAATTAAAATTTCACAGTGCCATAAACTGAAGAATGGAAGTTTATTTCAAACCTCAAAATGTGAAACACAGACTGAGTTTTAAGATATTTGTCTTTTAAATATAATAAAAAACCTAGAATGCTTTTAAATAAGGACAACCTCTTCTGATACATCAGGCTCCCTATGGTTTAAATAATGTTCATACATTTTTCTAGTAAAGGCACTAGATATTTTAAGGAGAATAAAGCAAATATTAAATTTTGTTTTGTCTCATTAAAAAAAAAACTTTAAACCTAAATAATAAAATGATACAACAGTAACCTAGAATGGAAAGATACATGCAACATCTGAAAAGAATTATGTTTTTGAAAATAATTTTCTTTATTAAGTTTTTTCTTTAGATTATTTGAGATTTTATGATTTGGTGCTTTGAGTTCCATAAATGAAATAACCCAGTTTGCACATATAATGTTCATTAAAACTAAACATTAAAAGGCACAATACTCTATATTGCCAAGCACAATTCTAGACTTGCTGAAATTAAATAAGTCCCCATGTAAGAAATGTTGGATATACTTTGGAACTAACATTGACAATTTTCAAATATCTCTCCTGATAATTTTATCTAAAGTGATTTATTTTAAAACAGCAAGAGCTACAAATTGAGATGAGCTTAAAAAGATAACAGCCTAGCATCTTATTGTCCTCTGCTGATAAAAAAAAAAAAGTAATTTTTTAAACTTACTTAGCTATAAAAGACATATTTTCCTTGGTAAAAAAAAAAAATACTTTTTGGGATTATTTAACAGGCTGGATCAAGGCTTTAAAGAAAAAAAATTATTTGTGAAATATAGTGTTACATAATGGAAGAAAAATTATTTGCATCTCCATTATGTTATTCACAATACTTTGAGGTTTTCATTCTCTCCAGTTACTACATTTTATTTTTCTACACGTCTCAGTAGCAAACAATGTTATTTAGACTCTAACCTGGCACGCTACAACCTCTGGCCCGCCCTTGAGCCCCTCCATTGCAAAGGTCTCCAGGTGCAGTTTGGGTAGCTGCAGGGTGAAGTCATTCCTACTTGCCGCAGTCCGTGACAGCGAGATCTGATCTCTGACCTAAAGGGAAAAAAACAGCATCAATGGTAATTCCCCTTCAGACACATTAACTGGGATGAACTGGGTCCCCTTGAGCCCACTGAGTGGACTTGCATTGATCGCTGGACCTGAAATCCATGAATAAATTTAGGACTAATTGATTTTTCGTTGCAAATAAATCTCTAATTCAGAGTGCTGGGGGAGAATGTTAAGAAGAAAAAGCATCCTCCTGCTTGAAATGAGGGAGGGAAGAAGAGTCACTGGAGCTCTTCTGATCAAGAGGTTTTGAATTATTTTTCACTGTTCCTCCCTGAAAAGAAAAAGGAAAGGGGAGGGGGGGAATCCACAAAATCAAAAACAAACAGTAATCTCCTAATTATTATCACTTTCTTAATAACATGTTTAATTTAACTGGTATTAACTGATATATATTGGACAATATAATTATTAGGTATTAGTCTTTGGGAAAAAAACTTCTATAATATGTACTCTGGAATAAAAACAAATGCACTCAACAAACAAGGATACTTAAAAATATACCAGTAAGAGGTTTTGTTTGCCCTTTTTACTCTTATAAACTTGAGTGTTATCAATTAAATACATATAAACCAACTCGATCATGCAACTTCTAAGTAAGGTAATGGATAGAATCAGTAGAATGTGTACTGTTTTTTAAGTGTTCAGAAAGGTAACAATACAAACATTTCACAGATACATGAGAAATACAAATTCTCTGGTCAGTATAGGAATCACATGCAGTTGATATTACACTGCCACCTTCTGGACAAATGAGAAAATACTCACAATATAATACAAATACTAGATATCAGAAAACATTCAGAAACAGATAATTTTCACTTTTAATTTCCAAACTTAGTAAAAGCCTTTAGAATTCCACAGTTTAGTGTACTTTTAAGATCAGTAAGCTCTCATATTTAGTCTTATAAGATTAATGATAGGAGTTTTCATATATAGGCAAATTTTCTAACTTTCTTTATGCCTGAATTAGTTTTAAAATGTTATCTCTATGCTACCATACACTTGATAAATGTTATACAACTAGCTTAGAGTCACAGAATAAAGAGTTTTTATAACCTTTTTAGCAAAGGTAAAAAGGGGGAGAATTATACAAATAATATTAATTGCTCTGATATAGTATTTAATCTCTACTTTTACCTGAGCAACTTCAAATGCAACTTGGCAATACAGAGTGGGGCAAAAGTAGGTTTACAGTTGTGAGCACATGAAACACAGTTTATTCTATTATTATTATTTATTTATTATTGTATTATTTTCCATACGAATAACTGTAAACCTACTTTTGCACCACACTGTATATGATAGAAAACCTGTCCTTCATTTTTCCATTCTACATGAGCAGCTTATAAAACCTTTGAATCATTTCTTATTTTATAAATGAACTATCATACTATGTAGAGTTTCCTTAAACCAGCTAATACACAAACATATGATGATATCTTTAATTGTTCATGCTAATCGATGGGTATAAAAACCCATATACTGCCAAGTTGATCTGAAGAACTTCTGTCAACGTGTATGCTGTAAAGTATACACTATAAGGTGACTTTTATAACAGTGTGAGGACTATATGCACACTACAGTCCCTATTCAGAATATATTTTTATCTGTAACAAACATTCTCCAGTCTTCAGTCAGAATGAGAATGTTATTGCACTTATTTAATGTAACAGAATATATCACATTTTTAAAATATATTTGCCTTAGGTTTATATTTTATATGTATGGATACCTTCTCGTGCTTTTCTTTTTGTCACCAATGTGCACTCAGATAAAAGAAAACATTAATGTGGATTAAGGTACTGAGAATTTATCAACATCAAACCACTGGTGTTTTGCCTTCTACCCTTCTGAACCATAGTCAATAGATCTAAATATTTTACTGCACCCAGGCCAATTCATTGTTTGATGTTTAAAAACTCACCCAGAATCAAAGAAAATTTATTAAATTTGAGCCCCCAAATGAGATACTATTAGCTTTGAAAGTCAAGTTTAACTGTGATATTGATGATTCTCTTTTTTCTGCGACAAAATTCACTAGGGAAATCCTGGATGTCAAAGTACAAAAGCAGATTGCTAATACGGGCAAAGGAGGGTGGGGGACTCTGAGCAGTGTAGGTATAATCCACAGCACAGTTCCAGCACTGGGGTCCTTAACCCCGTTAATACCAGGCACCATGCTTCATCTGTGAAGCTGGACGTACAGCAACAGTTTTGTATTCTCTAAACAACTTCCTCAACAACATTAAGCTGGGCATTTGGCATTTAAAACTGTGATTTATTGTCAAATTAACATTTTCACTAAACATTATTTAATTTGGCAAATTAAATAATCCTGTTTTTAGGGGGGGAAAAAACAACAAAATGCAGCTGTTTTGCTAAATCTAATGATGAGCATCACCATTACTTTATTTGAGTAATATACATTTGTTATATTATGAATTATAAATTATCTGTTCAATGTTGACAGGGCCATCAAGAGACAGTGACCCATGATATATAATAGATGTACTATCGCAAATATTTCTTCTAAAAGATAAGAATTTTTCCACTTTTAAGTTAAAGCAAAACTTTGAGAGCAGGCATCTAAATTTCTCCAAATATGTCTAGAAAAAGGTTGTTTTTTTTAAGTCCTGAAAAGGGATTGGCTAGGAATTCCTTTATTTTAATGGGTAATGGAAGTGAAAGCACCATGTTGAGAGAATACAAAACAGTGACACTAGGACAAATAAAAAGTGTAACTGCAGCAAAGGAGCAAGAAGGAAAGGCGACAAGAAACGGGAAAAAGTGAAAAGAAAAGGAGAGACTGTTGAGAAAGAATGCAGAAGGCAGTTTGAATTTCAGGGTGTGAACAAGAATAAACAGGGCAGAAATTCAACACAAAACATTAGAAAAAGAACTCTCCCCTTAATGCATTAAATTTGTCCATGAGACATACACACAGAGAGAACAGGCAGGCTGAGAACAGAGTAACTAAAATCAGAAAAGAGAGAAGTGGGATTTCTTTAGCCACTACCCACCCATTGGATACAAAAATAATTCCTATCAAAAATGAGAATCTAAAGTAAGTTGCTCTACTGTCAAACATTCTGAAATAACAATATTAGAATAGTAAAATTACATTTTCCCTAAATGGAAAAGTATGTTCATCTTTTAAAATACAGATTTTAATGTGAATTAGGGTTAAAATAACCACTGTCACCTGTCCACAAATTACATTATAATTTCAAATTGATTTTAAATTATAGTTTCAAAAGACAATCCTTGATGTGAGCAATAACAAATATATATGCAATGTTTTTTACTTCAAAATGGCTAACTTCATTTTTAACATATAGTGATTTTTTTTCATAGCATTTCATAATATAAATCTCAATTGTCAAATTGTATGTGTTTTTATAACATTCTATAAAGGTTATATAATTTCATATTTTGACAAAAATAAAAAAATCTACATTACTCCATTCTAAAATTTTGATTTTTAGAAAAAGTAGGTTTTTCTCCTTTCTTATTACGTAATTTCAGAAAATAGATATTTCTAATAGATATGCTCTAAGACAGTGGTCGGCAAACTCATTAGTCAACAGAGCAGCAAACCGCGGCTCTAAGAGATGTAGATAAAAATAAATGAAACTTTCTAAGTCAAAAATTGTTACAAAAATATATTTATTTTATTATAACAATCTAGTTTTAGAATTATGTGGTTCATAAGCTCCTTGTAAGTGCTTTTCCTATTCCTCTGATTAGCCTTTACTCACAAGACACCAATCTGTATTCAAACCATAACACCAAAAAAGCAGTTTCTGCTAGATACATCAACTATGAAATTAAATTAGTCATTTTTGGAAAAGCTACTCAACTTTCAAAATGTGAAGCTGCAGCTTCTATCCTGAACAGCTCTAAATCCCTCTGGACTAATGTTCCAATAAAAAAATAAAAACTCATGAAATGTAGTACTAGCAAATGTCTTCACCAACAGGATACCAGAAGAAGTGGTAAGTTGTAGCAGATCGAAACTTAGATACACTTGAGAATACATGTAAGGAAATGTATATGGTGCCTAAATCCTGATGCCTAGGGAAAATAACTGATATTAAGGCTTTACAGCACACTCTTAATCTGCCTAAAATTATATTTTCTACAAACTATTATTGCCATCGATGCTTCCAAACAAATGTTCTTATTAGAGATGGTCCCATTAAATGCAGACACACCCCCCACCATACTTTCTACCACCTCCATCCTTATCACTCTACACTGAGTGGCCAGATTATGATGATCTCTGAACGCATAATAATCTGGCCACTCAGTGTATATCCTATATAATAAAAGGCTAATATGCAAATTGTCCCCTCGACCAGGAGTTCGACCAGCAGGCAGGCCGGCCAACCGCCCATGTCCCCTCCCCCTGGCCAGGCTGGCCGGACTCCACCTATGCACGATTCATGCACCAGGCCTCTAATATATATATACATACACACACACACACATACTGAGTGGCCAGATTATTATGCGTTCAGAGATCATAATAATCTGGCCACTCAGCGTATGTTCACGTTTTACTTCACTTACATCCCTTGCCTTCCTTTTCCCCATCCCGCCTCTATACTTCCCTCCACATCCATTGATACCTTGTTGCTTTCCCTTCCCTCTTTATTATAACTTTTTATCCTACACACTAGTGCAGCCTACACCTATTTTTAACCTATGCACTAGAGAGCAGGTATAGTTGACACACTACAACCAGGGAACGAAATCCAGCCCACTTGTTATTGTAAAAAATGTTTTATTAGAACACAGACATGCCCATTCATGTATGTATTGTCTTTGCCTGCTTTCCTGCTACAACAACAGAGTTGGGTAGTTGAGGCAGAGACCATGTAGTAAAATATTTACTGTCTGGTCCTTTACAGAAAACACTGGCTATCCCTGCCTTAGAGGACTAGAAGGAAGGACAGTATTTTTCACCATCTATAAAGTTTCTTAACATTACCACCTCTTACCAGAGAATGTTTGAACCTTATATCACTAACAAAGAGTACCATTTTGGACACTTTTTGGCTCCTTTTTTCTAGTGTTTCATGAAATAAGTGTAGTATCTCCTGGTGTATTTTAAAGTTTATGTAGTCAATTTGACTGTCTAACATTCCTGACACAACTATGGTCACCCATTCCAATATCCAATTAACAGAAAATTTCCTTAACAAGTAGGCATACTGGAGAGCCTTTTATAAATAGAGAAGAAAATCAGCCACAGTTACATATATTCTGTAATAACAATAGTGACAAGAAAAACGTTATGTATGCAGACACTTGTGAGTATGTGATCAAAAAGGAATGTCATTCCACACTCACAAATTCTACAGGGCAGTAGAAAGAAAGAATAACAAAAAAGATATTTAGATAGTTCCAGGACTTTGGTATGTGCCTAGTGACAGGAGCAGGAGTTAAAGCATGTCCAGATACTGGAAATAACATTAAAAATTGGATAGTTAGCCTGGCCGGTGTTGCTCAGTGGTTTGAGCACTGACCCATGCACCAAGAGGTCAGTGGATCAATTCCTGGTCAGGGTATTTGCCCAGATTGCAGGCTGGATCCCCTGTGGGAGCTGTGCAGGAGGCAGCTGATCGATGTTTCTCTCTCATCGATGTTTCTATATCTATCTCTCCCTTTCTATCTCTCTAAAAATCAATAAAAACATATTTTTACAAAATTGGATAGTGACATCTGAATGGATATTTTCCTCTTTCTTTTACCTTTTCCTTAACTGTTGAATTAAGGAAATATAGAGTACAGTACTATTTCTATTAGTAATAGTACCACCAGTGCCTCTAAAAGTACTTCATACTTTTCAAAGTCCTCTCCACACCAGCTCACTTGATTCTGCCCTCCACCTTGTGACATAGCTATTGCCATCCCTAATATGAGGATCCTGAGTCCAGTGCTCGTAACACGAAATAATAATGCCTCTTAATGTCTATAATGAACAGTTACTAATTGGAGAAACTGTTTAAGATTTTGGTATTTCTTCCATTTCTCTACCTAAAAAACAACACTATTTTTTTTTCTTTTTCTTTATCCCTTGTCTGGCAGTCATAGCAAAAGTATGTAAGTTGCAGAAAAGTAGTTTTGTGATAAGCAATAGAAATTACTACATAAACATCCTTGTTTTCCTCAGTAGTCTCCTTGGACCTGTGGGCATCCTCATTCATTCACGTTTTCTCTTCCCCTGCTCTGCTCCCCACCAGCACACACACAGTGATGACACTGAGACAGGTACCTGCGCAGCCATCACTCTTACACAAGGGTCACAATCTCACGTGGAAGAGCCCCAAACTACGATGTCCCAAGACATCCCCTGGCACTCTGTCGGCAGAAGCAGGCACTCCTTCGGTGCCGCAGCAAGCACAGACACTCAATCTGAACAGAAGGACGTGAGGAACTCACCTTCTTTACCGGGAGATTATGTAACTTCACCTACGACTCTGGACCACAGCCAGACTCTCCAATGACTGCCAGCTGCTGTCACCAGGAAAGGGCAAAATCCACCGCCACAGTAAACCGCACACATATAGTTACATCCCAATTACAGCACTAAGACACTGATCTCTTGAATCAAATTATCAAGCTGGCTACATCCCAATTTAGCATCTGAAAAACTGAAGCCTCAAATCAAATTATCAAGCTGGAAAATAGGGTGATTTAATCATGGTCATCTTATAAAGGCCCTAGACAGCATGATAAATCTATAACACAAGTTACAGACCATAGAATGTACCCCACAAATAGGTTACTGTGATCTTGAGCCATTTAAAAAACACACAAAACCCATACTTGAGAATGGCGAAGTGTATTAATGAATTGAATTGTTACAGTCCCCCACAGGGAGGTATTTTCTTTTCTAAGGTGACTAATCCCAAAGGAGAAAGGTGTGGGCACTGAAATTAGTTATTTAGATGTGTTTAAGCTAAAAACAGTTAAGAACACGTACATGACATTCTGTAGTGTCTTATCTCTAGTCTGCCAAGGTTTTTTAATCCCTCTTGAGCCGGAGTCCCATTTTTAGCTTGGCTAGGTCAGAATGACACTGAACAATATGAATGATGACACACAAGACAGCTATCTGGACAGAGTTGTCATCAGCAAGCCAGCTGTGCTAACACCTGCATGTCCTGCACAGCTGATGTTCAGAACCAGGATCCAGAGACTAAGAATGGAAAGGAGTTCGAGGATTGTCAGTAATGTTTAGAGAGTCATTAATGAGTCACTAAAAATTGTGTTTTAGAGGCTGGAGATCATGTTTCAATTTTTAAAACACTATCAGTTTCATAAATTAAAAATTATCCTATTGTCTTTGTATTCCTTATAAATGCAGTAAAGACTAAAGATCAAAGATAACTATGTATTTTAAATATTCTGGTTAACCATTTTTAAAATAAAATTATAAATCACATTTGAAGATTTGGTTACTCAGTGACTTCACCTGACAGATGCTGTTTGACTATTCTATTCCACAATCCACTCGAACAATAGAAGTAATCATCCACCTATTTTTCATAGGCATCAAACTAGCTATTACCTATAAATTCATTGTTAGCATACCTCTCTTTCCTAGAGACATTCCTCAAATCAAATTTAGGCTTTCTCCTCTAGTTCTTAATTGGGGAAAGTACATACACATGCTATTTTTAACAATCAAATAAAGAAACCAACTTATACTATCAGCAAGACTTACATTGAAATCCAGAGATGGCTTTACTTAATGTTTACAGACTGGGTGATGGTAAAAGTTTGACTCATTCAACAAACACTCACTAAGTGCCTACTGGGTACCAGGCACTGTGATAGATGCTGAGGATATAAAAATTAAGGAGACAGAACTCCATCCCTCAAGGACTTCAAACTCTAGTAGCATAATTAATCTCTGAAAGTGCATTGCCTAGCCTCCCATTTATTTATAATGTCTTGTTTCTCCTGTCAATTGCTATACCACCTCTTTCTTTGCCAGAAAGTATTATGTTAATCAATCTCAACCCTTTATCTTCAGCCCTGACTTTTTTCCCAGAGGTCCAGACTCACATACCCTGCTGTTCACTCCACATTACCATAAACTCAGAAGTTCCAAAACAAAACTCATCACTGTCTCCCTTCTCCCTCCTGAAGAAGCAAACTCACTTGCTCCTCTTTTTGTGTTCCTAACATCAGGTCACCACACTGGCATCCTGGGAATCTTCCTCCCCTGCCCTTCTCATCCCCATTCACCATGTTATTAAATTAGTTTCATATCCCTTCCTCAACACCACCTACCATATTATCCTGCTTCTTAGCCGACAGATTTATAGCTCTTAAAATCTCCTTTATTACTCACTGCATCCAGTTTACAAATCTGCCCTACAGAACCCAAATTCCATAAGGATATCTGACCACATCACTTCCTAGCTTAAACCCCGGTTAAGGTTTTAATCTCTGCCCCATGATAAAAATCCAAGGTTCTTAGAATGGAAAAAAAAGAAAAGAAAAGAAAAGAAAAGAAAAGAAAAGAAAAGAAAAGAAAAGAAAAGAAAAGAAAAGAAAAGAAAAGAAAAGAAAAGAAAAGAAAAGAAAAGAAGTTCTTCCATGAACTGGCTTCCACTGCCTCATTCAGCCTCATCTCTTGCACTCTCCTTGCATTTAATGCTGAGTTGAGGCTATCTGGGTATTCATGCTTCCATGCACTTGCACATGCATCTCTCTCTCTAGATAGCCTTTCCCATCTTTCCTCACACTTCAAAGCCCCATCCAGGCATTAATTTTCTCCTAAGAAACTTCCACAGCCTTTCCCTTGGGTTTTCTAAGTATGCCTCATAGATGAATAACTCTATCTACATAGATACAGAGCTGCATCTTATGGGTGCATGTTTACCATGATATACTGGAAATATCTTTGTCTCCATTTTGAGGGAAGGGAGTAGGAGACATCTCTCTATCTCTCTCTCTCTAAAATTTATACTTATATGTTACATATCTGTTACATAGACATATATGTAACATATAAGTATAAATATTAGAGATGACAATATAGATATATATAGATGGAGATATAGATATATAGATGGAGATATAGATATGAAATAGATATAGATATAGATATAGATATAGATATAGATATAGATATAGATATAGATATACAGAGATACAGAGATATAGAGATATATCTTTTCCCAGAGAAGGGCACAGTTCCTGACACATAATGTACATTCCAAGGTATCTGTAGTGCTCAATTACTTATAGTAAATATTGTATTTAATTATAAAGTAGAAGTTTTAAGTAACTTCACTGTTGAAGCAAATCCAAAACAGCTTCAGCAAAAACTCCTGTGACTCCCTTGTTATTGTTCCAGTATCATTTCAGCCTGATAAACTTAGGTCTTCTAGATGGTCTTTCTGAATTGTGATTTCCTGTCTTACCCTTTAAATACTTGACTGAAAAGGTATTTAATGCCTCTCCGTAAAAGTTCAGTGGTAACATAGTAAATTATGATCATACATAGAAAACACTTTGGTTAATTCTTCCCTACTCGTAGGACAAGTAATCTCTAAAATCCTCAAGAATACAGCCATTCTGCTAATTCAACAATAACAAAAAAAATTACAACCAAAAATGTTCCGCTTCTTCTCTACATTCAAATTTTACCCAAATCTTACTTTCACCCCAGCTACACAGTAAACAAAGACATCTCTCTGCTAAGAACTTGATTAGTACCCAATAAATGCTTAACGTGATTTTCTCATACCTAACCCTAAGTAATCCAGACTTTAACCTGTCCATCTAACCTATCCTGAAAATTATTTCAATATAATGATTATACTTTTACTTTTTCCATACAATAAAAATACTTAAGCATGTTTGAAGAGTCTCTTAAATTTTTAAAAATTTCAATTCCTAAGAAGTCTATATTATCAGAAGCCTACTGGTAAAGTTATTAGGAGCATAAAAGAATGTAATAGTTGTGAGTGATGTTAACAAAAATGTGAAGTAAAGTACTCCAAAAGCAGCAAATAAACTGGCAAATTTTGTTAGAATAAACTTTTTCAGAACTCTAGAAACTAACACTTTAAACCAAAACTTAATCCACATTATCTCACTTACATGTGGAATTAAATGAACAAAATAAATTGACAAACAAAATAGATCCAGAGACACTGAAGCATGCAACAGACTGACACATTTCAGAGGGAAGAGATAGGGAAGGGGATGGGAAGAGATTAACCAAAGAATTTATATGCATATATGCATAACCAATGGACAGACAATAGTGAGGTGAAGGCTTAGGGAGGGGGAAGGAATGGGGTGAAGGGGTCAATGGGAGAAAAATGGGGGTAATACTTTCAACAATAAAGGTAAATTTTTAAAAATCTAAATCTTAGTATTTAAGGAAATCTCCACTACCTGGCCTGCCCTGGTGGGTGTGACTTAGTTGATGGAGTGTCATCCCACGCATTGCCAGTTCAATTCCCAGTTAGGGCACTTTCTTGGGTTTGGGGCTCAATCCCCAATAGGGGCATGCAGGAGGTAGCCAATCAATGTTTTGCTCTGGCATCGATGTTTTTCTCTCTCTCTTCCTCTCCCTTCCTCTCTTTCTAGAAGTCAATAAATATATTTTTTAAAAACACACTACCTGATCACTAAATAAGTTAACAAAACAGAGATTTCAATAACCACACATGACAAAGAATACAGACTTTAGAAAATTACTTCAGATAATTCACTAAACAAACAACTACTACTAGAGTATGCAGCAACAACAAACACTAGAGATGGTGAAAAATCTGATTTCCAGAGTCACCACATTGTAATACTCAAAAAAAAAATCATTTCTCAACCAAAAATTATGAAGTATGCAAAGAAATAAAGTATGGCCCACACACAAGAAAAGTGGAAATTAATAACAACTTTCCCTGAGAAAGCTTAGACATGAGATTTACCACAGAAAGACTTTAAATCAATTATTTTATTTTAAGTATTCTGAAAAAGTTAAAGAAAACCAAGAACAAAGAACCAAAGGAAACCATAAGAATGATGTTTTCCAAAAAAAGAAAATATAAGTAAAGAGATATAAAGTATAGAAAGGAAACAAATAGAAATTTTGGAGTTAATACATTCAATTGCTGAAAAGAAAAACAAAACTGTCAACCAAGAATTCTATATCCAACAAAAATATGCTTCAAAAATGAAGGAGAAATTAAGCCACTCTAAGATAAACAATAGCTAAGGGTGCCCATTACTAGCAGACCTTCCTTTGAAGAAATACTAAAGGAAATCCTTTACCCTGAAATTAAGGACACTAGACAGTAACTCAAACCTACATGAGGAAACAAAGATCACTAAAGTAAAGAAATAAAAGTAAATATAAAAGTCAGCATTAATGTATTTTTGTTGTGTAACTCCTCTTTTACCCTATATAATTTAAAAGAAAATTACATAAAATATTAATTATAAAATATGTTGATGGGCACTCAATGTATAAATGTATAATTTATGATAATAACATTAATGGGGGATAGAACTATAGGAGCAAAAGTTTTACATATGGTTGAAACTAAGTTGGTATTAATTCAAACTAGAATGTTGTGAATTAAGATGTTAATTGCATTCCCCAAGGCAACCACTAATAAAATAACTGAAAATATATAGTAAAACAAACGACAAGGACATCAAATATTATACTAGAAAAGTACTATCTAACACACACAAAAAAGGAGGAGACTAATGCAGAAACTATGAAACAACACAGATACAATCCTATATAATAAAAGCCTAATATGCTAAGTGTCTGGTCTACCGGTTGGCCGTTCAACCAATCAAAGCGTAATATGCTAATGATATGCTAAGGGTGCGCAACTGCTCACTATGACATGCACTGACCACCAGGGAGCAGATGCTCTGACTGGTAGGTTAGCTTACTGCTGGGGTCCTGCTGATTGGGACTGAGCGAGATGGGCCGGACACGCCCTGGATCCCTTCCTCTGTCCCTCCCTGGCCTGCCAATCTCCCGTGTCTCTTCCCCAGCCCCAATAGTGCACCGGTGGGGTCCCTCGGCCCAGCCTGCGCCCTCTTGCAATCCAGGAGCCCCTCGGGGGATGTCAGATAGCCGGTTTTGGCCTGATCCCGCAGGCCAGTCAGAGGGACCCCACTGGTACACGAATTTGTGCACCGGGCCTCTAGTCTATATTATTAAAACCCAGTGGTCCTAATGCCATAATGACCAAAGACCAGTCACCAGGAGGCTGCGTGCATGGCAAGGCACATGCAGGTGGGCAGGGCTGCGTGCACAGCGAGGCGTGCGTGGATGAGCAGGGACTTGACTCTGGGTCTCACAGCACTGAGGGACTCAGGGGAGTCCCACGGTGCCAGCAGGACTTGGGGGAGTCCCGCGGCGTGGCAGGGTCTGGGTCCTGAGTCTCGCGCAATTTCCCGCGGGTCTGGGTCTCACACAATTCACGTGCTGGGTCACTAGTACATATATAAGAAAGGGTAAAAGTCCTTCGTTACCACTTAAACTCTCCAATTAAAAGTTGGAGATTGGTAGAATGGATTTAAAAACATGATTCAACTGCATGCTCTCTACAAGAGACTTACCTTAGACACAGATAGGCTGAAAATAAAGGGATAGAAAAAATATTCCATGCAAATAATAACCAAAAGAGAGATGCAGTGGCTATAGCAGTATCATACAAAATAGACTTTAAGACAAAAGGTTTACAAAAGACAAAGAAAGATATAAAATTATAAAAGGGTCAATCCACCAAGAAGATATAACAATTTCTATATATACATGCATTTAACCACAGAATCACAAAATACATAAAGCAAAAACTGACAAAATTGAAGGGAGAAAGAGTTGAACAATAATAGTCAGACTTCAAAATCTCACTTCATTAACAGATTAAACAACTACACAAAAGATATCCAAGGAACTTGAAGACTTGAACAATACTGTAAGTTAATCAGACATAACAGATATATAGAGCATATTCTACCCAACAACAGCAGAATACACATTCTCATTTTTAATGCTCTGTAACATTTACCAAGACAGACCATATTCTGGACCACATAACAAACTTTAATAATTTAAAAGAATTTAAATCAAAGTATCTATTCAAACCATACAGAATTACATAAGAACTCAATAGTAAAAAGATATGTAAAAAATGCCCAAATATTTTGGAAATTAAAACAATGAGTAGATCAAAGAAGAAATCACAGGGAAATTAGAAAATACTTAAAGATAGAGAAAAACAACATAGCAAAACTTATAGATGCAATGAAAATAGTGCTCATGTGGAAATCTATAGCCGTAAATGACTATATTAAAAAAATAAATAAATAAAAAGCTTTTCATGAAAATGGTGCTGAAAGCAAAGAAGGAAGCCCCTGCCCCTCCCAAAACCAAAGCCAACACAAAGGCTTTAAAGGCAAAGAAAGCAATGCTGATACGAGTCCACAGCCACACACACAAAAAGAGAAGATCCTCATGTCACCCACCTTAATGGACCACGACAATGCAGCTCCAAAGGCAGCCCAAATATACTTGGAAGACCACCCCAAAGTACATGAGTTTGACCACCATGCCATCATCAAGTTCCCCTTGACTACCGAATCAACCATAAAGAAGATAGAAAACAACAACATACTTGTGAAAACAACAATATACTTATGTTCACTGTGGATGTCAAGGCCAACAAGAATCAAATAAAACAGACTGTGAAGAAGCTCTGTAACACTGATGAAGCCAAGGAATGTGATTCTTTGGATATTTCTAACAAAATTGGGATCATCTAAACTGAGTCTAGCTGGCTAAATATAAGGGGAGGGGAGGGGAGGGGAGGACAGGGGAGGGGAGGGGAGGTTCTCAAACCAATAACCTAAGGGTCCATCTTAGAAAATTAAAAAAAGAAAAGTAAACTACTAGTAAACCCAAAGCAAACAAAAAAAGGACATAAATTCTTGGAGCAGAGACAAAGGAAATAGAGAAGAGAAAACCAATAGAGCAAATCAAGAAAACTAAATGTGTTTCCTTTGAAAGATCAACAAAATTGACAAACCTCAACTAGATTTACCAAGAAAAAAATATTAATAAGTTACTAAAATCAGGACTAAAAATGGTGACATACAACTGATCTTATAGAAATAAAAACAATTCTAAGAAAGTGAACAATTGCATGTTCACTTTCCAGATGAAATTTGTCTATTTCATCTAGATAAGCTAGATGAAATAGACAAATTCCTGGAAAAAATGCAAGCTACCAAAACTGACTCAAAAAAGAAACAGAAAATTTAAATAGGTAAACTGTGCTAAAGAGTTTGGAAGTAAACACAACCATTTTCACTGTCCCTTAAAAGAGCCTGGACACTCCTCCTTCTATACTACTCCTAGTTTCTCCAAGACACCAAAATGCTACTACTAGACAGTCCAAAATCCCAGAAAAATAAACTGTGAACTTTGGCATGTCTACATAGCAACATTCTGCACCAACCTGAGACCTTCAGAGAAACCCTCTGGGCCACTTCCTTGTGATCCATTCATTCTCACCCAAACTTTGTTTAAAAGAGAATTAGCCCAGTAATCAATTAAACTTTCCTAAATTTTTACTTCAAGCTTTAAAAGTAATTGATAATTTAAAAACCACTATATAAATAGAAAATTCCAAAGACATAAATCAAAATAATTATTAAATTTTAAGGGAAAAGCCATAAAGCAAAAGTAAATCTACAGTGGCTATAGTCCAAAGCTGCAGACATCTTTCTTTCTTTCCATATGATACAAAAAAAAACGAAAGATAAGAGAACTGAATGATTACAATTGTCCTATTGCAATCAGTCTTTATTATATTTGAAATATATTGTCCATCCTCATAAGGAAAGGATATGTATTTTATATTGAAGATAGTTTTTCTCTGCTGTTAATATTCATTGCCTAAGATAGCTGCTATTCAACACATTTTTCTTCTAGCTGGGAAGAAGAACAAGCAATTTGATGTCAAAAGTAACATTAACTGTATAAAAAGGTATGCCATATATACATGACATAATTGATTTTTCCTACCCACAGTACAAAAAATATCTAACCAAAAATGTCTCTTTTCCTACAAATCTAAATTTCAGATTTCCAGCACATGAGTTTGCTTTGACTATATTTAAACTATACTGACTGTGTAAACTTTTTTAAATGAGAGGTGAGAGGGGGAGAAATTATAATTTCAAACAACTATTATTTTAAAAAATAGCTTTCAGAATATTAGATGTTTTTTCCAAATGCTTTAGTGATATAAAATAATGCTAGTCATTATCAAAATATAAAAGAATATGGAGGCCTAATGTTTCCAAAATGTTAAAATGTATTAAATATTAGTTTGCTACTATCTATTAAATATTTCCTTAAATTATACTATATAATATATTTGACAAAATTATTCTAAATATGATTCATTCATAAATTCCATATATCTTAAAAGTACTAGGTATTTATGTTTTCAACAAATTGTCAATTAGACAATAACAGAAACACATACATAACATTCCTCTATTTTTAAAATAGTGAAATAGTGAATACATCATCTTTGAATTTGAAGTGCTAATAAAATACAAAGCCAGTTAACATATTAAGTTATTAGTAATAACATAGTATCTTTATAATGCTGCTCATCGTTGCAAATGAAAAGTCAATTTACCATACAGAAGTAATCAAATTTAAGAATATAACATTATTAAATATATTAAATTTCTACTTTAAAAAACATTCCTGTAAGAACATAAATTACAACTTGGAAAACATTACTGCCTAGCTAAGATATATGAGTATTGCCAAATACAATACATTATGTCTCTGTCTATATATACACTAGCTTTCCCGTTGCAGGAAAAATCCTGCAATAGGATTTCCTGCTGCACTCTACCCCGCCCCCGCCCCGCCCTTGTTACCCGGCTCACCTTCTCCAGCCCGCCCGCGTTTCCCTTCGCCCCCGGCCCCGCCTCCGCCCCGCCCTTGTCACCCGCCCCGCCTTCTCCTCCAGCCCGCCCGCGTTTCCCTTCGCCCCCGGCCCTGCCTCCGCCCCGCCCTTCTCCTCCCCCCCCCCCCCCCGCTTGCTTGTTTCTTTGAAGCTTTACTCCCTTCTGCAGCTCTTGGCTTCTTTGGACGCTGTCTTGATATGCAAATTAGCCACCATCTTTGTTGGGGTAATTAGCATACTCGTCCTGATTGGTTGGTGGGCGTGGCTTGGTTGGTGGGCGTGGCTTAGGTGTAGCGAAGGTGCGGTCAATTTGCATATTTGTCTATTATTAGATTAGATATATAGGATAGTAGGTTTAAGAGTGGTGAGAGGTTAGACAGTGTGGTCAAACATTTTATGATTATGAGACATGTAAGAATCTTAATGACCTCTGGTTCATTCAGCAAAGACCACAAATAATTCAAGTGCAATTATATCAGTTTGGGGAAACCACTATTTTCATAGTTTTATCATGTATACGAAGTAAATTCTGAAAAAGTTATGCAATGTAGCACTGTATAATACAAATTTTCAGTCATTTGAAATGACCTTTTGCTCACTTATTTTTAAAGAAAGTACAAAATGAATTAAAGTGGTCTGTGCTTAATAAAAATAATGACTAGGAGAACTGTGTCATAATACAAGTTGAACAATATTTAAGAAAAATTACAGTACCTTATGAAGCATATTTTCTACTGTTCTCATATGATTGGCAACACAATCTTTGTCTCTAGAAAGAAACAAAGATTAGGTGTTATTAAACCCCAAACCTTACTACAAATGTTACACATTTTTAATATAAGTTGCTACAGTTGAAAAATAATGGTTAGTTATCATTGCACTCCTTCTAAAAGCATAAAACCTAACTATATTCACTGGTATAGCTCCACCGTTAAATCTTTTTTTCCCCATATTTAACTCTTATCTTCAATCATATTGCCTGTCATAGATTAGAGGAGGGAAAAATTCTTAAGGGCATCTTAGAAGTTAAAGAAGTGAAAAAGAAAGAAAAATAAAATCATGGTTATTTAATGAATTAAAATATACTGAATAGGCTAAACTTTTACTCTTTTTATTTTTAATAAAAAATTTTAAATATTAGTGGTAGGGATATATTATAAATGGCCATACTATGCAAAATAATGTTTTCCTTCTGTAGTCATTTTGTGCTATAATAAATGCACAAAAACTGCCTATGACCTTGACTAGAACTAGGCAAAGTTACTAATTTCTTCTACTGGCTTTGCATATTGAATTTGGCCTTAATAATTAAATAAGAAGTTTGGGTGAAAATGCTGAAGACATAAATGTAATGTTAAATTACAGACTGAAAACCAGAAGCAATCAATGTATTAGCTCTTCAAATTTCACAGACAAGCCAAATTCTTGAATTAGCAGCAATGTTTCGATATAATATGAATCTGAAGGTTTTATAACCTTGTTTTCCTTAATCTCAGAATTTTCAGAACTATAAGGCACACTAGAAATCACCTTCTCATTTGGCCTGAGGAAACTTAAGACTGAACAATGAAAACAAAAACCTGATTTAGTCAAATTTACAGTTTTTTTAATGACAATTGTATACACCTAATACAGTGATACAATGTTATACAGCTTTATATTTTTCAAACATGCCACATTTTGGTCTTGGAAAACTGATTTTTTCATTATGTATGAGCAATTTCCCAAGTTCACTGGCAAGGCTGTGGATATCCTAAGATTGCAGATTTTCCATCCTATGATTTAGTCTACAGACTATATTCACATTTCATGATAAGCATTTAACAAGTATTAATATGTACATTTCTGTAAGTATAGGAATCCAGAATTCCAAATTTAGAAAACACTTATTTTATTAAAATTAGATGTTTCTTTAATCCATAAATAGATTTTCTTTAAGCCATGCTGTTGTACAAAGGACTGTCTTAGAGTACTCCATGTAATTTAATGTGGGGAACAAATAAAAATGCCCAAGAGAACTGTCCAATTTGAACTTCATGGTGTATGTCAACTTGATTACCTGGTAAAAGAAAAACACTCCCATCACATTTACATAGTTGCTCTCTCTGAAAACTGTATATTTTTTCTATTTAACATATCAGAATAGACAGCTATAAAATTAAATGACTTTTCAATGATCAATATGTTTTAGTGCACTTAGAAAGATGCTATGATATACATGTTGATTGTATACTAACATTCTTATGGAAATACTACTTGCAATATTAGTATATTATAATATATGCAGAGCAAAATTTGGAAATAAGTGGGGCAGAAGGGGTTAGGAAGATGTCATAGAAGAAACTATGCAAAACTTTTAAATAAAGAGACTTACATTTCATATTAATAAAAGCATGGTTTCAAACATGTAACACTTACAACGGAGCCCCAAATTCACCTCATTAGATGTTATATAGACACTTATACTTTTCTGAAGTTTCTCAGTAAAGTATACATTTAGAATGTTGAGTGAAGAGTTTTCTTTTCTGGGGATATATCAGAGAATTTCAAAGAGAGACAGCTGTACTTTTGTTTTCTAACACTGTATTATCCAGGGCTAAAACCCGGAGCATGAAAGTAAGAATTGATCTTTTGTCTGTTTTAAGTGATCTCCCCAAGGTCCAAATGCTCACTTGGCTGCCATGCGGAGGGCACTCTCGGCATCGTGGATGTTCTCCTCCAGTCGACGCTTGTCCTGCTCCAGCTGGGTAAGATGTCTATTGAGCTGACGCAGAGATTGATCTTTTCTTCTCAGCTCCATCTTTGCCTCGGAGAGACTCTGCAAGCAGACAGAAAACAGAGTTACTTGTCAGCCCTGATAATTAACTTCAATTTATGCCATAGGCTATTAAACAAAGAAGAATACAGACTGACTGAGAAGTAGACTTGGGTCATTACACATCAAGGCTTAACAAATTTTCTGCAAAAATTTTACATACTTACTAATTAGAAATGATAGAACCAATAAGATTTTGAAAAATGTTCAGCTACAAAACACAACTCTATTTTATTTTTTAAAATACTGCAAAGCAAACACATTTTATTCTTACTAAAAAAAAAAAAAAGATCTGCTTATAAAAATCTCCAGTTGCATTTTCTTTTAATGATGAAAAATAAAGAGAGGGAGGAAGCACATGAAATTTAGAGTCTATTTAAAACCAGAACTATCATATGCCCAAAGTATGCATATGATGGAGAGGAAGGGGGATTATGATACCTAGAAGAGAAAAGGGAACCCAGTATTTAAAAATACCACTACTGTCTTTCCAAATCTATCTACAACAGTTGCTATAGACATGTCAGTGGACAAACTGAACTCCAAAATACAATTCGCTTACTTCCTATAAATAGCTCTCATGTTCAGGATAGCAACACAATGTGATCAACATGTTTCAACAGAGAAAGGTATAAATAATACTTGCAGATGGAATTATTTATATTCCATAAATATTGTACTAGTCGCAGAAGTATAAAATCTGTTCATTGCTATTTGCTATTTGCTTTAATCTTAAATATTCTCTTAGCATAAAAATTTCAAGATGCAAGAATACAACTTTATCTTGACTTTAGGGCTAGAAGTTTTAGAATGAGAAACTCACAATTTAAAGGAGCACTTTCTAGAGCTCATTTAAATTCTAGAATGTAGAATAGTATAGGTATCAGAGTATCTCTTAGCACTAAAAATCTGCTCACTCCTTTGCCTATGAAATTTCAAAAATATAAGCTTATCAAACAGTTTTTCATTTAAATTTGTTGGACAATGAGCTGAATGATTGACTGCATACACATAATTTTTTTCTTCTTGCTCAGTCACAACTATGCTTCAAATATCCAGTAAAGAATAACCAAAATGCAATAATTTCATGTTTGAAACTCTCCTAATAATATTCTTTTAGTGCGTTCACAATTGGTAGTATAAAAAACTCAAGCTGGAGCTCACACAATGAATTCACTCTAAATATTAGTGAATGAAAGCAATCATCCATCAAATCAGGTATTTTCAAATGTTGAATTTTTAAATTTAGTGTTTCACATTTCAAATAGTCAAGTTGCTATCCGGACAAATACGTGAAAAAATTAAAAATAAGTAAACTGTGATTACTTATTAAATATTACAATTTACTGTAAATCTTTAGTATAACAGATCTTTAACACCATCCTACTATAGAAATAGTCAGATTCAAACCAACTTAAAAAAGATAACAAGGAACAAATTTTAAAAGCCACAGTAAACCTACTTATTTTGTGCCAAAGTTAAGATATTTAAAGGCACTGAAGCATCATGCGATTTCTTCATTAAAAAAAATAATAATAAAACCCATATTTGAGTCATTTTAAAGTCAGTATTTCTGACATATTTCAGATTTTAAAAAATGGCATTTTTCAGGAATGAAGATAAAACTAATGATCCACCACCAGTCAGTTACACATAAAGCTTGGATTCTTTTTCCCACAGAAATAACAGATGTGTGCCAATCCTTTCAAATTCTTTTGCTCAGTAACTCATGACTAGAGGTGTATATTTGTGAGGGGTATTCAGGATATTGTCCTTGTACATAATAGAAGCTCGCTGGTCCAATCTGAGTGAACCCATGACTTTGGAGTCATTCTAAAACCACACTTGACTTTTCAACAATCCCAGGATACCCTTTCAAAGAAGATGTAACTCATAAAATTAAAATTTCTACTACATGTCTCAATCTCCGTTCATTTTCCTCTTTAAAGAGGGGCAATGCAGGGAGCTGCCAATCGCTTCTAACGCTCACTTCCAGAGGCAGAGCTGAAGAGCCTATCCCAAGACTGAAATCACAGAAAATGAACAGAAAGTGGTATAAACAACGTAACAGAGCCCATACTTCCTTAGTGTGAAAATGAAGAGATAAAAGTTGTTTTTAATCATTATATTTTATATCAAATACACACAGAATTCTCATTTTAAAGAGTTGAGGGGCATCCCAATGGAAGCTATTCACATCAATGGGTCCACAGAGATAGACGCAAAACACCAAGACAAAAAAAAAAAAATGATTCAATAATGTCTTTTCTCTAATACTCACCTTTCTTGTTTTTGATGACAAAGTAGTTCTTTTAAAATCCTAACAGTGAGCATTCAAGAAAGAAAAATGTATTTACATTTGTGTGCGTGTATGTATCACACGTGTATGTACCTGAATCGTATATAATGCCTGTTTTATACACATATAGTTTTTAATTCAGCTTTTCTCCTGTTCAGATTTACCTAATTAAAACCTATGATAAACTTTACGGACTCTAATATCTCCAACTGAATGACTGAAACCAAGAGGGTGTGCCTCTAGGCAGCAAGGCAACAATGATAAGCAGCAGGTTAGCCACTAATTTCTCAACCAGGGTAGATTGTGAAAGTGTGATGTTCTGATATCCAAGAAACTGTTCAGGAGAGAATAGGATAAATCAAGTTTAATAACTCTGCTCCTAATTGTTCCCCCAATGCTCAACTCTAATTACTTGGAGAACTCTCCTGACTGTCACCTGATATTAAGTTGTTGGAGGCTGAGCCTGGAACAGCGAGATAATCAATAAACATTTAGTGGGGAGAAGAATGAAGATCCTGTTAAGCAGTGGGAACCTGCAGCACCCAAAGCCCTTCTGCTCATGAGAAAACCTGTGGGACAGCCATAGTGATTGCAAAGCAATAATCCAACGCGCTGTTTTCAGGCCTTGAGGCCTTTAGGCAACAGTACATTTGAGGAAAAAAGGTTAACACGGTCACCCTAATTACAGCCCACTTTCACATACTTCATATACAAGCGGAGACAAGCCAATTAGGTAGAAAGGAAGATAAGGGAAGTTTTATTTGTATACTAATTAAACCCCTGATGAAATTAAAGGAAAAACATACAGCTCTGTAATTGTGTCTGAGAAAGGTCACTTCAGGTTCAGTTATCAGAACAGCACAGCCTTGAGATATTTCACTTAATCCACAATACAGCCCTCATTTTGTACTCAGGTCTTAATATTTACCAAAAAAAAAAGGAATTCAAAGCCTGATACTGCATTTATCTTTAAACTCTGTTGTGAACAATTTTAGCTGTTAGAAAGTTAATGCGAAATAGGATAACAAGAGTTTTTTTTTAAAGACAAAGAAATAGTCCAGCTATATAAATACCAATGCCACAATATTATTTATTTAAGATTCCAAGTTTTCACTTTAAATCCAAAATGTTTTAAAGTAAAATTTTATAACAAAATCCCAAACTGACTGCATTTCAAAAACTATTCTGCAAGGTATTTATTGTATTTCTTTTTACATAATGATGCTGTTGCTCGCCTTCATGTATACCTCTCATGGTCCAGGGAGAAAAAGCCAAAGCTCTCACTAAACTCTTCTTATAAAAAGGTATTTTCACACCTGGGTGTTTTCCTGAGATGGCCAGGAAAAGCCACTTACTACTAACGAAAGCTGGCAGGAAAAGTATGGATGGCAAGGAAGTACAGTCATGCACTGCTTCACGACAGGGATACCTTTTGAGAAATGTGTCGTTAGGTAATCTTGCTGTCGTGTGAACATGAGAGAGTGCAGTTACACACACCTCGGCGGTACAGCCTGCTACACACATAGGCAATATGATACAGCCTGTTGCTCCTACGCTCCAAGCCTGTATAGCATGTTACTACGCTACAATTGTAACACAGTGGTATTTGTGTATCTAAACACAGAAGAAGTACAGTAAAAACACGGTATAAAAAGTATAAAAATGGTACACCGTACAGGGCACTTACCATGAATAGAACTTGCAGGACAGGAAGTTGCTCTAGGTGAGTCAGTGAGTGAGTGGGGAGGGAATGTGACGACCTCGGACACTACTGTGCACTACTGCAGACCTTATAAACACTGTCCACTTAGCCTACACTAAAGTTATAAAACACATGAGATCAAATAAAGCACGAGAGAAAATGATGTGTAGCTGCGGGCAGGGTAACACAACATACTGTTTAACAGCACACTTTTTTATAAGTAGAAAGCGTACACTCTAAAACAATAAAAAGTAAAACAATACAATAGTATGTACAGTAAATACATAAACCAGTAACAGTCATGTATAATCATTATCAAGTATTGTGCACTATATGTAATCGTATTGCTATACTTTTATATGACTGGCAGTGCAGGTTCGTTACACCAGCATCACCACAGACATGTGGGCAATGTGTTGCGCTACAACGTCATGATGGCTACCACATCACTAGGCCAGTGGTCGGCAAACTGCGGCTCGTGAGCCACATGCAGCTCTTTGGCCCCTTGAGTGTGGCTCTGCCACAAAATACCACGTGCGGGCGCGCACGTACAGTGCGATTGAAACTTCATGGCCCATGGGCAGAAGTCGGTTTTCGGCTCTCAAAAGAAATTTCAATCATTGTACTGTTGATGTTTGGCTCTGTTGACTAATGAGTTTGCCGACCACTGCACTAGGCGATACAAATTTTTCGGCTCAATTATGACCTTATGGGACCACCACTGCACATGCAGTCAGTCCATTGTTGACTGAGAGGTTGTCTCCATGGCGCATGACTGTAGTTAAGTGTAGGGACAGCTCAGAGACAGAATACATAGTAGAGGTGAAAGTCTGAAGATCCACACATTGCCCTGGCCGGGTAGCTCGGTTGGTTAGTGTCGTCCTGACACACGAAGGTTGCAGATTCCATCTCCATTTGTTGTGGAACAACAAATCGATCTTTTTCTCTCTCTCCCCATCCTCCTCTCTCCCTCTCTCTCAGATCAATAAATAAAATATCTTTTAAAAGACCCAGACATTTTGAAATCTTTTTGTCTTATCTATAGTTTCTTAACTTTCTATAATAACATGTATTACTATTGAACAAGAACACAAAACTATTTTAAGTCACATATAATTACATATTTCTAAAGTTTTGAATGTTTATTAAGACTAAAAATGTTTTAAATAAATTGTAAGTACAACTTGAAATTCTATTAGTTTGTACCTGTGAGAACAATTTGTTCAGTGAATTTTTTTAAATAGCAGCTTTATTGAGATATAATTCACATACCACAAAACTCACCCATTTTAATGGTGCAATTCAGTGGGTTTTAGTATATTCACAGAGCTGTGCAACCATCATCAGTGGAGATCTTTTTTGAATAAAGCAACATTTCTGAAAACAGCATGGCTACCTAAATATAGTATGTCTCATTTCAGCAAACTCTAATTTTAAACTACTCAAGATTTATAAATATACAGAGTTAATAATTTGTGTTTTGCAATAGTTTCAAAACTATAAAATTGGTAACATGAATTCCCTGAATCAGAATGTTTGATTAATACATGTAGTATAGTACAAAAGTTAAAGTTATCTGGAAACTGTGCACAATTCTCCAACTAATATTTCTGGATGTTAAGGGAATCATCCAACATAGTTCTTTCTCATAAGGGTACAGCACAGCAGAGCGTTAGACCATTAGGCCAGGTAGGAAGGCCGTGCCCCAGGGGATATCGCTTGTATAGATTTCCTTTTGTCTAATGGGAAATATCTATGGATCCACATTCCTACAGACTAAAAGCTAATGGCTTATTCAATTCGGTATAAAAGTTAGTCATACAAAATGAAAGGCAAGACAACACACCTGTCATAAAGAACTAAGCTACATTTCCTAGGTCAGGGGGGAAAGAAACAACTACTGGTATAATATGTTTTTTTAATTTACTGTTATCTGACTATAAGTTTTGAATTAATGTTCCTAGATTGTGATAAAGTGTGTGAAACATCTCAGGACAGTAAGACTAATGTTGGAAAAGGAAATAGTACTGTCTTCAGTCCTACTATTATAATGTGACAACTAGAAGTTATATTAATCAAGAATTGAATAGTTGCTGGGTAGATCAAACCATATAGGTTGCTACAGAAAGTATAAAGTTAAAATAATAATTGAGTACACAAGTTAAGGATAAAACTAAAGAATAACATGGTTTACAACAAAGCTTAAAAAATTGGGAGATAAGCAACTAGAAAATTTATAATAAATATAAAATAGTAACAGATGGTAAAATTAATATAGGAATATATTTCAGTCTTTGTAGTCTATATTTTATATGTATAACTTGAATTAAAAGTTCTGAAATTTTAAGTTATTTTCCTTAGGGACACTATATTTTATTGTTTTCTAATAATAGTTCTATACAGAAGGTAGGTGACATTATAAAATGAAGCTGAAGATCTTTAAATAATTTTTACTCACTTTGGGGGTTGAATAAATGAGTGACAACCCTAATTAGAACTCACATGTCTGGTAAGACAACAGGTGTGGAAGTGTCCTATAAACTATAAGAGGCTAAATAAATTTACTACATATAATTAAATCCCCACCTATATGTGGTCACTTATGTTTCCATATTATTTCTACATCATCATTTATAAATATACATATATAAACATATAATTTTATTAAAAAATCACTTTCTATCACACTTGAAAAAGATAAAAGGAAATTAAAAACAAAGATAAAATAAGTTACTTTTATAAGCATGTAAGTGATTATCAAAAACAATGGAGCAGATGAGCAATGAAAATTCACCTTCCAAATTTCAGAGTATGCTGTAAGATTTTGACGTATAATGCTTCATGATTCTTAGTATCATATTCTCACATACTCCTTTAAAAATGTTCTCCTATATTCCATCAATATTCCTCCCAGTAAACTAAGTGAAAGTGATCGGTAGTAAAATATAATGGAAAGAAAAAGGAAACTAATAAAAGTGCTCAAAATATATTGAATGTTATTTTTTTCTAAACCACACATATATGCTATAAAACTCCGGTAAGCTAAGAGTGTTAGATGATAATGAGGTAAAATGGGGGAGAAATAGTTAAAACACATTCTAAATAACAAAAAAAGGAGGATAATAAAGAGAGTCATGAGAGCCTTCTCAACTAGAAAATATCCAGAAAAGTACAGAAAGACAGGTGGTAGCTAGATGTACTGTGACGCATGGCATGTAAGCAGTAATGCGGCAGTAATGTTTTCTCAGAGTATAAAGCAAACTGCATTTGACTGTCCTACAGGCCTTCTGAGGCAGAAACTAGCAGCAGGTGACAAGCATCATGCTGCTGCTGTAATAAAATCAGCTCTCACCTGACCTCTAAGTTCACTCAGTGAATGCCTAAGAAATACAATGGGGATGGAACACACACAGATTCTTCTGTTGGACCTTCGTCAGCTACGGGCTACCCAAAAACTTCATAGTTAATCATCCTAGCTATGTGGAGGTCTAAAAAGTTCTGAATTCCCTAGCAATAATTTAAATGAGTCAACCTATGATTTAGGTTGTAGAAGTAGATTTAGAATGAAATGTTTTAAAGTCATTTGAGAACTACCTAAAACAACTGTCTAAGAAGAATATGAAAAAATATAGATAACTAGAGGCCCGGTGCACAACATTTGTGCACTGGGGGGAGGCGGGGGTCCCCTCAGCCCGGCCTGCACCTTCTCGCAGTCTGGGACCCCTTGAGGGATATCCAACTGCCAGCTTAGACCCACTCCCTATTTTACCTGTAGGGAAACTAAAAGTCATAGAAGTAATGTTCCCAAGGTAATATAACTACTAAATGCATTTATGCCAAAATGTGAGCCCAGGTCTTCTAAATCTAAACCCTTATTCTTTATCCTGCACCACAATAATATTAGTAACCAGCTCTCCAGATTTCCCATAAAATCCACTAACTGGGAATCCTCATTAAAATGTGAAAACAATATTTTATTTATTTATCAAGTTCTTGGTAAAGTCAGTAAGGTATTTCGTGCTTTCTACCTATTTATATTGAAATAAACTCCAATAAGGATTTTAGTGTAATACAATAAGAGAATTTCCACATCAAAAATCAAAGCATGCACAATTCAAGATTCCCTGTGTGAACATAAGATCACTGTCATCATTTATTAAATGTACTAATGAAATAAAAAATAAATATTTGCAAAGTAAGACTGAATTCTATAGCAAGCCATTGCAGTATAGAATTTTATATAATTCAAGACCATATGGGCTAATGCTTTTTTTTTAAACCTTTCAAAAAGCAATGGAGTTCTCTTTGTCTTTTTTCTTTATACATTTGCAACAATAGCATTGAACTTTCCCTGCAGATCTTGAATTTCAGCTGCCTCTTATAACCTCAACTTTTAAAATATTTATTAGAAGACTTCCACACTATCATAACAGTATATCAAGCTCTATAATATCAGCACTTGTAGCTAAATGCCCTGTTAAGAAAATCTTAGCTACTATGTAAAAAGCCATAGATGTGTCTAATTTAATCCAAATATGCCACCCTTAAAGAATTGACACCATACAGACTATATTATAGTGTTATAGTACCAGAATCAGTAATTAGTACTGAAATTTGTTAATGAAAGGTATGAAAGTAGAGTTGTATTTGACTTAAAAGAATCCCATTATACTTATTCTGAAAAGGATAAGGAAGAAGAGATCAGAGGGAGGGAATTGAAAGAGAAATCAACAATTCAAATACAGTAGCCCTGGTGTGACTCCCAGTTGTAAACATCTACAGCAAGCCTGTATAGGTGACAGAAACAAAGCAAACACCAACAACAAAACCAGCTGTTTCACCTGGTTGCCCTCACTTCCCACATTTCTCTGAGACTGACTGCCAATACTCTAAGAAGGAGGTGAAAGTGAGAGTAATCTCCATATAAAAATGTATTTTCATTGGTCCCTGAAAGAAACCAACCTCTTCCTTGGTGCCCAACCAAAGAAATGGCAATATCTTCCAACATGGAAGAAAATCTGGCTGTTTTGAATTTGTTTAGAATATGTCATCTCTCATTTAGCCCAGCCTAGACCCTTTGAAAGGACTAAATGCAAATATAAACAGTTTATTGAACTGGGTAGACTGAAAGAGGTAAAAAAAAAAAAAATGCAATGACTTAATCATTTTTCTACTAATGAGTTCCACTATCTCTGTGAGATTTCTGAAGGGATTCCTAAAGATACTTTTGACTATACAAGATTTTGGCCTTATGCACTGATCATAAAACTTTATGTCAACATAGGATGTGACTCTCCTGTATTTGTTCATTCAAAATACATTTATCATATGCCTATCCATGCCAAAGCCATAAATAATAACAACAACTAGAACTTCCTAAATGCTTATCTCGGTCACACATTAATACAATTAGTCCTCATAACAACTCTATGAGGTAATACCATTATTTCTATTTTACAAATGAGGAAACTGAGGCATTGAGTTCAGGTAACTTGCCCAAGGTTATATACAGCCAGTTCAAAACCAGACAGCCTGACATGTAAATAAATAAATACAAAAAATATACTCCTTTCTGAAATGATTTTCGATTTAGAAAGGCAAGAAGAAGTTTAAAAAGCAGCTCCAGCCCTAATCGGTTTGGCTCAGTGGATAGGGCATTGGCCTGTGGACTGAAGGGTCCCAGGTTGGGTTCCGGTCAAGGGCATGTACCTTGGTTGTGGGCACATCCCCAGTAGGAGGCAGCTGATAGGTTTCTCTCTCATAGATGTTTCTAACTCTTTATCCCTCTCCCTTCCTCTCTGTAAAAAAAAAATCAATAAAATAAAAAAATAAAATTTTTAAAGCGGCTCCACAGTCCATGTTGTGAAGGGCATTCTCAGATAAAATGGCATGTGCACAGAAGTACAGGCTGGGCATGGCTGAAGGATAGGCGCTCCTGAGAGGGGCAGAGAAAAGACCGGAATGGTACATATAGGCCAGATATGGTCCGAAAACCAGACTTTTAGTCTTGCAAATGATGTTTTTACAGCACTCCACAGAGAGTTGCATCAAGATATCTTTCAGGGAACATTTGAGTTAGTGGACTCCCAACCCCCATCATTCTTTTGACCAGAATCTGCTTTAATGTTTTCTATGAGCTTTTGTATAAGATTTTGTTCAAAGAAGGGCTCTCTGGCTAACTACTTGCCAACTATTGTCACAGAAAGCCATGGGAAGCTGCCAAAGGATTCCCAGCCGTGAAGCAGCATTCTCTGATCTCTGTCTCAGGGGTCATATATACAAACTATAGCCGCCAAGTTAGAATAAATACAAGAGGTCACTCTGGCCATGCTGCAACAGCTCATTTACATCTTCAACTGGACCCTAACGAAGGTTTAATAACATCTCACCTTTGAGTATAAAGATTCAGTGATACACTAGATTAAAAGGATTTTTTAAAAGACCTGGGAGTAACAGAGAGTTTTCCTTAGCATGTTAAGAGCAGTAAATCAAATTCACTTTTACATTGTTAAGAAAGTATCTATAATAATAAAAGTGTAATATGCTAATTAGGCCAGACAACCGAATGAACTTCCAGGTGTCATTCCGGACATCCTTCCAGATGACCTTTGGGACGAAGTCGCAGTGGTGGGGGCCAAGGCAGAGTCAGTCTCTGTGGTGGGCAAGGACAAGGCAGAGGTGGTTAGAGGTGATCAGGCAGGCAGATGAGCAGTTAGGGGTAATCAGGCAGGCAGGTGAGTGGTTAGGAGCAATCACGAAGTCAGGCAGAGATGCTTAGGGGTGATCAGGCAGGCAAGTGAGCAATTAGGGGCGATCAGGCAGGCAGGCAGAGTGGTTAGGGGCAATCAGGCAGGCTGGTGAGTGGTTAGGGGTAATCAGGCAGGCATGTGAGTGGTTAGGGGCGATCAGGCAGCCAGGCAGAATTGTTAGAGACAACCAGGCAGGCAGGTGAGCAGTTAGGGGCAATCAGGCAAGCAGGCAGGCAGGTGAGCCATTAGGAGCCAGCGGTCCTGGACTGAGAGTCAGACATCCCCCAGGGGTCCCGGATTGCAAGAGGATGCAGGCCAGGCTGAGGGACCCCCCCCCACCCCGAGCACGAATTTCGTGCACTGGGCCTCTAGTATATTAAATATTTACTTCATATAAATGCAGCATCCTAGCCACATACCACATATTTTTATTTCTACTAATAACTATATGAATTCCTACAAGGTATTTGAATCATATGACAGCCATAAACTCTGAGTCACAGAAAAATTATATGATGAAAAGAATATATTTTAGAAGCAAAAAAAAAGTTGATTACAATTGAAGTTAGTGGTTGTTTTCTAAAAAGAACCACATTGTTTGGTCTATAGTTTAAATTTTTTTTACATTTTACCAATAACAAATTGGTTATTATGTTGGATTATTTTGCAGAAAGAAGGTGAGAAAAAAGTTACCACTAGCAGTAACCATTAAATGACTAAATAACTGAAAGGGTTAGTACCAGCTTTCCCATTACATGATAACTGAACTATGAAAGCTATTTTTTAAGATATCTGAGTGAAATATATAGCTTTTCATCCTTCTTCAATCATATTAATTATATTTTTTAAATGAAGCTGAGTAATACAGAAGGTTCTTAAATAAAGATGAAGGCTCATATCTAAAATAACCACAGTTTCAGAAGCAGTTAGCAAATTCAAACAAAGTATTACAAAAGAGCAGAAAGATGAATCCAAGCCTCAATGTAATTTCTTGAGAAAGTGTGCTTAGGAAAACTTTTGTCTGTGTTTGGGTAGCAACAGTTGAAAATACACACACACACACACACACACACACACACACACACACACACACATATTCTTGGTAAGTAACAATACAGCAAAACACATTATTTTATATCTTTACTTCAAATGCAATTTTACTGTGTAAGGGAAAGAGAGAGTGTGTGTGTACACGTGTGTGTGTGTGTGTATATATATATATATACATACATATATATATGTATGTGTATGTATATATATTATATATATGTGTGTGTGTATGTATATATATATGTATATATATACATATATATACATATATATATATATATTCATAAATATTACCATTTTGATTATAAGGGGCTTCCCATAAAGTTAGTGATTTACAATTCTGATACCTCTGTAACCAACCCATTCACCTGAAGAAAAACACACAGTTGTTCTAGCCTTCTAAGTGAGCGAGATCACCATCTAGTGGTGACTCCTTGAAATGTCAGGCATATGGCTTCTGGAGCCTAGAAAATACTTTATGGAATATGTCTAACAGAGTCTACATATTCTAGAATAAGCATGTCAAACTCAACAGCTAACACGGGCCAAATAAACAAGATTTAAGTTTAAGTGGGCCGCAAAAAAAACAAAAGCTTCAATTTTCATAGAAACATAGGTTTATTTCGATAGAGACATGCTGAATAGAATAAAAAAGGCTGAAATAAATGAGTAATCGTTAACATAAAATAATAGAACATTTTAATAAAAATTAATATTTTTTCTTGAACATTAACTTACCAGACACTGAATAACTGCACAAATTAATAAACGTAACGCAAATAAACCTATTTTTCTTGTTCTCAGAAAGCGAAATATTTCCTGTTGCACACACTAAACAAGTCAGTACAAGAGTTATGACATGGCAATCAGCTGCTAAAATATTCGCTTCTAGCATTAGTGGAGAGAAATGGTGCTCCTGCACATAGGCATGTAAGGGAAATGAATGAAACATGTTTATAGTAATCAGTCATTAGGGAACGTTAGTAGTTTGTTATTAATAACTAGAGGCCCAATGCATGAAATTCGTGCAAGGCGTTCGGCCCTCACAGCCATGGCTTCATCTGAAAGGTCATCCAGAAGGACGCCTGGAAGGTCGTTTGGCTGTCTGGTCTAATTAGCATATTACACTTTTATTATTATAGATTATGTATAACAGGATTTTGTAAAAATTAAGTTACAAAATTTTTATTAAAACGTTTCTTACATACCATTATATTGGCTGGGCCACAAAATATTCTTTGTGGGCCACATGCAGCCAGCGGGCCGGGAGTTTGACATGCTTGTTCTAGAACATTCAAGCTTATTTAAAGAAATACAGCAAAACACACTAAATAATCTTTTTCTTTTTATACTAAGAACTCTAGAGCCAGAGAGAAAAGTGCCAACTAGACATATGACTCCCTGTTTTCAACCCTCCTAATAAAAGAGATAAAAGCTACAGATGTTAAAAGGTAGAGTTATACTAAATCCAGTCAGAAAAACAGATTCTTCATCTTTCCTGTATATTATGAAAGTAAAAAGTTATTGTACTGGACTGTATTTATCCCAGTCCCTGAGGAGAAAGTATATGCTGCTGTCCCAGGGTTATTTATAACTGGTAGTGCTTCTTCTGGAAAGAGGATTAGATGTTTCCTATCCTATCTGATTTCTTTGGCCTATTAAAGGTGGGTAGAAGTAAAATAATGTCACTTCCTAGAAGACATGAAACAAGTAATGTCCCACCTAGAGACCTTTTACCATGAGACCCACAGTGTCCAAGATATGGGCTACTCTATCAGCCTTATTCATAGGGTGGAGGTAGAAGCACAGCTGATCCATGATGGGAATGTATAACGTGTGAGCAGTCACTTGTAAGGCCACTGAAATTTGTGGAGTCATTTGTTACTGCAATGTTACACAGGATATCCTGACTAACACAATCCTATTCCTATATCTGGGAATATATTCTAGAATTTATACAGACATGAAATCATCAATGGATATTTTAGCAAGTTAGTTTCTAGTCTGATTTAATATTGCACCTCCAATAAGAGAAATGAATTTTCATTAAATATTAAAAACCACAGCAAGTCATTTGATTTTTAATGACTTTAACTTAATACATTCCACTGTAAAAGATCTAATAGGGAAAAAATATGTAAGCAACCCTTTGTTCTTTCTCTATTCCTTCTTAAAAATAAATTATATTTATTGACATTTTAAAATTGCCATAATATGTTTCTAAATTTTGAAAAGGACTACTATAGTCTGGGATCCAAGATGATGTCAGAGTAGGCAGAAACTACATTCACCTCCTCCTAGGACCAAACTGGAATTGCAACTAAAATATAGAGCAATCAACCTAAATAACCAACTGAAGACTAGCTGAAGAGAAGTCTTATAACCAAGGATTTACAGAAGAAGCCACATTAAGACTGGTAAGAAAGGCAGAGATATGAAAAAGGCTGGCCCCACTCCCATGGGTGGAGGCTAAGATTCCAGAGGGATATCTCAGCTACCACCAGGTTCCCCTTGAGAAGCATGGGGTCTCAACCCCAAGCCAGGCTCCCCAGCCCAGAGCACCAGAGCTGGGAAGAGGCACCCACATAACATCTAGCTGTGAAAATCAGCCAGGATTCTGCCCACCAGGGAAAGACAGAAGTCAGCTAGAGGTGCTCTCTTAAAGGGCCAACATACAAAATCTCATTTGCAGCCAATCACCCTGAGCTCTGGTGGAGGTAGGGCAGAGTAGACTAGAGTTGCATGAGGAGAGACTGGCATTGGTGGCTCTGGAGAGAGAGCTGAAGGGACTGCCACCGGGATCCTTGTTTTCTGAGTCACTCTCCCACACTGCAGATGTCATCTTCCTTACATGGAGCACTACCCTCCATACAGCATCAGCCTGGGAGAATGCAATAGCCCTATCCTCTGGGCTCCCTGTCACCCCACTCTTTGGGAGCTTTCTCCCTGCTGAGGAGTCAGCTGTATGGGCCAGGGCATAGAGGTCTGGGCACTCAGGAGGTATCAATAACTGAGTGGTGTGGCTTTGGGGTGGGGGCCATTCCTCCCACTTTCCCATAATCTGACTGGTGCCTTCCCCTCACAAGAGATCTGCTGGCCCTGCCATCTTGATTATTGGTGGCTCCACCATGCCAACATCTGAGCACAATCCAGGAAGAACTGAGTTGTGTGGCTCTGGGGCAAGGGCCACTTACTCCCCCTCTTCCCAAAAGCCTGACCAGCTCCTCTTCTTGGAAGATCCACTACCCCATTCTCCCAACTCCCAACAGCCTTGCCCTGCTGGGATTGGGCTCATGGCAGAATCTTGGACAGATGAATGTTATGGCTCTAGGACCAGGGGCATTTTTCCATTGCACACCCAAACAGTCCAGAGCCTTCCCTTCACACAGCCAAACCTTGGTCTGTTGGGGCCTGATAAACTATAATAAACTATGATAAACTGTAATAGCCTCAACCTGATGACGCCCTGGGACCCCACCCCACCACAAAGGCAGCCAGTAGGTGGAGACAAGCAGAGGCAGATCTTGGGATGCCTTGAGACTTCAGCTGATCTTCCCCAGGCCCAGTGCTGGTAAAAGCCAGCTTTGTTACACATCTTGGTCCTTCCCTCGCACAACCAGGATCAGCAGAGGCAGCTACAAACTGTGATTACTTTGTAGCACCAAACAGGTTCCCCAGGACCAGTCACAGGCAGCATCTGACATTGACCAGATTTGTTTTCTGTCTTATAACCAAGGGCTTGCAGAAGAAGCCACATTAAGACTGGTAAGAAAGGCAGAGACACAAAAAAGGCTGGCCCCACTCCCATGGCCAGTGGCTAAGATTCCAGAGTCCCTCCCAAGAGGCCCCAAAACCAACACACCCAGTGGCCAGCTTCATACAACATCAGAGCAGGATCCAAATAGCTTCACAAGTGGAATACCCAAAGGGAGACCTCAGTAGGCACCAGACCCTGTGGAGGTGAATTCTGCTCCATGTGGCCAGCACCTGAACAGCAGTACCTCAGCTATGGTTGGCATTGATCCTCACAGTAAACCAGCCTGGTGGTCAACCCCATACACAAATGGACCAATAGCAATCAAGACTCAATTACACCAAGAGTTCCCACATAACCCACACAAGGAACATTCCTGGAGCACCCAGCTCAGGTGATCAAGGAGACTGTGCCCACTGGGTCCCACAGGACACCTACTATGTAAGACCACCTTACCAAGACTAGAAGACATAGGAGATCTACCTAATACATAGAAACAAACACAAAGAGGCAGCCAAAATGAGGAGACAAAGAAACATGCCATAAAAGAAATAACAGAAGAAAACTCCAGAAAAAGAGCTAAATGAAATGGAGGCAAGCAATTTATCAGATAGAGTTAAAAAAAATGGTTATTAGTATGCTCAAGGAACTTAGTGAGAACTGCAACAGCTTAAAAATGAAGATAGAAACCATAAAAAGGAACCAGTCAGAAATAAAGAATACAATACATAAAATAAAGAATACAATATATAAAATAAAGAATACACTAAAAGGAATAAAAAGTAGGCTGGAAAAAGCAGAGAATCAATTCAGCTATTTGGAAGACAAGGTAGCACAAAAACACCCAATCAGAGCATCAAAAAGAAAAACAAATTTGTTAAAATGAGGATAGTTTAAGGGACTTTGGGGACAACATGAAGCATAACAACATCTGCATCATAAGGGTACCAGAAGGAAATAGTGAGAACAAGGGATCAAGGACCTATTTGAATAAATAATGACTAAAAACTTTCCTAACCTGGTGAAGGAAAATGACACAGAAATCCAGGAAATGCATAATATCAAACAAAATGAACCCAAAGAGGCCCACACCAATACACATCATAATTAAAATGGCAAAGGTTAAGCACAAACAGAGAACCTTAAAAGCAACTAGAAAAAGACAGTTACCTACCAGCTGGTTTCTCAACAGAAACATTTTAGGCTAGAAGGGATTGGCATGAAATATTCAAAGTGATAGAAAGCAAGGCCATACAACCAAGGCTACTTTACCCAGCAAGGCTATCATGCTACCTGATATCAAACTATACTGCAAAGTTGTAGTAATCAAAACAGCATGGTGCTGACATAAAAATAGACATATAAATCAACAGAACATAATAGAGAGCCCAGAAATAAACCTATGACTTTATCATCAATTACTATTTGATAAATGAGGCAAGAACATACAATGGGGAAAAGATAGTCTATTCAATAAATGGTGTTGGGAAAATTGGACAGATATGTACAATAACATGAAACTAGACCACCTTCTTACACCATACATAAGAATAAAATCAAAATTAATTAAAGACTTAAATGTCAAGCTCAAAACCATAAAAATCCTAGAAGAAAACATAAGCACTAAAATCTCAGACATTTATTGTAGCAATATTTTTTCTGATATATAGGGTGGGGCAAAAGTAGGCTTATAATTGTTCATATGGAAAATAATCTAACCTAATAATAGACAAACATGCAAATTGACCGCACCTTCGCTACGCCCACAGCCAATCAGAGCGAACAAGATGGTGGTTAATTTGCATATGCGGGTGCTGAGCAGCCTGGGTCCCGTAAACATCCTCCGGACCCAGGCCGCTCAGAGCCTGTAGGCCCACGCTTAGGTCCTGAGCGGCAGGGGCCCAAAACACCCCCTGGCCACTGGGAGCCTTGGCGGGGCGGGAACATTCCCGTGTTGCCATAGCGACGCGGGAATGTTCCCGCCCCCCAAACACTTGCAGCAGTCTGGGGTCTGGGAAACATCCTTCAGACCCAAGCCTCTCAGATCCTGTAGGCCTGCGCTTAGGTCCTGAGTGGCCTGGGTCCCATAAACATCCTCCGGACCCAGGCCGATCAGAGCCTGTAGGCCCGTGCTTAGGTCCTGAGCAGCAGGGTCCCAGAATGCCCCCTGGCCACTTGGAGCCTAAGGGTGCAGGCGCCAAGGGGCTGGGTCCCGCAAACATCCTCAGGACCCAGGCCAGTCCGAGCCTGTAGGCCCCTTGCTTAGGTCCTGAGTGGCAGGGGTCCCAGAACGCCCCCTGGCCATTTTGAGCCTATAGGTGCAGGAGCCAAGGGGCTGGGGGCGGGGCGGGGCGGGGCGGAAACATCCCCTGTCACCATAGTGCCCCCAGCCGCTTGGGAATGCTCCAGCACCAAGAGGCAGTTTGGGTCCACGCCCCCAGCCTGGCGCACATGATGGGGGGCTGGCTGCTGGCCTCTAGGGTGTGTGGAGACCCTTGGCGGCCACCGCTGTGTGCGGCCCAGGGGTCCCTGCATGCCCCCCAGCCTGGCACCCATGGTCAGGGCTCATACAGGAGGCAACCAATCAAAGTGTTCCTCTCACATTGATGTTTCTCTCTGTCTCTCCCTCTCTCTTCCACACTCTAAAAATCAATGGGAACATACCCTCAGGTGAGGATTAAAAAAAAAAATGCATATCCTATGAAAGACACATCTTGAAAATGCCTAAAGAAAGTTGTTATTTTTTCTTGGTGAAGGGACTGTAGTCCGTGTTGATGAAAACACCTTGGTGGCTGTGGTGACTGGTAGTGGCTGCAGCAGCAGGGTGATGGGGCTGGTGCCTTCCCCTGATCAGCCCGGTTGCCTCCCACAAAGGAGCGTGGGGAGCAGGCCTAAGCCATCAGTAGGACATCCCCTGAGGGCACCCAGTATGTGAGAGGGGGCAGGTTGGGCTGAGGGACCCCCAAACCCAGTGCACGAATTTCGTGCACCGGGCCCCTAGTACAATAATAATACAAGAAAAACTGTGTTTTGCATACTCACAATTATAAACCTAGTTTTGCCCAACCCTGTATCTCCTCCAGCAAGGGAAACAAAAAAAAAAAAAAAAAACCAGTGGGACTAAAGTAAACTAAAAAGGTTTTGCACAGCAAAGGATATCATCAACAAAATGAAAAGACAACCCACTGAATGGGAGAACATATTCGCAATGATACATCTGATAAGGTGTTAATATCAGAATTCATAAAGAACTTATACAACTCAACACCAAAAAAAACAAACAATCCAATTAAAAATGGGAAAGGACCTAAATAGACACTTTTACAAGAGGACATATAGATCATCAATAAACATATGAAAAGATGCTCAACATCACTAGTCATCAGAGAAGTGCAAATTAAAATCACAATAAGATATCACCTCACACCTATCAGAATGGCTATCATCAATAAATCAACAAACAACAAGTGTTGGAGAGGATGTGGAGAAAAGGGAACCCTCATGCACTGTTGATGTAAATGTAGATTGGTGCAGCCACAGTAGAAAGCAGTATAGCGTTAACTCAAAAAATAAAAAATAGAACTGCCTTATGATCTAGTGATTCCACTTCTGGATATGTATCTTAAGAAACCCAAAACACTGATTCAAAAGAATATATGCATCCCTATGTTTATTGCAGTGTTATTTAGAATTGGAAGCAGCCCAAGTCCCATCAATAGATAAGTCGATCAAAAAGCAGCGTTACATTTACACAACAGAATACTACTCGGCCATAAAAAAAAATAAGAAAACCTTACCATTTGCGACTTCATGGATAGACCTGTAGAGTATTATGCTACGTGAAATAAGCCAGTCAGAGAAAGACAAGTGCCATATGATTTCACTTATGTGTGGAATCTAATGAACAAAATAAACAAAATAGAAACAGACTCATAGAGACAGAGAACAGACTGACAGCTGTGAGAGGGCAGGGTGTTTGGGAGGCTGGGTGAAAAAGTTGAAGTGGTTAAGCAAAAGAAACCCACAAACTCATATACACAGATAACAGAATGGTGATCACCAGAGGGAAAGGAGGGTGGGAGGGGGTAGAAGAGAGTAAAGGGGGGATAAAAGGTGATGGAAGGAGCCTTGAGTTGGGATGGTAAACACATAATACAATATACAGATTATCTATTATATAACTGAAACCAATATAATTTTATTAACTATGTTACCCCAATAAGTTCAATTAAAATTTTTAAGAAATAAAAATTAAAAAGAATACTATAACACTACTTTAAAACATATTTTAAATCTACATGATTGATATATTTCTAATACGCATGTAAATATATGTGTATATTTAAAATTTTGAAAAGTATATAGCAAAATGGCAACAGAAATACATTTTTAATCAGTATTTTCCCAATATTTTCAACAGAATTTGTATAAATTTTAGGTAGCCAAAAAATGCATTGACACAATTTTCTTAAGATAATTTTCATCACAAAATCTTAGTTTAAATTTATATATGGGATATCATAATAAGAGTACGTGAAATTGATTATATGCTCTACTAAACAAGGATGGGAAATTAATCAATTTTATAATGTTTTATCAAATGATGAATATATACAGTAAGGGCCTTAATATTTCTTACGCTGATAGTCACATATAAATACATATCCATCTGACTCAGGGGATTTTGTCAAACCTCCTCCATTATTAAAGGTGCCTCTTTTTAAGACTTTTATCCATGACACAGCATAGAAGCCTTAAATCCACATTCTATATAGATCAATGATTCTAAATTCCACAAGGACTCAATGTCTGTTCTGTGTCACAGGACTCAGATCAGAAAAACAGATGAATTCTATTTCCATCACAGATGCGCTCTTTATGGTTTTGGTCTGCTTTGATACTCTGACTTTACTCCTGAAATAAGATAAAAGCACTATAAAGGTGTTTCCTGTTTCATCCATCATAGTGATTTTTCTTGTTGGTACTCTTAACAATAATCCTTGCAGAGTACATATACCTCCCTAACTACATTTTGGAATTTAGCCAGGTTTTCGCTATCAAAAGACAAAACAGGCAAGTACATTTTACTCATTACAGTTCCAGGCATTCTAATTTTATAGAGGTTAATACTACCTTATTTTTTAAATTAAAACACAGTAAATAATACTTGCCAGAATTCCGTAAGATCAAAGCATACAAAATCATTCATTAGGTGACCTTTTAATTGTGAAAATACTAAAGTTAAATGCAATTTTTCAAGATTGGTAAACACTGGTATTTTCTGAAATAGCATGTTAAGTTAGTGATGGAACAGTGAAATATACTAATCTTCCAAATAAAACTTTAGCTTGTTAATTAAATGTTTCATATAAACAGAATGGTTTAATGATTTAGAATAAATAGCCCTACATAGGAGTAAAATTACCTTTAAAATTATTTAAACATTGCCACGCAATCATGTCAGAGATATAAAGATGTAATTAGATAATTACCTCTAAAGTCTAAAACAGTTATATTTATGCTCATGTCATTACAAATGTAATATTCTAAACTTGGCTACTACAATTGATCACAGTTAAATTACATATTTCTGAAATGAAACCACCACTAATTCTCAGATTAATGAAAACTAAAGAAAACACATTCAGAGAGTAAATATTTGATTACCCTTTAAGGTGTAATGTACTACTTGCTAATTTAAAAACGGGCCTATTGAAACAAGAAATAAAAGCATTCTCAGAGTTAACCATAGAGTGCTTGCAATTAACATATATTTGGGTCATATTTATAGTGCATGCAAAGGAAATAATTTTTCTAATAGAAAAAATTTTACTATTATCACCATCAATAAACATCTCTAGGTTATACTAAAATTCCTTGTTTATGGGTAACACAAACTGCTGAGACTCTCTAATGCAAGGGCAAATGCTAAAATTTATACAATCCTTGAACCCACAGTCCACAATGGTGGTTTATGAGATTACAGAGAACTTCTTCAGTGAAATACAAGTCATAAGATTATCAAATTCCATGTTTATATTATATAAAGTATTTTTAGCATATTATCAATTAAATTAATTCCAGCAACTAGACTCTCATTTAACAGTGGCAAAAATCAACTTAAGCCCTATCTGGTTTGGTTCAATGGATACAGTGTCAGCCCTCGGACTGAAGGGTCCCGGGTTCGATTCTGTCAAGGGCACGTACCTCAGTTGCAGGCTCGATCCCTGCCCCCAATTGGGATGTGGGTGGGAGGCAACCAATAGATGTATCTTTCTCACATCGATGTTTCTCTCTCTCTCTCTCTCTCTCTCTCTCTCTCTCTCTCTCTCTCTCTCCTTCCCTCCCTCCCTCCCTCCCTCCCTTCCACTCTCTACAAATCAATGGAAAAATATCCTCGGGTGAGGATTAACAAGCAAACCAAAAAAAAATCAACTTCTATATTTTATGAGGCATAATGTAAATGAATGTCATTTACAAAATTCCAAATAGTTTACATATACTTGAAAACTCTGGTTTTAAGACTGAAATGTGTATTTCAGACTAAATCATAGCTTTATTTAAGGATGGAGTATCAAGAGATCAAATGCCAACCATAGCTGAATAAGGTTAACTTAGAGGAGAGATTTGACTTGTATATCACTGAGAAGCATAGTAGACAGTGTAGATTTACTTGGCCTATGATGTTTCACAACCAAAAGTTCAAAAAAAAATCTTTACAGACTTAAATTTTAGTGAAAAGGAAACGGAGATTATGGGGAAAGTTGATGAAGATGAAAGAAAAGGCAGCCTAAAGAAAATTCCATGTAAGTAATACTTCTTTACAAAAAGCAAGACAAACAAATAGGAAGCCAGGGCAGGGGACAAAAAAAATCAAAACCAGATACCCAAACACCCTCTAACTATAAGGGACTTTAATATTGCAACAAAACCAAAGAAAGAAAGAAACCCAGAAAAGTCATATACATTGATATTCAAGCTACCAGGAAAAATATGATTTCAAACATTTTTTTAAAGCAGTTTTGTAGGTCTATTGATTCCTTTTGCACATTTCAAGGTAGAATAGTTACTTTGTAGTTGACTCAATAACATAACAAAGATCTCACAGGAATCTGGATTTAACAAGAACCCTCTCTATTTCTTAAAGAAAATCTAAAATAAGTTACAGCTCAAACTAACTGAAATAAATGGTATGCAAGTACACGTGCTTAATATACAATCTACTTATGCAATAATCCCATTTTTCTTCCAAAGCATAAATCAATAAATCTTTCCTGCTGCACTATAAATTCCAAGGTCATGGACAAAGATGTTTATTAGTATAATTACAATGTGGAAATAATGCCATTAAGCCTCCAGTTCCAGGTTTCATAAATTAATAGAAACAGAAGATTAAGAAAGTGTCAAGTATGGTTTTAATTCTTAGGCACTAAAAAAAAGTCCTAGGGTAGCTCTCTTCTTTTACATGATCTAACTTCTGGTTTCACTTTAATTTGATCTTTGAAGTTACTAACATATTTTTTATTGCTTTCTTTTATTTTTATTTTATTTTTCAACTACAGTTTACATTCAACACTATTTTGTATTAGTTTCAGGTGTACAGCATAGTAGACAGACAATCATATACTTTACACAGTGATTCCCCTTAAAATATTTCAAGTACCCACCTGCCACCATACATAGTTATTGCAATTCGATTGACTCTATTCCCTATGCTGTACTTTATATCCCCATGAGTATTTTGTAACTACCAATTAGACCTTATTAATCCCTTCACTTTTTTCACCCTGCCCCCAAACCACCCTTCCCTCTGGCAACCATCAATCAGTTCTCTGTATCTATGGGTCTGTTTCTATTTTGTTTGTAGTTACTAACATTTTTTAAAAGTACTTGCAGAGTACAATTTTATGATCATAAAAATTAAGATATGGCCTTAAGAAACGATGGGGAAAGAGCCAAAATTGCTAAATGGCTGAAAGGAATTCATTTATAATATGTACAATGAATCACTCAACTTTTTTTTAATCCTCACCAAAGTATGTTTTTTATTGATTTGAGAGAGAGAGAGAGAGCGAGAGAGAAGAGAGAGAGAGAACAAAAAACAAAAACAGACACCAATTGGTTGCCTCTTGTATGTGCCCCAACCAGGGACTGAACCAGAAACCTAGGTATGTGCCCTGACTGGGAATTGAACCTGCAACCTTTCAGTGTACAGAACGACGCTCCAACCAACTGTGCCATACCAGCCAGGGCAACGATGAGAGAGAATCATGGATTGGCTGCCTCCTCCAAGTCCCCCACTGGGGATCGAGCCCACAATCCGGGCATGTGCCCTTGACTGGAATCGAACCTGGGACCTTTCAGTTTGCAGACCGACGCTCTATCCACTGAGCCAAACCAGCTAGGGCAATTTTTACACAATTCTTGAACAGTGTTTGAAATCTATCTTTATAGAACTACAAATATGCACAATATCAATAGGTTCTTGATTGCCCTTCAATATCCAATGGCTTCACTTTCAACTCCCAATAATAAGCAGAGAATCAGTATTTCAAAGAAAAAAGTTTTTGACATTATGTTCAATGACTCTGAGTGCATGATTTCACAAGAAAGAGAATTGCATTAAATGAGAATATCTAATTGCCAAAGTCTGCATTTCCTATTACTGTGGACTTTATTATCATTGGAAATTACTGAAAAGACCAGGTAGTTGTTTGGTGTGGATTTGTTTAGGAAAATCTCTTTTTAAATATGCTTTCTTTCTAATAAACAGCAAATAGTAGTACAGAACTTAGAAAATAAATACCCCTACTTCCTCTGTTGCTAGAGAATATATGAATTATAATGCCATAGAGGTAATTTGTGTACCCTCTGATTACAGCATATCTGAAACGTTTAAAGGTAAAGTAAATCTCATAGGATCATCCAGAGCTGATGGATCTTTCATGTCTTACTTCTGAAAACTTTTCACCACCACAGAAACAAACAAACAACAAAACACTTGGTTGTAAGGATATTTAGTTTAAACTAGATACTCACTTAATGGCTTAGTCACTTATGAAAATATAAAAACTGTCCCAAACATCATTCCAACAAGTCTTTTCTGGGTACTACCAATAGTATCACTGCTTGAGGACGATTGTCCCAGTCAAATCTCAAGTCTATAGGAACACCAACTCTTCTATCAAAAACAACAGATAAATTTATTAGTCTTAACAATCTACACAGACTTCCCCAATCTCACTCATTTAGTAGTGAGCCTCTTTAGATATTTGCTACTATTATGATACACTAGAGGCCAGGTGCACGAATTCGTGAATGGGTTAGGTTCCCCTGGCCTGACCAGCCTGGCCGACCCACCCCCCAATCAGGGACCATCAGGGCCAGGCCAGCCAGAGGGAGGGGCCACGGGAGGTTGGCCGGCCGCCTCCCCCCCACATCAGGCTGATTGGGGCTGGCCAGCTGGGGGAGGGACCGAGGGAGGTTGGCTGTGGGAACACACTGATCACCTGGAGGCAGCTCCTGCGTTGAGTGTCTGCCCCATGGTGGTCAGTGCACATCATAGCGACTGGTCAACCAGTTGTTCCAGTCGTTTCAGTCGTTTGGTTGTAACAGTCACTTAGGCTTTTATATCCTACCTAATAAAAGAGTAATATGCAAATTGACCCTAACTCCGCTACACCCACAAGCCACGCCCACCAGCCAATCATCCTACCTAATAAAAATAGTAATATGCAAATTGACCCTAACTCCACTACACCCACAAGCCACACCCACCAGCCAATCAGGAGTAAATATGCAAATAAACCCAACCAAGATGGCTATAGCCACAGAGAGCAGGAGGGAGGCTTGGGTTTCCCCGGTAACAAAGGAAGCCAAGCTTTCCCCCTGACTGCTGGCCTAAGCCTCCACTCAAGGCTACAAAGTTTCAATTATAGAAGGTAAACAAATCTAAACAGAAATGGCGGCAGCCACTGAGCTGGAAAGAGCAGGAGGCAAGGGTTGCCCCCAGCAATGGAGGAAGCAAAGCTTTCCGCACACCCTGGCCAGCCCAGGCCTCCGCTTAATGCTACAAAGTTTCAATTATAGAAGGTACACAAACCTCAAAAGAAATGGCTGCTGGCCACGGAGCGAGCAGGAGGCTTGGCTCTGCTCCAGGCTACAAAGTTTCAATTGTAGAAAATACATAAATCCCATATCCCAGGGCCTCTGCTTGGGTCGCCAGGGGGCGTGGCCGGCCTGCAAACCACCACAGGCCCTTCACCCAGGCCGCCCCACACCCCAAGGGAACCCCTACCCTGATCCAGGACACCCTTCAGGGCAAACCAGCTGGCCCCCACCCATGCACCAGGCCTCTATCCTATCTAATAAAAGAGTAATATGCAGATTGACCATCACTCCAACACACAAGATGGCTGCCCCCATGTAGTCAAAGATCCTGCCCACATGTGGACACAAGTTGGCCGCCACAAGATGGCCAGCAGGGGAGGGCAGTTGGGAGGGACCAGACCTGCAAGGGAGGGCAGTTGGGGACAATCAAGCCTGCAGGGGAGGGCAGTTAGGGATGACCAGGCCAGCAGAGGAGGAAAGTTGGGGGTGACCGGGCCTGCAGGGAAGGGCAGTTGGGTGGGACCCAGGCCTGCAGAGGAGAGCAGTTGGGGGGGACCAGGCCTGCAGGGGAGGGCAGTTAGGGGTGACCAGGCCTAAAGGGGAGGGCAGTTAGAGGCAAACACACTGGCAGGGGAGCAGTTAGGCATTAATCAGGCTGGCAGGGGAGTGGTTAGGGGGTGATCAAGCTGGCAGGCAGAAGCAGTTAGGGGCAATCAGGAAGGCAGGCAGGTGAGCAGTTGGGAGCCAGCAGTCCTGGATTGTGAAGAGGGGTTCCAGATTGGAGAGGGTGCAGGCTTGCCTGAGAGACACCCCCCGCCCCCATGCATGAATTTCGTGCACCGGACCTCTAGTATATAAATAATTCTTACATGTAGCTTTAACATAGTTCTCACATGTACTTTAAATATAGTTTTAACACATATAACAAATCTCTTGCATAACAAGTTTTGCACTGTCTTCCTAGTAAGAGAGAAAACATATGGTAAGTCGATTCATAGCAATTTAAATTTTACATGCTTTAGGCCTTGAAATCAGTAACTTTCATGGTTCCCTGGTTATCCAATCTTACAACTTCAGATCTTTTGTCTCTCTGTTTCTTCTCATTCTCATCTCATGTATTTTCAGAATCATGGCTTTCAATTCAGACATATAATGAGAATGAAAACTTTAGAGAGTTAGACAAAGCAGGAGAAAAGTAAGTGCCTTCCATCTCTTTAATTATTTCTCTAGATACAGTAAATAATTACCACCACCCAAGTCTGAGAACCCAAGAGATAAAGAAACATTTTAACAACAGACTGGCCTAAAATCTCAATGCCATGTGGATAATGACTATCCTATAAAACAATAAATAAATATATTAATTATCCGTTACTCCGTAATGTAACAACCAGTTTAGCAGGCTGCACGCGCAGCAGGCTCGGGTGGGCGGGCTGCGGCAGCCGAGAGATGTGAGCCTGTGGTGCCTCCTCTGGAGTTGGGGAGCTAATGACGGAAGGGCTCTGGTCCTCCTCCAACAGCCCTCTCCAGCAGGCATGGGGCTGCTGAACCCCAGGCCGGGCCTCTGGTCACAGATCCACAGGTTCGCGGAGACCGACTCTACCAGGCCGCCCGGAGGCCATGAGGCTGGGCCACAGGGTGCCCGAACCCGGTGCTGGTTCAAGACGTGAAACAGAGAGGAGGTGCAGGAGGAAATCCAGAGAATGGGATGTGGGGGTTCAAGACTCATGCCCTTTGGGCTTTGTCCTTCTTGGCCCGCCTGAGGGGCGGCTCCTGGGTGAGCGCCGTGGCTTCGGAAGCGGCCAGCCAGGAGGCAGGCAGCCCAAGGGGCACCGAGAGGCACCGAGGTGGGGTGCACCAGAGGGGGCTCAGGCCCAGGCAAGGGGCCAGCAGGTGGGGATCTCCTTCGCCCACAGAGAGCAAGGTTCTGCAGTGGCCCCAAGACGCAGGTAGGCACAGCGGAAAACAAGAGGCAATGACTGCCGGCGTGGAAGGACGCCCGGGAGGAGGGGAGCGGACCTGCAGCCCTGAGGCAGGGGTTGAGGGGCGCCGCACTGCCGGGTACCCCACTGCGACAGTTTGACGAAGCTCCCAGTGCTAACCAGGCCTCGCCCGGCAGCCTGTGCACTTGAGAGGCTCCTGCTCCCACCCCCACCCCCAGTTCTCACCCACCCCACCCCATGGCAGCAAGCGCCTGCACAGTGAGTGAGAAGCCTACCACCTGCTCCCTAGAAGGAGAAGGGGACAGTAAAGAATGGGGGCGGGGGCAAGGGAGAGGAAAGAATGTGGAGCATTCACGATAAAGAGGTGCTTGAGAATGAGGCTCAGAAGCCTGACAGGGAGGTTTGTTCTGTTTGCCCCGCAGCTGTCCCTTGGAAGGGCAGAGAGCACTGCTGTGAGGGCTCCCTGCATGCTGAGTCTAGTTCTGCAGCCAACTGGAATTGGCCTCAGTTTCCTGGTCTGTAAAATGGATTAAGCGTGTCCCAGTGCCTTCGCTGACTTTTGAGGGCCAATTGAAGTACTATATAAAGAAAATGAGGGAAGAAGTGAGAAAGAAAAGGAAGGGAGAGCAACACAAAAGAAAGACTGGAAGGAACCTGTAAACCTATTGTCACTTAGATAGGGAATATAGTCAATAGTATTCTAATGATGGTATGATGCCAGGTGGGTACTGAAAATATCGGGGAACACTTTGTAAAGTATATGATTGTCTAACCACTATTCTGTAACTAATATAAATCCGGAAACTAATACAAAATAATATTGAATGTAAAGAAAAGAAAATAGGAGTGAAATTTTTACAAATTTCAAAGTTTAAATAAAGGCTTTAAAGGAAGGAAGGGGGAGAATAAAAATAGTGTTTTTCATTTTACCACTTTATTGTCTTTTCAGTACATGAAAAAGACAGTTGTCTTTATATGGTGCTTTTATACTTTTCTAAGTCATTATCTCATTTGATGTTCAGGGCAACTTAAAGACAAGATAATTATCCCCTCCACTATTCAAAGAAAGGAAATCTTGGTGTCTGGTCCCAATGATTCAATCATCAAGCCCTTATTGTACAGCAGGGTTAGTGAAATTTTCTGTGAAGGGTCATATCTATACTAATAAAAGCACTGGGGGCAATCAGGCCAGCAGGGGAGGGCAGTTGGGGTGATCAGGCTAGCAGGGAGCAGTTAGGCGTCAATCAGGCCAGCAGGGGAGCAGTTAGGGGGCGATCAGTCAGGCAGGCAGGCGAGTGATTAGGAGCCAGCGGTCCTGGATTGTAAGAGGGATGTCCGACTGCCGGTTTAAGCCTGATCCCTGCAGCCTAAACCAACAGTCGGACATCCCCCGAGGGGTCCGAGATTGGAGAGGGTGCAGGCTGGGCTGAGGGACACCCCCCCCCCTGCACAAATTTTGTACACCGGGCCAAGTCTCATACTAATACTGTTAGCCATGTTGGAATTCAGGCAATGACTTGACCACTAGGCTGTCAAAGTAAATAGTGCATTGAAGTACAATGATGAGTCTAGGGATAGACAACAGTAAAGGATTAATAAAATGGTACACACAGATATCCTATCTAATAAAAGAGTAATATGCAAATTGACCACACCTCTGCTACACCCACAAGCCACGCCCACCAACCAATCAGGAGCGTGTATGCAAATTAACCCAACCAAGATGGCTGCGCCCATGGAGCGAACAAGAGGCTTGGGTTTCCCTGGCAATGGAGGAAGCCAAGCTTCCTGCACACCCTGGCCGGCCCTGGCCTCCACTCAAGGCTACAAAGTTTCAATTATAGAAGATAAATAAATCCCAACAAAAATGGCTGCGGCCATGGAGTGATGGAGGAAGCCAAGCCTTCCGCCCACCCTGGCCTGCCTTGGCCTCCACTCAAGGCTACAAAGTTTCAATTATAGAAGATAAATAAATCCCAGATACCAGGGCCTCCGCTTGGGTCACTGGGGGCGTGGCTGGCCTGCAAACCACCACAGGCCCCTCACCCAGGCCACCCCACACCCCAAGGGAACCCCCACCCTGATCCAGAACACCCTTCAGGGCAAACCAGCCAGCCCCCACCCATGCACCAGGCCTCTATCCTATTTAATAAAAGAGTAATATGCAAATTGACCATCACTCCAACACACAAGATGGCTGCCCTCATGTGGACACAAGATGGCCACCACAAGATGGCCAGCAGGGGAGGGACCAGACCTGCAAAGGAGGGCAGTTGTGGGCGATCAGAGCAGCAGGGGAGGGAAGTTGGGGGTGACCAGGCCGACAGAGGAGGGAAGTTGGGGGTGACTAGGCCTGTGGGGGGGGGGGGGGGCGGGCAGTTAGGGGCAATCAGGCTGGCAGGGGAGCATTTAGGCATCAATCAGAGTAGCAGGGGAGTGGTTAGGGGGTGACCAGGCTGGCAGGCAGAAGCGGTTAGGGGCAATCAGGAAGGCAGGCAGGTGAGCAGTTGGGAGCCAGTAGTCCTGGATTGTGAGAAGGATGTCCAACCGCCCATAAATAGGCGGTTGGACATCCCTCAAGAGGTCCCAGCATGGAGAGGGTGCAGGCTGGGCTGAGGGACACCCCCCCATGCACGAATTTCGTGCACTGGGCCTCTAGTTTGTTTCTTAACAGGATAGAAATCAGCCAGTTTTCTTCATGAACTTCGCTCTTTTCAGCTTTTTGTTTTAAATCCTCATCCAAGGATATGTTTTTATTGATTTTAGAGAAAGAAAGAAGGGGGTAGAGAGAGAGAAACATCCATGTGAAAAACATTTATGGGTTGCCTCTTGCATGCACCCTGATCGGGGCTCAAATCTACAAACCTAGATATGTTCCAACAGGGAATCGAACCCACAACTTTTTTTGTATGGGACAATGCTCCAACCAATTAAGCCACCCAGCTAGGGCTCAGCTATTTTAATCAAAGATTTTTATTAATTACCACAAACAAACAAACAAACAAAGAAAATCCTGTGAAATTCTTAATTCTAATCCAGACCTTAGCTAACTAAAGCACAGACTTTGTCAATTTAGACCAAAAGATCATGTGAATCAAAGTACTTGCCACCACCTAGGGGCAGCATACCACCAACTGTTAGAAGTGACCTAAGGGCAAAGAGCCAATAGAAGACTCCCATGCAAATGACTAAGACCACACCCATCACAAGTCATAAAATAGATTTCTAACAGTATACATTATGATACACATACATGCATACATTAAGATATACTAGTACAGCCGAAACCGGTTTGGCTCAGTGGATAGAGCGTCGGCCTGCGGACTCAAGGGTCCCAGGGTTCGATTCCGGTCAAGGGCATGTACCTTGGTTGCGGGCACATCCCCAGTAGGGGGTGTGCAAGAGGCAGCTGGTCGATGTTTCTCTCTCATCGATGTTTCTAGCTCTCTATCCCTCTCTCTTCCTCTCTCTAAAAAATCAATAAAATATAAAAAAAAAAAGATATACTAGTACATACATGTATAGTTTATACATTTACATAAAATTAACATATAAGTAGAAATATAATTCTATGTAAAATTGTTATACATTATATAAACATAAATTAAATACTAGTATTAGTATATGTAATTTATTTATATAAAAAGTATATAGTCATATAGTACGTGTGTATACATATAACTGAGTGTGTCCATATATGTATCTATATCTGTGTATACAGTAAGTCCTCACTTAATCTCATCCATAGGTTCTGTTACTTTAAGTGACATATATTAAAATAAACTTTACTGCAGGCAAATTGATATAAATAAGAGTTAAATTCCCTTGGCACTTCATCAACGTTATAATGAAACATTGAACAAAATGATTTTATTTGAGGACCTGCTGTGTATATATGAATATGATTTAAACCTGGAAAATCAATATGATTTTTATATAATAATATGAAAATTCTGATAACAAATAGTACAATTTCTTTTTGTAAAGCTCAGAAAAGAATTTTCTCTACTGTGTAGCCTGAATAATTTAGAATATGATTAAGTGGCTTGCTAAAAGAAAATCAGATTCATTGCTATTGTGTTTTCTTAAAGTGGGCAACATATGACAGGTAATAGAAACATGCTTATTTTCAAGTCTAGAAGTAATAATATCTGTTCTAAAATGTAAGATGCTTAATTTTTTTTACTGTCATGAAAATATTGTTACAATACGCAAAGAAAACATACAGCACCTATTAACTTTCCTTTTAAATAGGTATGAAGCAATTTACTTTTCTTAAATATAAAATGGAAATTTCCTGCTGTGATATATTAATATTACAATTTTCAACAATAATACTTTTTAAAGATATTAAGGTCCCAAAGAAAGGCCTTTTAATCGATATTAAATGTATTTGGCTTTTATATAAAGCAACTTGATCATGTATATTGTCAGGTTCTTTGCAATTATTTTTGTTTCTTAATCTACATGATGCAAGCAATATTACTTATTTCTTAAAATGTTGAAACTGTTAAATAAAATAATATGAAGTGCCTTATAATGTGTATAACAAAAGTGTATGCTCAGAAATGTTAGTTCTCCCTCTTCTCTGAAACTACACTACAAATAGTAAATTAAGTTTACATAAAATTATTTGAATAAAAAACACCTGTGTGGTGGGAATTCATTGTTCCTTTTTATGCTCCGTGCAAAACAAAACAGTATCTGTCACACTGGCAAATGTTCTTGGTTTTGATTTGCTGTTATTGATATCTTAATGATAATGCCTAATGACATCCAATGCTGATGAGAATGGGGACAAGCAGGTGCTCTTATGCACCCTTTCAGATGTAAGTACCAATCTAAATAAATATGCATACCCTCAACACACACACACACACACACACACACACACACACACCACTCAAACTATATTTTTGAACCAATAAATCTGTTTCTTGAGCTCTGCCCTGAGAATATAAGCAGCTATGTAGTTAGACTTAATTATAAGATGCTCATCTTAATTTTAATAGTAAAAAATAAACACAGTTTGAATTCCCAACAACAGGAAAATAGTAAATACATTTCAGCACATTCATAAAATGGAATATTGCATGGTTCATTACAACAAGGCGTTTAAATCTACACTAATAAAAGAGTAAGATGCAAATTGACCGTACCTTCGCGATGTCCACCAGCCAATCAGGAGTATGCAAATTAACCCAACAAAGATGGCGTGTTAATTTGCATATGCAGGCACTGAGTGACCGGGGGCAGGGCGGGATGCTTGCGTCGTCGCCATGGCCATGACGCAGGCATTCTGCACCACCCCAGCTCCTCCAGGCCTCTGGGCAGCGTGGGAAGACGGAAAGGCAGCTCCAGCCGGAGCGAAGGCAGTGCCGGCAGCCAGGGGAAGGAAGGCCCATTCTTGCACGAATCTTCGTGCGTCAGGCCTCTAGTATTCTTAATAAATGTCAATTCCATTCTCCCAGTTGCTGAGGATCATCCTTGATTCATCTTTCACACTTCACATCTAATAAAATTAGCAATTACTTATGTTTAACCTTCACAAAGCAAATATATCCAGAATTTCACCATTCTTTACTCCTACCACCCTGGTCTAAGCCACCATCATCTCTGGTCTAGATTATACTGTTAGTCTGATGGGTCACCCTGTTTCAACCTACAGTCTAATAAATTCTAAAATGATGTGAATGTAAAAGTAAATCACACCACTCTACACACACACACAAACAAAAACAGAAAAACAAAAAACAAACAAACAAACAAATAAAAAACAGGATATAAAACTATATATATAGCACACTTCCAGTTATATTTGCCAAAATCTTAATAATGTTTTTATATGGGTGATAATGGAATTATATATACTTTTTTGTTTTTTTCTATGGTGTTGTTTTTCCTTTTTTTCTGTATTTTAAAAGTTGTTCTTACTGTGAGCATGTTTAATTTAAAAAAATAATGTTTATAAAAATGTTTAGACAAAGTTGAACTGTATGCTTCAAAATACTATAGCAGTATATACATATTTTAAGTAGTACTTAAAATATCATCTAACCCAAAGCTAGTACTCAATTAAAAAACGTAATTCTAATCTCAGATTACTACTCACTGAGGACAAATTTAAATGTGGAAAAAGGTATTTTAAAATTACTTATGAGAACATACAATTGGGGGGGATTATGTCATAAGTTTAAAATGAAAAGGTATTTTTTATTTTATTATATATTTTTCTGTTGTTCAGTCTAACAAAAATGGAAATAACTTTTTATGAAGTCTTTAGCTTCTAGCTTGAATCTTGTCTGTTAAATTACTATTTTTTTAATGATGTGAGAGCTGTTGTTTTCTTAATTCTTTTTTTCTCTGACCTTGAAATATAATTGACTACTTTAAAGGTCTCAATGGTATAAGTCATTAGGAAGATAAAAATATATGTGATTAAAGTAAAAAATGATAAGACTTAAATTAAGTAATGATGTTAATAATCCTACTTTATGAAAATGGGTTATGTGATAAATTTTAATTATTATTATAATCAGGGTTTATCAACTAAAAATGGTTTAAATTCTTTAAAGTGAATGAATTTTTAAAAGTTTACTAGAGAAAATACAGCTATAATACAAAATTATTAAATGACTTCACTGCAACATTCATATGCCCTCAGAGTTTGGCTAATAATTTTATTAATAATATAAAGGTTAGGGCATTTTTAAATAAAAAGAAGGTAAATATTCATAAAATGTGACCCTTTACACAATTACTATGACTCCAAAAAATCTTTGCAAATTATTCCATTTGAAATTTGAAAAACATACTCCTTTTTCTTCTTGCTTCCTCTTTCTCATTCATATGTAATTACGTTTTGAGAGTGAAAAATAATAAAGCACAAAGGTCATTTTCTATTCAAATTAAGATAAAAGCAATAAAAAGCCAGAGCAGCTGCAAAAGGTGAGGAATGAATGATACAGGGTGCTAAGAGGAGGCATGAGTCTTTGAGACCCTTCGAGGCTGCTGCAGCTCGATGGGATAGAAGTAAACAGATGACAGAAATGATGATGAAAAAGGCATGTGAATAAAAGCTGGATCAGAGTTAGACAAAACTATCTGGGATACTTGTGAATAAATCCTTGATTTTTTCCATAAGCCATTCTCTCTCAACCAATGTCTAGGATTTTCATGGACAGAATTACAAAATTGTGACAATTCAGAGAATTTAAGATTTTGTACTAGTTTCAGAAGCTCTCATCCATTATTATATCAAAAATCCCACTAAGCACTAAGATGTCTGTAGTCCTTTTAATTAAATTCACTATATCCCCACAAAACCAAAATACCATACTTCCCACACAGTAATATATGTATTAATTAGAAGACCAGAGTTTATTTTTGAAGAAAGGTAAGTCAGGAGGTGGTTTTATAACTTTTTAGAAAGATTCTTTGTTTTATCAAGTGATCCTATAAATATAAAAATACTAGAGGCCCGGTGCATGAAATTCGTGCATGGGGGGAGGGGGTGTCCCTCAGCCCAGCCTGTACCCTCTCCAATCTGGGACCCCTCGAGGGATGTCCGACTGCCCATTTAGGCCCGATCAGAGTGGGATCGGGCCTAAATGGGCAGTTGGTTATCCCTCTCACAATCCAGGAATGCTGGCTCCCAACTGCTTGCCTGCCTGCCTTCCTGATTGCCCCTAACCGCTTCTGCCTGCCAGCCTGATCACCCCCTAACCACTCCGCTGCCAGCCTGATTGATGCCTAATTGCTCCCCTGCCAGCCTGTTTGCCCCCAACTTCCCTCCTCTGCCGGCCCGGTCACCCCTAACTGCCCTCCCCTGCAGGGTTGATCGCCTCCAACTTCCCTCCCTTGCAGGCCGGGTGCCTCCCAACTGCCCTCCCCTGCTGGCCATCTTGTGGTGGCCATCTTGTGTCCACATGGGGCAGGATCTTTGACCACATGGGGGCAGACATATTGTGTGTTGGAGTGATGGTCAATCTGCATATTACTCTTTTATTAGATAGGATAGAGGCCTGGTGCAGGAGTGGGGGCCAGCTGGTTTGCCCTGAAGGGGGTCCCAGATAAGGGTGGGGGTTCCCTTGGGGCATGCGACAGCCTGAGCAAGGGGCCTGTAGTGGTTTGCAGGCCAGCCACGCCCCCTGGCGACCCAAGCGGAGGCACTGGTATCTGGAATTTATTTACCTTCTACAATTGAAACTTTGTAGCCTGGAGCGGAGCCAAGCCTCCTGCATGCTCCACCGGCAGCCATTTCTGTTTGAGTTAATTCACCTTCTATAATTGAAACTTTGTAGCCTTAAGCAGAGGCCTGAGCCCGGCCAGGGTGTGTGGAAAGCTTTGCTTTCTCCATTACCGCGGGCAACCCTGGCCTGGTCTCTCCAGCTCTGTGGCTGCCGCCATTCTGTTTGAATTTGTTTACCTTCTATAATTGAAACTTTGTAGCTTGAGTGGAGGCTTAGGCCTGTCAAGGGCAGGCGGAAAGCTTGTTTCCCTCTGTTACCTGGGAAACCTTGCTCTCTGTGGCTGTAGCCATCTTGGTTCGGTTTATCTGCATACTCGCCCTGATTGGCTGGTGGGCGTGGCTTGGGCTGGTAGGCGTGCCTTGGGTGTAGTGGAGGTATGGTCAATTTGCATATTTGTCTATTATTAGGTAGGGTTTTAAATTTTTCTATAAATGATCAGCACACCAAGTATGTTTCAGATGTGATTAAAAGTTATCATAATTTAATAGATACCTAACTTTTCCCAGGAAAAATGCAAAACAACTATAACTATCACCTTAATCTAAACCTAAATGATTGTCATTCTTAATGTCAAACTTACTAGAGAGATAGCAAAATTATAAAAATCTTCATTCATAGAAGCAATATCATTTCAGACAAGTCCTTCAGTTCCTCCTTACTCTAAAATATTTTTTTAAATAACACAAACCTAATGCCCATCAGCAAATGAACAACTAAATAAATGGTGCCATTTACAGAATGGAGTCTTATAATTAGAATAGTTTGGTGGAGTGGGAGTGGGGGGAGGAGAGAAAAACAAAGAAATCTTTGCTTGTTCCACTTCTTTCCATACTACATTTTCCATATTCACTTGTCTATAGTTACCAATAATAGAGAGGTGTGCTATAACTAAGAACTCTAAGTCAGTGAAGAGAACATACTTTGAAGGCAGGAGCTACAGTTAGAGTTCTTAGGGAATTTTATAACTATTAAACTAATTCCATTAATTCAGGATCAACAATAGAATGACCTTATCTTTCCTAAACACATAGACTTAAAGATTTTATCTTTGTCTTTGTCATCCTATACTCTCATTACTATGTTTTAATGTGTGTATTTGTTTTTATTTATCCTGCTCACAATACAATGGGTTCCTTTAATCTGAGAAGTTACTCTGTCTTTAAATCTATAAAAATTTTCGTCATTCTTGCTCAAAATATTGCCTTACTCTGATTCGGTTTCTGAACATTTATTACAAATTATCCTATTTTCGCTTTTATTAAATAAATCTCATTCTCTTTTTCTTTTCTATTAACTTCCTATTACCCATCACTTTGTCCCTCTGCAGAGCATTCTAAGTGATTTCCTCAGCTACCTTCCAATCCACTGATATCTTTCCATCTATATCTACCCAATATTCAAAACATTCACTGAGTTTTTCATTTCAATGATGATTTTCATTTCTTGTCTTAAAATTTCTATTCATACCTTATTTCTCAGAACATTTAAAAACATTATTTTAAAATATCTTTTAAACTACCTTTCAATATTTTAAATAGCATTCCTACCACCTGAGGTGCAAATTTTCTCATCTGATGTACAAGTCATTTCTTTACATGCTTTGTAATATTGAATTTCCCATTAAAGTCTCTAGTGTGTTCTCTGAAGCATCCCTACTGAATATTTTAAATTTCTTTCTACGAGGTCACACTGGTTCTACAAGGGTTGGACCATTTTGAAGATAATTCTCAATTGAACACTCAACCACTGAGCCACACCTGCTGGGCTCCTTTACTCTTAATACAAGAAGGGTCTTATCCAAAATCTAGCTGTATCATAAAGAAAGGCCATTTTGAGCATCAAGGCCAAAGTATGATTTATAAAAACTACTAGAGGCCTGGTGCACGAGATTCGTGCACTCGGGAGGGTCTCTGAGCCCGGCCTGCCCTCTCACAGTCTGGGAGCCCTCAGGGGATGTCTGACTGATGGCTTAGGCCTGCTCCCAACGGGGAACGGGACTAAGCTGTCAGTTGGACATCTTTAGCGCTGCTGCGGAGGCGGGAGAAGCTCCTGACACCACCACTGCGCTTGCCAGCCAGAAGCCCTGTGGGAGTGCACTGACCACCAGGGGCAGCTCCTGAGTTAAGCATCTTCCCCCTGGTGGTCAGTGCGCATCATAGCGACTGGTCATTCTGCCGTTTGGTCTATTTGCATATTACCCTTTTATTATGTAGGATTACATATAGAACAAATGATTAAAAACAAAACCCCAAATGTTAAAAGTGGTCATTTTCAAATTATAAATAATTTGTTTTTCCTTCTGTATTTTTCCATATCTTTATTCATGATCTTATTTTTGTTTTTATAAGGAAGAACAAGAAATATACTTTTTTTAAAGAAAAATGATACATAAAAATACTATTCGTTCAAGCATTATTGAAAAACAGAAGAATATTATCAAGCATTTACTTGCTTTCCAAACAGTATTTTAATTAATTATCATAAAACTTCTGGAACATAAGTATCATTATCTCTAATTTTGCAGAAGAGGAAACTGAGGTTCAGAAAGGTTAAATTATTTGCCCAAGTGACAGAACTGGGATTTGATTTCAGACATACTTGTTCCAAGGCCAGTGCTTTTTCTACTGAATCATGCTGCCTCCCACAAGAGAGCATTTTCACATTACCACCTGCTACTTCTAATTAAGAGGTAGTAATTAAACAATTCTCCACTCCTGACAACAATATTTAAGCTACAGGCATTTTAAATAAATTAATACAGCTTTTTATCTGCTGGAAGATACTATAACTAAACACAAACGACAAGCTATTGCAAAGAGAAAAGACTCCAATATGACATAGTTATATGCTTATTCAAAGCATGGTTAATTATATTATACTAGAGGCCCAGTGCACGAAATTCGTGCATGGGAGGGGGTGTCCCCTCAGCCCAGCCTGCACCCTCTCCAATCCGGGACCCCTTGGATCGGGCCTAAACTGGCAGTCGGACATCCCTCCCACAATCCTGGACCACTGGCTCCTAATCACTCACCTGCCTGCCTGCCTGGTCACCCCTAACTGCCCCCCCACCCCCGCTGGCCTGATCGTCCCTCACTGCCTCTGCATGCTGGCCTGATCACCCCTAACTTCCCCCCCTGCCAGCCTAGTTGCCCCTAACTGCCCCCCCATCAGCCTGGTCACCCCTCACTGCCCCCCCTGCCAGCCTAATTGCCCCCAACTGTCCCTCTTGCCAGCCTGGTCGCCCCCAACTGCACCCTCCATGCCAGCCTGGTCACCCCTAACTGCCCCCTCCCACCAGCCTGGTCACCCCTTACTGCCCCCCTTGCCAGCTTGGTCACCCCCAACTGCCTGCCTCTGCCAGCCTGGTCACCTCTAACTCCCCCCCCCCCCCGCCGGCCTGGTTGCCCCTAACTGCCCTCTGCTGCCGACCAGGTTGTCCCCAACTGCCCCCTCCCTGCCAGCCTGGTCGATCCTAACTGCCCCCCCCCCATCGGCCTAATAACCCCTCACTGCCCCCCTGCCAGCCTAATCGCCCCCAACTGCCCCCCACTGCCAACCAGGTCGCCCCCAACTGCCCCCTCCCTGCTGGCCTGGTCGCTCCTAACTGACCCCCATCGGCCTGGTCGCTCCTAACTGCCCCCCCATCAGCCTGGTCACCCCTCACTGCCCCCCTTGCCGGCTTGATCAACTCCAACTGCCTCCCTCTGCCAACCTGGTCACCCCTAACTGGCCCCCCACCGGCCTGGTCACCTCTTACTGCCCCCCTGCCAGCCTGGTTGCCCCAAATGCCCCCTTCTGCTGGCCTGGTTGCCCCTAACTGCCACCCCTGCTGGCCTGGTGCCCCCAACTGCCCCCCCTGCTGGCCTGGTTGTACCTCATGGCCCCCCCTGCTGGCCTGATCACCCCACGCAGCCTGCTGTTCAGTCGTTTGGTTGTCCCTTACTAACAGGTGTGAGGGTCAATTTGCATATCACCTCTTTATTATATAGGATGTTAATGGAACATGAAGCATGAAACTGTTGTTCAATGACCAATTTACTTTATAGAAATGCTCAACTTGATTAGTAATCAAATAAGTACAAAGAGTAACAATGACATATTGATCAAATTGGGGAAGGGGGAGGAATTTAAATAGTCAAAGCCAAGTTAGGTAAACAATGAAATTCTCATACATCTTAGGAGAGAATATAACTGGTAAAAATTTGCTATAGGCCAAATGATAATATTTACACTAAAACATATGTGGCTTTTGACCTAGTAATTCTCATCTAGGAAATTACCCTGAGGAAATAATCATAGCTATGTAAATAAAGATTTAGCTACAGGGTTGCTCATCTTAGAAATATTCCTAATAGCAAGGGAAAAAATGGAATGAATCTAAATCTACAATAATAAGAAATCAGGATAATAATTTTAAATTAATGTTTCTAAAAACTAAATCCCAGTTTCAATATTTATAGGTCAGGAGACCCTAATCAACTCCACTGAGATCTCTCTCAACTTATCAAAAATCAATGGGAATAATAGTACCTATTTCACAAGGTAATTTAAGAATGATATAAAGTAATTCATGTAGAGACCACAGCACAGAGCCTGACATATGTATGTTATGAATCAATAATACACATAGGTGGTGGTTAGGAAAGCAGATGTGAAGTCTGACTCCCTCAGTCTACCACTAATGGTTGTACAACTTATGCAACTTCTTTATACCTCAGTTTTCTCATTTACAAAATGAGAATAATCTCACAGAGTTTGTGTGAAGATTATATGAGAGAATTGTTTATAAAGTATTTAGCACAGTGCCTGACAAACAGGAAGCTTCTCAATAAATTTTGACTATTTTATTAGTAGTATTAGTATTTAGCTATTAACCTTTTGCACTCGGATGTCGAGTGTGACTCGACACGGTTAGCATTGGTAGCAGCTCTTTTTATACTCTTTGAATGTAACAATAATTTGAAATATAAAAAAAATCCAAATAAATAAGTTTGTATGAAAAGAAACTCCAGTTTTTTATTCTACTGCCATGCTTTGTAAAATCTGGGGTATTTAAAAAATTAAATCCCGAGTAGAATAAAGGAATCGAGAAAAAAGCAAGCGAGTGCAAAGGGTTAAGATATACATTATTAGTATAATAAGTTATATACTAACTCTGAGTTGCTTACTATATTAGGTATGATACCCAATATAGAGGCATGTTATATCATTTTGGTTTTCCTGGAATTAGTTGTTCCATTCCAATGTGTATAACCTCACTAGCAAAAAAATCCACAAGTATTGTAATCATAAACTAGAATCCTATTATATTTTATGGCCAACATTGCCAACAGATACCATAGTCCTAAATCTATTAATGAAATTTTCTAAATGAAAATTTCTAACTATTTTATTTTCCCTTCTAGAGACCTTTCCCACAAATAGATGACAGGGAGGGAGAACAGCTCTTCCTAGACAAACCTCCTCCATCCCTAAGCAGGCTCTGACATTCAGAGACCTAGACCTGGAACCTTTCAAAATCCAACAGATATGTGGAGTTTCATGGTCTGGAGGGCGTAAAACAAGTTTTAAAAAGTGGGGTGTGGGGGAGAATCAAGAAAGATAAATGAAATAAAGAATATTATTACTGAAAATCTCCACTTTGCTTTCAACTAGCAAGTAAAACCTACTTTTACATTTTCAATACACATGGAATTGAGGGCCCAGAACCATGTTTCATTCCATCTATATAAGCTCTTGAAGAATAAAAATTTCATATCTTGGGATCAGTTCCCTGCTCAGGAGATAGACACGATTCCCTCAAGGACCCACGTGTAGAGGAAACAAACCATTATGCAAGGAATGTTTTCCTACCTTAACCGCTTCTCCCAGAGTTTGGTTTTTGTCAGCTTCCTCACTGGAATGCAATTCAAGTCTATAATTCAACTCCTGCAGTTGCTGTGCCTGTTCATTCAATAGCATTTGTGCCTGCTGTTCCCGAAATAATGCATTATTCAGTTCTTCACATGCACTTTCAAACTTCTCATGGGTGATCAATTTCTGAAATAAGGGGAAAAATCAATTATCAGCTAACTGCATTTTGTATCATTTAATCTTCAGAACGGTATGTGCTAACATAAAGAGTATAATACAAACGTTTGTAAATGTCTGATACATGACAAAAGTACAATTTGTTTTTCTTAATTTCGTAAGTCAAGATAAAAAACAATCACTCTGGTTTTTAAAGCACAACGGCCATACTTTCAAAGTTATCGTCTTTAGTTAAATAAAATCTTGGGAAACTTATTTCAGTAAATCCATAATGTTCAGTTTAAATCTTGATATATGAACATGTTTTATAAAGATTACTAGAGGCCCATTGTACAAAATTCATGCACTGGATTGGGGGGTCCCTCAGCCCGGCTTGCGCACTCTTGCAGTCTGGTACCCCTCAGGGGACGTCCAACTGCCGGCTTCGTGGGGAGCAGGCCTAAGCCGGCAAGCGTACATCCCTCTCGCAGTCTGAGACCCCTCGCTCCTTACCGCCTGCTCAGCTCACTACTCCTTAGCGCTGCCACAGAGGCTGGAGAGGCTCCCACCACCACCACTGTGCTCACCAGCCATGATGTGCACTGGCCACCAGGGGGCAGACGCTCAATGCAGGAGCTGCCCAGCTTCTGGTTGAGCAGCGCTCCCCCTGTGGGAGTGCACTGACCACCAGGGGGCAGCTCCTGCATTGAGCGTCTGCCCCCTGGTGGCCAGTGAACATCATAGCAACCGGTCGTTCTGGTCATTCCACCATAACGGTCACTTAGGCTTTTATTATATAGACTAGAGGCCCAGAGCATGAAATTCGTGCACGGAGGGGGAGGTCCCTCAGCCCAGCCTGCACCCTCTCCAATCTGGGACCCCTCAGGGAATGTCCGACTGCCGATTTAGGCCTAAACCAGCAGACAGATATCCCTCTCACAATCCAGGGACCGCTGGCTCCTAACCGCTCGTCTGCCTGCCTGTCTGATTGCCCCTAACCCCTCTGCCTGCCTGCCTGATAGCCCCTAACCCCTCTGCCTGCCTGCCTGATTGCCCCTAACTGCCTCTCCCTGCCTGCCGGCCTGATTGCCCCTAACTGCCTCCCCTGCCTGCCTGATTGCCCCTAACTTGCCCCCTGCCAGCCTGATCTCCCCTACCTTGCCCCCCTGCCAACCTGATCGCCCCTAACCATCTCTGCCTCGGCCCCCAGCCTAAGCCACAGTCTGGCCTCCCTCTGCCAGAGGCGACCTGGCCGATCAGGGGAAGGCACTGCCTCGTTATTCCACTGCTGCTGCTGCCACTGGCGGCCACCATGGCTGCCTGAGCCTCGGGCCTCACAGCTGGACGTGGCTGTCTGAGCCTCAGGTCAGCCCTGGGCAATGGCAGCTGCCATCCAAGGCTTGCCTGAGCCTCAGGCAGCTGCTGTGGCTTTATCCAGAAGGACGTGCAGATGGCCAACCAGAAGACGTCCGCCCTAATTAGCATATTACCCTTTTATTAGTATAGATGATTGTGGAATTAAAGCCTTTAACAAGTTTCTATGCATCTGAAAAATATCCTATCTAATAAAAGAGTAATATGCAAATTGACCATCACTCCAACACACAAGATGGCTGCCCCCATGTGGACACAAGATGGCCGCCACAAGATGGCCAGCAGGGGAGGGCAGTTGGGAGGGACCAGGTCTGCAAGGGAGGGCAGTTGTGGGTGATCAGGCCAGCAGGAGAGGGCAGTTGGGAGGGGCCAGGCCTGCAAGCGAGGGCAATTAGGGGTGACCAGGCTGGCAGAGGAGGGAAGTTGGGGGCGACCAGGCCTGCAGGGAAGGGCAGTTCAGGGGGACCCAGGCCTGCAGGGGAGAGTAGTTGGGGGGGATCAGGCCTGCAGGGGAGGGCAGTTAGAGGTGACCAGGCCTGAAGGGGAGGGCAGTTAGGGGCAAACAGGCTGGCAGGGGAGCAGTTAGGCATCAATCAGGCTGGCAGGGGAGTGGTTAGGGGGTGATCAGGCTGGCAGGCAGAAGCGGTTAGGGGCAATCAGGAAGGCAGGCAGGCAAGCAGTTGGGAGCCAGCAGTCCTGGATTATGAGAGGGATCCCAGATTGGAGAGGGTGCAGGCTGGGCTGAGGGACAACCCCGCCCCCGCCCCCCTGTGCACGAATTTCGTGCACCGGGCCTCTAGTACATTAATACAGTTGAATGTGGACTTAACCTCTGAGTTTTCTGACAAATGAGACAAAAATGGAAATGTGCTTTTAGTGTCCTCTTGGGTCAACAATAGCAAGCACGTGGTTCATGCAGAGAGAACAATTTGCTGGAACTCAGTTTTAGGATAAATTTATACATGGGTCTTTCTATATTACCATATACTCAGTTTTACTGTGGCATCAGGTACCTGGCCTGCTACCTCCCAGAAGCAACTGTTTTTTTTACTATTATTTGCCTTTTCAAAGGTGTATATAATGCACTCCTCAATACTGATTAAGTTTCAAAAGGCAACAGTATAGCATAAAAATAGATTCCTAATTATTAATCTAAGTTAATACAAAGGAATGAGAAGGATCAAAAGGCACATAGGAAAGATGCCTCATTTACTGAGCATGACTAGTAAAGGTATATCTAATGCATTACTGATACTTATACAGTCTTTATTTTAGGGAACATATCTTTTCATTCCCTCTTAACAGCTGTCACACTCTCCACATTGTCCCATTACAAATAAACCTTTCACTTTGAAAGCATCTACTATAAAACCTCCTCTCTGCACTCCAGCTCCATTTCAACTTCTTACTCTCCCTCTATTCCCCAACACCATAGCACTCTTCTGGGACTTGTGAACAAATATTTTTGTACTTTGTCTACCTTTTATTTGTTATGTTGTTTTAAATTGTTGCTCCTTGTCATCAGACCATTCTGCCCTTTGCAATCTACTTGACTTCTATAAATCAAGATCCCTGCCATTCTGCAGGACTTCTTCCCACTCCTCAGGAATTTCTCCTTTACCAAAACCTTAGCTAATGTAGCCTCTCTCGTCGATCTATCCCACCTGGAGTCTGCCTCAATTCCATTCAGCCTTCTGCAAACAGGATCAAACAAGTATAGCAATGTAGAATAACAAAGAGAGGGTGTGTGGAAGCAATTGTAAGAAGCTAATAAAATAAGATCATGGCTGTTAGCTGTCTAAGAACAACTGTCCATAGATGAACATGGTATTCCAAAACAATAAAAGTACTGAATAGCTTTTGGCAGGCTGAATGTTACGTTATAATTTTAGACCAATCTAAACAAGTTATTATATTTTCCTTGTACACAGTTTGCCTGAAATCAGTGAAAGATGAGTGGCAGCAGGCACACTCCCCATTTTTTAAGAGGAAAACAGCATCTTTCCCCCAATCTATTACATTTTTAATAAAACAATCCTTTATTAACACAACTGGATATGAACATTAGCCACTACAATGAAATGGTTAAAAGTAGGAATTTTAGAGCCTAACCTGCTAGGCAAGTCACTTAGCTATGCTGTGCCCCATATCCCTCGTCTATAAAATAAAGTATTGAACTATTATTTTTATAAGAGAAATAAATGAATCAATACTCTAAAGTGATTAGGGTGGAAAAAATAAAGTTATTAGGGTGAATGCCTGATATATATCTATTAATATGTCATTAAATGTTAAAAATTACCCTCACTAACTCTATGGATGAAAAGGGGGCCACATCACTAAACCTGACAAACTCAGAGGAGGCCTGAATGGTGGGCCCTACCAACTCAGAGACTAAAAGCAAACACATAGGATGGTCTGAACATAAACATTCCTCACTAAAAGCGGGTCATGGAGGTAGTCATGTCCTACTCCTGTGGCTTCCTTGACAAAGGTCAGTCTTTACCTTAACTGAGCCTGTCTGTTGTCCTTTTGCATCGAAGATAACATACCTTTGAAATGTCAGAGTCATCTTTGCCAGACCCCTCAGAGCACAACTACCAGCACCAGAGCAGGAGACCACAGAACCTTGTTCCCCTCATTGCACTCTATGTGCTATAAATGTTAATTAGTAACAATCCCATTCCCACCAACATAAAAGAAGTGTGTCTCTTCATTTTACTTTTTATCCAATCCCAGAGACTTTGCTTTCTCCTGCCCCTTAATCTACTACCAATGAACTCCCGCCCCTTAATCTACTACCAATGAATTCCATGTAACCTTCCTTTTATGTCTTCTCCTTGACTGTAATGTATTAAAAAACCTGCAAAACTGACATCTTCGAAAGCATTTTCTCAATCCATTGAGATTTTGCTCCCCTGCAGTTATTATCTGTTTGACTCAAAGTCATAAAAATTCTCTACAGGTTTGAATGTTTCTTACATCAACAATTTTATACCTTACAATTGTATGTCAAAATATAAAAATTACGTATCTCATTCCCTCAATTATTACTTCCATTAATTCTATTTTTATTTCTACACTTCAATTGAAGGAATTCACACTAAATATTTCATGGAACATATTCTTAGCTTTTGATGCAAGCCAGTTATTCAACCAGAGCCCTTAAAAAGAATTTTGTCACCTTCTAGCAACTTTTCTTCAGACTCTTATAACCTCTCTAGATTCTGGAAATTGAGCCCTGACTACTTTCAAACTAATCAAAGATAAGATGTTAACTTCTTTTCCTAATACTTAAGTATGAACTAGGAAATCTTATTGTGTAGAATACCTAGAATTATTCAAAAATATTACAGGGAACAACATAAATATAGGACCTTCTAATTTTCAGGAAGTTCACTAAATCTCAAATTGCATCGATGGCTGTCTCTTTCCATTTTGGCAGACCATCTCAAGATCCCAAATTTAGTTAGTATATGCAACTGAAAGCAAATCAAAAGGAGAGAGAGACACGCACCGAAGGAATTGGCTTTTAAAAGTATACACAACAGCTGTTTATGATTTAAGTATGGCAAAATATTTTTGGAAAATAATTAAGTGTCTATAAATAGGGGAACAGTCAAATTTTGATGCACTCATATGAGAGAATATTAATTTATCTAAAATAAAATTAATAAGTCACACAGAAAAATGTTTGTAGTACTTTAAAAATGTAAAAAAAAGAAGTATTTTAACTCTATATTCCTATCTGCACATATACACAGAGAAAAATGCAGGGAATAAAACACATCCACACTTCAAAAGTGATTGGTCCTAGGTGGTAAGATTAGAGGGATTTGAACTTTCTTCTTTATACTTGTTTGTATTTTTATTTGGTTATTATTTATTACCTTTATAATCAGAAAAAAAATGAAGCAGCTCATACAATTTTCTTCTCTGAGCAAACAACTACGAGAATGAGGGGGAAAACTGTACTGTCTTTAGACATTCATCAAAAAGAAAAATAAATCAGAAGGGCGATTCATGATTACCTGACATGCTGAATTTATAAGAACTCTTTGCCCTTTGAAGGTATAACTATTTGAAATAATATTTAACATTAGCAATTTACATTATCATAGGATTAATAACTGAGCTACTATCTGCTGCTGTCTCTGTTACAACAAATGTGAAAACTGCAAATTACAAATTAACCAAAAGATACATTTAAACTGGAAGTTAAACTTGCAAAATTTAGGTTTCCCAAAGAAGGAGGTACACAAAGTACCTTGATGGTAGGTTTAAGAAACCAATTTTGTATTCATATTTGTATTATCTAGCATCAGTTATATACAGTTTAGAAGTTTCAGGGTCATATTTTAACTCGATATTCCTATATCCATATTAGGAACATCAATGTTATCAGTAACCCAACTGCAAATAGAATATTAGATATCTGCATTTTGTTATGCTTCATGTATTTACATTTCAATCTTGAGCTAATGTTATTTGGCATAAGCCTTTCTTTTCTCAGCTATCTTCTGCTTTCTTAAATAATACATATAAATCTTTAATAGAAGTTAGACAAAATGAACATTTCTTTAGAAAATCAACTTGATTTCATACAAAGTAATCTAATTTACTCAAAACATTCAATATAAAATGAAAAGAGAAAAAAACCCAGTCCTCACTGCAAACATCAGGCTCCTCCATTGGGGCATTTTATTTTGTTTATTATACATTTGGGGGCTTATTTGCTATAGCAGTTAAGCTATCGTCATTGAATCTCTTTCTATACTTTCAGAGCATAATTTTAACAAGATTATGAGTTCTGCTGACACAGAATCAGTATTCCTTTAAGCATCTGGTATAACTCTTTATTTAAATTAGGATATAACTGACATATAACATTGTGTAGTTTAAGGTGTACAATGTGCTAATTTGATAAATTTATGTGTTGCAATATGGTTACCACTGTAGCATTAGCTAACACCTCTATCATGTCACATAATTATCATTGCTTTTCTTATGGTGAGAATGTTTAAGATGTAGTCTCCTACCAACTTTGAAGTATGAACTACATGTTGGGGTATTTCAGAAGGGAAGTATTCTGAAGAAAAAGAAGTCTTAATGGCACTTCAAATTATTTGAAAAAAACGTAAGTTAAAGAAAACAAACTCACACACACACACACACACACACAATCAGAGGAGAGTTCACCATAGCCATAATTCCTTAAAACATGTATACTTACAGAGTGCTTAAATTCATTTAATTGCATTTGGAGACCCTGGGCTTTGTCCAGCTCCTTTTTCATCTCATTCACATTTCGTTTGAATTCTGTGACCTCTAAGCGCAGTGAGCGGCGCTCCACTTCCGCTGCGTGCAGCCTTTGTGTAAATCCAAAGATTTGCTTCTGTAACGATGCTGTGCTTTTCTGTTGTTAAATAAGAGCAATTTTACAAGAAGTAACCACAGATTTACTAATAAATCCATAGCAATGGCATTTACCAAATTAAATGTAACTCAGGTTAAACACAGAACAATAATTTGGCTTATATGAAAGAAACAATTGAAGAAATAATCTAGATGGCTAGAAAATAGAATTTTCAGTCATTAATGTTTCATACAGTTCCGTTGCAGTCAATTCAGAATTCATGCCAGAACATTTGTATTTGGATATTTGGACACTTATCTGGAGGTGGTTTTCCTTATTGAATTAAAAGATCACAAGAAATCTAAAGGAAATCTAGATACATTTGTGTACAACTAATTTAAACTTCAAATAAGTCTGATTCAGAATTACATTCACAAGTCCTTAAAGCTCCTACTTAATAAAATTTCATACATACCAAAATGGGCACATGGACCTGTAGTCCGTATTTCAGGGCCAGCGTGTTCACTTTATGAAGTCCACGGGCCAACCTCTGAACCAGAGAATGTTTTTCTACGTGTATAATACTCCTGCTGCTACTGTGCGAAGGTAAGCTCTCCATTGCCAAACTAATTTTATCCATGAGTTTTGCAAAAGAATTCTTGGCTGCACCTATAAGTAAATGTCCACAAATTCTAGAATTTGGATCTTCAAAGAAAAAGGAGGGGGGGGGAGAGACAGAAAGATGTCAATTGTCTCTTGTTCATTTTATAATACTTCTAATCATAACACAATACAATTTTCTCAATTACATAATTTCCATTCACCTGTAGAGATTTATTCAGAAAGTCTCCTCCCACATTAATTTTCACTGTGAAAAGGGAATGCAGAAAATAGCTTGCTTACGAAACAATATATCTTAAAAAATCTGCATGTATTTACAGTCATTCACACTGACCATTATGATACTAAAAATGTATCACTACTCTTTTCTTTGTTTTAAAACATAATATAAATCCATTTTCTATTTCCAGCTACTGAAGCTTGTTACCTTAATGTCATACTATTTATACTCTCAGACAAGAAAATATAATTTGCCTTATTCAAAGGCAATTAAAATGTTACAACTACAATTACTTATTTCCCCACAGGGTTTTGGTAATCATCCCTCTCACATAATGGGCTTAAGGTCCCTGCATATCCAAAATGGTCTGTTGACTGCTAGATTCATCAGGCCTGTAATTCATAATTGTGTTTAATGTTGATAAATAAAATTGTCAGTGCTTTTTCTACTAATTAGTATTCCAGATAATGCTTAATAGGTTTATTTATGCCTTAATAAAAGTCGTGTAATTTAGTTTTCCCTCTGCTAGGCAGGTCTTAATCTGTCATTACTTGTCTTATGATACTATCTGTGTAAAATGACAAGCATAGAGAGATTATTTAAATTCAGCAATATACTGTTCTATATTTCAAGTGGCTCTGATTTCGGAGTTAATTTAAATCTTGTGGTGACATCAAAAGCACACAAAAAAAGTATATTTATCCAACAAAAAAATGTTTTATAATTCTAAGAATGCGTATGGTTCAACACTAAAATGAAACATTGAGAAGGTGATCAGTCAGTACCTTCTGTCATAAGCAACCATTTCACTGAAGCCCTGTGTTCAAAATTCTGAGTCTTGTTTTATTTATTTTATTCCTCAGTATATAAAAGAAAAGTTTTTTAACTTATGCACAGTCAGAATTTGAAAACTATATTGCTTAGAAGTTATTCACAAAATATACATTATTAATTGGATAAAAATATATCTTCCATGTAGAATTTATTTCTATCAGTTACTGATGCAATGACTTCTAAGAATATGGGGTAATAAGTTTAATAATACTAAACTACAGCACACATTTAATAGGTCACTGTTGAATAAATGAACAAACAGTGAATTTTATTTTATCTATAATATTCAACATGATACATCAGTCCAATGTATTTCTTGTTTCTCTAACTGGCTTGTAACTCCTTAAAAAGACTCCTTAAGTCTTTTTTCAACTTAGGAAACTCATTTTATCTTTACTGTGCCACCTAGCGTATGTTTTTATATGTTTGCTGGATTAACTGTATTTCTTTTTTACTTCTATAGCAGTTACAATAATGCTGAATACAATAATGCATTCAATAATACCAAGAGAAATTAATATTAACATTTTATGATATGTCAAAGTTATTCTTGCTAAATAAACAAGATAAAAGCATAGTTTTAGAAAATTTTCAGGAATATAAAAGTAATTAAATGTCACAAAGAGCCCTAAAAGCAAATTTTAACCATTACATTTTAATGAATAATATGGGTGTATGTTTTTTTACAATATCACAGAAATGTGTTTGTGTAGACACCAACCACTAGGAAAGGTGAAATTAAGTGACAATATAACTCTATAAGGTATTGCTCTGAATTTTGAAGAAGTGGGAAAGAGGCATGCACTCCAAGTTCCAGACTACTGACTGTCCATGAATTACAGAAAGAGCACTAAATAATTTGCTTTGCTGAGTAACAAGTATTTTCACAATATACATTATACAGTATTAAGTACAATTAGTTTAATTTTTTTTGTTATTAACCCTCACCCGAGATATTGTCCCCTTGATTTTTAGAGAGTGGAAAGGTAGGGGAGAGACAGAGAGAGAGAGAAACATTGATGTGAGAGAGTGATCGATTGGTAACCTCCTGCACACACCCAAACCAGGGCCAGGGATCGAGCTTGCAACTGAGGTACGTGCCCTTGACCGAAATCAAATCCAGGACCATTCAGTCCACAGTCCAATGCTTTTCCACTAAGCCAAACCAGCTAGGAGCAATTAGTTTATCTATCGTATATAATAAAAGCCTAATATGCAAATTGTCCCCTTGACTGGGAGTTCAACCAGGAGTTCAACCGCTTGCTAAGACGTGAGCTGACCACCAGGGGGAAGCGTGGAACATGGTGGGCATCGGCGACACAGCACAGGCACCAGGTGGCAGTGGAGGCGTTGCCGGCCCTGATGGGCCCCGACGAGAGCAGGACCATGGTGGAATGGTGGAGCAGGTGAGCAGGCAGCGTCAGGCCCAGGTGGGTGCAAGCAGGGTTCCGATCACCCCACCGATTGCCCCGCAGATGGCGACCAGCAGCAGTGGCAAGGAGCGGGGCTGACCCCCCCCCCCCCCCCCCCCTGGCTCCCAAGCGCTGAGGGAGTCGGGCAGGGGGACCAGCCCCTACCGATTGCCCCGCAGATGGTGACCAGCAGCCAGCAGGTCCTGATCGCCCAATCAGGGGCAGGCCCCAGGCTGGGACAGGGAACTTGGGGTGGATGGTAGCGACCAACCTCCTGTGGTGCCTGGGTGGGGAGCTGCAACCTCTTGCCAGCTACCTGGAGGCAGGGGTGACGGGGACAGAGGTGCGGTGAGTATGCAGGGCGACTGCCGAGCTTGCTCTTACTCCCCCTGATACCCTCCCCCCAGGATGTCAGGATTAGCATGCTGGGGAAGCCCCAGCGCTCAGGTGCCAGGCGCCCACAAGGAGCCTACCCTGCACCTGCGTGGCCTTTTCCAGGTGAGCCGGGCTGCAGCCGCTGGGACTGCAGGGGCTGGTTGGGGCTCCCCATGGGTTCATGCAGTAGCCCGTCTGCGAGGCTGGCTGGGAGAGAGTGCGCTGCCCGCCTGGCTTCCGTGTGGTGCCGTTGGGTGGACCAGAGGCCCACACTGTGCCCCGGCCTACAGCGTCAGGCCACGCTCATCACATCTCTGTGTGGGGACTCAGGTGCCATGACTCAGGCAGAGGGGGGCGTGCAGGGGCCTGGGGCCCTGGTGCTGCCCAGGGCCCAGAGGTCAGCTGGGACCTGCCCTTCCACACCAGACGCTTGTGCTTAGGTCGCCGGCCAGGCCTAGGGACCGCACTTGTGCATGAATTTCGTGCACCGGGCTTCTAGTATATATATAAAGCTAGTATGCTAAGTGTCCAACCATCTGACCAGTCACTATGATGCACACTGACCACCAGGGGGCAGATACTCAACACAGGAGCTGCCGTGACATGCACTGGCCATTTATAGAGAAACAGCACCATGGACCTGGTGCCCACAAAGCAACACTCAGCTTCCCCCAAGTGGGACACAGGCCCTGCCACCACCCCAGAGCAACAGCACACCAAATCACAGCCTATGCTGCCAAGACCCCATGGCGCAAAATGCAGCCCACAGCCCAGCCCAGCCCGGAAATGGTCGCTGTGGGCGCTGGGTAATGATGTCATGTAGCAACGCCTGGCTTCCTCTCCCTAGCGACTAGCCTCCTTAGAGTTTCTTCAGCCCAAGAACACGACTTGCTTTATAGCCAGGTGAAAACATTTTACACTTTAACCAAACATCTGTGAAGCATTTTCCCCTGCCTCATCTCATTTGATCCTCACAGAAGTACTGGAGTAGGTAGATAGGAGACTCGGTAGAATCCTATTTTCTTTTCATTAGCCAGAAAACAGAGATTTAGAAAGTTTAGAAACTTGACCCGACAGAAAAGAAGAAATGGTGGACCTTGAAAATGACTTAAGGTTTTCTCACTGTGCAGAATATAGTCAAACACTGCTGCAGTTAAATATTTTACCCTTTGTTCTCCCTGCGTGATCTATAATAATAATCTGCTTCATGTTGATATTTACCGCTGTGTTGCTGACAATTACCTGAAAGAGAAGTTGGGGTGCTTTACTGGGCTGGAAAAAGTTTAGCTAAATCGGAAAGCAGTGCTAATTAAGCAAGTTTATCTATATATAAAGCTCTCGATGGCGCCAATCACACGCATGTGTTTCAATCTGTCATTGTCGGTCATGAATTTGGTTGACACTTATATTATAGAGAAAGGGCAAATAGAGATATTAAAATATTTCTTCTAATTACTTTCCTTTCAATGTGCACGAATTCATGCACTGGGCCACTAATATGAAATAAATAAGAATCTTTTAGCTACACAGTTATAGAAATATTTATATAATGATACAGAAATAAGAGAAAAATTGAGGTCACTTAAGTTTGTCATGTCTAAATTTATCTAGACTAAACATTGGACTTGTTACTTTTAACAGTCTTGTTTATGTTAAATATATTTGTTAATCACTTTCCCCTATTTAATAAATAGCATGTGTCTTTCAAGAAAGAGAACCTATGTTCTGCCATTACTTTTTCCAATACAAGAAGCAATATTGTACATCTAAGCTTAAAACTTCAGAACGAATTCATAAAGAATTGTTTCAACCAGTAGATCTAAACCTGTGGGCTACAGATCTCAGGGTAGGGGAGAGAGAGGGGGAAAAAAGTCATTTTCACCACTTTTAACTGCAGTAACTATTGCCTTTTGATCTTTATTTATCCCTAAAAAATATACACAGCATGAATAATATATGCTCATCATAGTGTAAGCAATAAAATTAAAATTCCATTAAAACATTATAGAAGTCTTTAACGAAGGAGGTAAAAGACCTGTACTCAGAAAACTATAGGACACTAAAGAAAGAAACCGAGGAAGATACAAATAAGAAAAAGCATATACCATGCTCATGGATTGGAAGATTTAACATCATTAAAATGTCCATACTACCCAAAGCAATCTATAGATTAAACACAATTCCTATTAAAATACCAATGTAGAGGTACCATCTCACACCTGTCAGAATGGCTATCATCAACAAATCAACAAACAACAAGTGCTGGCAAGGATGCGGAGAAAAAGGAACCCTCGTGTACTGCTGGTGGGAATGCAGACTGGTGCAGTCACTGTGGAGAACAGTATGGACTTTCCTCAAAAAACTAAAAATGGAACTCCCATTTGACCCAGTGATCCCACTTCTAGGAATATATCCCAAGAAACTAGAAACACCCATCAGAAAGGATATATGCACCCCTATGTTCACAGCAGCACAATTTACAATAGCTAAGATTTGGAAACAGCCTAAGTGCCCATCAGCAGATGAGTGAATTAGAAAACTGTGGTACATCTACCCAATGGAATTCTACGCTGCTGTAAAAAGGAAGGATCTCCTACCATTTGCAACAGCATGGATGGAGCTGGAGAGCATTATGCTAAGTGAAATAAGTCAGTCAGAGAAAGATAAATATCGTATGATCTCACGCATTTGTGAATTATAATGAACAATATAAACTGATGAACAAAAACAGATCCAGAGACAGAGAAGCATCAATCAGATGCTCAAACATCAGAGGGAAGGTAGGGGAGGGTGGGGATAAGGAGGAGAGATCACCCAAAGGACTTGTATGCATGCATATAAGCATAACCAATGGACACAGACACCGGAGGGGTGAGGGCATGAGTGTTGGGGGTGGGAGGAGTGTGGGGAGAGAATGGGGAGGATAAGGACACATATGTAATACCTTAATCAATAAAGAAAGAAAAAAAAAATGAGTATTTTACAGACCTAGAACGAATTCCAAAAATTTATATGGAGCAAAAAAAAAAACACCTTGAATAGCCTCAGCAATCTCTCTCTCTCTCTCTCTCTCTCTCTCTCTCTCTCTCTCTCTCTCTCTCTCTCTCCCTGAAAATACTGGACTAAAATATGAGCAATACAACCTTGAGCTAAGGCTAGTAAGTAAATCACCAAAAGGAAAGCCATAAAGGAAATGATTAGCAATTTTTATCCATATAAAAATTAAAATACAACTCTGACACTATAAAGATCAAAGAGTTAAATTGAGTGATATACAAGGAGTTCTTACCATTCCATAAGAAACAAATACATATCTTCATATATAAACATAGTGAGATAATATATAAAAGACTATAAATAGGTGTAGAACAAATGAAGATATGCAACCTCAGAGTCAAAAAATATAGTAATACAGTTTATTTTGCCTTTCAAACTGATAAAGATGAAAAAGACTGTCAAAACTTTGTAGACCAAGGCTATGATGGAGAAACCAGAATCCTCAGTAGTGTTCATGAGAGTGTAATGTAAAGCAACTTTTATAAAAAGCAGACTGGCAATACTTTCCAACTGTAAAATATGCAAATGTAAGTGTAAAATGATTTTATGCACAAACATGTTGATTACAGCATAGTTACTACAGTATTTACTGAGATGGAAAATACATTTATTTTCCATTGAGTAGAAAAACATTATAATGATTCCCTCCTGTAAACCTGTGTTTGTGTCTATACGTGTTTGTACACATGTATGGGGGATTTGTACACATCATCAAAATGTTCGCAATATTAGGCATATGCCTCAGGGTAATTTCTATTTAATTATTTTATGAAGCACTGTGCACTGCCTTCCTCATTCATTCATTCAACAGCTAGCTATAAAGTAGCTCATAGGTATACAGGCATTGTGTTAGGCAATGGGGTTAGGGGACCTAAAACACTGATTAAGAATTAATAGCTCTAGTTTCCATCAGAATTATCCTATCTAATAAAGAGGGAATATGCTAATTGACCATCACTCCCTCACAAGATAGCAGTGCTCACAGCCACACGATGGCGGCGCCCAGTCCCCTCAGCCCCGCCTCATCCAGCCAGAGTCCCCCAGTCCCCTCAGCCCCGCCTCACCTAGCCTCAGTCTCCCAGTCCCTGCAGCATCCAGCCTCATCCAGCCTCAGTCTCCCAGTCCCCTCAGCCACGCAGGGGAAGGCAGTTGGGGGCGATCGAGTCAGCAGGGGAGGTCAGTTGGGGATGATCAGGCCGGCAGGGGAGCAGTTAGGTGTCAATCATGACGCCAGGGGAGCAGTTAGGGGGCTATCAGGCTGGCAGGCAGAGTGGTTAGGGGCAATCAGGCAGGCAGGCAGGCGAGTGGTTAGGAGCCAGCAGTCCCGGATTGTGAGAGGGATGTCCGACTGCCGGTTTAGGGTGCAGGCTGGGCTGAGGGACACCCTCCTGTGCACGAATTTCGTGCACCGGGCCTTTAGTTTATAAATAACACTATAGATACAAATGCCTAATAACAGAACTTATCCAAAACATAAATTGACTCAGACAAATGATATCTGGGGGAATAATTATCTAAAGCAGGGGTTCTTGGTCATTTTTGTGCCATAATTCCTTTGGTAGTCTGGTAAATCTTATGTATTCACTTCTCAGAACAATACTTTAAAATGAATAAATCAAAATATGTAGGGTTACAAAGGAAACAAATTTTATTGAAATATAGTTACCAAACATTTTTAGTTTATTAATGTAGTGAATGTAAGACAATACATTTACAACCTAGACTAATTAAAATTAACTTTTAACAAGACAAAGCACAGTGAAAGTTGTTGCTTAGCCAAACTAAGAACATTGAACCATAAGGTGGTCTTCAAAAAAGCATTGTATATGTCATGTTGGACATCAAATTTTTTTATTTTGTTATATTTAAAAGAGATGAAAATCCTGAGTCACAAATATATACTGCTGCAAATGTAATTAAAGTTTCTATGTTCACTTTATAAGGCAGAGTTAGGCTTCTCTAAAATACCAGAATTCCCCAAGGTTTTTAAATTCAAAACCTTGTGCTAACTTTTTTGTCCTAAGTCAGTCAGGTCATCTTTGGCTTAGGTCAACATATGCAATACAATTGATATAAATTGTAAGAAAAAGGATTGTGAATCCATGGTTCAAATTTGATGCTATGCTATGACCCTGGAATTTTACATAATCATGAATACTCCCAAGAATAAATTCTTTATTCAAAAATCTTTCTTAAAAATTATAATAGGCAAGTCCATTTTAATTTAAAAACCAAAATATTATTCACTGTAAACTCTTTTCAGCTTTTCTATATGCTTGAAAATTCTCATAATAAAATATGTAAAAAATATGAAAAAAAGGCAAAAGTAATAATAAAGAGAAAATCACAAAAGAAAATTTAATACATTAATGTGGCTCCCCAAAATAGACACTAGTACCTTAAATCCCAGTAATGATACATGGTCCCCTTGTAGTGTTTCAGTTTAAGTTATGAGTGAAGTTATATAAATAACAAAATCCTCTGTGCAAATAACAAACTTTACTGTGCATATAAATCATCTGAGGGGCTTGTTAAAATGCTGATTCTGATTAATTAGCTCTGGAGTGGAGTCTGATATTATGCATTTCTGACACATCCCCAGTTAATGCTGATGCTACTGACCCAGGGACTACACTTGAAGTAGCAAAGCTCTTTTTATTATTTGTTAGGATTCAAAAAAGCCTTAAAACTTATAAATATATACCAATAACTACTTATTACTACAAATATCTTTACTTACTGCTTTGAACTTCCTAAGCGTGAAACCTCAATGTTATGCTAAATACAACCTAGATTTCTGAGTTTTGCCTGAAATTGTTGCCACGACCTCTAGAAAGTTAGCTCAAAGTATACAAAGTTCTGAGTACTAATAGCAGGGGTATGTATATTTGAGTCATCTATCTTCTATATAATTAAGATTCCAATTATAAGTTAAAGTGTGTAAATGTGTAACAAAATATATTAACATTCTACTCATATCCATATGCTTCTGTATGTGGACAGAGATATTTCAAAGCAAATCAGCACATTTGTTTCTATCTTGAGAAATTCAGCCTGGACCACTCATTTGAAAACATTCAGTTATCTGAAGGGTTCTTTAGTCCAGTCCCATGATGATTGATATTCCAGCCCTTCGGTGGAAGTAACATTCTCCCCGGTTTGAGGTAAATGATCTCTTGCAGGCACACCATTTGGATACCTGGAAAAGGTAATTTATCTCAAGTGGGCAAGCACTTTAATGAAAGCAAAGAAGGTTGCCACCTGTCCAGTATTTGCAGAGGCAACATGGATACTGGGGTCTCTGCCCACTGTCTATAAGTACATCGCTAAAGTTTAAGAAGGTAGCAGGGGCAACCACCGTTAGCACTTCCTAAGCAGTGACTTAGCTGCCCTATTGAACTTCTACTTTCATGAAAAGATTTAAAGTAATATGCCAGTATTACTCTAAAGTGTGAGACATCAGTACACACACAAAAAGAGATAAAACTACAAACATTTTTTTGTAATTACTTATACAATGGACTTGGCTAGGCAGGTTACATTTACTCCAAATAACCCTATGAGGTGGGAACTTTTCTTACCCGCATTTTACATATGAAGACACTGAAGCTGAAAAGGGATTAAGTAATTTTCCTAATGTCACACACATAGTAAGCAATGTAACCCAGATTCAAATCTAGAGTCAAAATTATTAATTCATACTCTAGTACATATCGAACATGTATAATTTTCTCTCCTAGTACATGTTTAAATTCCCCCCCCCCAGATACTTAATAGTATGTGTATTAATTTAGAACTCTAAAAAACATAAGCACTTACTTTTTTAAAAGAATAATTTACTGATTTTTTTCACCTTAGAACAGAAATAATACAACTGCTGGTTTGGGCACACATGTACCATTTTTCCTGGGGCTTAAGTGTCAATGATGCCATCAATCTGTAGTTCTGACATGTAAAACTGTTTAAATTTTCAACAAGTTCTTCAAAAAGAAAAAGAAAAAAACAGTTCTAAGAAGGATCTTCTTTCATTTCAGAATTTTCAGGTTATTTCCTATACTTTCCCAAGATTTTGACACTTCTGTTTCCCAATTCATTGAAAGAATTAAGAGACTGCTCACAACATTAGATGATTCAAGAGATATGAATAGATTACAAATCAAAGCTGAACTGATTGATATTCCTGATACCTGTGGTATGATGAAAATAACCTATTATGAATTGGTCAATAAGTGATGGGAATGAGCAACTAATAAATATTCCCAGACATTAAAAATCATTCTCTAGAAAAATAGTAAATGAAGAAAAATCCTCAAAAAATATGACTTTTTAAAAACTAAAGCAATAATATTTATCATAAGCAAAGCACAGCATCACTCCTGTGAGATTCATGCCAAAAAAATGTAGAAGCTGAATCTCAGCACATGAGGAAACAACAAGTCAAAATTGAGAGATAGTCTACAAATAACTGGCCTATAATCTTCAAGGTCATGATGGTCAAGGAGCTCTTTCATGCAGAGAAGACTAAAGAAACATAACTAAACGCAACACAATGCTAAACCAGATGCTTTTGCTATGAAAGACACGCTTGAGAAAACGAATGGGCTGTGAATGGTAGTAATGTATCAATGGTAGTTTTCTGATGTTGATCATTGCACTCTTGTTATGTACAAGATTGTCTTTGAAATGCACAGTAAAATATGAGAAAGTCATGGGGCATCATGTCAGCAACTTGCTCTCAGATCATCGGCAGGGAGGGGAGCAGGGGGGAGAGTTCTCTGTAGTGTACTTGCAACTTTTCTGTAAATGTATTATATCAAAATAATTTTTAAATGAAAATATAAAACAGTATATAGTCTATGATATCATTTGTAACATTCGCTAATCTGTTGAGAGGGAGGGAGGAGGGAAGGGAGGCAGAGTGGGCTGTGGAATAAATAGATTGAAAGAACATACTCAACCGTTAACAGTAACTATTCCTGTATGATGGGAAACTGTTTTTGTTATTGTTGTTCTCTGACTATTTTTTCAAGTTTTCTGAATTGACCAGTTTCCTTTTACAACAGAGGCAGTAGATGTGGAGGTAATTTATTGTTTGAATCTGAATCCTCTCTATTGCAGACATTGTTGATTAGCTGATCCATTCTATCCACAAACTCTCTCTTGTCTTTTGCCAGCTTCCATCTAACCAGCTAGGGATAACCATGTGATTAGTTCAGGCCAATAAAACAATAGCAAAAACCTGCCGGGGATTGGAGGAGGGCTTTTGGGGAAAGCTTTTGCTTTCCTGATAAAGGGATATTATTTAGCAGCCATGATTTCACATTTTAACAGCTTTCTTGAGATATAATTCACACAAAATACAATTCACCCATTTAAAATGTACATATCAATGGTTTTTTATATATTCACAGAACCATGCAATCATCATCACAAGTAATTTTATAACTTCATCACCCCAAAAAGAAACACCGTACCTATTAGCAGTCATTTCCCATAACCCCCAACAACCTACCGGGCCTCAGGCAACCATTAATCAACTCTCTGTCTCTAGATTTGCCTAATCTGAAAATTTCAAATACAGGTATACATTGGAGATATTGTGGATTATGCTAAATCTACTCTGCCTGTGCTGTACAAATGGTTCCAGACCACTGCAACAAAACAAAAATCACAATAAAGCTAGTCACACAAATTTTTTGGTATCCTAGTGCATATAAAAGTCATGTTTACACTATATTGTAGTCTATGAAGTGTACAACAGAATCATGTCCTGAAAAACAATGTATATACTTTAATTTTAAAATACCTTATTGCTAAAAATGCTAATCTTCCTCTGAGCTAATCTTCCTCAGCGGGTCATAATCTTTTTGTTGGTGGAGGGTCTTGCCTCAGTGTTCCCGGCTGCTGACTGATCAGGGTGGTGGTGGTGGAAGGTTAGAGTAGCCGCTGCAATTTTTTAAAATAAGACAGCAATGACGTGTGCTGCATGGTTTGACTCTTCCGTTCACAAACAGTTTCTCTGTGGCATGGGCTGATGTTTGATAGCATTCTGACCACTGTGGACCTTTCAAAATTGGAGTCAATCCTCTCAAACTCTGCTTTTGCTTTATCAACTAAGTTTATGTAATATTTTAAGCCCTTTGTTGTCATTTCATCTAATCTTTGCATCATCTGCATCAGGATTAGATCCCACCTCCCAAAACAACCTTCTTTACTCATCTATGAGAAGTAACTCTCATCTGTGCAAGTTTTACCTGAAACCTCAACAATTCCGTCACATCTTCGGGCTCCACTTCTAATCCTAGTTCTCTTGCTATTTCCACCACATCTTCAGTTACTTCCTCCACTGAAGCCTTGAAACCATCAAAGTCATCCATGAGAGTTGGAATCAACTTCTTCCAAACTCCTGTCAATGTTGATATCTGACTTCTTCCCATGAATCATAAATGTTCTTAATGGCAACCACAAGGGTGAATGCTTTCCAGAAGGTTTTCAATGGACTCTGCCCAGATCCATCAGAAGCATCACTAACTATGGCATCTATAACTTACAAAATATATTTCTTGAATAAGATTTATAAGTTGAAATTACTACTTGAACCAGAGGCTGCAGATTGGATGTTGTGTTAGCAGGCATGAAAACAGCATTAATCTCATTGCACAACTCTACTAGAGCTCTTGGGTGACCAGCTGCATTGTCAATGAGCAGTAATATTTTGAAAGAAATCCCTTTTTCTAAACAGTAAATCTCAATAGTGGGCTAAAAATATTCAATAAACCATGTTGTAAACAGATGTGCTGTCATCCAAACTTTGTTGTTCCATTTATAGAGCACAGGCAGAGTAGATTTAGCATAATTCTTAAGGGTCCTAGCATTTTCCGATGGTACATGAGCACTGGCTTCAACTTCGTCACCAGCTGCATCAGCCTCTAACAAGAGAGTCAGCTAGTCATTTGAAGCTTTAGAGCCAGGCATTGACTTCTCCTCTCTAGCTATGAGTCCTAGATGGTATCTTATTGCAACACTAGAGGCCAGTGCACGATGTTCGTGCACTCAGGGGGTGAGGGGGTCCCTCAGCCCGGCCTGTGCCCTCTCGCAGTCCGGGAGCTCTTGGGAAATGTCCGACTGATGGCTTAGGCCCGCTCCCCACGCGGGCCTAAGCTGTCAGTCGGACATCTTTAGCACTGCCTTAGAGGCGGGAGAGGCTCCCGCCACCGCTGCGCACGCCAGCTCTGCGCACGCCAGCTCGGCTCAGGGCTTCTGGCTGAGCGGCGCTCCCCCTATGGGAGCACACTGACCACCAGGGGGCAGCTCCTGTGTTGAGCATCTCCCCCCTGGAGGTCAGTGCGTGTCATAGCGACCATTCTGCTGTCCAGTCGATTTACATATTACCCTTTTATTATATAGGATAAGGCTGTTTTGTCTACATTGAAAATCTGTTGTTCAGTGTAGCCATGAGCATTAGCTATCTTAGCGAGACCTTCTGGGAAGCTTGCTGCAGCTTCTACATCAGCACCTGCTGTTTCACCTTGCACATTTATGTTATGAGCTGGCTCTTTCTTTAAACCTCATGAACCACTTCTGCGAGCTTCAGACTTTTCTTCTGCAGCTTCCTTACCTTTCTCAACCTTCAGAGTATTGGAGAGAGTTGGCCTTGCTCTGGATTAGGCTTTGGCTTAAGGGATAGTTGCAGCTAGTTTGATCTTCTATCCAGACCACTAAAACTTTCTCCATATTAGCACTAAGGCTGCTTTCACTTTCTTATCATTCACGCGTTCACTGTAGTAACACTTTTCATTTCCTTCAGGAACTTTTCCTTTGTATTCACAATTTGGCTGTTTGATGCAAGAGGCCTAGCTTTCAAGCTATCTCAGCTTTTGACATACCTTCCTCACTAGCTTAATCATTTCCAGATTTTGATTTAAAGTGAGAGACGTGTGACTCTTCCTTTCACATGAACACTTAGAGGCCACTGTAGGGTTAACTAGCTGAATTTCAATATTATTGTGTCTCAAGGAACAGGGAGGCTTGAGAAGGAAAGAGATGGAACCGCTGCTCAGTGGAAGATCAGAACACTCTCAACATTCATCAAATAAGTCCACCATCTTACATGGGTGAAGTTTGTTGAGCCTCAAAACAATTGCAATGGCAACATCAAAAATCACTGATCACAGATCACCATAACAAATCTACATCTATCCTAGAGGCCCAAAGCATGAAATTCATGCAAGGGGCTCGGCCCTTGCAGCCCCGGCTTCATCCAGAAGGTCATCTGGAAGGTCGTTTGGGTGTCCAGTCTAATTAGCATATTATGCTTTTATTATTATAGATTATTATAGATAAAAGCCCAGAGACCAGAATGGCAGAATGACCAGAATGACCGGTGGCTATGATGCGCACTGCGGCAGCCAACCAACTTGATCCAGGCCCTGATCGATGCTGCCCCCTCAGCCCAGCCCCCAATCGGCCCCCAACACCCCAATCGGGGGTAGGGTCAGCCGGCCAACTGCCCACTGCCCCTCCCCCACTACCGGCCTGGCTCGATGGGCCCCCATAGGGGCAGGCCAGCCAGACCCCACCCATGCACGAATTCGTGCACCAGGCCTCTAGTATAATAATAATGAAAAAGTTTGAAATATTCTGAGAATTGCCAAAATGTGACACAAAGACAAAAAGTGAACAAATGTTAGAAAATGATGCCAGTAGACTTGCCTGAGGCAGGGTTGCCACAAGCAATTTGTAAAAAACTCAATAAATGCAAAGCACAATAAAGTGAACCATAATAAAATGAAGTGTACCTGTGTTCTTTTGTGACTGGCTTATTTCACTTAGCAATGTTTTCAAGGTTCATCCCTGTGTAGCATGTATTAGTACTTCATTCCTTTTTATGGCCCCATAATATTTCATCATTTGTGTATTTATCCATTTGTTACTTGATGGACATTTGGGTTTATTTTCATTTTTGGCTACTTTGTATAATGCTGCAATGAACATTTATGCATAAGTTTTTGTATGGATATGTTTTCAGTTCTCTTGAATATATATTGATTTAACATTCTGAGGAGTTGCCAAGCTCTTTTCCAAAGCAGCTATATCATTTTTCATTCCTACCAGCAATGTATGAATGCCTTCACATTCTGGCCTTTCCTTTTTCTTCCTGCCAAAAACAATCCTGATGCCTGAAAGCAGAGTAGCCAGCTTAAAACTAGGAAGTATAAACATGAAAATGCTAAAGATGGCAGAGCAGAAAGGAAGTCTGGATTTGTACCTACCTCCAGACTTTCTGTTGACAGGGAAAAAACTCTATATGATTAAGCTACTCTAAGCGGGGTCTTCTATTAGTTACAAAGGAAGCAAACCTGTGGTGTCTCCCAACAACTTCACTATATTCAGAGGAAGAAATATCTCCTTGTTCTTTATATACTAATTTATAATAAAACCATGTTTTAAAAAGTTAGAACTGTATGAGATATGTACATTGTCTTGAAATTTTAAGATAAACTAATATATAATCACTTGATCTAATAAAATTTTTATGAATTATCTTTATTAGTTAATTCCATAAATCATAATAATATTTTAACTAAAAAAGCAAGCAAACTAGTAAACAAAGACTACTTTAAGCACTTTACAAATTAACTAATTTACTTCTCTAAATAACTCTATGAGATCAGTAATACTACTATTCCCATTAATAGAGAAGCTGAAGCACAGAGAATTTAAATAACTTGCCATATCACATAGCTGGTGTCAGAACCAGTATTCAAAGTCAGGCAGAATCCCTGGTTAACCCTACACTATGTTGACACCATTGTAGGGTACTTTAGCAATTTCAGAATAGAGAATTAATAATTAGTAGTCTAAAAATGTGTACAGGTACACGTGTGTGTCTATCAGTAATGTTATACCCTACTTTCACGGTGAGGTGGGTAGTAAGAAACAATTTTTTTAATATCCATTCTATGCCGTATTGTACAAAATTTTAACAAATATTATCTCATTAAATCCTCATAACAACCAGGAAGATGACACTATCTCCATTTATAGGTAAAGAATATGAGTGCAGTAAGGTTAAGTAACTGTCCCAATTTTGCATCACTAGTAACTAGCAGAGCTGGTTATAAAATCAAGTCTGTCTTGTTCAAAGCCAATGCTCTTTCTACTATACAATAATGCTTACCTATTTAGATCATTCATATTCCTAAATTATAAACTCATCAGCACTACATATGATATTATAGCTTTACCTTTATTACCCTCATCATTATCTGTTGATAAACTCTCATATACTTTAACTGTCAGAAAATATTTTCCCATCCTTTCTGCTAAAATATCTGAAATTTCTATCACTAGGAAACCCTTAAAAATGAAAACATCACTGTTGGGGAACACAAGAGACATGGTTGGAAAGTCTGTAAGGACATTCAGATAGAAGGGAGGTGTGTGGAAGGCTGCCTGCCCTGTTTACCGGAATTCCGACTTAGGGAAGACTTGGGGAAGTGTCAAAGGGGGTGCCCCTAATTAGTCCTTGGCCTTTCCAAACAAGTCTGTGCATGTGCAGACCCCGGGGTGTTCACTGGAATCCTTATGCTTAATCCCTGGATGCCCTGGCCTAGAGGACAATGTAAACACATGTGTCCTCCCAAGATTCCTCACCCTACTGATTGTATCTGAAGATAAACTATCTCAAACGGATGTTACAATAAAAGGCTAACAAGGCAGGCAATTGAGGCTGCCTGGTGACTTTGGCCAGGCCGTCCCTTAGCCCTCTCTTTCACAGTTGTGTCAGAGTAATCTATTCATCTGTCACTCAGGGTCTGCTGGCCAGCCCCAGTACATCACCTAAAAGTTATATTAACCCCTCATCATGTTTTGAAAGAATTATCCCAGATAGTTAAGTCATCTCTGCAGAACGTCCACACTGACCATCTTGTACTCATCCAATCTATATATATAAAAAGCCAGTGACCGTAACGACCATAACGACCGGTTGCTATGACGCCCACTGTGGCCAGCGAACCGGCCAATCAGGGGGTGGGGCCAGCCAACCTCGCGGCCCCTCCCCCTGCTGGCCTGCCCTGATCAGACTCTCCCACTCCATCAAGAGCTGGCCACCGGCCGAACGCCTCCTTCCTTCCCCTTGGCCAGCCCCACCCCCGATCAGCCCACCACACCACAATAGGCCCAAAGCCCCTCCCCCCCAGCCGTCCTACCCCTGATTGCACCCCCAACCCCAATAGGGGACGGGGCCAGCCTGCCAACCTCCTGTAGCCCCTCCCTCTGGCCGCCCCACCCCTGATCACACCCCTGCCCCAATAGGGGGTGGGGCCAGCCTGCCAACCTCCTGAAGCCCCTCCCCCCGCCTGGTCCCACCCCAGATTGGCCCCCCCACCACATCAGGGACAGGGCCAGCCGGCCAACCACCCATGGCCCCTCCCCCAGGCCGCTGGCCCCCGATCAGAACTCCCCACTCCATTTGGGGGTGGAGCCGGCCAGCCCACCAACCACAGTCTCTCCCCATGGCCGGCCCTGCCCCCAATCTGTCCCCCAACTCCAATCGGGGGCAGGGCCCGCTGGCCAATTGCCCTCAGCCCCTTTCCCCAGCTGGCCCGGCCCTGATCAGGCCCCAATCAGGGCGGGCCAGCCGGCCAACCTCCTGCCATCTCCTCCTCCCGCCAGGCCCAGCCCCGATCTGCCCCAATTGGGGCTGGGCCAGCCGGAACCTACCCGTACACAAATTCATGCACTGGGCCTCTAGTAATACATAATTATCTACCTGTCCAGATCATATATCTTCCAATACTCTTCAAAACTTTGGCACATCAATTATTCTCCCTCTCTAAGAAGCACTTGCTCTTTCATAAATAGTGTTCATCAGCCAACAACATTTAAAGCTTTCCCTAAAAACAACTTTCCCTGAACTTGCTATTTCCCTCAAGCTATTTGAGGCACAACCAGGTTCTACCATCAAAGGCAGCTCTGTTCCTGGAGACTGGCAGACACTTAAAGATACCACTCTTGGTCTATCTCCTACTTGATAGGTCTTACCTGCATATTTTTATCAGGGTCTCAAGAACCACTGTGTCAATATTTTAACAGGGTCCACTGCCTACTCTTATAAAACCTCTATAGTCTGATCCCATGCCAATGATCGAACTTTCCTCCAACAATTCCCCAATATGGTTATTAGAAAATACACTTTAGTAATCGCCATCAATAAGCCAGGTCTGCTAGGCATGGATTTCCATTCTCACCTCTTTAATGTCCCTTCTCCCTGTTCTGTGCTTACTCCCACTTGTGCATCTCTGCTTGAGCTATGACCTTCTTCTGAAGGCTATCGCTCTTCTCTAACTTACTCTCATTTTAGGCCCAATTAAATTACTAGTTCTGACCTGAAGCCTTCCCAATACTCATATGCCCACATTGCACTGCACTGTCCATGGATGTTTACATTTAAAGCCAGTACTGCTCCATCCAACCCCTCATTACATTTTGCCTAACATTGTTCATGAATTGTTATCTTGTTCTATAACCACTGCGCATATTTGCTAGAGAGCCAAATCAAGCCACATATTTTTCTTTTATCTCCTAGAGTAATAAGGGGAAAATGTATTAAATAAAGCAATAATATAAAAACAAGATTAGAACTTAAAAAACCCAATCTACTTTTAAGTGTCCACATACCTACAGAGAATAAGACTAACACAAATAATCTGTTTATTAAAATAAATCCAAAAATTTTTATTAACTTCTTTCAAGAATATTAATTTTGTTTTGAAGTTATAATACCAACATTCTTAAAACATATTTATTTAGACTTTTAAGATTCCAAATCCAACACGTTGAGACAATACATTAAAAAAGCATATTGCTTACCAACATCAATCACCACAATCTAAAAATAATCTCTGAGTCATAAATTTCCTTCTTCAAGAGCCTAGGTTTAGGTTTAGATATTTGAAATCACAATAAATGATCTGTATTTACATAACAGAGTTGTCTAAAAATTTAAATCACATCCCAAGTTATTATTTCATTAATGCTTATAACATTTATTAAGCAGGCAAGTGTTAACAAGTTCATTATACTATTTGCACTATTAACATGTCTGAAATGACAATACTTAGTCCAATGACATAGCTTAACCAGTAGGTGACTAATTTCTCTTCTAGCATAGAGAAATTAGTTTTCATTGAATTTTTCACACAAACATATCATGCAATCTTAGTCATGAGAAACAAATGTGAATTTTAGACCTTTGGAAATTACAAATTATATGTGGTTCCATACATGGTGGAAACAGACTATTCAAATTAACTTCCTTTAAAATTAATTAGAAAAAAATAAAAACACATCACCAAATGAGAGAGAAAATTTTCTACTGATTCAGTTATTACTCAAACTTCTAAAATTTATAGTCAGAAAGAGAAATGAAAAGAAGACTAAAACATTTGAAATAACATTACCAGAATTATTTAATAAAAAAAGCTAATGATGAGCTTTCTATAGAAAAATCAGATCTCAAAGGGAAAAAAATAAAGTGGCTACATTTACCAAGAAATATCATTTAACTTTCCCATAAATAAAGACAAAATTACCCATCAAAATTCACACTAATTCTAGATGGTCAAACCTCAGAGGGAAGGTAGGGGAGGTTGGGGGTAAGGGGCAGAGATCAACCAAAGGACTTGTATGCATGTATATAAGCATAACTAATGGACACAGACACCAGGTGGGTGATGGCATGAGCAGGGGTGTGGGGGGGGGGGCGCAAGGGGGGCATAAGCACACATGTAATACCTTAATCAATAAAGAAAAATAAATAAATAAAATAATGAAAAAATTACACTAATTCTCTACTTCACTAAATATAGATTCAACAATCTCCCTTACCTAAGAAAAGAAAGATGAGAACAAATATATTTTCTTTCTAGATTGTTTATTAGAATTTGTACGATAAAGCATTTTTTTACATTTGCTTTTAAATGTATTTTGAGAGGACATAAAAGAGGGAATCATACCTGTTTTACTAATGACTTCCTGTAACTCAGCCATAGAAGTGATTATTGCAGCAAGAAGGTCAGAACTGGTGAGCCAGCTAAGCGCTTGCAAACAACGTAACTGCTCCTTTTGATGTTCTACAAAAATAGAAAAAAATCCATCATGCAACGCTACAAAAATTTATTAAAATCATGTTAAAAATGCATGGCAATGTTTAGCCATTTAAGAAATAGATCAAAACTTGTAGACAGAACTTTGCCTGGGGCAGAAAAGTCTATAAGAAATATTAGATTTGATTGACTTTATTTATATGTGACTGTTAACTGACAAAACAAAGAAAAAAGGAAATTTTCTTTGGTTCTACTTATATTACTTAATAGCTTGCTTTTCAAAAGTTAAAATTGAAATCATTGTTTCTTCAGAATAGTCAAACATTCCACGTATGTTAGCTGAAAATTTTATATTTGTATCCCTTTCATTGAGTTCTTCAATAGATTTTTAACTCTGATCGTTTTATACTGATTCATAGAAAGTGAAAATAAATTATACTGTTAATTAATTTTAAGTAGGGCAGTCTCTGAATTGACTTAACTGAAAAACTTCTGTATAAACTCTTCACTTTACTATGAAAAGAGCATTCAAATCTAATAAAGCTAGGCAAAGTTGAAATTATACAGACTTGCTACTTTCTTTATAATTTAATGTTTATAACAAAAAAACAAAATCTAGCTTATACATAAATATATTTGTTCATAAGTATGGGACTATGTTACATGACTACACATTAAATGACTTTAAGTTTTTGCATAGTGGCAAAACATATTCATACTGCATGTCACTTTCATTCAACTTAAATTTGAAAAAGCACAAATTATCTTACTTGGAAATTTATGCTTGTCTTTGGGCTCTCCTGTGCACACCAACATGCCTATGCCGTCTTTAAAACTCTCCATCCAGGTAAAAAGAGAGGCACACGATTGGCCCAAAACCTTGAGTCTGTTTGCTGCCAAAATTGCAATAACACCTTTCCGGAATACACGTATCAATCCTTTGAATGGTTTTTTCTTCATCTTGGCTTCCTCTTGCTTCTTTTCGTCTACAGTCGACAAAGCCTGGGCTAGAGTTCTAATTTCCAATTTGCACAACTCGAAGGTGTTGACCTGATCCTGGAGAAAATCTCTCTGTGTAGATAAGGCACATGACCGGCTGTAGAGAGGGTACAAGGCACCAGCCATCAGGGCACAGGCTGCCAGCAAGGATGTTTGTTCCTTTTGGGTCTGTGATAACACATTTTTGATGCGAGTATTTTCATGAAGCAACTGTTCGTGTGACTTCTCAATACGGTTCAATTTGTCCATATTTTTTTCAGCAATTTCTTGAAAGTTCTATAAGAAGAAAAGTCATCATATGAAATAAACCAGTGTTTTATTAATTCCTCTTAGTAGGAAGAAAAACTTTTGCTGACAACCACTTCTTCAAAAGATCCATGTTTTAAAATATCCAACAAATACATAGTATGATAGAGCAACAGCGGGCCAAACAGCTTAGATCTGAATGTGCACATTGACTTTTTAAATCCTCTTACAAAGAAGTTTTATATGAAATAGAACAAATAAATTTAAAAGTAATTCATAAATTTCCTGTACACATGAATATGTACACATATTTAGAAAAAGAAAATTTCTCATCTTCCATTTCTCATAATTTCTCCTCTTCCATTCCTCACTAACTTTTATTTCCTGCTTTTAAACAGAAATTACACCATCAATAGAGGCTTTCCTATATATAAGAAGACTTTGCTTTTGCCAAAATAAGCAAAGGGTTAAATCAATGATACAACAAATAGCACTTGACTGTCTGCCATTTACTGGATGAGAAGGAACTGACTCTCAGAACATAGTCTTATACTTCAGTTTCTTTCTTACCTTCCCAAGACAGAAATCTGTACAAAGTACAGCTCCCATAGTGAGAGGAAATGCTAGTTATAAGCTGGGCCTCAGCAGCAATCTGATCCTCTTTTCCTAATTAAAGGCACTTACATCCTAAAACTTAATTTGAAACACAAAGAAATTTTAACTGCGGACACTGTATTTTTAATCACTAAAAAGTAAACCAGCTCTCTATGAAATCTTATGCCTAATCATTAAGGAACTGCTGAGGCAGAATAAATTTTAGAACATAACATCCAGATTTCCTTTACAGATTCATTTATCATTCAATGAACATTTATTGATTACACACTAAATTCCATGTGCTAGGAAAGCAGACAAGTAAACCAATTATTTCGGTATAGTGCTAAGACAGAGCTATGCCAGACTGCCAGCGGTACACAAAAGGGAGTTCACACAAAATGACATTAACAGGCTTTTGGAGGATTAAGGTAAAGAACAAGTAGGAGTGAAGTTGTTGTTGTTTTTTTAAAAAAAAAAAAAAAAGTGCTCCACCAGTAAGGAAGCTAGCCATAGCTACCCTATAATAATTTAATGTAATCCTTGTAACCCCTTAACAGCTTCATTTGGACTGTTTCTAGCTAGTGTGTGAAAGCTCCAGGGTTGGAAGGGACAGCTGGACCCTCAAACATGAGAAAACGCCTTTCAGCGATTCTCTCCCGGCACGGTCAGCGACCAGGGCACAGGAGCCCATGATTCCATTTGGATCTTTTCTTAGGCAGGGGAGCTGCCATGACTTGACCATGGACCTCTTTCTTTTTAAAAGCAGGCCAAAGGGGTTTAATTTGAATAAGGGGGTTAACCAGAGACGGAGAAAAACCATGCTCTGTATATACTACATGGCAAAGTAAAGCACTATCTGCATTGTATGTGGGCATTAGGAAAATACTTCTCTGTATTATTGGTTCAGAATGCACTCTGTCTAAAATGTAATGTTGATCTTTGGGAGAGGTTCACAGAGAGCGTGTGTCTGATTCAATCGTTAGCCATGAACAGCTAAAAAACCAAAGGCATTTCTAAAACTTACATTGGCAGGAAGACCTCAAAGTGATAAGACTTGGAGAAAATCATGCAAACTCTTGACTACTCTGCAAGATCTGGTGTCAAAGCCTAGCGTGGACAATGTTGATGGGCGGTAGCCAAAAGAATTCAGACATGTGGAAATACGGTATACGGCTGAGGAAGTGACTTCTGAGGCTGGAGGAGAGGTTCCCAAAGGCGTAGAGTGAGTAAGGACACTCAGAGGCACAGTCCTGAGTGCAAAAGAGTGAAGGAAGTACACAAGAGGCCACTCTCTGAAGCAGGGGTCCTCAAACTGCGGCCCGCGGGCCACATGCAGCCCGCCGAGGACATTTATCCGGCCCGCCGGGTGTTTTTGCCACCGCTGCCTGTCCTGCTTAGCAGCCGACTTAGCAGTGTCCATAGGAATTTGTTCATAGTTTGTTTTTTTTTAAACTATAGTCCAGCCCTCCAACGGTCTGAGGGACAGTGAACTGGCCCCCTGTTTAAAAAGTTTGAGGACCCCTGCTCTGAAGGATTCCACTTCTTCCATTCTTTGTCTTGGGCAGGAAAAAAAAAAAATTGTATTTTAGACATTATTTTAAATGTTCTATACTAAATTCCCTTGATTTATTCTAACTCTTATCAAAAGTCTGATCCAGCCATACCTGTGAGAGATAAAGGCTTGCGCTCACCACATCTCCACTGATAGCCAAGCTGTGGGGGCAGTATTCTGTCACTGGGATTGTGCCCCAGGCCTCCATACAAAGACCCTTGTAAAGGAAGTGGTGTCCCACTGGAAGCAGCTGAACAAAGCAAGACACTCTGAGAAGCACTAGCCTGCTGAACTGCCTGGCAGCTAAGGTGAGACACCCTTTTTAGAGAGGCAACTTTTAAGAAAAGGAAAAACTGACACTTGAATGTTAGCTAGAGAAAGCAAGAAGACTAGCATGTGAAAAAGTAAGAGCCAGAAAACAGGATAATATGTTCTAAGGAGGTGCAAATAACTCAGTACATCTAAAGAAAAGAGAAGGATGAAAATTTAAGAAGTAGGTTGATAATAGATGATTAAGGAAATTAAACCTTACCTAAAAAACAATGAGAAGCTATAAAATCCTGGAACAGTCTCTATGCTTTGATAAATGGATGGGAGAATCAGAAACATGAAGACTGCCATCCGTGCACCCAAATGTTGCCGGTTCGATTCCTAGTCAGAGCATATACCTAGGTTGCGTTCAGGAGGCAACCAATCCATGTTTCTTCCTATCTCTCTCTCCCTCTCCCTTCCTTCCTCTCTCTCTAAAATCAATAAAAACATTTAAAAAAAAAAAAAAAAGACAGACAAGGATAACTGCCAAGAGTAACTGCCAGAGTTGAAGAGAGTAGGGATGGAATGAGGAGAATAAATGGAAATTACAAAGGTTAATTCCATATTCTCTCCAAAATCAATTCCATCTGTTCAATTAGAGGATAATTCTAGAAAATCTGAGGTAAAAGAGCCACACTAGTCATAGCTACAGAGTAAAAATAAAACTGAATCTAGTCATGTTCCAGGTGGCTACCGATTTACATATTCACAGATCTCAAAGTATCAGGCAGAAGTGGTTTTCCAACAAAAATTACTTTGTTGAATAAAGAATGGTGAAAAGATATATTTCCTCAAGATATTTTAAATATTTCAAAATAATACTCAACATCATTGGTCAAAATTGAATGGATTGTTAAAGGACAGTAAGCCCACTGTGGAAAAGATTAGCCAGTTTTAGTGCATGATGAATCACAAACTCCTCACCGTGTACTTCCACTTCCACAAAGCATCAGGTTAAAGCTAAAAGCATTTTAGAGAGACATCCAGAAATGGGTGGTTCTAGGATAAAATGGTTAATTAAAAAAATGAATAAAAATAAATAAAAATCACTGGCCAGTGTGGTTAGGTGGTTGAGTTTTGACCTATGAACCAGAAGGTCATGGTTTGAGTCCCCATTGGGGTGCATGCCCAGGATGCAAGCCCAGGTGGGGGGCATGCTGGAGCTGGTGGATCATTGATGTTTCTATCACTCTATCTCTTGCCCTCTCTGAAATCAATAAAAATATATTTTTAAAAATAAATAAATAAACTATATTACCTAAAATACCCCACTTCTCTCTATATAGAGCAAAACAGGAACCCACTGGAATTTTTTAAAAATAGAACTGAGATTCCTGACTTACACAGCCAGTTTTCATTTTAGGTCACCTTGTAGAAGTAGTGGCAATCTAATAAAGCAATTTTTGAAGATATTTATGCCAAATTTTGATCATTTTTAGTGATTATATATTAAAGAGTACTGATTAATATTAATTACTACCACTATGGATGACTTCATGAGACTCATATAATTTCTATTGTAAAAAAAGAGATGCCATTCACAATTGCTAAAAGAATAAAAATAAGACAAAGAATACTTGTGAAGTCTGTTTATAAATAAAAATAATCTGTTGTTTATTTAACAACCATCTGTTGTCTTAAATCATTGTTGGTTTAAGTAATTATAATCAAGATACCAAGTATCAATGGTTATTTAAAAAATCAAACAGGTCAATATCAATTAGATAACTAGGATTAACAAAGTGGGATATTAGAATTCAAGATTTAAAAATAATAAAATTAAATTTTTAAGCTGTTATTGACAAATATTATGAGAGTTTTGCTCATTTCTTAACAATGACATTTCTGCATCCCTGGCATCTCCACTGAAATCCGGAACCACGAGCAGCCATCTCATTAGAGACCACACAACCACAGCAAGTTAAGTATCCAGTCCAGTTCTGTTGATTTCCCCCCTAAAAGTGTTCACAGTAGTCCTCTTTATATCATTAAATTGCACCAATACCCACCAGATTATTCGAGTCAAAGACTTTATAGTCAGCCTTAATTCCGCCTCCTTTCTTCACCTATCCTCGGCATCCCCAAATCAAAGCATCGGCCAGCACAGTGCACATCCTGATCCATCCCCTGCTCCCACCCCGGTTCCAGCTATTCCCACCACCAGCCGTTCATGCCCATTTCAATGCTGTCAAATTCTGTCAGTCCAATCCTATTGCTTAACCTCGACCAAGGTCCTCCACTCAGGTCACAACACCCCACGTGCCTTCCTTCTGTAAAGGCTGCACCTTCTCCCACAATCCTCAGCTTGGAAAAGGAGAGAACAATCTGCTCCTTTACTTTCCAGCCAGGAGCCTCACCACCACTTTTCACAACGTAACCACATTCTCTAGCACCCGCAGGTCATTTTCCCTTCCACTCCCCTAACGTCACTCAAAATCTAACCCTTTTCAGAGACCATTTCAGGGTCTACCTAGTCCATGACACCTCTGACTATCATTCTCACTCACACACTGATCTGACCAGCTATGAACTTAACTACTCAAGATTTAATTCCTACATTGCTGCTTCCTTATATCATGTGTGTTTAACCACTCTCCCTCGAAGACAATAGAGTGCGAGTTCCTAGAGGCCAGGAATTATTACTGCAGTGCTCTATATAGACCCTAGAGGCATTTAATAAATACTGAACAAATTAAAAATTCCTTTATAAAATGTTCCCTGGTGCTAAATACTGGATTTTGCCCATAAAAGCCACTGAATAAATACCAATGAATAAAAAGCTTTACAAATATAAAAAGAAAAATATAAAGAGATATAGTTTCCAAATATAATTTGGAAGTTATCAACATGTCAGAATTCTGTTTTAAATTAATCCTGATAGGCCACAGGGACCTTCAGAGGCATTGCATTATTTACTGTGAATTATTCTTGAAGAACAAAGCTTGTTTGATGGTAAGGCTAGAAACAGCTATAAGAGCAAATTTTCCTTTTAAAAAAAAATCCTATGTTCTTTACCCAAGGAGATTAAAGGCTAATATTTTTTAAGCAAACATAAGGAACATCCCCTTCAAATGAGACGAAAGCATTCCTAGTACTGAAATCCTCCTTACTGGGTTTAATTTCAAAAATAATATTTCAAAATTCCCCCCAAAGTCATAATTTTGCAAAATAAAAAAATTTTAACTGAAAATATAGAATGGATATCCTTTAGGCAGATCTCTGTCATATCAAAAAGACTTTATAATGCCCAACTTGTGTGGCTCAGTAGTTGAGATTCGACCTATGAACCAGGAGGTCATGGTTTGATTCCCAGTCAGACAGGGAACATGCCCAGGTTGCAGGCTCCATTCCCAGTGTGGGGCATGCAGTAGGCAGCCAATCAATGATTCTCTCTCATCATTGATGTTTCTATATCTCTCCATTCCCCTCTGAAATCAATAAAAATATGTATTTTTTTAAAAATACTTTATAATTTCACAAGCTTTTCTTTATTCTGTGACAAAAATGGGGGAGAGGACAGCTTCTTTCCTTAATGAATCACATGCTTACTTCCTGAAGTATACAAGCTTTGAGGGATGCCTTACTGGCTTATAGCACTCCATGAACTTTGAGACTTTGAGCCAGAAATTAGACACTTCCCTAGGGAGTAAAATTCTTTTTATCACTTCTGCTTGCTGAGCTTCTATTCTTTATATTGGCAAAAAGACAAATTGCAAACTGGTTATTCAATGACACATAGACATGAAAGGACCGCATTTAAAATGTCTTATTTTTATAAGTTATATATCTTGTCTTTTTATACCATGGAAATATTTTAAAACATAATAAACATAAATTCGTCTGCTTTTCCTGTGATATAAATGTTTCTCTGTTAAAGCACATTTTGGGGAGAAATTGGAATCCTCATACATTGCTAGTGGGAATGCAAATGGTGTCAGCTGATTTTGGAAACAGTTTGGCAATTCCTCAAAAAGTTCTTTCTACCATAGGACCTACCAGTTTTGTTATCTGGTATCTATACTAATAATAGAGGAATATACAAATTGGCTGGGACACCATCACATAACAACCATTCAGCAGGCGGCACGCACAGCAGGAGCGGGTGGGCAGGGACTGCCATCACCAGGAGGGCCTCCGCACGGCTCGGCCTGGGGCGGCCCCTGGCAGAGGTGCACGGAGGCCTGCCCAGCGCTGACGTGACGCTGCCTATGTGCGTCCCTGCCCAGCGCTGACGTGACGCTGCCTATGTGCGTCCCTGCCCAGTGCTGACATGAAGCTGCCTGCATGTGTCCCTGGCCTGGGACGTGACGCTGCCTGCGTGTGTCCCTGGCCTGGGACGTGACGCTGCCTGTGTGTGTCCCCACCCAGCACTAATGTGACGCTGCCTGCGTGTGTCCCTGGCCTGGGACATGACGCTGCCTGCATGTGTCCCTGGCCTGGGACGTGACGCTGCCTGTGTGTGTCCCTGGCCTGGGACGTGACGCTGCCTGCACGCATCCCCGTACTAATTTTCTTTCATCTCTGACACTTTTATTATAGAGAAAGGGAAAATAGCAATATTAAAATATTTCCTCTAATTAATTCCCTTTTAATGTGCACAATTTCATGCACTGGGCCACTAGTATATACATATACTCTAACCCCATAATGATTACTTACTTAACTTAAAAACACTATCTTTATTTTGTTACATTTAGAATGTCAAAAATAGTACATACACAAAAATGTTTGTGCCCGTGTTTATTCTTTTGTTTGTAAGGCACAAATAATTTTAAAAAGCTCTTTGTAAAGCCAAGATGCTTGATTTGTTGATTAACAGACACTACCTCAGACAGCTGGAAAGAAGCATTACCTCTAACTTCTGATGTCTCATGTCTCCCTTTCTGCTGGGCTTTCAAATCACCAGTCTCCTCTATGAAGCCTTTAAACTTCAACCACCTCCTCCTCTAAGTTTATATCATTCTTTTAGCAAGTAAGTATATACAGCCTTATGATAAACCTTATATTATTTAATGTTTCTCATTTATTGAATACCTCCCCCAACTAAATTGGACACTCACTGAGGGAAAAACTAAGTATTATAACTCTTGATTAGTACCACAACATGAAACACACTGTCCTATGTATCTGGTATATAACATGTAAAGTATTTATTAATATTGACTATATTATGTAAAAGTTGTTTTGATATTCTTACCTATAGTGGTAATTTTGTAATAAAGTATACTAAAAATTCAGTATCTCGGGGGAAGGGGAGGAGTCTGAGAGATATAAGAGATAAAGGAACTACCATTATGCATGGCTGGCAATATGGCACTGGTTAGCTTTTTTATACATTACCATGTTTAATTATTAATTAAGAATCACTCGGAAATGTAAGTTCAAGAAATATGAAACTAACTTGTCACTAGACCTATTTTCAGATATCACTGTATATAGAAAAACAGCATATGTTTCTTTAAAACAGTGTTGTATAATGCCAAAGGGACTGAAAGATAAGGATGAAGATAAAATATTAAGGAGCACATAACATTCACTTTGCAATTTCTAAATGCCAACCAAAGTACTAAACAGTTTACATCTGTTATCTCTATTCTAATCCTGTCCCTAGAATTTCCTTGCTATTCAAATAAGTGGTATCAGTTCTCTGAATCTTAGTTTCCACTTTTGTAAAATAGAAAGGATGCTTAAATGACCTATCTCATGGGGTTGTTGTGTGGCTCCACTGGAGGAGGCATGCAAAGTATGCAAGAGCAATGAAAAAAAAAACCCATCCAACATTATGCAAATTTAACAAATAACATTATTTTAAAAACAAACAATTTCTAGCCTGGCTGGTGTGGCTCAGTGGTTGAGTGTTGACCTATGAACCAGGAGTTCAGAGTTCAATTCCCGGTCAGGGCACATACCCGGGTTGCAGGCTCAATCCTCAGTAGGGGGTTGTGCAGGAGGCAGCTGATCAATGATTTTTTTTCATCATTGATTTTTTATCTCTCTCCCACTCCCTTCCTCTCTAAAATCAATAAAAATGTATTTTTTAATTTTAAAACTATTATATGAAAAGTAGTCAGAGGACTTTCCAGTATTTCATTAGAGGTGCTCACCCAAACTAACTCATAGTCCATGAAAATATGGTGTGGCAGGATTATGTCTAACTCCTGTGAATTATTTCAAGCAGGCATGTATACTTACCACCTCCAACAATAAAAGCAAGCTGCATTACCCCTGAATAGTTTTGGATTTCAATTAAAAGTTTCAACATCTAATAACAGTTTTAAGACTAACCCAGATTTCTTGGGGAAATACTCTTAATATCATGATATAAGAGGGAAAAAATGCAGCATATTATAATGAATCTGAATTTCTTTGATTTTTGTTCTCCATTCTAAACTCATTTGATTTAACAGAAATGTCATACTAAAATGTTTACAATAAACATTACATCAAGGCTTAATTATACTTAACTTATAGTGAAAAATCTTTATTTCTAGAAAGGAAGTTCATGTTCCTATAATTTTGTCTTTTTCAGGTAGAAAAGAAATAAGACTGCACAAGCAAACTTAGTACATGGAATGGAATGTGGCACTGAGCCCAGGTGCTTCAGCAGGCATAGATGCTTCAGATACATTTACAGGATGGCTCCAAAAGTATTTAGATTCAAGAATTACCCAACCATGTGGCTAGCACATTTTACCTAATGCTGCAAACTAAATAATGTAATGCTAAAACCAAACTTCCTATTCTACAAGTTTCATTTATCTAATAGCATTTCCACTAATTGCTTTAAAGCTTACACATTCAAACGTCTTGCAAATAACTCTACCACATTTTTTTCAGATAAAAGCAATTCAAATTCAAAAACTGGTTTTTCTTTAACTAGCTGCCTTTTACTAACCAAGTCTTAACAATACCAAACATTAAACACAGGGCTCTGTAGATAAGTCATGTTTCCCAGCAGATGGTCTCTATTAATGGCTATGTTCATCTGACACCAAACATCCTCTACAATCCACCATCCTATGCAAAAACTGTAGTTTTTTTCCCCTCATGACCTCATTAACATAATTTTTGAAAATGCATAAGTACTATAAAATTAAAGTATTGTTATTTGCATTATAGCTTTGGGGGAAAGAGTGGAAAAATAGAATTCATCATTACAAACTTTCCAAAAATAAAATTTATAGGGCCTGTAATATACATTATAATAGCAGTTTGCCAAATACAAATTTCAATTAAATTGCTGCTGTATATTCAATTATATTTTATGAAAATTCAAATATGTACATAAGTAATATAAGCTATATGCCAATATGTAATATTAATGTACTTTTAGGAATAATGAAAATTATACTTTTAATTTGCATAGCCATGGATCAAAGCCTAGGGTATAACACATTCTTCAGAGAAAAGCCTTCAGTGTGAGCTTCTCTTAAAACATTAGCAACTGTGATGACTGACTCCCTTACTTCAGAAAGTGAATTGCTATGCTCTCCTGCAGATTCAGAATAAAAGAAGTGAGTTCAAAAACTGATAGAAAATGAAGCTGGAAGACTCACATGACCTGATTTTAAGACTTACTAAAAAGTTACAGTAATCACATCAGTGTCGTGTTGAAAAAAGAACAAACAAATAAATGCAACACATGAGAAAGTCCAGAAATAGACTTACACAAATATAGTCAATTGATTTTTTACAAAGGTACAAATAAGGAAGGATAGTCTTTTCAACAAATAGTATTAGAATGCATAACTGAACATCCACATGCAAAAAAAAATGTACATTAACCCATACCTCACACCTTTATAAAAACTAACTCAAAATAGATCATAGACAAATATGTAAAACCTAAAATTATAAAACATCTAGAAGAAAAAAATAGGAGAAATCCTAATGACTATATAAAACAGAATTCTTAGATAGGACACCAAAAGTACACCCATAAAAATTGATAAATTAGACTTTATAAAAATTTAAAATATTTTCTGTACAAACGTACTCTTAAGAGAATGTGAGAATGCCCTAACCAGTTTGGCTCAGTGGATAGAGCATCATCAGCCTGCAGACTGAAGGGTCCCAGGTTCGATTCTGGTCAAGGGCATGTACCTTGGTTGTGGGCACATCCCCAGTAGCGGGTGTGCAGGAGGCAGCTGATCAATGTTTCTCTCTCATCGATGTTTCTAACTCTCTATTCCTCTCTGTAAAAAAAATCAATAAAATGCATATTAAAAAAAAAAAAAGAACAAACTACTGATAAACATAAGGACAGTAATGAATCCCAAATACATTTTTTCTAAGTGAAAAAAGTCAGACACAAATGCCTACATGCTGTATAATTCCATTTATATGACATTCTGGAAAAGGCAGTACAGGCAGTCCTCGGGTTACATCGAACTCGACGTACCTTGTTTCATGGTTACATCACCATCTCCCATTTATTTATTAAAAAAAAAAAAAGTTATGTCATTTCAACATATGTACACACGTGCTTTATGTTTTTTATTATTTATTTACCACAAGTAAAGATCAGGAATCGTTATCTTTCTTTTAAATTTTTTTTACTGTTTCACTTCATTACTGCTGTGTATGTGCTCTATGTGAGTGACGTAGGTGCTTATGTAGGTGGGTTCCGACATACGGCGAAAATCGTGTTAAGTCGCGCCGTAGGAACAGATCTCCGACATAAGCCAAGGACCTACTGTTCTGTGAAAATGGACAACAAACTGTTGTCAATTGTTTTTTCACAAAGGAAGGAAGCTATTCAAGGAGGAAAGGAAAGTCTTGAACAAATGGTGTGGGTCAGGGAACTTTCTAGGGTAATGACAATGTTTTAAGTGTTAAGTAGGGTGATACTTACATGGTGTTTGCATTGATCAAAACATCAAATTGTACATGTAAGATTTGTTCACTTCACTGTATGTCAATGCTACTTCTAAAAATAATAAATTGTTTAGGTCTTTTATTTCAGTAGTAGAAAATGCAGGGCATATCACAAGGCACCCTTCATACAATGAACAAATGGCTATTTGAAGAGAGTGTATTAATTCATGCAAATTCACAGAAAAAGGCATAAGTTCACATAAGGCCCTTAACATGGGAAGAATATATAACCTTCTGATTCCTAAGTCTCCTATCTTGAGAAAAAGGGACCCATTATTAAATTCAAAATGAAAAAAACTATATACACTACCATACATTATTCCTGATTGGGCAATAATAAATTAAGTTGACAAAAATTTGTGTAAGAAAAAGTATGATTAACTACTCATAGCTTCTGCTCTCAATGGAATCCAACATAGAAGACATAATACATCTCACAGTCAATTATTTTGCTACAAGGTCTACAACTGTAATTCTTATACAATGTTAGGAGGTATAACAAATTTCAACCCCAAAAGAATTAAAATGATGGTTCACATAGGAACCCCTATAAGTGGAGTAAACTGGATTAAAAAAAAAAATACCTACACTGAAACTGACAATACTTTACCAAACCTCTTAACCTTTTATTTTAAAAGTAAATAAAGGCAATACAATTTTAGCAATCAATTGATCAATGTATTCTGAGATACTTTAACCAGAAACCCATCTACTTCCATACTTAAGTGAAAGACAATTCTTAGTACTCATGCACACACAAGACATATCCATTTATGTTGGCGTGATCATAGGTATCACTCGTGCCTACCAAGTTTATGTGGCAATCAGGAGGTTTTAACTGACTTGACAACGGCATCTGAAATAACGCTCTGTGGAAGCGGCATACCTGTGCCCTCTTCTGCACCTCCAGGAGGAGCTCCGAGTACTGCAGCTCCAGCTCCTTCTTCTGCTTCTGCCAGCAGCCCTCCTGGGCCTTGATCTGCTCAGCCACTTTGTTGAAGGTGTCCTCTTGGGTCTGCTGAAGCTCTCTCATCGTATCAGACTTGTTTTTACAGATATACTCCAGGTGACTTATCTAAATGGGGACATGCAACAGAGAAAAAGCTATGCTGACAAACCATTTCCATGTATCCTCCAAAAAAACATCCAAAATGTTCCAATATATTTTATTCCTTAAGATCATATAAACATTCTCAGTTAAAATGAAAATAAATAAATGATGATGCCCAGCCAGTATGGCTCAGTGGTTGAACGTCAACCTATGAACTAGGAGGTCACAGTTCGATTCCGGGTCAGGGCACATGCCGAGGTTGTGGGTTCGATCCCCAGTGGGGGTAGCCAATCAATGATTCTCCCTCATCATCGATGTTGCTATCTCTCTCTCCCTCTCCCATCCTCCCTGAAATCAATAAAAACATTTTTTTAAAAAGAAAATAAAGAAATGATGAAGCAGGAATTAGTACAGCAAATTATCATATTTTAGCGCAAAATGGTGTCATATGTATGCTTAGATGACAAATCTTTTATTCTTCTCTTTCTAAGAGCATTACTCATTCTAAGACCCATTTTACTAAAAAAAATAATTGAGAAGAATATTCTTACTTCTAGATCCAAAGCTCAATCTATTAAGATAGCTCAATGGGAAAGTAAGTATTTAAATGAGATTTACATATCTACAAACATGTTACATATAATAAAGCAGAATTTTCCAACCATTTTTTATTTCACATTCAAAACACTGTAAAGAAAATCACCTAACATGTATGACAATTAATGATGTTTTGAAACTATGAAAATCTATTAAAGCATAACAGCATCTCAGAGGGTTAAAACATGAACTCATTTTAATTATCAGTAATTTTCAAACCCATGATTCACACATTCACAATCATGAACAGCATCTGTGGCTCACAATTTATTCTCTCATTTCCTCAATCCCACTTCTCAGTGCCTATGGTAGTGTTTGCCAATCAGACCAAGGTAAAATCTCCTAACCCACCCTTAAATTGGGCCAAGGTTAAAAATAAACTTTGGGGAACAGTTTTTCTTTCCATGTCTCTTAAGAGCAAATGTCATTACAACTAAGATCTGGAAACTAGACCTCGTAAACATAGTTCTGACTAGTTCAATAGACCCAGGATAAGAATCAATATTTCTAATGGTGACATATGTTAAGTCTCCTAAGCCATTTTGATTTTCTATAACCAAAAGAAAGTTTTTAAATTTTTTTTGAAAGACTGAATTTCTAAGCTTGTGAATGATAAAGTGACTATAGAAGTCTACCGTTTTCTCCTACAATATATACTTCTTACAATCTACAGCACTGAATGGGTTTGGTAATACACAGTTTGTTATATTTCAAGAAACGTTATAAACATAATTTAAAATTTTAACTGCTTTTAATACCTCATTATTTCCTAAGCAAAGAATTTTAAGACCATGTTTTTGAAGAACTGTATCTTGTTTCTATTTTATGCTAACATAAAGAGTTGGTTTATTAATGTAAATGGCTAAGTTCTTTGAATTGCTTCATCAGTAAGATTAATTTATTTTCTTTTAATTAGGTCCCTGTGGCTAATACTGGCTAGTAGTATTAGCATGTCCTGCACAGAAAGTGGAGCTTAGAGACTTCATACAGACTTCAGTCACATTTACATGCCCACAGCAATGGCATCAAACTGAGTGGTAGACAAGCCATAATTAATGGTATTGAATTATTAACATCCAAATTCTTTTTGAAATAAGATGAATGTCAGCCCCTCTTAATGATACTGTGATGTGGACAAATGTCACTGAATTTAATAGAGGTATCTGGTGCCTGAGGACAGTTACCTTCTCATTAGCCCTGTTGAGGTCTGCGATCAGGGCATCAACATTCTCCTGCAAGACTGCACAAAGCTCAGACCAAGAGAATTTATCCAGCATGCCTTCTGGTTGTTTTATGAGCACACAGCCTGCTATCAGGTGCTGGTACAAGGTATGAAGGAAGGTTAGCTTCTCCTGTGAGAAAAAGAAAAAGGAAATTAATTCCAGTATATAAACATTGTAAGAAGTAAAACACATAATATATATGGTAAATAATTTATTTCAAAAACTTGGGAAGGAATTAAAATACTCAAGTCTCAGAATATTATCACTTTGGTGACTTATTTTTTTTTTTACAATCAAAACTAGCATCAGAAAGAAACTGGGAATGGCTTACACTTAGTATTCAAAACCAAATTCTGAAATCTATAAGCCAGAAGACCAGAGTTCTGACCCAGCTCTGCTACTACTAAGGAGGTGGTCTTAGTGCGTGCATGTTCAGGCCTCAACTTCCTCAGCTGTAACAGAAGGAATCTGAACAAGTTGTTTCTAAGCTCTCCTAACTGAAAGTCTGTGTGGTAATTCTGTAATTTCATATTTACATTTGCTAAAACAGATGTTATTTTAAGTCAAAACACCATTACAGAGAGAAGTGTTACTCAACTCGGTCAGAGAAAACGTTACGCCAATATCTGTACTTCACAGGTACACAATTACTCAGCTTTCGCCCCCTCCAGAGATTCCAGCTTACTTACCACTTATAGGAAATCTATCCCAAGCCCCTTAGGCAAAGCAGACAGTGATATGAAAGATATGGAAGATGGGCTCATTTATTTTGCCCGCTTATAAATAAGTTCATATAGTGTTTGGCACAGGGGCATTTGTAGGTGTTCAAACACTACAAAGGAAGAATAAAAAAAATGGACATAGCTGTCCAAGCTATCCTTTCAAAACCGTCCAATTAGAACTATGTAGAAAAAGTTCTTTAAAATTATACTGCCATTACAATAACAAAACTATCCATTGTTTAATGACCTAGAAATACTCTGCTGTAGAAGTCAGTAAAAAGCTGATCCCATCTTACACACAAGGAAAATTTACTTACTAAAAAGCCCAATGCTGTCTTTATAAGGTGTTTCCCCAGTACAGTCCCAAAGAATGGAACTCAAGACAAAGGAACAGTGAAGCTGCAAAATGAATATTTTATGTAGATAAAATAAATTCCCTCGAGATTTTTTTAATATATGAGCAAAAAAAATTGTTTAAAGGCGAGATTTTAAGAGGGGAAAAATAGAAATTCTCATCTTCTGGATAAGAAAAACTGAATATATGTGCAGTGTTGCTCAGTTGGTTGAGTGGCATACCATGCACCAAGAGGTCACTGGTTTGATTCCCGGTCAGGGCACATGCCCAGGTTGCAGGATCCCAGTAGGGGGTGTGCAGGAGGCAGCTGATTGGTTTCTTTTCTCTCTCACTGATGTTTCTTTATCTCTTCCTCTCCTTTCCCCTCTCTTTAAAATCAATGAAAACATATTCAAATAGAAAAGAAAAACTGAATACAGCATAATTAGAAATTTGTGGGCAAAGTTTCTTTTGGGAGAAATTAAGATACACATATCTTAATTCTCTATATGCCACCTTACTTTTTTCCAAATACAACAATTTAAAAACAAAAGAAAATTAAATATGTGATTAAAATCATAAACTTGAGTTAGCATATCAGAAGTCTTCATAAATATGCTATGCCATTTTCTTTTTTAAGCAATTAAAGATGTCTTTTGCATTTTCAACTGGGCTGAGATGTTTAAAAATCTTATTAAATATAACTAAGCAAATGTAATGTTCAGTCACTTAAAATCTCCCCCTGCACATTTTGCCATTGAGTTCATCCTCAAAGATAATTCATTGTGTCGCCATTATGTCCTTTTTGCTTGGGCTGTGATAAACCATGCATGATAATCATCCATTTGGCGTGAAAAGAGAATCTCAAGATCCAAAATCAATTCACACATGTTGAACCCAACCACATTGTTGTAGACATGCTGACTTTACAATATAGTCAGGCTTCTAGTTTCCTTTACTTTAATCACTATCTGATGTGTAGAACAATTCCAGGCCCTTCATGTGGACACAATTTAAATCCCAGACTGCAAGAAGAGGGGAAGGAATGTTTCCTTTTTACGCTCTTGGCATGCATGTTCATATTTGTTGAAGTAATGAACTCAATATGCCGGACGACTCAGATAAACCAGTTTCACACTAGCCAGACTAGCTCCACATCCCCTGGGTAAAAGAACATATAATTCCATTCACCCAGCTCATACTATGAAAGTTTTGTCATCATACTTTAAGAAGTGGTTAATAAATGAAAATGAAAATGGTAAGCCACTCTCTAGGGCACCCAAATAAAGTTTTAATTTTGTGTGATTTGTTTTTTTCTAAATTTTTATATAAAGAGTAAGGAGACTGACTGTCTATTAAAGTAAATATTATTCCTGTTTTGCAAATAAAGAAACTCAGATGTGGAGAGACTAAGCTGTGCGACTTGTTCATACTCATAGTTTGTAAATAAAAGCCCCAGGACCCAAGTCCAGTTCTTTCTGATTAAAAAAACAAAAAACACATTCTTTCTACCATGCCTAGCTACTAACTACTGAAATCGAAAAAATAATTTTATCATTAGCAATCAGGCCAACCTTGAAAGGGCTGTTAGGATCATAGTTATTGAGATAGGTTACTTGTACAAGTGATAGAAGGGTTAATCTACATTACTTCTTCCTTGAAACAGGATGGCACAGAGTAATGGAGTGACTGATTTTGCAGCTGGCATGCATATTTCAAAATAATCGGCTCAGAAGAATTTTTTAATTAAGCCAAATAAGAGTAAAAACAGCCAGCTGAAGTATGTAAATTTATAAAACTGAGACTAGTGAAACGGCCATCTTGACTCAGGTGGTACCTCGGAGTCCTTGTGGAAAGCCTGGGAAAGCTTCTGCAGTTCACACTGGGACTGGGCCGCTTGTGCCTTCTCTTTCTCCCAGCAGTGTAGCACGTTCTGCAGCTCCACTTTTAAAGTGCCGACCAGAGCCTCTCTATCTGCACACTTACTGCGTAAATGACTCAACTCCTTATTGGCATCAGCCAGTTTATCCTGAAGGTCCTGGAGGAGACACCAAGAATAGAGGTCATATGATGGCGGGCCAATATAGGGGTGGGAGGCACAAATATAAAATCCACATGAAGATTTCCAAAACTTTACCATAAAAGAATCACAAAGGCAAGCATTTGTCAAAAACTATGTGTGTTTTTTTATTGAATATATTGTCTAAGTACAATTATTTTAGCTGTAAGATTAGAAAATTTGTTGTTTTAGCATTTAAACATAAAGTGTTAATAAGACAGCTTATTCCAAGAAGTTCTTTTCTTTCAATCCATTAAAAAAAATGATTTGGTAACCCCAAAACCTTTAAATACCATGTAAATAACATTTTAAGACTAAATCTTATACTTAATATAAGAACATTTCCTTCTCCATGAAATCCCAAATGCTAATACAAATCTAAAATATGTGGCATTAAATTCTGAACTATTTATTCCTTAAACTTAAATTCTATGAAGTATGTCAAGGACAAACGCAATATAAACCAACAACAACAACAAAAATCCAACACTGCTGAGCAACTCTGAGAGCTGCTTCAGTATAGTTCTGCAAAAACGTATTACATAAAAATGGCACAGAAAATAAAATAAACGATTTTCCTGGACCTGAGCCAGGTGTGGTCTTGGCCCATTACTAGGCATGACGTACGAAAAACAATGGCTCCACCCTAAAATGATGGAAACCGACTCCAAATACTGATGTGCTTATGTAAAATGTTTACTATGTGTCTAAGAGTAGACATTAAATCTTAAATTTGTAATCCATGGTATTATAATTAAGTCTGGGAAATAAATGTTTCCATTAATCAGAACAATTTCTAATCAAGTTTTATTTTTTAATGAAAAACATTCTTGTTACTTTGATCAATAATAAAAAATTAAAGTTGTATCCAAATGTACTTAATAATAAATAGGAAGCCATATTTTCAGATATCTCTATCATAAATACTTTTTATCATAAATATTTCCCTAAATAATTATATTTGTCTCTTAATACAAAGGAAAAAGTTTTATAAAATCAATACCTTTATATTTTTAGTGTGAGAGTCTATCTTCTGTTTGGTAGAATCAAGTTCAGTAGATGTCTTTTCCTTGGCATCATTCACACTGTTTAGCTGATAAAAGAAAATGTAAATAACTTTTTATATTTTTTAAGGATTGGTAACTCAAAAGCTAATCTTTAAATGTTTTTTATGCAGTTACTTAATATACACTTTTGAATAGTAATTAAGAGTCTTAAAAATTTCTTTTGGTTAACTAGGTAATTTCTGTCACAAGCTCACATGGTTAAAAAGAAAAGAAAGCATTCAAGCTTAAAATGTCAGTGATATTACTGTGTTTTCACTAGATGTCAGACAAAGGATTTCATTCTCACTATAAACAAATATAACTTTATTCTTAAAATCCTTCTGGACCAAAATGCCAGAAGCAGTGGCATCTATAAGAAAAGAAAAAAGGACAGAGCAGAAGACTGCTCTTTCCATACATCATGAGGGTATTCACTGGTCTCTCACTCCATATGACAACTTCAGGGTCGGTCACATGCAGTCCTACTGGGAAGGCTTGTGGCAGGTCATCAGTTGGTCCTGCTCTGCTTGTGATTTATTTTCTTTGACAGTTCATTCTTCTTTCTGTCAGACTGCTCTTTTTGCTTTCTTTGCAGCCACCCCCTTGGTCTCCCCACTGCTGTCTCTGGCACTGGTTCACAACAAAGCGCATTACTAAGCCAAAGCCTGCTGAGCCGACTTTTCAACTGTGCTGAGGATCATGTGACATCCATCCTCCCAAATAACAATTCGCTGTGGGTAATATGTTCCTAGTTACCCTGCAGCTTCCAGTCCGAGGCCTCAGAAGAGTTTCATAAACTACTAACAATATAGGTTGTCTTGTCTCACAGGGAAAGACTTAGCAATATTTATTCTCTATAGAAATTTAATTATTTCAATAGTCACTTTCTTTTATGCCTTTTGAACAATTGAGAAGGCTCACTTTTCCTTCTTTATTCACCTTCTTAAACTAAAGTAAAATAAGCCCCTTCTGAAATGTGAACTGTAATAGTTTCATAGTCTTCATATTGTATGAATGAAACAGATGAACAGAAGGATAAACATTAAATTTCATGCTATGTTGTTTGTTTTTGGTTCAAACAATGTCTGTTGTTTTACTAATTGTATTTAATGTAATTACTTTATATTCTCTAATTTGACAAAATGTAACTAAGCAAACTCTTCAATTTTTAAAGCACAGATTCATTAAATATTTTAATACCCGAGAAAATTATCAACCCACACATTAAATAATACAAATGAGATGATAAACAGAAGCATGAGCTTTTTCAATCGGCAAACTAAAAAACTTCCAGGCTGCATCAAAGAGACAATTGTTTTTAAAAACTTATATCAACACTTTACTCACTTTAAAGAATGAAAACTAACATCTCTTCTTTATTCAGACTTCTACAATCTGTAGAAATCTTAACCTAAAATATTAACATCTAAATTTCCACTACCTATTGCAAATTCATAAAACCACATTAAAATTTAAATATAACACATATTAACTGAAATGACTTGCATAGCTTTTATATTAAATTAAAATAGATTTTGAAGTCCAAGAGTAGCAGAGTCTTTGTAACTTTGAAAATAAGAGTGTGACCTAAGTTACAAAAACATAAATGAGACACGACTTTAGGCCACACTTAAAAGAACAGTGACAGACAATTTATTATTTTTTATATCTGTGAAGCTGCCAAGTCAATATTCCCAATTTTTTTGACCTTTGTAACAAGCAAGGGATACGTACTGCTGCAGGCCGAAGGCTATATGTGTGGAGCCAAACAGTGCAAGTGTTACCTCATTAGATGTATCTTCCAGCTTGTTCTGGTAATCTGTCAAGGTACGCCTCAGAGTCTCAAGGACAACAGAGAAGCTGGGAGGTTTAGCTTTGTCTTTGTGGACGCCTAGAGAAAAACTTAGGATGAAAAGTATACCCTTCACATTACAAGGAGACAAAAGCAAAGCAAACAGTAACAGAGATATTACAATTAGAGCTGAAAAGACATTAAGAAATACTGCATTGAATCATTCTTCAGAGTGCACTGCTGTATAGTCAAATATTAATAGTCTTTCTAAACAAGTGGTCAAATTAAGTTCTAATTTATGGCCACTTCATACCTTATAAGGCCCACTCTATAGTCAGTAGTGAACTCTTTTTTTTCCTATCTCCTAAGTAACCAAAGTGTTTGTACACACCTGATATCTAACAATTAAATGAACAGTCTACACTAACATTGTTTTGGGAGTTATGTACACTTACTTTGGTCCTTGTGTTTCTGATCAGTCAGGCCTATTTAGCTAAAATAATAATTTCTGAACCCAAGGGCACATAATTTTCTGTTATGCTTGGAAATATTTTTCAATCCTTAAAATTCTCAAGTTACAATTTAAAATAATGAATATGTTATTATCTACATAGGCCCACATCATGTTTCAATTAAAACCCTTAAAACTGATACTCCTTGTAAAAATATGAGTATTTCCGTATTATGCCCTCAAACTATTTTAATTTTGTTAGGCTTTTTAGTTGAGCTAATCAAGGTCACATGGGAAAATGTAGTTCAAAATATTAATCCAAAATAATCAAAAGTTTAGTTTCAAAAACCACTTTAAATTGATTGCTTATTGTACTATGCTTTGTTAAAAAAAAAGTAGCAAATTTTAAAACATACTTATTACAAATATATTTTATCCTATTATTTCTCCCCATAATATACATTCTAAATACTTCAATAGATAAGAAACACATTTCAACAAAGATAATTGTTTTAAAAGCATTCATAGGATATGTTTTATTATTCACTGATTCATTCAATCAACTAATTTACTGAATTATTAATATGTACTAATCCTAGGCATTAGGCACATGGAAGTAAACAAGATTGGTACAGTCTCTGTGATCACAGAATTTACAGTCTAAAAAGAGGAGAGACAGTAAACAAATAATTATATAAAATCATACATCCATTCTTCAAGTATGCAATTGTAGAACTTAGGGGGGAATAGGGAAGAACACAGTAAGAAAGGAAAGAAAGGAAAAAAAGGAGGGAAATATTCGGTCAATGATAGACCAACTTTATTCACCTCAGAGTATTGATGATTTTTAGTATTTTAATCTTAGACAAGATCTTATAAATAAATTTATTACATTCATCATAGTATAATTTAAATACTATCTTAGTATGGATACACCTCAGATTTTCCTAAACAGAAGAATATAAACTTAAAAAACAAAGGTAATATGGAAACAACACATATCCCAGCCAGGAGCGGGAAAAATGACACTGCCGTAAACCGAATAATGGAGAAGATAATAGTCTATAATGACTATGAGTTTAAAAGACAACTCATTAAAAATTTTATTAAAGGTCTTACCAAATATATATTTTTAAAATTGCTCTTTTGCACAAGATTTTAAAAAGTAATATATAATTCTTTTCTTTTGCACTACACAAGTAGGCCATGAATAAATCATTAAAGGACACTAAAATCTGCTAGCATTATAAGAAGGGAGAAAACTTCCTCTTAAAAATTCAGAAGAATAAAATCATCTTAATATGAGTGTTGAGGGGTGAGGAACAAAATGCCCTCTCCTAACTGACCCATACACATTCTTATATTCTGCATAAAATAAAGTTTCATTTCTTTGTCTGAAAATGTTTATGCAATAAAGTTCAGTTGAAATACAAAGAATGTTAATTGTTATTTGGGAGGATGGATGTCACATGATCCACATCCATTACAAAAGACTAGTGACCTGCAATAAATAAATAAATAAATAAATAAAGACTAGTGGCCCAGTGCACGAAGTCATGCACATTGAAAGGAAATTAATTAGAAGAAATATTTTAATATCGCTGTCCACCCTTTCTCTATAATAGAATTCATGATCGACAATGACAGATTGAAACGCACGCATGCAACTGGCGCCAGCGAGAGCTTTATATATATTGGCGCCAGTGAAAGCTTTATATGTATCGTGCAAGCACAAGCCAACGTTTCTTTTTAAACTAGAGGCCTGATGCATGGATTCAGTGGGGTCCCTCGGCTGGTCTGCGCCCTCTTGCAATCCAGGACCCCTTGGGTGATGTCGGAGAGCCAATTTCAGCCCGATCCCCACAGACCAGGCCAAGGGACCCCACCAGTGCATGAATCCATGCACCAGGCCTCTAGTATGCATAAAAGATCTTTAGTTAATCTCTTCCCACCCTCCCTTCTTCCCTCTTCCCTCTGAGATTCATCAATCTGTTCCTTGTTTCCATGCCTGTGGTTTCCACTCCTGAGTTGAGCATCTGCCCCCTGATGGTCAGTGTGCATCATAGCTACCAGTTGGTCGGGCGGTTGGACAGCCGGATAGACATAAGGTGGGTCACTTAGCCTTTTATATATATAGATACTTACTGGTCCCTTTACATGGCAAAATGCTTATAAATAAAAAGAAAGGATCACTCAGGACCTTACTGACTAATTTAATTTAATTTAATAATAGTCTAATCACTGCACTATGGCCACCCAAAAAATAGGCTATTAAAGTTTTCCTATCAAAGTAAAGTCTAAAAAAATTTTTTTAATAGCGGTCATAAATGGCTTTTCAAAAGTCAAAGTCCAAATGAACAAAAGAATGCTTCAGAACTCTTTGTATTTCAGTAACAACAACTGAAAATCTTCTGGGTTTGTTTGTCCCTCACCCTGTATGTGTGTGTCTCTTAGATGGGCACCAGCTTACATTTTCACATCATCCTGCCTGTTTCAATCTCTCTCACTTTTAAGTACATTTCAACCCTGGATATATCCCGGTAATCTTTTCAAGCTCACAGGAGGGAGCAGGGCATAAGAAAAGATTCCAAGCCCTCTATTTAAATGTTTCCCTTTAGACAATCTCAAAAACTAAGTATTTTTACATGACTCAGATAAACCACTATTTTTCAAGTTAGTGTTATTACCTCAGTAATCTACCATTCCACAATAGAAACAGTAAGTTGCAATGAATGAGGTGACTCTATCTCCCCGACCTTCTCAAGCATTGTCTTACCTACTACTTTAGTCTCCTGAAACACCCCTAAAGGGAAGAATTAATGGAGAGAGAAGATAAGACAAAGGACTGAGCTTAAAAAAAAAAAAAAGTATGGGTTCTCAAAGGAAAAATGAGGATGGGTTCTCAAAGAAGCATGCAAACCTTTACCAGGATAATCATGCACTAGGGAAGGGAAGCTAACTGCACTTACAAGGGTAACTGGACACTAAAATGCTACTGTGGTTCACTAATTAGGGTAGGAATTTATAGAGGTCAGGTGATTAACTGAGTTTTGGCTAAGGTCTGTCTCCAGTGGGCCTAGAAGATACTTGAACCCACCTCACAGTTATGTCCCCAGTTTGGAATGGATAGTTAGAAAAGACAAATGCAGAAACTGGCACACTATCCATACTGGTTACCTGACCCATGGAGAGAGGGACTTACAGGGGATAAAAAGCAAATGGAAGTTACCTAAGTTACTCTTACCTAGGAAAATAATAAGTTAAAAGCAATACCACATTCCTTGAGTGACTACAGAGATTAGTGCCTCTTATAAGGATTTAGAAGATAAAAGGATGGTTATTCCAACCACACCAGCATTCAATTCACCTATCTGGTTTCTGCAGACTATAGATGGATGTTAGAGAATGACAGTAAATTACTGCAAGCATAATCACATGTAACTCCAATTTAGATGCAGTTAAAGATGTAGTTTTTTTTTAATGATGTAGTTTTGTTGTTAGAGCAAATCAGTACATTTCTTGACAACTTAGAATGAAGCTATTTCTTTTATCCTATTAATAAAAACCACCAAAACAGCTTATTTCAACTGACAAGGCCAGCAATATACCTTGACTGCCCTACCTCAGAGCTACAGCAACTCTAGCCCTCCATCATAATCTAGTCTGTAGAAATCTTGATCAACTCTCCATTTCAGACATCACATGTTCCACTTAGCTCTCTACCAAGACATCATTCTGACTGCTCAAATTTAAGCAAGTCAAGTTTGGCAGGTCCTTAGAGGTGAAGCTAGTGTGAACTTTTAAGATTTTGGAACAGAGCAAGCCATCCTCTACAAATAACTGTTCTCCTCTTGAAAATCAGCTTTAGACTTGACAGGCTACCAGTCCTCAGCAGATGCTGCATTCATGGCCACCATTTTACCATGAGTTGCCCATCATAAAATGGTTATTGTCTGATCTACCAACCCATAATCTGAACGTACACAACAGCACTCTTTCATAAAGTGAAAGTGTATATACAAAACTGGGTCCAAGCAAGTCCTGAAGGCACACGTAAGTTGCAGGAGCAAGTAGTACAGATTCCCATGAACCCTATTCTTGTTACATTGCTTGCTCTCTCTTAACCCAAATCCTGGACCCATGAAAAGTTTCCTGTGATCAGTTGGCTAATGAAGAAAAATATGGGCTTCATATATAGATGGTTCTGTATGATAAGCTGACACTACTTGAAAGTAGACCGTTGCAGCACTATAGCTCCACTCAAAGGTGACCTTGAAGGACAGTAGTGAAGTAAAATCCTCCCAGTAGATAGAACTTCAAGTAATAAACCTAATTGCCATTTTTCCTGAAATGAGACATGATCAAAGGTAAAAAATATACACCAACTTATGGGTGGTAGTTAACAGTTTGGCTGAATAGTCAGGGACTCAAAGGGATCACAACTGGAAAACTGGTAACAAGGTAGTCTAGGCAAGAATATGTGTGTGGATAGACTTCTTCAAATGGTCATTATGCCCAGATCAACTTCAATATCTTAATAATCAGGAGACCAAGAAGAAGCATTCTGTGGATGTCAGCCAGCATCTTTTCCCAGCCACCACTGTCCATACAGCAACAGAGTCATGGATGAAAATGGAGTCATGGCAGCAAGGATGAATAATACATGAGCCCAGCAACATGGACTTCCATTCACCAAGACTGACAGGATTACAACCCCTTTTGAATGTCAAACCTATCAATAGCAAAAACAAACACTAAACCCATGGCCTGGCATTATTCTCTAGGTGGACCAGCCAGCCACTTGGTGGCAAAGCTAATTATACTATGTCACTTCCATCATGGAATGAGCAATGCTTTATTCTTACTAGGGTAGAATTACTCTAGATATAGATTTTTCTTCCCTGGTCATAATACTTCTGCTGAAATCAACATCTATGAATTTATAAAATACCTTGGTCACCATTATGTATTACACATAGCACTGCTTCTGACTAGGGAACTCAATTTGATAGCAAATTAAGTATGGAAATGGTCTAATTTTCATAGAATTCCTGTGTTTCTCATCCCTCAGAAGTAGCTGGCATACAGAATAGCAGAATGGCCTTTTGAAGATTCATGGTGCTCGATAGATGGCAACACTCTATAGGACACGGATAATACCCTTCATGATATAGTATGTGCTCTGAGCCAGCAATTGATACATGCTGTGTTTCTCCCATAGACAGGATTCACAGATCCTGGAATCAAAGATTGGAAAAGGGAGTGGCTCATCTCACTATTACATCTAATGGTCCACTAGTGAAATGTCTGCTTCCTATCCCGGAAACTATGGGCTCTATTGGTCTAAATCTTAATTCCCAAAGAAGAAAGGCTTCCACCATGGGACACAGCAGTTAACTCCATTGAAATGGAAGCTGAGAATGTCACCTGGTTATTTCTGGGCTCCTTATGCCAGGAAACCAAATAACAAAGAAGGTTCTTCTGGACCAGAATAATTAGTCTTGATTATCAAGGGAAAATTGGTCATAAGAAATGGTATGTCTAGAATGCAAGACATCCCCTGGGGCACCTATTAGTACATTCATGTTCTGTGATAAAAGTTAATAGACCAACAATCCCACTTTAGGGAATACATCCAAAAGAATTGAAAGCAGGGTCTTGAAAAGATATTTGTACATACATGTTCATACCAGCACTACTCATAATAGCCAAGAGGTGGAAGCAACCCAAATTTCCATCAATGGATGAATGGATAAACAAATGTGATATATACATACCATGGAATGCTAGTAAGCCTTAATAAAGGAAAAACTCCTGTCACATGCTATAACACTGGATGAACCTTCAGGACATTATGCTAAGTGAAACAGAACAATCACAAAAAGACAAATACTGTATGTTCCTACTACATGAACTAAAGTAGTCAAATTCATAAAAACAGAAAGTATGATGGTGGTTATTGGCAGCTGAAGGAAGAGAGAAAAGAAAATGTGATGGCAAATTTTGTGTGTAAACTTAACTGGGCCACGAACCCAGATTTTTTAGTTAAACATTATTACTGGCACTAGCCGGTTTGGCTCAGTGGATAGAGTGTCAGCCCTCAGACTGAAGGATCCTGGGTTCGATTCCAGTCAAGGACATGTACCTTGGTTGCAAGCTCAATCCCCAGTCAGGACCATGCAGGAGGGAACCAACTGATGTGTCTCTCTCACATCCATGTTTCTCTCTCTATCTCTACCCATTCCTTCCACTCTCTCTAAAATAATCAATGGAAAAATCTCCTCAGGTGAGGATTAACAACAACAAAAAGAGTATTTCTGTGTGTGTATACAAGGATGTTTCTGGATGAGACTGACATCTGAATCAGTAGACTGGGTAAATCAGATTGCCCTCCCCAATGTGGGTGGGACTCATCCAATTCTTTGAAGGCCTGAATGGAATAAAAGGCTAAATAAGAAGGAATTCTTTCTCTCTCACTGTTTCAAGCTGGACATCAGTTCTTAGGACTTCAGAGTCAGACTGGAACTATACCATCAGCTCGCCTGAGTATCCAGTTTGCCAAAGATTTTGGATTTCTCAGCCACCATAGCCATGTGATTAATTAATTATCCCATTAAAGAATGTTGAGTATTCTCAGTTATGTCACTCCCTTGGATTTCACAAACTTAAGCTATGACCACAATAAAGTAGGGCAAGTTTGTTTTGTAAACTTAAGTGAATTTGGAGAAGGAAAAAGAGAAGAAATTGGCAAATGACACCAAAAGAGACCATGACACCATGTGCTGCTGTTATAGGCATTCTTAGCTTCTCTGTAACATTAATCTCGTTGCTAAAATGCACCAGCCATGAGGTTCACCAAAACAATTAAAATTCTCAAGAAAATACAAGTTTGAGGCAATAATCCTTTATTAAAAGAAGAGAGGGCAGTTTCAGGGACTGCTGCTGAAAAAATCTTATCCTGATTTTCCCAACAGCAATCCCTGAAACTGCCCAATTTCCAGGTGATATACACATGCCTAAAGGCATCAAACACTGTTACTATTATTTTCTAGGGTACCTTCAGCCACTCCAGCAGAAAGAAAAGACATACCTCTGGAACAGTACAAATGACTTCCACAAGGGAAGAATTTCCTCCAGCTGCCAAACTGGAGGGCTCCGTCTCAGTCAACACAAAAGTCAATCACCCTGAGGAGGAGCCAAGACTGAGACATAACAAAAACTTACTTTTATGAACCAAATGAAGGAAAAGTCACATTCTATAAGTTTGCTAGCATCCTCAGGTAGAGGTGAAATTGTATTAGAAGAAACACTCGAGGCAGAAATACTACTTGGATTCAAAGTAGGAAAAGATTTCTCCCTATACGCATCCTACTATAAGAATTTCCATCAGGAAAGAAATGAGATATGAGAAACTAGAGTACTTCAACTTCAGTGGAAAGTAGAAATAGGAAAAAAAAAAATGACCCTGATCAAATAAATTGAGGCTATCTTGTCTAATGAGAGTAGGCAATTAAGGTGACATTTCTATGATCCATGTAAGATTGTACATCTTTTCTTGAAGGTTGTTCTTCCAGGTGACTCTGTGTAGGTTGCTACCCAAAAAAACTGCTGTAATTTATAAAGAGTCTATGGCTATCTTTATAACCTCAAATATTTAATGCAAATGTAATATAGACCTTCAATCTGATATTAATTCAATCACACTTTTATTCATTCACATTCAAAAAATATTTTTGAGTGTCTGTTTTGCACCAAGTATTGTCCTAGCTGTTTAAAATACATTAGTACCATATTTTCCGGCGAATAAGATGACTGGGCGCATAAGATTTTCCTGGGTTAAAAAGTCGTCTTATACGCTGGAAATACGGTAGTGACAAATCTAAAATATAAACCATTCTCATGATCACTTGGGAAAAATATATACCGTATTTTCCAGCATATAAGACGACTTTTTAACCCAGGAAAATCTTATACGCCCAGTTGTCTTATACGCCGGAAAATACGGTAAATAAAAGAGATAAATATCCTTGCCCTCATCTATAAAAATTAACCTGTGATGGTTAGTTTTATGTGTCAACTTGACTGGGCTAAGGATGCAATATAGTTGATTTGTCTAGGTTTGTCTGTGAGGGTATTTTGGAAGAGATTCGCATTTAAATAAGTAGAGTGAGTAAAGAAGATTTGCCCTCACCAATATGGGTGGACATTATCTAACCCATTGCTCCCCTACTCACCCTCCCCCGCAAGAGAACAAAGACATGGAAAAAGAGCAAATTCTCTTTCTTCTTGAGATGAGACTTCCATCTTCTTCTACCCATGAACATCAGAGCTCCTGGTTCTTGGGCGTTCCTACTCCAGGACTTATAAACCCTGGATTATACCACCAGCTTTCCTGGTTCTTCAGCTTGCTGAGGACAGATCATGGGATTTCTGAGCCTCTGTAACTGAGCTATTCCTATAATAAATCTCTTCATATGTATATCTATATGTATACAGGTAGATATAATATATATTATATAAGGTATATAAGCTATATAAGATATATATATTTCCATCTATACACATGTATATATTTATCTATACTAATAATAGAGAAATATGCAAATTATCTGTTACAGCGTCATGTCACGACCAGATTAGCAGGCTGCATCCCCGCCCTCTGCTCAGGCAGCTGCAAGGCCCGGGGTAGGATAGGATATGATAGGAGGGGATAAGAAAGGAGAGGGAGAGGAAGGCAGGCCTGCATGCAGACAGGCTGAGAGGAGAAACAGAAATACAGAAAGGGAACAAGAAAAAGATGCAGGAATGGAAAAGGGAAGGAAACGCGGGGCTGCAGGCGGGAGGGGGTGGTGACCACAGGGGACAGGGGGGCCAGGGAGGGGAGAGGAGCAGGTGTGCCTGGCGAGGGGCAGGAGCCCCATCCAGATATGTGAGGAGGGCGGTGGCTCCTGACGCTGGCCATTGGCAGGAAGGCACCCATGGGTCCAGGACAGAGTGGTGGACGGTCCGAGGCCTTCTGCGCAGCATCCGGGCCACACGGGCCTCAGCCACCCTCACTGGGCCAGGCATCCCGGGCAGGGAATGGGAGCAGGATGGCAGTGGGGAGGCCGGGGAAGGGGGGGCGGTGAACACCTGGCTGTTAACACCGCCCCACCCTGAACAAAAGCTTTAAGAAGGGAGGGAGGGAAGAACTTTATCAAGGAGTCAGTAGAGAGCAGAGTTAAAGAAGGAAGAGGATGTATGAGTGAACTATAGGAGCTATAAGGAAAATCAAGTATAGTTGTGTACTGGGGACAGATTTTAAAAGTAGGAGTCAGAAAAGAAAAAAGATTAATGATAGTGAATAATTAGGCAGGTAGATAGATAGATATTAAAACAGTGGAAGTAAGTAGAGAAGAATGTATGGGAAAGGTAGGATGAGAGAGAAAGAGGGAGGGAAGAAAAGTTTTAAAGGGGAGCCGGGCCCTAACCGGTTTGGCTCAGTGGATAGAGCGTCGGCCCACGGACTGAAGGGTCCCAGGTTCGATTCTGGTCAAGGGCATGTACCTTGGTTGCGGGCACATTCCCAGTATGCACATCAGTATGTGCAGGAGGCAGTTGATTGATGTTTCTCTCTCATCGATGTTTCTAACTCTCTATCCCTCTTCCTTCCTCTCTGTAAAAAATCAATAAAATATATTTTTTAAAAATAAAAATAAATAAATAAAGGGGAGCCGGTAGAGCTTAAAAGGAGAATGGGAAGAAGGAAGAAATGGAGGGGGGAGCAAAGCAGGTCTGAGGGAGGAAGTGAAGAAAAAAATTAAGGTGGGAAGGAAGGAAAATGGGAGGGAGGGTGGGAGTAAAGATAAAGGAAAGAAGGAATGTGGGGAGGGAGGGAGGGTAGGAGAAAGATGGGAAGAAGGATGATGGAACAGAAGTAGGAAATAAGAAGGAAAGAAAAGTTCATAAATAATGAGTCAGTAGGAAAAACATATTGAAAATAAAACAGAGCTCTGGAGCTCAATTTTAAAGTATAAGGAATTTAATTTTATGTCCTTTTTAAAGAATATAATAGAGTCAGAAAACAACTAAATAATTCAAGGCTGACAGTATGGCAAAAGACAGCTGAAGTAGAAAAGTAAAAGTATTTAAGTCAAAGCTACTATAGCACATATAATGGCATAAGCATAAAAAATTAAGGAAGTAGAAATGGAAACATTCATTAGACAATTAATGCTTTTGCTAGTTCCCAAAATATAACTACCTAATATACAATTTTATAGTTTTTTATCCTATTAAGTGCACTGATACTAAAACCAAAATATTTTACCTAAGCATTTTTATCTAGAGAGAATATATATGGAAACAGGAAATGAAGGAGAAAACTAGCTTGGAAAGCAACATGTAGAATACGCAGTGTTGCAGCCTGTGTCCTACAAAACCTTTTGAATGCGTGACCTTTAAGTTGCTGAAGGTTGCTTCAGAATTTGGCTCCGTTTGATCGAAACATCTGCTTCCCTTGCAGGTATACTGTAAGGACTTTTCTCTCAGTTGGATTCAGAACACAGCAAGTGAGCCCTTGTCTGTCCAATCACACAGACCCCGATACTTGTAAATCAAGTTCTGGGAGGACAACAGCAGGTCCACATTCCGTCACCCTTTCTCAGCCAGCCAGGCCAACTGACTGCTGTGAGGACTGCTCTTATCATGTCATCAAATCAAAACATGTTGAGATGAGGGACCATAAGAGGCATCTGCAGAATTCCCAAAATGCAGTGACTTTGGAACACTGACAGATGCATCTGTCATTTTATACCTTCAACTAACCTGATGTACACTGGCCCGACACAGTAAAGCTGTCCAAGATCGATTCCAATTCTTTCACGTTATTTTCACATGTCTCTACTAGGAAGGCCTGGTGCTTCTTAGCCTTTTAATTAAGAAAAAAATTACACATAATAAGGTCATGCATAAGAGCTGCAGATTTTGTGTGTGAACATACATAGCACAATTAAGGATAAACAAGCTAATAATAACCCCATTCAAGTCCATTATTAATAAACCTCTTTCTGTCTCACTCATGCCTTTTACTTGGCTTAATGTAACATTAGATAAGGTCTTACTTAACAATTTTCTGAGGCCTTTGTGCCTGGCACTATTCTAAGTATTTTTTACATAGTAATTCTTTTTATTCTTACAACAACCCTATGAGGGAAGGGCCTTGAGTATACCAATTTTACAGATAAGAAAACTGAGACACAGAGAAATTAAAGAACACTGTAAAAGATCATGCTGGCATTCGTGTGACAAACTGCCAGACGGTGGTCAAGAATGAATGTAGTAAGACCAATTAGAAGGACCTGTGACAGTCTACTTAAGAGGTGGTGGAAGCTTAGGCTACGGTCTTAGCAGTAAAAAAGGGGTTTATACACTGGAAAGATACCAGAAGGTAGAATGGCCAGACCTTGGTAACATTGTTTTGGGTTAGATGATGTTAATTGGGCCGGGCCGGGATTGGATTGGATTGGATTGGATTGGATTGGACTGGACTGGACTGGACTGGACTGGACTGGGCCGGGCCGGGCCGGGCCGGGCCGGGGCCGGGCCGGGATGGGATGGGATGGGATGGGATGGGATTGGATTGGATTGGATTGGATTGGATTGGATTGGATTGGATAAGGCTGGGAAAGTGCTCCGATGAAAGGAGGGCCCAAGACTGATCCCAAGTTTGTAGGCTAAGAGAACTGGGCCAATTTCAGTAGATGAGTGAGAACAGTGAAGGTGAAAAAGGTCTTATTTTGGCTGTTTTTGTTTGCTTATTTTTGTTTGTTTGCTTGCATGCTTGCTTGTTTTGGGCAGGAAGTACCAGTCATGAATTCTATTTTTTTTTAATATATTTCATTGTGTTTTTTTTTACAGAGAGGAAGGGAGAGGAATAGGGAGTTAGAAACATCGATGAGAGAGAAACATCCATCAGCTGCCTCCTGCACACTCCCTACTGGGGATGTGCCCACAACCAAGGTACATGCCCTTGACCGGAATCGAACCTGGGACCCTTCAGTCTGCAGGCCGATGCTCTATCCACTGAACCAAACCAATTAGGACATGAATTCTATTTTGATCATATTACAATGGAGGTACCTTTAACACACTCCCAGCAAAAGCACAATAAATAAATATTTTTGAACTAACAATGAACAAGTAAGGTAGAAAAATATGGGATGCATCTGGACATAATGGTGCAAAGCTCAGTAGAAAGAGCAGGGATAGGTTTGGAAATCATCTACAGATATCACCTGAAGCCTGCCTTGAGAGTGTCTGATGAGGACAGAAAAGAGCTTTTTTTTTTTTTTTTTTTTTTTTTTGGTGTACGGGATGACTCTGCAACCAAATAAGCCACCTGGCTAGGCTCTTAATAGCTTTTTGATGAGCAAGAAATTCTAGCATGAAAGCAGAACATATCGCCTAAATAAACAAAACCCTTGGGTTAAAAACAAAGTGCCAACCAAAGATAAAATACTAAGTTTCTAATTTTTGATTAACATGTTTTACCATGTGACATAAAGAATAAGTTTAGCGCCCTGACCAGGTGGCTTGGTTGGCTGGAGCATTGTACCATACAACAAAGAGTTGAGGGTTTGATTTCCAGTCATGGCCCATGCTTAGGTTGCAGGTTTAATCCCCATTTGGGGCACATGCAAACGCAGCCGATCAATGTTTCTCTCTCATACAAATGTGTGAACTTTTGAAACAGTTCTGAACATTTTTTAACTCTAGTAAGTGTCTGAACTTCTAACTTGAATATATTTTAAGCCATTACAAAGGAATTCTGAGTAAAAACAGGGGCGCATTGGAACCTGTAATCAACATCACATCCATTTGCTCCACAGCTCTCGCCTTTTCATGCTATCTTCCACCTAGTACCTACCACTGCATACCCAGCGCATTTGTAAGGTCTGAATGAGAGCTTTTCCTTTGATACTATTATGATAGCTAATATCTCATATAATAAAATGTCACCCTCCCTTATGTACCTTTACAATTAATTTATTTTTCAGTAGATGGTACCTTCCAATTTGAATAAAGGGCCTTGACATACCCCTTCTTCTCTCTCTCTCTCTCTCTCTCTCTCTCTCTCTCTCTCTCTCTCTCTCTCTCACACACACACACACACACACACACACACACACACACACACACACACTAGCATTTTACTTTTTCACAGGTCAAAAATGAGATTTGAATTTTCAGGTACTTAATAATTTATGTAAAAATAAATTTCAAAAAGCTTTATACTAACATTATAAATTTAGAAAGCCAGCCATGTAATAAGCATTTAAATACAAATACACATTTTTAATGAATATTACTTAATATTGAATTTTTAAGAAACATTAAGAGAGACAGAAAGTGATATTTACATTATCAAAAACAATGCTCATGTATAAATACTATTATTCTGGGTGAAAACAGGAATTAACAAATTTTTAGTAAAATTCAGAATAGAATATTTTTAGCCCAATAGTTTCAAATGCCTCCTGTAAAACCAGAAGCATGTCCTTCTAAAGCAAACCTAATAGATTATTTAAAGCAAAATATTATCAAGAAGCATTAACTTTACCACAAAGCATGGCAATCAAAGCACTTTCCCAAATTCTATCTAATGCTAGCAATCACTATCATTATATAATAAGCCAAGCCCCAAAGTATAGGGGAAAAAAAAAAAAATATATATATATATATATATATATATATACACACTTGACCATTTTCAATCACAGTTCTTTAGAGAATAAAATATGCTTTGAGCAAAACCTCATGAGAACTAGAATTCCCTTTCCAATATATGGTCTCTCCTAGAGCTGTAACTAAATATTACTGAGTGGCAGAAAAACAAATCTCAAGAAATGATGGGCTTAAAAAAATTTCATTGTAGAAAGCACAAAGCAAGTTCTAATAATACCAATTTGAAAATGATAGCTCCCCAGCTTCAAGAGAAGCAGATAAAAAACTCACAGTAATGACTAAAAATCCAACCGATCTGCTGAGCCTCTGGACCTTAATAAGCATGATCACTGAGCAGCATCAACTAGAAATTCTGTTTTATTTGGTGCTTGATTAAATTATTATTAAACTCATAGGTTTTGAAATTAATAGTTCAATTTTAATCAAAACTTTTTAAAGTCAAATTCAATACTGTATAACACAGAATACAAAACTAATTTTGTTAAATCCTTAGGTGTCCAATGTTGAAATTCTATTAATTCTGTGACATTAAAGATAATAATATACTATTCATTGACTAATCATAACTTTAATTATTAATTTCATTAATATAAAAGCACAATTAAAGTCGGCTGGGTTTTAAATTTTTGACTTTTCCAAAATTATGTTCTATATTTGTATTATATCTCTTGACACTGGGGAGCTATCATTTTCCAACTGGTTTATTAATACCTTGTGTATCCTAACCAAGATGAACTCTATGACCTCGTCCAGCTTTAAAAAGCTGTAATATACTATATTATACAACTGTTATTACTTTTTTTTTACAATTGTTATTTCTAAGTCTCAAAACTTCCTTAAGTCTTTGCATATTATTAATACCTTTATCTCACTAGCAAACCTATAGAGGAAAGAGGCTTTAATCTTCTCTTGCAATGCAACAGAGAAAATAAAAACTAAGACTTGAATAATGACCATGAACATGACCTAAACTAGAAAACAAGCTGTTACCTCAAAGGGAGAGAAAAATTACCTGTAGGTAATTGCTGCTTCCCATCTATATTCTATAAAATACTGGAACTATTATGTTCAAAAGAAATATGACTATGGGAAAGACACACTAGGGTACATAGGATCATGAAATGTCATTAAAACAAAGTTTCATTTCCAAAACAAAAGGTAAAAGCTTCCTAAGTCATTTTCTCTTCGGTCAAAACCAATTATGAATTCAAAGCAAAAATAACAGCTAGACTTTGAGAATGCAGAAATAGAAAAACTCCATTTTCTGTGGCTTAAACTTCTTAATTTGATAGATATCTCTTCATAGAACAAACTTTAAAAACCCGCTCCCAAAAGCCACTAATCTATTGAAAGGAAAAAAAGGCAATATAGGAATACGTACAACAAAAATAATTTTAGGAAAAATTATAGATTTTTTTATTTTAAAAATTGTACTTATTATTTAGTGTAATACTATTTTCATTAAATAAATTTTTATTAAATAATTTTAAATTTTCTTACTATAGTGAGGTAGAGAGGTAGAGAACAACAGTTCCAATTAGCATAAAACAGAGCAAGTTAAAAGAGAAAGCTAATCATAGTGAAGGAAAAAAAGAGGAGGAAAAGAAAACAGAAAGATGGAAGAAAATAAGACATGAAGCTAGAGGTTTAAGAGAAAAGAAAAAATGAAGAGAAAACTATAAATAATTAGGTTGAACCATATAAACTGCAAATCACTTAGGCTGCAAGCTGAAAAAGTTTTTTGAACATCCCTTTAGCTCCTCAGCAAGGAAGTATTCACAGATCTTCAACTGCTTTTAGTAATGCATCAAGCTTTGAAGAAACAACCCACTATCTTCATCACTATGATAAAACTATAGTGCTTTATAGGATGACTGCCAAGGGCCCAAACAAGCAGAAAGAAGTTGCTAGTAAGCTACAATTTGCCTTATTTCAGATCATTTACCAACTTGTCAATGTTAAAAAATGAAAACCTGTTGGCACCAAGTAAATTTTTTCAACCACAAAGCACCCATACCCTCAGAGGTCTTCTTTTATTTTGTATCTAGTCAGTGGAGTACGGGAAGGCCAGAATTAGGAGGATGCATGCAACTTATATTGGCGACTGGAATCTTTACTGTTACATTCCCAGTTACCACTGCTGCTCACTTTCCAAACTATTTAGTACAGTGTCTCATAAGCAAGCAGACCAAATCCAAGACTCAGCTCAATAACTCTGACATGTTTTTACCCACCACTGACTCAACTTCCTAAATCAGGAGTTAAGAGATGGAACAGCCCATGAAATTTAGGGTAGCACCTAACGGGCACCAGAGTATGCTACCCAGAGAGCTCTAAACTTTCTAAAACCCCACATCCAAAGTACTTAAAAAATTCAACCACAGAGGAAACGATACCAATCCCTGGATCAGAACACACTGACCATCTTGAGTTGAATGGAGAATGTATATATAACTGGATCATTTGAAACTTACAGCATTTCAGTTTTATACCATCTTTACCTCTTAACCTGGGCAGCATCGATTTGGCCAGCACTTCTTAGTATAACCCAAAGTTTTTAAACAAGGAGAAAAAATACTGATTTCCCTCAATAACTGATATCACTAAGAGTTATGAGATATAGTTGAAATTGAAGTAGCCAAAGAGGAAATAGGGCATTACTGTACACCTTATGCCCTCTCTCATCATTGGTGTTTCTACCTCTCTCTCTCTCAGCAAACTGCAGAGTAGGAGTATGCTGCATCAGCCCAGCCAGTGTGGCTCAGTTGTTGACCTATGAACCAGGAGGTCTCGGTTAGATTCCAGTTTAAATCCGCCTAGCACATGTTTCTTGAGGCAAGTACTATAGTGTAATCTTGGTATATGGGATGATTTAAGTTAACCTCAATGCATTCACAATTTTTAGGACACATCAGATTTTGGTGAGTACTATTTTAAAGATGCTAAAAAAGTACTAAAGAAATACAAAGTGGGGAAGGGGCAGGATTCTCAGTTAAGGTGGATAATAAAGTAGGGAAAGAGGGAATCATGGATAGCTTCACAGATTGCAAGGTTATCGGAGCGGGGTGTTAAAGGATATATAGGAATTTGTAAATAGAAAAAAGAGGAGCATTTTAATCAATGTGGGTCAAAGAAAAAGACAACTTGAATAAAAGCAAGAAGATATGACAATGCATATGTGTTTAGGAAGCCAAAGGACTCTACTGTGACTGGAGTAAGGCAATGGCAAAAGAAAAAGCTGGAAAAGTTAGCATGGAACCCAAAGAAAAGGGCCTTAGACAAGAAGCTGGACTTTATTCGGAAAGCAACAGGGAGACATGGATGGTTTTTTTAATAAAGGGTGACAAGAACAGATCAATATTTTAGAAAGATAAACTTGGTGATGGTGTGAAAGCTAGTTTATTGCGGAATGGAAACAAAGTTATCAGGTACAAAATCATTACAAAAGGGAGTCTTTTAACTCATTAGATGTGTTAATTATAAATCCTGATGCCCCTCACCCCCATCCACCTAGTAACATTGTTTTATGCACTTAAAAACAAATGAAAAGGTAAGTAAAAACCACAGAATAAATTTTAAAACATTCTATAATTTAATTTTCACAAATTCAATTAGTTTTCCCAATAATTCCAAAAAAGAGAGGTTTTATTATGTACATCTTAGTTGTAATCAGCATCTCTAGTTTTGAAATTTTATATCAATGTCACTAAAATTACTTTCATACTATTATCTCATAGCGTATTGTGAGGGAAAAAACCTGTTAAACATCAAATATGACCCAATAAAATAATTGCCATAGGGTTTTTTATCCTTACCATTACAAGTTCTTCCTGTAATTCACTGCAACTTTTTTCATTATACTGGAGTCTCTTTGAAAGGTCTGTAATTACTTTCCTCTGCTCCTCAATCTCTTCATTTAGTTTCTTGTTTTTGGAAAAATAATCTCTTTCTAATCTGAAAAGTTGAAGTGTCAGAGTAAGTTTTTCAAATATGCTTTTATCAGGTCCCATTACACACCTGTTAGACAAGTGGCATGTGTACTTTCAAGACAAAAGGCTTGACTTGGTCACCTCCCATTTTTGCAGATAAAAAGGGTTGCACATTCTTAAATATCTTTCGTTAGCAGATATTTGTATATGCCCAACTGTATAAGCAGGATATGTTTAATGTTGATTTGGTCCACAGGCATGGATGTATGGACCAGAATGACAGATCTCAGAGGGGAGGAGAGTAAAGAGGATGGGAAGAGATTAACCAAAGAACATATATGCATATATACAAAACACATGTATACAGACAATAGTGTGGGGAAAGTCTGGGGCGGGGGCAGGGTCTGGGGGGGAGGGCAAAGGTGAGGGGTGGGGGACATCTATAATATTGTCAACAATAATTTTTTATTAAAATTCTCTATTAAAATTATTGTTACTTAGCAAATATAAAATTAATACAACTGTTATTTGGGTTTTTTTATAAATAAAATCCAAACTGAGTCCATTGAAATGAGACCATCCTCTTGCTGTCAGGAATCTCACGCACAACCCAAAGAAGTTGGTTCCTATGCTTCTGCCAACAGCCCCACCCATGAGAAACGAGCAGGGCAGGAGTGGACTGAAGATTGATGGGAGCCCCTGTCTCTTGGAATTCCAACAGAGAAGATGGAGGATTTAGGCAAGAAAGGAAGAAAAAAAAAAGGTGGAAGTAGAAAAGATACCTTCTTTCCTGCCGGATTCCCATTCTATTATTTTTTTTAAAGAGCTCAGCTAAGAATGTAACAACAGCCCAGTCGGTGTGGTTCAATGGCTGACGTATGAACCAGGAGGCCACGATTCGATTCCCAGTTAGGGGTGTGCAGGAGTTTCTATCTCTCTCTCCCTCTCCCTTCCTCTCTGAAATCAATAAAAATATATTTATTTAAAAATTACTGGCTGAGTCCAGGGGTTATGCATATATGCATACAAGTTCTCTGAGATTGGACAGTCTGTTCCATGCTTCTATGTCTCTGAAGGCATGGGGTGGGTGGGGGGGCAGGCTAGGAGAAGTCAAAGGGGGAAAAGAGAGATTATGTAATACTTTCAACAATAAAGATTTTTTTAAATTACTGGTTGAAAATATTATAAAAGCATTACTAATAAAGGTAATCACAGCGCAAGTTTTAAATTTTTTCAAACTCTGTCTTTCAAGTGCCATCTTTATGATTTTTGCCATACTGATAATAATTACTATTGAAATAATACTTTAAGTTAAATTAAGTATTGTAAAAGGAATCTTTATATTACTACTTTAAATGGAAAACCATGAACTATTTGTCATAAATAGAAACAAACATTAAAAATAAATACATAGCTCTAATTGCCAACCTATTATCAAGTCCATAACAATGGTGGGAAAATAGCGGAAAATGATTTAAAATGTTTCTAATGACTTTTGGGGGGAACATATTTTAAAAGTACAAATTTCTTAAAGCATCCCACAGAACATTCCAGATAAAAGGCTGTTGCATTGAAAAAGGTTAAAATTAGTAGGAGTCAGAAAGATCATGATCTGCCACTTATTACCTGTGTGTCCTTACCCTCATTAAGCCTCAATTTCCACCTCTGGAAAACGGAGGTAAGAAGAGTAGCTACCTCATAAGGTGTTATATAAATTAAGGGAAACTATACAATGCTGGGCCGAAGTAAGCACGCATACTAGCCCCTAGTATAGATTATTCCTACTATTATTTCTGTAGTTTGAGAAAATCTCAAACATTATCCATCTCCTCACAGACCATTTTAGGTAGCCTAGAAATGAAGGCCTTTTAAGATACTGTATTATCTCAGCAGAGATCATATAAAATGCATTAATACATTTACTTTCTAGTGCAAGAACTGCATTTCTGAGACTGTACTTGAAACAGCTATGATACTTAAAAATCCAAGAGCATTTCCGTATTTACCTGTATGGGGAAGCATAGTTATAGTTTATGAAGTCCTTCACCCCCAATCTACCACTGACATTAATGGGAGCTATATCTAAAATACTACACATTCATACTTATGTAGGTTTCATAAACTCTTTAAATTAGTTTAGAGAATTTTACCATAAAACACTTACAAACTTAGTTTTGCAAAGCTCTCTTGTGCATTATGCTTCTCTCGCTCATATGCACTTTCAACTTCTTTGAACTCATTCTTGATCATTTCCAAATCAGCAACAGCTTCTGCTTGGCTGGCCTTTTCTACCTGCAAAGCTCCTTCAAGGTCTCGAATCCGCAACTACCAGATGAAAGAAAAGTAATTAAAGCGAGCAAGAAGCCCTAACCGGTTTGGCTCAGTGGATAGAGCATCGGCCTGCGGACTCAAGGGTCCCAGGTTCGATTCCGGTCAAGGGCATGTACCTTGGTTGGCACATCCCTAGTGGGGGGGTGTGCAGGAGGCAGCTGATTGATGTTTCTCTCTCATCGATGTTTCTAACTCTCTCCCTCTTCCTTCCTTTCTGTAAAAAATCAATAAAATATATTTTTTTAAAAGCGAGCAAGGAAATGCTAGTAGCATCAATCTCAAATTGAGTAGAATACTTTATCAACAGCAGATTATCATCCATACAAACACTTCTTTCTTTCTGCTTTGGTTTAAAAAGGGAAATAGAGAAAAGACAGTTTATTCCCTTTCTCAACATTTGTTTGTTGTTGTTGCTTAAAGATTTTTTAAAATTGATTTTTAGAGAGATGAAGGGAGAGGGAGAGAAAAAAAAAATCCATGTGAAAGCAAAACATTGATTGGTTGCCTCCTCCTCACCCGCTACCAGGGATCGAGTCCACAACCCGAGCATTATCTCTGACCAGGAGTCCAACAGGCAACCTTCTGGTGCACTGGAGGATGCCCAACCAACCGAGTCACACCGGCCAGGGCTTTCTCAACTTGTTTAATGAAAGGGAGGAAGAGTGGAAGAATAGTTAACTGAGCTAGGGAAAAGTATAGGCTGGGTATGATATAACCTGCCCCATCCAAGTGCCTAATTTTGACCTCCTAGTCCATTGACACTACTTTTCTAAAATATAATAAATGGTGTGTGGTGTGTTTTTTTTTAACTAAAGGCAATTATTCTTCCCCTGTTTGAGAAACATCATTATATCTTTATAAGCCTAAGAAAGTTAACATATCTTTTTATTCCTGGATGATTTCATTTTAATTCCCCTCTCAGATTTAATCCTTCTCTTTATTATGTTCCCATAGTATTTTAGTATTTCATATTTTTATGTCTTCATCTATCTATATATCTATATAGTATTTCTGGTGATGGAATGTAAATGCGAAAAGAAGCTCCTTTGCTTTTTATACCTGCAGCTTTTAATACACTGATAAGCAATATGTACAGGATAAACACTCAATAAAGTTGCATATTTTTAATGTTTTCCAAAATAAATTCATCCCATTACTGTGGATAAAAAGAACACTCTGATCAGCAAATCTTTCTGGGACAGATGATAAATATTTTGGACTCTGCAGGCCATGAGGTGTCTGTTGCAACGACTCCACTTTGCCACTGTAGCATAAAAGTAGATGAGATAAAAATTCACAAGAACAGGCAGTGAAATCTGGCCTGTGCGCTGAACTGTGCAAACTCCTCCTCTAATACAGGAAAAACTATAACCTCACAGTAAATAGGATAATGAGTGTCTTAAAAATATGCTACCCATTCTAAATGCACACCTTGGTTCTCTGAGTATAATGCTGTTTTTCCCAGCTTAGTAAAACCCATACAAAAAAGTTGTTCACATTTTACCTGAATAATTTCAGAATTAAATTTTGATTCCAAATGTGCTGCTCTTTCTGCTTCAATATTTTCTTCTAATTTCCTCACTCTTAGTGTAGTTGCCTGAAAACAAATTAAAAGTTTGTTTTAAATAAACATCAATTTTTAAAGTGGATATGGTTGACTATAGTCTAGAATTGTAATTAATACTTTAAATTACCATGGCCTCTCTTCTTTACTTTGCAGGAGTGTAAAAGTCATATTAAAAATTTGTGTAGCCCAGCTAGCATGGCTCAGTGGTTGAGCATCGACCTATGAACCAGTTCGATTTCCAGTCCGGGCACATGCCCAGGTTGCGGGCTCCATCCCATGTGGGGTATGCAGAAGGCAGCCAATCAATCTCTCTCTCTCATCATTGATGCTCTATCTCTCTCTCTCTACCTTCCTCTCTGAAATCAATAAAAATCTTTTTTTTTAATTCATGTAAAAATCATGCTCAGGAAGACTGTTCCAGAGCTTGCTTGCTTTTTCCTTTTTATTAAGGTATAATTTACATATAATAAACTACATGTATTGAATGTATATAATTTGATGTTTTGACTCACAGAGACACCTAAGAAATCACTGTCATCATCAAGACAAGAAATATTTCTACTGTCCCTTGAAGATTCCTTGTGCCCCTTGGTAATTCCTCCATCCAGTGCTGACCACTGCATGCCTATCCTGAAATAGCTGCTCATCTCTTCTTTGTCACTACAGGTCAATTTATATTTTCTGGAATTTTATATAAATTGAATCATACAGCGTGTACACTTGATTATTTGCCTTTTCCCCCAGCATAATTATTTTAAGATTCATCCATGTGGTTACTCATATCAATAGTTCATTCCCAATGGTGTATCTCTTCATCTGCTGATGGACATTTGAGTTGTTTCCAGTTTGGGAAGTTACAGCTGAAACTGTTATGAGCATTTGTATGGACATACACTTTCACTTCTCTGGGGTAAAGAGTGAAGAGTACAATGACTGGGTCAAATGGTAGATGTACATTTAATTTTTATGAAACTGCCAAACTGTTTTTCATACTGTTTCCTATTTTATACATCAGCACCAACCTTTGACATGGTCATATTTGTGTATGTCTTTTTTTGGGGAAAGGATGAATTAGACATTCAAATAGGCATGTAATAGTATCTCATTTTAGTTTTAGTTCGCATCTCCCTAATGGTTAATGACATTGAGTGTGTTTCCATGTAGATATAGGGTGGCCCCAAAAAATGTATACACACTTAACAGCTGATAGATCAAATTATGTTTCTTTCTTTTCGGATTTAACCCCTCTGAAATTAATGATTCAAATTGTGCATACATTTTTTGAGCATAAGCAAAGAGAAATGAAAACATGTTTAAACAAAACCTTACACACAAAATGTTCATACAGCATTTTTCATAATAGCCAAAAGTGGAAGCAACCTGAATGACCATCAATTGGTGAATGGATAAACAAATTGTGATATAACCGTACAATAGAATAGTACTCAGCCATAAAAATTAAGTACCGATACATGCTACAACTTATAGGAATCTTGAAAACATATGTCAAGTGAAAGAGCTGAGACACAAAAGACCACATATTGTATAACTTCATTTATATGAAATGTCCAGAGTAAGCAAATCAATAGATATAGAAAGTGTGTTAGTTACACTTTCCCAGTAACTAGGGGCAAAAGGAAGGATGAGCAGTGACTGCTAATGGACATGAAGTTTCTTACTGGAGTGATGAGAATGTTCTGGAATTAGACAATGGCAATGCTGCACAACTTTGGGATTATACTAGAAACCACTGAATTGTGTACGTTAAAAAGGTTAATGTTATTATATGTGAAGTATATCTCAATTAAAAAATAAAAATAATTCCTGAGTGTCAGAACCAAAGACAATGTCAAAGAAGTGACAGCCACTTCTCAGTTTCTGAAAAAAGTGCCCTCTAAGTACTGCCTTTGAATCCTTGGAACAAGGGATCCCCATTGATTGCAGGTATAAGTTATGCATGGTACCTGCTACTACAGAGAAGCTCTTATGTTTAGCCAGATTTTAAAATGAGCATTACCTGAGGTGGGTCCAATACCAGCAAAAAAAAAAATGTAAACACCACAAGATGAAGTTTCTGTCCTTAAAGAATTATAGTCGACTTTTTCAGTATTCAGTATGCTTGTTTTGGGTTCTATAAGTTAGAAGAAGTCTAACCAGTCACAAGAAAATAGCCCATAGACATTGAGAATAAAGGATTAGAACAAGAAAGGCTAATAAAGGGAAGATAGAGGGAAGAAACCAGTTTAACAAAGCTAATATATTGTTTTAGATTTCAAAAAGCATATGCATAAGTTTCTCTATCAAAATAGTAGTCTTACGTTTTATTAAAATATGGAATATTCAGTTATTCCATGATAAAAGAATCAAGTCTTCTTTTCATTTTTTATGTATATGTTATATCATATTAATTAATTAGTTACCTAATTTTCACTCCAAGTCAAGAATAGGTTGTTTTTCCTGTATAGACCAAAACGAAATGGTTTGAAATAATAAATGAGAGGTCACATCTTTATTTTCAGACTTTCCTACTTTGAATGAAATAGCCAGAAGAAAACGAGTTTAAAAAATGTTTATTATTACTAAAACTATCAATTCATCAGTAAGGAAAACAAAAATATATTCAAATCTTTAAGCTAAGTCATTCCAAAAGTGGGCTTTGTTGATAGACATTATTAAATTAAAGCAGCCCTGCTAATAAATGTATTTTTAAATCTTCCAGTCTGGTGAATTAATCCTTATATCCAGCAGAGGGTGCTAGAGGAACATCAACATGCTATTCACAAAAAATTTTCCCCAATAATACTGCCTAAGATTAAGTAAGTAGCACAACAATCATCAACTGTCTCATCAATATCCAATCCTAATGTAATCAACAAAGTAAGGGCAGAAAACATAACAGAATTCATATTAAAACACAAAATCCAACACAAATTCATATATACAAGTCAATTTAACTAGACACAGGTTTGCCTGTAATACAAGTATTACACTATACATGTCTGTTCCCTAACACTATGCACAGCAGAGTTCTTTATATAACACAACAGTCACATAATTTATTCTTTATTAGCTGGTTCTAATGTCCTTTCCTACTGCAATATACTGCCAAGAGATTTTATTTCAGTAAATACTAAGTATTCACCATACCCTTTTTTTTTATGACATGTCTCATTAAATCACACTAAGCCCAATTAGGTAATCTGCACTTAAGAAAAGTGAGTATTCACTATCTGAAGATGGAAATACAGAGACTGATGTCCCCTGTACCCTTTGATACATGTTGTTTTAGCATAACACAGGGCATGAGCTGTAGGCTCCAATTCAGCAACAGAATTAACTGAACATATCGAGACATTTGTTCTCCACACATCTGTTTCCATGGCTTCCATGGACCTGTTCCAAAGTTTCACAAAAGTTATGAAAGCGTGTGTACAATGCATTTGCTGAAAGACTGGACAAAAAAGCACCTACTACATTATTTTCTCCTCAAGTAGAATATACCCAGCTCAGAGGATATATGTGAACTGAAAGGAATTAGTCAGGCAGTAAAACTCTGATATACAATGATATACAAAATGCAGTCCACTAAAATGGACATCAAGAAAAACGGGATACTGCTTCCTGCTCATCACCGCCTCCACAAGCTACATGGAATCCTTGCAACCAACCCCACTAGCATGTCTCAGGCGGAGTCTCACAAAGTCGCTGAGGATGTTAAAGCACAAGACCAAGCCATCAGACAAGGAGATGCTTGTTCACCTACAGCCACTACAAACAAGCCACTGGATGCTGGACCTCAAAGGCAAGGCCAAGTGGGATGCCTGAAATGAGCTGAAAGGACTTCCAAGGAAGATGCCATGAAAGCTTACATCATAAGCTTTTATTTACAAACTAGTAGCCCTGTGCACGAATCCGTGCACCAGTAGCTCTCTGCAGGGCCTGGTCGCTCTGCACCTGCTGCCCAGAGGCTCTCCGCGGCCCAGAGGCCCATCCGCGGCCGGGCGCGGAACGCTTGCCTCGTCGTCAGGGCGACGAGGCAAGCATTCCCCCCCAGCCCCCAGCTGCGGCCACTCTGTGCCCACGGCCCAGAGACCCATCCGCAGCCGGGGTGTAACACTTGCCTCATCACGGCAGCAACGAAGCAAGCATTCCACCAGGCCACTCACACTGCCCGCTCTCAGCAGCCACCCCGCTCCGGGACTGGGGGACTCCAGCGGGGCTGAGAGGACTGGGTGCCGCCATCTTGTGACTATGGGCGCCACCATCTTTGTGATGGAGTGATGGTTAATTTGCATGTTACCTTTTTATTAGATGGGATTCAAAAAAAACTAAAGAAGAAATATGGAATACAGGGACTGGATTTGGCTGTCAGCCACACTTTTCATCTAAACTGTTATCATGCCTTGTTTTTCTCACACCATAGATTAAGTGAAATAATGACATAAACCCTCTTTCTCCATACTGTCCAGGATACAAGTCTAACAGATTAGGGGCTGAAATGGTTACTGACCTTGCTGAGTAGTTTAGATCAACTAAAAGTGCATTTAAAAATAAAGAAAGTAAAAATAGGGAAGGAAATATCACACAAGTACAAACTAGTTAGAGATTTCTCAGTAGTGTGTGATGTGGCATTGTTTCCAAACAGTTGCACAAAGTTTACCCCAGAATTCAACAGCTATCTAAATCAGGCGTCCTCAAACTACGGCCCGCGGGCCACATGCAGGTGTTTTTGCCATTTTGTTTTTTTACTTCAAAATAAGATATGTGCAGTGTGCATAGGAATTTGTTCATAGTTGTTTTTTAAACTATAGTCCGGCCCTCCAACGGTCTGAGGGACAGTGAACTGGCCCCCTGTTTAAAAAGTTTGAGGACCCCTGATCTAAATAGAAAGTGGCTGTTTATTTAACTGTTTTTCCAGATTTTATCACCTGATATTTCCATTAATAGACATTTTTGCAAATTACCAATATAGTAATAACCCATATTCAAAAAGATGATTCTAAGGGACTGAATCATCACAGACCAAGTCTATAACTGTTACTTTAGTGGTAAGGATATTTTGTTATATTTTAGTGACTGAAACTATTATATGTGCATTAATAAATAATTATAATACTTATTCCCTACCTATGTATGGGGAAAAGTATAGTTACTGTACTTTAAGCCCTTAATCTGAAGATATCAAAGTATTTTTATTACCAAAAAAGACATCTTAAAAGATCAAATTCTCTAAGTATTTGACAAGTACTTGAAAAAACAGAAGCACCATAATATCATGCCACTTAACCTGACTCATATATTGGTGGTTGGGGAAGGGTTATAACTAAGAATAATCTATGAGTCCTTTCCTATTTATCATCCTTGTCCTAATCAAAGAACTTGAAAAGGAATATTTATTATTCAATTAATCTGACCTTTAATATGGACTCTTTTTTTAAGCACTGATATTGCTAAGTAGCACATCTACAAAAGAGAGTGTACTTACATTAATGTCATTGATTATGTCAATGCTATAATTGAATATTAATATTCCACCGTTTTCAAAGAAGTGTCATATGTATTTTGTCATTTGACAAAACAATATGCTATGTTTTATAAAACAGGTCAATAAAATATAGCACATAATATTTTAAATCTTTATAAGGCACTCTTATTTGAAGATTTGGATTTTTTTTTAAGTAGCTCTCTTATTTTTTAAGTAGCCAGCACAATATATGAGAAAAGCAATTCTAGTCAGAAGCAAAATTAATGCTTCTTTTGTGACTTGGAACTGCTGTGTAAAAGTGAATAGCTGACCTCCAGGTCAGGGAAATCCAATCCACTGAACTCTGCCTTCACAGAAATCCAAATATGTTATATTTATTTTCAATCCCATCAAGCAAATGCTACTTTTTATAAATGTTTAGAAGATTATTAAAAACAAATGAACAGATTTGCAGCTTTTCATGATCATCTCATTGATATTTAATCTAATAATAGACAAATATGCAAATTGACCATACCTCCGACACACCCACAAGCCACGCCCACAAGCCACGCCCACCACCCAATCAGAGCGAGTATGCAAATTAACCCAAACCAAGATGGCTACAGCCACAGAGAGCAAGGTTTCCTAGGTAACAGAGGAAGCCAAGCTTTCTGTCAGCCGTTGCAGGCCTAAGCCTCCACTCAAGCTACAAAGTTTCAATTATAGAAGGTAAACAAATTCAAACAAATGGCGGCAGAATGGAGCTTGAGAGAGTAGGCCAGGGTTGCTGCCGGCAACAGGGGAAGCAAAGCTTTCTGCACACCCTGGCCGGGCCCACCCGCTTAAGGCAACAAAGTTTCAATTATAACCCCAACACAAATGGCTACAGGCCTCGGAGGGAGCCCCAGGCTTGGCTCCGCTCCAGGCTACAAAGTTTCAGTTGTAGAAGGAAAATAAATTCCAGATAGCAGGGCCTCTGCTTGCATTGCCAGGGGGCATGGCCCGCCTGCAAACTACCACAGGCCCCTCGCTCAGGCCGCCCCCGCCCCAAGGGAACCCCACCCTGATCAGGGACACCCTTCAGGGCAAACCAGCTGGCCCCCACCCCTGTACCAGGCCTCTATCCTATCTAATAAAAGAGTACTATGCAGATTGATCATCACTGCAACACACAATATAGCTGCCCCCATGTGGTCAAAGATCCTACCCCCATGTGGACACAAGATGGCCACCACAAGATGGCCAGCAGGAGAGGGCAGTTGGGAGGCACCCGGCCTGCAAGGGAGGGCAGTTAGAGGTGATCAACCCTGCAGGAGAGGGCAGTTAGGGGTGACCAGGCCGGCAGAAGAGGGAAGTTGGGGGCAAACAGGCTGGCAGGGAAGTGGTTGGGGGTGATCAGGCTGGCAGGCAGAAGTGGTTAGGGGCAATCAGGAAGGCAGGCAGGTAAGCAGTTGGGAGCCAGCAGTCCTGGATTGTGAGAGGGATGTCCGACTGCCCGTTTGGGCCCGATCCCAGGGATCGGGCCCAAACGGGCAGTCGGACATCCCTTGAGGGGTCCCAGATTGGAGAGGGTACAGGCTGGGCTGAGGGACAACCCCCCTCCGTGCACGAATTTCGTGCACCGGGCCTCTAGTTTACTATATAGGTCAACCAAAAAAGAAAATGGAGCATTTAAATAGTACCTACCATATAATAGATCCCATACTCTTATTACAAGGCCCAAAGGGGTGCTGACACACCTGTAAGCATTTCCATTACAAATAAGAAAAAAAAGATCTGTGTCACGAGTCAAAATTGATTTGCCTCTAAGGAACATTCCTTATAATTCTCTGCTATAAATTACAATTAATCTGTAACTGTTTTATTAATAGGTTATTTTTTATAAATAGGCTCATTTAAAGCACTCCTCACTCTAAAATTTCATAGCAGTCTCAAGAAATAGCTGAGTGTACAGATATTTAGAGCTCTATGTGCCCATCATCTTAACCATGGTTAACTGTGCGGTTTGAGGAGAGAAACCTGTGAGTCACTGAGGATGGCAAACAATTAGAGCCTTTAAAGTTTCAGAATGGACATATGAAGGCAGCAGGATGACTATAGCAATAAATTGGAGAACACAGCAATTTTTTTATTCACAAGAAATGAATAATGAAATATACCACTCAAATTGTAAAATAGGAGGGATGGACAACAGTGTGATGATTAGGGGGAGGGTGGAAGAGGGCATTGATGGGGATAAATGGTAATGAAAATAAATAGGCAGGTAGGTAGGAAGGAAGGAAGGAAGGAAGGAAGGAAGGAAGGAAGGAAGGAAGGAAGGAAGGAAGGAAGGAAGGAAGGAAGGAAGGATGGTTTAATGGGGTGGAAAAGTTTCTATTAGTTTTAGGTATAATTTTGAAAACCAGATAATAAAACTAGGAAATTTCAGGAACAGACTTCATAGACTACAAATTCTCATTAGCATGGTAATTAATTTGGCATCTTTACAAATCATTTTTAAAAACCTTTTCTGGCAACAAAAACTTAAGCATTTAACACATTTTTTAATGAATTTACAATCTGATAATCCATTATAAACATAAATACGAAAATGTATAATACTTATAAGCACAATTATATAAACCAAGTGATTTCATCATTTACCTACTTTATTGCTAGTAATCGACACAAATAGGTTTGTTTTTTTTAAATTCCTACAAACACATGATAGCTTTAAAAAGATGAACCCCATGAAGTTGCCTTCATGGACAATGTAAGAAGTAAGATTCATTTTCTTTTCCTTTTTCACTTGAGTATACAGGTAGAGAAGAGAGCTACATTTTACCCTTTATGTTACTACAATATAGTAGAATATGACTGACAGAAGCAATTCACCACTTATTTGCAAAGACTGTTCTCTCCGCTTTAATCTTCACAAGATTCTTCGGTTCTCTCAGAATTAGGTTTGCATCTTCTCTTTTCTCTTTTCTTATTGAGTTAAGCTTATTTCCCATGATAAAAAATATATATACCTCCCCTAGTTGTAGGAAGGTTTATAAAAGCCATGGATATTTCTTTTTGCAGTTCACTTTTCCCTTGGTTCTGGGTATCCAGCACCACATTTATGAAATTGGATTGGGAGTTTGTTTGCTTTTTTAATCTAAGAAATCATTGATTCATGTTAGGATGATTAAGCCACACAATGGTATTTACCTTATCAGATTTAAAATATATATGAACTTCTCTGGCCCAAGCACATAAAGAAATCACTCTTTCATGAAATCAACTATTGAAAAGCTTCACTAAATCTGAAAATATTTATTAGACTAAATCTCTACTATATTTGTTGCTTTAGTCTGATATTACTGACATTAAATAATGTATTCTAGTTAATTAAAATTTTAACAAATTTCCTTCTCTATTATTATTCCATAATCCTTATTTTTAAATACTACTGACAGCCCTGATGGTGTGGTTTAGTGGTTAAGTGTCAACCCATGAACCAAGAAGTCACTGGTTTAATTCCCAGTGAGGGCATATGCCTGTGTTGTGGGCTTGATCCCCAGTAGGGGGTGTGCAGGAGACAGCCAATTGTTGTTTCTTTCTCATTGATGTTTCTATCTCTCTATCCCTCTCATTTCCTCTCTCTCTAAAAAAAAAAACAAAAAAAAAAAAAACATTTTTTTAAAAATATCACTGACAATTTTTTAAGTACCAAGAATTACTAGTAGTTAATGTCTCCAAAACTGAATGTAAAAACCACCATTACGTGCTCTTCAAAAATTTACCTTCTCCTTTACAATGTCATCATCTGGGCCAATAGCCAATACAAAATACATTCCCTAAAATATCAAGCAAACTTTTTAAGGGTGAAGAATCATCGATAAGTCAAAGGACTATACCTGCCCACTTACAAAATGCTTATAAAATGAATAAAAGAGACTATCTGGATTACCCTCAAAACTTCAAATTCTCCAAAAGCAGAGACCTGCTATTAGCAAAAGTATTTACAGAGTAGCTTTAAAAAACACACAAAAATGAAACTACTCTGAAACAATTTTATATTTACAACATCAAACAATAAAAAAAAATTGGTTTTCCAGCATCCTAATGTGACTTCTAAATGATTTTCTTAAATTCTAAGTATATTCAGAACTTTAACTCTATTCCTTTTTTTGAATAGTAAATACCTTTATCTAAGACTTCTAGAAAATGAGGTCTGTGTAGACATTCAGAGCTGGGCAACAGCAAGAACTTCTAGCACATACTGGGCTCTGTTCATCGTGCTGCAGTCCCATTTCTTCCCGTGTGAAAACCTTCCCCTCACCTCCAGTGCTTTCTATTCTAACAACCGAGCACCATTGTGTCCTTCATACCCCTTCGTACAGATCATTGTGCCACATTCATAGAAAACATTCAATATGCTGACATATGCTCCCTTTGTATCAAATTTTGGAGAACGTCTGTAGGTAATATGTAATTAAATGCTATGAAGAGCTTATGCTCTTAATAGCTCTACTATGGTCTCGTCCCCAAAAGATGGGGGAAATATTTAATCTGTTTAAATATTTCCACTGTTACACCAGGACACTAAACCTCAAGAGAGGTAAGTGTCTTTCCTGAGGTCACATAGCCAAAAAGTTAACATGTGAGGCTTCTTGTGCAGGGCTACGCCTAGTGATAGGATCTTGAATCAATACCAAACCTGTTGCTTCGCCTGTAAAATTAGAGAATAGTATCGACTTCATAGAGTTGTGAGAATTAAAAGATGAATATAAAGCAACTGCTACACTGCCCTTTTACCATCAGCACTACGGTCCTGCTCTAACTTCTGTGATGATGCACGGACACATGGCTGCTACAAGTTATAGAAGACTGACTTCATTGAAGGCACTTGTGCATTGTAAAGAGTAGAGTGATGGTTGGTATAAGTCAGTTAAAATACCAGCACCACAGCATTCCAGCTTCAATGACTTGGACCTATAGTTTCAACCTGAGCTTAGAACTCAGGGCGCTGCACCCCCACAGGTGTTGCAGACAAATTCCCCAGGCCCAAAGTTGGTCTGGGTCCGGCTCTTACCCCGAACCTGCTACAAAGTGGCCGTGGCCCAACTCCGCCAGACTAAGAAGCCAGAGAGTCCCTCTATGCCTTTTTTTTAATAGGTCATCCACAAATGACATACTTTAAATGATTATGTAAAATATGATGATATATTACTGAATTTGTTGGCCTGAAAAATGTTCAGCACAAGTAACGAGTAATCTAAAAATATTATTTAGAATATAATCTCATTTTTACTGGTTCTCTAACCTTACGTAAAATTAGACCATGTGTGGTAAGAATGTGAATAATTTTATCTTTGCCAAGTTCACACTTGACTTTATATACCTCACACCCACTTTCCCCGATTATTGACATCCTACATTCATATGATACAAATAACCCATTAAAAATGGACAGTGGAGCTAAAGAGATATTTCTTCAACAATATGCAAATGACCAATAATCACATAAATGATATTCAACATCAGTAGTCATTAGAGAGATGCAAATCAAGAAGTGTAAAATGGTACCACCACTGTGCAAAATGGTCTGATAGTTCCTCAAAAACCTAAACATGGAGTAAGCACATGACTCAGTAATTCCACTCCTAACTATATACCCAAGACAACTGAAAACATTCCACACAAAAACTTGTACACAAATGTACACAGAGATATTACTCATAATAGCCAAAAGGTAGAAACAACACAAATGTCCATCAACTGATGACTGGGTAAACAAAATGTGGTATACAATACAATGGAATATTATCTATATCATAAAAGGCCTGTGGTCGTGACACCATAACAGCAGAACGACCAAACAAGTCACCAGGAGGTGCATGGAGCACCTCTTGTGGGCCAGGACTCAGGGCTCGCGCGGTGAGGCGGGGCTCACGCGAGGCTAGCGGGGCTGGCGCGGCAGAGGCGGACCCAGGGCTCGCGTGGCGGAGACAGGGCCCGCGGCTCGCGCAGGGCGGGGCTGGCGCCCCACCAGCACAGTGGGTCTGGGTCTTGTGTGATTTCGCGCACTGGGCCTCTAGTTTAGTAATAAAAAAGAATAAAGTACTAATATGTGATACAGTATGGATGAATCCCAAAAACATCATGCTAAGTGGAAAAAGTCCATCACAAATGACTGCCAGAAGCCAATTCCAGCATGTCATAATTACAAGAGTTTCATCAAAAGGTTGATGAAACGGGGGGCTCAACAAGGGCTGAGTCACATATGTAATTACCTGTTGGAGTGGCTAGAGAGCACTTCCCCCAAACCTGAACAGGATGATTGTTTACTGCCAGACAGCTCAGGGCATTTCAATCTACATGTTATTGCCTCCTGTTGGCCAAACACCTGAACAAGCTGTAGGCTATTCCCCAATCTGACAATGCTTCTGTAAACCCTACCCTTTGAAATGTATTATCTCCACCTTGCCTTAGGATAAATTGTGTTAATAAGAAGCAAGGGTCCTGAGACAAGGAGAGATCTTTAGCTCCTTTAGCTAAAGCTCCTCTGACCCCCAATGACTTTCAAAATTATCTTTGCACAGCCTTTCTCCAGATTGCTGAACCCTTTTTAATGCTGGGACAAGAACCCCAGCAAATGACCAAATATTGCATGATTTCATTAATATGAAATATCCAGAATAGGCAAATCTATAAAAGAAAAAAGTAGATTAATGATTTATAAATGCAGAAAGTGGTTACTTAGGGTTGAGAGAGATGGGGAAATAGGAGAGTCCTGGCTAATAGGTATGGGGTTTCTTATCGAGGTGCTGAAAACATTCTAAAAATAAATATAGTGACAGTTGCAAAACTCTGTGAATATAATAAAAAACACTGAATGATACACTATACATAAGTTAATTTGTAGCATGTAAACTATAACTCCAAGTTGTTGGGGTTTTCTTAATATCATCAATATGACAAGTTTAACTTCCAGGCATCCACCTGCACCCCAAATAGCCAAAAAATACCTTTCCAGAACCACTGCACAAACTGGAGGCTTATTATCTGGAGAATGTGACTCTGAACCAGAGGCTCATGGACATACAGATACACAGGGAGCAGGCACGGCAGAGGGGTACACAAGACTGAAACCAGGGCAAAGCCTGCTACTGAACAATATGATACCCAGACTCTTCCTCCATGTCCTTATTCCATTTTATAACGACCAAAAGGGAAACTAGCAGATCACCCTTTGTAGAAACTAAAGAAACATAGTGAAAAGACCTATATAAATTATAACACTTCAAAATTTCCTAATGAAATACTTGGCACACATCTCCTTATCGTCCCTACATTCAGGCTTCCTAAGACCAATACTCACATATGCAACTGCCTTCTCAACATCTCTACTTGGATGTCTAATAAGCATGTCTGTTAACCTATCTAAAACCAAACTCTTGATCTCTCCCTAATCTACCCCACTTACATTCTTTGTCAGCTGAGTAAATGGCGATATTATTTGCAGTTTGCTCAGAGATATAGAGACATAGAAATAGAAATATATTTACCCTTTGCTGTAAATATTTTTCTCATTTATCTTTGTCTTTAGTGGAGGGTTTCACTTACATATGATGCTAATTTCCATAGTCAAAGCTATAAATCTATTTCTTTATTACTTTGTTCCACTGCTTTTATGATTAGTAGTAAATCATATAGCACTAAGAGAACAGAGAAAATTAATCCAAATTTTCTTCTTCTAGTTTAGCATCATTTTTAATATTTCACACTTTTTAATCCAACTGGAATTTATTTTAGAATATGATGTAAGATAGGAATCTAATTTTATTTTGTACCAAATGGTTAACCAATTCTTTCAACACAATTGAATAATCTGTCGTATCCTAATGGATTTGAAATATCTTAATAAACTAAATTTTTTATCCTCACCCAAGAAGACGTTTCATTGATTTTTAGAGAGAGAATGAGAGAGAGAGAGAGAGAGAATTGATGTGAGAGAGAAACATCAATCAGATTTTACCTGTAGGCACCCCGATAGGGGGTAGAACTTGCAACCTATGTATGTACCCTGATCAGGAGTAGAACCTACAATCTTTTGGTGTACGAGACAACGCTCCAACAAACTGAGCCACCTGGCCAAGGCTTAATATACTAGATTTTTATAAATATTTTACAAATCTACTATTGGCCTTTCAATTCTGTTCCATTGGTTTGTTCTTACAACCTACTGAATGGGAGAAGACATTTGCCAATGAAACATCTGATAAGGGGTTAATATCCAAAATTTATAAAGAACTTAAAAACTCAACACCCCCCCCCAAAAAAAAAAGCAATCCAATTAAAAAGTGGAGAGAGGACTTAAATAGACTTCTCCAAAGAGGACATACAGATGGCCAATAGACATATGAAAAAATGCTCAATGTCACTAATCATCAGAGAAATGCAAACTAAAACTACCAGATATTATCTCACACCTGTCAGAATGAATATTATCAATAAATCAACAAAAAACAAGTGATGTGAAGAAAAGAAAACCTTTGTGCACTGCAGGTTGGTACAGCCACTATGGGAAACAATATGAGGGTTCCTCAAAAAAAAAAAAAAATTAAAAATGACCCAGCAATTTCATTTCTGGGTATATTTACAAAGAGACCCAAAACACTAATTTGAAAGAATATATGCACCCCTATTTCACTTCAGGATTATTACAATAGCCAAGATATGGAAGCATTCAAAGTGCTCATCAGTAGACCAGTGGATAAAAATGTGGTGGTACATATATGCAATGGACTATTACTTGGCCATAAAAATAAAATGAAATTTTACCATTTGCAATAAGATGATGGACTTAGTGGATATTATGCTAAGTGAGTAAAGTCAGACAGAGAAAGGTAAGTACCATGTGATTTCAGTTATATGTGGAATCTAAAAAACAAATTAAATGAACAAACAAAATTGAAACAGACTCATAGATACAGAGAACAGACTAATGATTGCCAGAGAGGATAGGGTTGGGCCTGGATAAAAAAGGTGAAGGGATCCAGAAGTAAAAATTGGTATTACAAAATAGTCACAGGGATGTAAAGTATAGCACAGGGAATATAACCAATAATACTGTAATAACTGTGTATGGCACCAGGTAGGGACCTCAAATATCAGGGGTATCACTTTGTAAAGTATATATGGTTGTCTAACCCCTATGTTGTACATCTGAAACAAATTAAAAACTAAGACTAAATCTAAACTGTAATTGAAAAATAAAAATGTTAAAAAGTAGTACTAATGAAAAATAGAAAGTCTAGTCTTGAAGTTATTGTACTTTTTGGCCACGCAACAATCTTTTCCCTTTTTTATGGTACCAGCACCCTGATTTTCTCTATAAGCATGTATTTGGACTTCAATTTTAGTAGAACTGAGAGGGATTTATTTGGGGTAAATGACTTCTTTCAATCAAATGTTCTCTTCCTAGATTTTGTAACTTTTGAATAAAGTTACTTTTGAATGAAAATTATTGATACCAGTTCACCCCAACTTTGTCTATCTTTTCCGCTTCAGAGACCCTTGGAGAAGGTCTGGGGCTCATGCTTTCTGAGCCTGATTCCTCACAGTGTGCCTTCTGATTCTGTGAATAAGATTCCCATATTCTTCCACTGAAGCCCCTTTTTAAGTTAACAAAAGTTGGTTTCTGTTGCATACAACCAAAAATGACAACTGATATGTTACTGAAGCTTTACTGTATGTATTCACTACTGATAATATAAGTCTCCACTCATAAATCATCAAAATGTTTTAATATTCTCATCTGGCTCTTCAGTCTTTCACATGAATTTTAGAATCTGTCTTCCCAAAATAATTCCATTGGAGTTTTCACTGGAACAGCTTTAACCCATAATATAATCTGGAGACAATTTTTTTTTTTTTTCTGGGGACAATTTTTGTCTTTACAATGTTAAGTGTTCATAGAATGTCTTCCCATTTTCTTTTAAGACTATCAGTTAAATTTCATAATTTTTAATGTATTTGTTGTTAATTGTATTACTATTTTTGTCACTATGGTGAAAAAAACTTTTTTAGTATTTTATTTTCTGACTAGAGGCCTGGTGCATGAAATTCGTGCATTGGGGTGGGGGGGCATTCATTCAGTCCGGCCTGTGCCTTCTCGCAGTCCGGGAGCCCCGCGATTGATCGCCCCACAGAGGGAGGCCCCCCCACCGCCGCCGCCGGCCAGGTAACCTGGGCCTTCATTTGGGGCGATCGCAGAGCCCCCCAGCCGATGGTCTGGGCCTCCCTATGCAGATGATCATGGGGCAATGGCGGGACCCCCTGACCAATCGCATCATACCCATCTTAGTGGTGGCAGTCAGTACTGGGTCTCCACGGCGCCCGCGACCCAGGAGGGACCGAGAGGTCAGCAGTTCAGCCTTCTCACCAGTCTCTGCCCACCCGAGCCTGCTGCACGCACAGCCTGGCGTTCGTTCGTTCGGTCGGTCGTTTTGGACATTACAGACCCTGACTCTTTTATTACTGCTAGTATGTAAGAATCCTATATAATAAAATCCTTATATGCAAATTGTCCCCTTGGGCGGTTGTTTGATCGGGAGACCGGGAGCTCAACCACTCGCTATGATGTGCGCTGACCACCAGAGGGCGGCGTGGGACATGGCGGGCATCAGGGACATTCTGCTGGCCCCAATGGGTCCTGATGAGAGCGGGATGAAGGCAAGATAGTGGAGCAGGTGAGTGGGTGGTGCCAGGCTAAGGCAGGGTGCCAGGCGGGGTCGCGGGGCTGTGAGGCTGGGGGCATGAGTTGGGGCCTGATCTCCAGAGGCCACCCTAAGGGACAATTTTTGGAAAGAAGGAGGTATGATTCTTATTATTATAGATATATTTATAACCTTCAATAGTCAAGAAAATCAACTTTAAAATTATTAATGCTAGTAAGAATATTTAGCTAGGAGGCTAGAAAGAAAATAATACCCTATGTAATAAAAGGTTAATATGCAAATTGACCAAACGGCGGAACGACTGGTCGCTGTGATACACACCCATGCATGAATTCATGCACAGGCCTCTAGTATAAACATAATTATTATCATACTAGAGACCCAATACATGAAATTCATGCACTCTGGGGGTACCTCAGCCCAGCCTGCACCCTTTCACAGTACAGGAGCCCTGGGAGGATGTCCAACTGACAGCTTAGGCCCAGGAGCAGGCCTAAGCCGTCAGTCGGACATCCTTAGCGCTGCTGCAGAACCTGGCTTCTGGCTGAGCGGCACTCTCCCCATGGGAGCGCACTGACCATTAGAGGGCAGCTCCTGCATTGAGTGTCTGCCCCCTGGTGGTCAGTGCGCATCATAACAACTAGTCGTTCCACATCATAACAACTAGTCGTTCTTTTCCTAATAATAGTTATAAATTATGTTTAGGAAAACTTCTTGGTTAATTCTCATCCAAGGATAGAATTTTTTTTTGGTTAATTCTCATCCAAGGATATTTTTCTATTGACTTTTAGAAAAAGTGGAGAGGAGGGGGAGAGACACAGAGAGAGAAACAGCGATGTCAGAGAGACACATCAATTAGTTGCCTCCTGCACACGCCTGACCAGGGCCAGAGATGGAGCCTGCAACCCAGATATATGCCCTTGACTGGAATCGAACCCAGGATCCTTCAGTCCGTGGGCTGACGCTCTATCCACTGAGCCAAACCAGCAAGGGCTAGCTAGTAAAATACTTAATTTACCATCAAGCAAAAGGAAATTTTTAAAAGGAGTAGAATTAACAAATACAATCTCTCTCAAGATTAATTAAAATGCTTATCAGTATTAATCACTCATAAAAATCATACTTTTATTTTTCATTTGTAAACTGATATCCCTTTTTTATCTAGTCTTACCTGAGAACTATTCCACAAAATCATGTAGCTAGAATTCATGATTCAAACTACAAACTTAGAGAATTTAACCCTTTGCACTCACTTGCTTTTTTCTCGATTCCTTTATTCTACTGCTAACCGTGTCGAGTCACACTCGACATCCGAGTGCAAAGGGTTAATATTTTGTATATAAAATATTTCCCTGTATTGCTTCTTCAACCTCATAATGTAAATAATTACCCTGAAACTTCCCCAGTATTTCATGAGAATTAATGTTAAAAATTAGGAACAAAATGTAATTTACTCAGATTCAAAAGTTTTCAGAAAAGCAAAATATTCAATATAAATAAATGCTTAAAAAGCAGTTTCATATTTTATTGCACAGTAAAACTTTCTCTGGCCTGAAATTACTGACTGGAAAACATATAGCCTATATAAGAAAAGGCTAATATGCCAATAGACCAAACGGCAGAACAACCAAACAACCGGTTGCTATGACGTGCGCTGACCACCAGGGGCATGCACAGACCATGGCAGGCTTCAGCAGCAAGTGGCAGAGCGCGGAACATGGCAGGCGTTGGCTGCGGCAGGACAGTGGAGCAGTTGAGCAGGGGTGCCAGACCAAGGCGGGGCGCTGGTCACTGTCATCGGGGCAAGCCTCTGGTGGTTACTTAAAATTCTTTGCTCCTGCGTGCCGTGGTCCTGCCCGGCACTCACACCTGCTGCCAGCGCCGGCCCTGCTCGCACCCACTGCCAGCGCCAGAGCCAGCACTTGCACCCACTGCCGGCGCCAGCCCTGATCACTCGGTGTCATCAGCAGGTGCATGTAGCAGCTGCTGGCCTTGATCGCCCCTCAGGGCTTCTCCACCTACCCCTGCTTCTGAGGGGTGATCTGGGCAGCAGCCACCAATGCCAATGCTGCCGCCTCTCACACCCGCTGCTAATGCTGGAGCTGCCACTCGCACCCCTGCTGCCACCAGCCCCCTTCGCACCCACAGCCAGTGCTGGAGCAGCCAGCCGCTCACACCCACTGCCGGTGCCTGGCACCAGTCCTGATTGCTCGGCGCTGTCAGCAGGTGCGAGCAGCGGCTGACGGCCCTGATCACAGTTGAGGGCTTCTCCATCTCCCCCTACTCCTGAGGGGCAATCTGGGCAGCAGCCGCCACTTGCACCGGCTGAAGTCGCCGGCCCTTTTCATACCTGCTGCTGGTGCTGGCCCTTATTGCTCCTTGCCGTCAGCGGGTGCAAGCAGGGCTGGACTTGTCAGTGCATGGGAGCGGCAGCAGCGGTGGGAGCAGGGCTGCTGGCAGAGAGGAGACCAGGGGCTGCGGTGGGAGGGGTCAGGTGGGGGTGCAGAGGATGGACCAAGACTCGCCCCTGTGCCCACCGCAGCCTAGCAGCCCACAGTTCCTGTCAAGGTGCAAGAATTTGTACACTGGGCCCCTAGTATGTTATAAAAGAATGAGAAAGTATACCTCAAATTCTTTTCGAAGACGTTCCTCTCGTTGAGTGCTAAGTTCAAGTTCACTTGTTTGTCGCCGTAAAAGGTCAGAGCAATCCATGTGTTCAGTTTCTAATTTTTCTACTTTCTTGTGCATACTTTGTACAGCACTATCTTGCTCCTGGAAAACATTCATTTTTGCATCAACAGAATGTATAAGCCAGCATTGACTAACGTGTATTCTGTGGTAGACAATAAGTACCGTATTTTCCGGCGTATAAGACGACTTTTTAACCCAGGAAAATCTTCTCAAAAGTCGGGGGTCGTCTTATACATCGGGTATCATCTTATAGGGCGGGTATATCCCAAACTCTATATTTTAACTGGAAAAGTTGGGGGTCGTCTTATACGCCCAGTCGTCTTATATGCCAGAAAATATGGTAACTAAGTCTGTGCTTCCAACCAGAACAATAGATTATTTTTGCATAGGCCAGGGAGGCCAAGTTATTTTCCAGCAATGTTTCAGGATATACATGTATTGTAAAAGCATTATTGGAGGTTTACAATTTTTTAAATCTGATTAATACATATTACAACTGAAACGTGTATAGCTTACTAAAATGCTATGCTAATTCAAATGGCCTCTGAGGATCTTTACAGAATTCTGTAGTTCAACTGTCATATACTAATATAATGTTTTCTCCTTTCATTAAAATTTTAAAGTATTTAGTAATACAAGTGGACGTTGCTCCTTGGGTGATAAGGAATGAGTGGCCTGGATGCCTCAGAATAACCCATGAGAGATTTTGATGAGAGCTCATGGTACTTTATGCTTATAGCTTCCAGCTCTTAAAGTTGCATCCACTAGATGGCTGTGTTTCATTTTCTCTCACGTTTTCAACTTCTCAAATCTCTCTTATACTACTGAAAGAAAAATAATAACAGGCACTCTTCTACTTACATATTTTTCCAAATAAACTCAGAAATCACCCTGACAAATGTCCCTCTCTATCCTGGAAAAAGAGTTTACTAACTAGATACAATTTTGATACTTCTCATAATTTACAATAATAAAATTAGAAAAAAAATAGAACAATGTAATATTTCTAAAACGTTGGGTTTTAATGAGTAAATTAATTTATTGCATTAATTACATTACTAAACCAAAGCAAAAATATAACTTTTCTAAAAGCAATTTCAAAAAAAGTGACTTGATGTTATTTTCATATTTTACTTAAGGGTCTCAAGTCTGTCGAATTTTTTTATTTTTTTGTATCTGAAGATTACATTTACATTATCAGGATAATATGGACTTCTGTTGTTTTAATGACCTTCACTATGTGCCTGAACTGTTAACACCAAAAATAAAAATGATGATCAGAAAAAATAATAATAATCAAGAGAGGCAGGAAAAAAACACCTTCAATACAGGTATGACTTACATTCATAGAAAGTTAAGATATTACAAACATGAAACAAAAAGAGTCTACTATAAAAAGATATAGTCAAAGAACAAGAATAAAATCTTGGAAATTAAAAACCCAAAAGCAGAAATAAAAATGCAATACAAAGGTTGCAATATAAAATTGAGGAAATACCTCCAGAAAACAGAGCAAAAACATAAAAGAATGGATAATAGAAGTAATATGCACTGAGAACATCAACTATTTGCCAAATAGATCTAGCAATATAATCCAATCCCAACCAAAATTACAAGATTTTTTGGTGGCATACAAGAAGCCAATCCTCAAACTCACACGGAACAGTGAAGGCTAAGAATAACTCTCCTCTTTCCCCCCCAAAAAAATATTAAGAATAAGGAGAGGGAGCCCTAACCAGTTTGGCTCAGTGGATAGAGCGTTGGCCTGCGGACTGAAAGGTCCCAGGTTCGATTCTGGTCAAGGGCATGTACCTTTGTTGCAGGCACATCCCCAGTAGGAGGTGTGCAGGAGGAGGCAGCTGATAGATGTTTCTCTCCCATCGATGTTTCTGACTCTCTCTCCCTCTCCCCTCCTCTCTGTAAAAAAATCAGTAAAATATATTATTTTTTTAAAAAGAATAAGGAGAGGGAAACTTGACCTACTAGAGATCAAGAATTACTGTAAATCCATGATAAATAAAACATTTACTATTGATTCATAAATAGATATAAAAGTGGAACAGAACAGAGCACCCAGGAACCAAGCCTTAGATATAAAGGAACTTGGTATGTGAAATAGACAATATTATAAATCGTTCAGTGGTAACAGAATAGACAGCTGAATAACTGGCACAGGGCCATTTGGCTATCCACTTGGCAAAGAATAAAATTAGATCTCATCTCATGCTATATAGAGAAAATATATATATTCTCTTTATAATTTTAGGTTACATAGGACATAAAAAGCACTATGAATGAAGACTGATAAATTCAATTACATTAAAATTTCAAACTGTACATCAAACACAATGTAAATTGTCTCCACAAAGAGAAAAAAGATGTTTGCCCTAGGGATATTAATAACCAAGAACTGGTAACCAAACATATAAAAAGTTCCTATAAATTAATAAAAATATATAAATAATCCAAAAGAAAAAATATAAAATGGCAGTTCATAAAAGAAACATATATATCCAATTAACATATCATGCTCAATGTCAGGGAAATAGAAAATTAAACAAGAATGAGATATAATTTCATATACATCTTACTGCCAAAAAAATTAAATCTGAAAAATACCAAGAGTTCAAGAGACTGTCAGAGAAAATAAAGTCTTCTTTCACATTGGTATAACCACTTGGGAGAACAACGTGGCATGCATTAAAATGCATATGCATTAAGTACATACCCACATAAACAAAAGTACCCGATGTTCACAGAAGCACTATCTGCAATAATTAAAACTTGGAAAGAATTTAAGTCTCAATCAATCAAGTAATGGATAAATCAAGTATGGTATATGCATAGGATAAAATGCCATACATAAGTTAAACTGAATGAACCAGAGTTACTTTGTTAACTTGAATAAATATCAATAAAACAAATGAAAAAGATAAGGTGTACTGTATGATATTCTGTAAACAAAGAAAATGATAAAGTAATATACTACACTATCAATGTACACAGACAGAAAATTGAACACCAACTTCAAAATAATGTTCATCGCCCTGACCGGTTTGGCTCAGTGGATAGGGCGTCGGCCTGCAGACTGAAGGGTCCCAGGTTCGATTCCAGTCAAGGGCATGTACCTTGGTTGCAGGCACATCCCCAGTGGGAGGTGTGCAGAAGGCAGCTGATCGATGTTTCTCTCTCATCGATGTTTCTAACTCTATCCCTCTCCCTTCCTCTATGTAAAAAAATCAATAAAATATATATTTTTTTAAAAAAAATAATAATGTTCATCTTTTGGGGGTAGGGTTGTGGTGGGAGGGTGAAATGATTCAGAATAGTCTTCAATGATCTAACAATTTATTGTTTGTTTTTTGATTCTGAAGCAAAAATGACAAATACATGATCTAGAAGGTACATATTAGCTATATTAATAGAATTGGTTTGTTATACTGAATATTGGTTATATTAATCCCTGTTATTTTTTATATGTTCAAATATTTGTTTTAATTTTATGATTTTATCAATACAACCCAAGTCTGGGGTACAGTATAACATACAAGAAATTTAAAAAGAACCATAAAACATCTCATACAAAATTAATTTGCCTCCTTCCAAGAAAATTTTTCCAATTTTTTCAAAGAATTTATTTTCTAATCCAAACAAAAGCTACTTGGATCCTTACAGTGAAGTGTGTGTGTGTGTGTGTGTGTGTGTGTGTTTAACTAATAAAATGATATTAAGAACACTGGAAGTTAATGGAGTTTTTCTTTTTACCACTAGAGGGAGGTGTTGAACTTAAAATATTTTAAAATGAGGCCTATGTTAGAACTGACATTTAACATTACAGCAAACCACATTGTGCTGTTAGAAAATAAACTTGCTTTCTTTCTACATCTTCCAGAAACATAGCCCAAAAGTATGATTTTTCATATGTTTTCATATAAACAATATCTCTCAGACTCCAAAATATGGTTTCAGTTCTGAAGAATTATAGAAGCAGAGTTAGAAATGTATCAGAACGAAAGTACTTCTTCCTAGCTTAGGAAATATATCAATACACCTATTTACAATCTAGTACATGGTTATCTCCTAAAACAGCCAAGACAAGCTTCTCCTCTCTAATCCCCAAAGCCAGCATAGTTTTACAATCAAAAAGTGTTTGCTGCTCTGGCCAGTGTGGCAAGGTGATTAGAGTGTTGGTCTATGCACCAACAGGTCACGAGTTCAATTCCTGGTCAAGTGCACGTACTTGGGTTGCAGGTTCAATCCCTGGTCCTAGTCCAGGCGTGTGCAGGAGGCAACCAATCTATGTGTATCTCTCACATCGATGTTTCATTTCTCTTTTCTCTTCTCTCCCCCCAGCCCCCTTCCACTTTCTCTAAAAATCAATGGAGAAAATATCCTTGGGTGAGGATTAACCAAAATAAAAAGTGTTTGCTGCTGTAAACTATAAACTGGGACTAACATCCTATCTAATAAAAAAGTAATATGTAAATTGACCATCACTCCAAGACACAAGATGGCCACCCCCATGTGGACACAAGGTGGCCACCACAAGATGGCCTGCAGGGGAGGGCAGTTGTGGGCAGTTGTGGGTGACCAGGCCAGCAGAGGAAGGCAGTTGGGAGGGACCAAGGCCTGCAGAGGAGGGCAGTTTGGGGGGATCAGGCCAGCAGGGGAGGGCAGTTGCGGGGGGATCAGGCCAGCAGGGGAGGGCAGTTGCAGGGGATCAGGCCTGCAGGGGAGGACTGTTGGGGGGGGCCAGGCCTGCAGGGGAGGGCAGTTAGGGGTGACCAAGTCAGCAGGGGAGGGCAATTGGGGGGAACCAGGCCGGCAGGGGAGGGCAGTTAGGGGCAATTGGGCTGGCCGGGGAGCAGTTAGGCATCAATTAGGCTGGCAATGTAGTGGTTAGAGGGTGATCAGGCTGGCAGGCAGAAGCGGTTAGGGGCAATCAGGCAGGCAAGCAAGCGGTTGGGAGCCAGCAGTCCTGGATTATAAGAGGGATGTCCAACTGCCCGTTTAGACCCGATCCCACTAGGATCGGACATTTCTCAAGGGGTCCCAAATTGGAGAGGGTGCAGGCTGGGCTGAGGGGCACCCCCCCCCCCCGGTGCACGAATTTTGTGCACCGGGCCTCTAGTTGTATAATACTTATCAATTCTTCTAGGCATGCACACAGCTTAATCACTTCTACAACAGCTTAAAGATATAAACAAGCCCTAACCGGTTTGGCTCTGTGGATAGAGCATCGGCCTGTGGACTGAAGGGTCCCAGGTTCAATTCCGGTCAAGGGCATGTACCTTGGTTGCAGGCACATCCCTAGTAGGGGGTGTGCATGAGGCAGCTGATCGATGTTTCTCTCTCACCGATGTTTCTAACTCTCTATCTCTCTCCCTTCCTCTCTGTAAAAAAATCAATAAAATATATTTTTTATAAAAAAGATATAAACAAGAATGTTAATCATTTATAATTAGAGCAAAAAAAATTTAATTAAAGAAAATAAAATGTCCATCAATAAGGAATTCCTTAAATATATTAGGAACTTTCACGTGACAGAGTATCATGCAAACATAACAAGAATAATTTAAGAAAATTAAAAGATGGACACCAAATATTATTGAGGCATATAATGTCACTATGTAAATAAGATAATATATGTTTATATATCCTTAGATGAGGAGTGGAATTGAAGAGGGAGGGAGCAAAACCTTCACTTTCTCTTTTAAATTTCCCTAAGCTAGGAGCATGTTTTTACCATGAGCACAATACATAGTAACTTTATAAACTCAATATTAAGGTATTTCCTGTTTGGGGGGAAAACAAGCAGTACCAGTGCCATTTTTCTCTCCATTTGCTTACACAGGGCATCAGCGAACAGTTTCTCAGGAAACGACAAAAAGATATTCCTTGTTGGCAGTGGTCAGCAAACTGCAGCTCTGTTGACTAATGAGTTTGCCGACCACTGACCTAGACTCTCGATTTCAATAATTACAGGCTGTTGGTGTTCCTTGTGATTAAGCCCCTATCCCAGTGGTCGGCAAACTCATTAGTCAACAGAGCAGCAAACCACAGCTGCGGCTCGCGAGCCGCAGTTTGCCAACCACTGTCCTAGAGCATTTAGGGAAAACTTCTTAAACACTTCCTTTTCATGGAACTTCTTCCAAGCTATCCCTAAATGACAACTGTGCTTACTAGGTCAATCCTCACATCCTCACCAGAGGATTAACAAAAAATATATACAAACAAACAAATAACTAAATAAATAAAAGCAGTTTTCCTTTGTTACTATAAAAAGGATAAGACATTGAAAGACAAAGTTCTGAACATTTCAGTTATAAAATAAGTTACCTTACAAATGGAAGTAGTAATTATAAATTATGTTCCTCTATTCTTTCCTATACATAATAATTAAAGACTAATACTATAGAATTTTAAATTATTTTAGTACTTAGTAATATAAACTCTGGTATAACCACCTACTTTTCATCTGAGTTTTATAGGATTGACCAAAGAAAGTGCACCAAAAATCACATCTACATAATGAAATCAGCCTGAGGAAGGCAAATGCCATATGATTTCATTTATATATGGAATCTAATAAATAAGATAAACAAGCAGAACAGAAACAGACTCATAGATACAGAAACATTTGACCGTTGCTAGACAGGAGAGGGTTTGGAGGAATGGGTGAAAAATGTGAAGGGATTTAGAAGTACAAATTGGTAGTCACAAATTAGTCACAGGGATGTAAAGTAGAACATAGGGAATACAGTTAGTAATCTATAATAATAAAAGCATAATATGCTACTAGACCAGACATCCTTCCAGATGTCCTTCCTTCCAGACAAAGCCACAGCAGGCGGGGGCCGCGGCAGAGGGGGCAGAGACCCCCGGCCGCGGCATCAGGCCTCTAGTACTGTAATAACTATGTATGGTGTCAGATGGGCACTAGATTTATTGGGGTGATCACTTTGTAATTAATATAAATGTCTAATCACAGAGTTGTACACCTGTAACTAATACTATATTGTTTGTCATCACAAAATAAGTAATAGAGGAATGATAGAAATTTATTTGAAAATTTAAATTAGTTGGTTAGTGAATTAATTCACAGTTTGAATTTCTCCTATCTCTCCTTCAAAATAACTTACATGTAATCTTCTGAACAAATGCAAAGTACACTGGAGTGAGAATCTGCAGACTTGTAGTCTTTTCCCACATTAACCACTCAGTTTATGACCTTAGTAAGTCATAAATTTCCATCTGCTCATCTTTAAAGGGGGTTAGATGTAATCAGTGATTGTCAAACTGGACTATCTGAAGGGGATTCTGTGTGTTGCAGGGGGAGAGTTTAATAGATGATTAAGAATCTGCACTACACCACTTAAAAATAGTTCAAAATTGAGAGAAACCAAGATGGTGGCATAGCTAAACACCTAAACTGCTGCCTCGCACAACAATTTCAAAACTACAACTAAAGTACAAAACGCACATCATCCAGAACCACAGGAAGGCTGGCTGAGTGGAAATTCTACAACCAGAAGGAAAGAGAAAAACACACTGACACTCACAGGAGCTGCGGAAGGCAGAGGTATGCAGGTGCACGCGCGTGCTCAGAGAGAGGACTGGCAACTGAATACACGGCTGGCTTTCTCAATTGGGAGGGAGACAAAAGCTCCCGACTGCTCTGAACTCCAGGTCCAGGTGAGACTCTGGGGACCCAGACTCATACGGGGAGAAACTGGACTGACTGGCAGCAGGCGAAACTCAAGGGCGACTTTCTCTCAGAGGTGCTTGAAGCGATTACCGCAGGACACTGAGACCCAGGGCAGGGCTGACGGGAAGCCATTGCTGTTTGCTCCGCCCTGAGACTCCACCCCATCCAAGCTGAGTGCAGAGGCTTTTGCATATGAATGACCTGGTCCTTTGAATTCTAAACTTACCTAACAAACTGCAGCTGAGTCAGTGAGACCCAGAACATCCAAAAGAAGGCCCAAGGCCCCACAGCAGCTTGCATTGCTTCACAGCTGGACCTCATCTGGGCACCTCCAAAACCCAAACAAAGAAGAGAAATCTGCAGATCTCTCCATAGCTCCTGCAGGGTGGCCTCAGGCAGAGGCTAAATTAGCATATCCTTGGAGATCCAAGAGCCAGTGTACCCAGAGGTCAGAGTGGGACCATCCAGATTACAGCTCCTCAGATACATAAGGGACACACTCAGGGGAAAGACTCAGTGAGCACCAAAGCCCCACTGAAGCAAGTCTTGTCTCATAAGGGTGTCTTCAGCACAGAAGTTCTCCCAGCGTAGACACAGCTGATCCTCACAGCCAATTGGCCTGGAGGTCAATTCCTCCCAGTGATACCAACAACAATCAAGGCTTAACTACAACAAAACTGTGCACACAGCCCACAAAGGGGTACACCAAGAGTGTCTACCTCAGGTAATTGGGGAGGCTGAGCCACTAGGCCCTATAGGACACCTCGCACACAAAGCCACTCTATCAACTCAGGGAAGCAGCCAAAATGTGGAGACAAAGAAACAGGTCACAAATGAAAGAAATGGAGGAAAGCAATTGACTGGATATAGAGTTCAAAACCACGGTTATAAGGTTTTTCAAGAATTTTCTAGAAAAGGCAGATAAATTTAGCGAGGCCCTTGAGGATATGAAAAAGGACCAACTAGAAATTAAGCATACACTGACTGAAATAAAAAATAATATACAGAGATCCAACAGCAGACTAGAGGATGGCAAGAATCAAGTCAAAGATTTGGAATACAAAGAAGCAAAAAACACCCAACCAGAAAGCATAAAGAAAAAGAATCCAAAAATATGAAGATAGTGTAAGGAGCCTCTGGGACAACTTCAAGCGTACCAACATCCGAATTATGGGGGTGTCAGAAGAAGAGAGAGAGCAAGATACTGAAAATCTATTTAAAGAAATAATGACAGAAAATTTCCCCCACCTGGTGAAAGAAATAGACCAGTGATTGGCAAACCGCAGCTCGCGAGCCACATGCGGCTCTTTGGCCCCTTGAGTGTGGCTCTTCCACAAAATATCACGTGCGGGCGCACATGTACAGTGCGATTGAAACTTCGTGGCCCATGCGTAGAAGTTGGTTTTCGGCTCTCAAAAGAAATTTCAATCGTACTGTTGATATTTGGCTCTGTTGAGTAATGAGTTTGCCGACCACTGAAATAGACTGACAAGTCCAAGAAGTGCAGAGAACCCTGAATCAAAGGAATCCAAAGAGGACCACACCAAGACACATCATAATTAAAATGCCAAGAGCAAAAGACAAAGAGAGAATCTTGAAAGCAGCAAGAGAAAAACAGTTAGTTACCTACAAGGGAACACTCATACGATTGTCAGCTAATTTCTCAACAGAAACTATGCAGGCCAGAAGGGAGTGGCAAGAAATATTCAAAGTGATGAATAGCAAGAACCTACAACCAAGATTACTCTACCCAGCAAAGCTATCATTCAGAATTGAAGGTCAGATAAAGAGCTTCACAGATAAGAAAAAGCTAAAAAGTTCATTACTGCCAAACCAGTATTATATGAAATGCTGAAAGGTATTCTTTAAGAAGAGGAAGAAGAAGAAAAAGATAAAGATAAAAATTATGAACAACAAATACATATCTATCAACAAGTGAATCTAAAAATCAAGTGAATAAAAAATCAGATGAGCAGAGTAAACTGGTGAATATAATAGAATCAGGGGCATAGAAAGGGAGTGGACTGACAATTCTCGGGGGGAAAGGGGTGTAGGGGTTCGGGAAGAGACTGGACAAAAATCGTACATCTATGGATGAGGACGGGGTGGGGGGGAGGATAAGGGCAGAGGGTGGGGTGGGAACCGGGTGGAGGGGAGCTATGGGGGGAAAAAAGAGGAACAATTGCAATAATCTGAACAATAAAGATTTATTAAAAATGAAAAAAATAGTTCAAAATCACTACAGTGTAAGATTTGTATACATCATTTAAAATACAAAATCTATTCTATTTCCTTTATTTTTTAAAATATTAACATTTTAATTTTATTTTTCAATTACAGTTACAATCAATATTATTTTGTATTAGTCTCAGGTGTACTGTATAGTGGATAGACATTATTCTATTTCTTTAGGCTATTAAAGATGGCTAACAGTCTCACATAATTATGTTAAATTGGAAAAATAAAATAGTAAATGTAGCCCTGACCTGGTGACTCAGTCACTTGGAGCATCAACCCATACACAAAAGCTTGTGGGTTCAAACCCCATCAGGTCAGGGCACATACCGAGGTTGCAGGTTCGATCCCCAGTAGGGGCATGTACGAGAGGCAACCAATCAATGTTTCTCACACTGATGTTTTTCTCTCTCTATCTCCCATCTTCTCTCTCTAAAATTAATGAAAACATATCCTCAGGTGAGGATTAAAAAAACAAATTATATGATTTTGAGATGTCCCTCTTGGTAACAGTTGCCCATACTGTCATGTAATTACAAACAAAACATCTTCCAGAGATCAAAGACTAGGAATTATTTTCCCTTTGAGCAAGCCAATCAATGATTGCACTAATGTAATTTTAATATCATCAGCATTAAAAAGACATACTTAAGGAATTGTATTATTATTTTTAAATACCTGTACTATAAATTGTAACTCTCTTCTCTCTGCTTCCCATTGTTCTGCTTGTAATCTAAACTCCTCCAATGCTGTCTCCCTGATATGAGAGTCCATTTCATTCTTCTCCTGCAGATGTTTCTCCAATGCTTCCTTTATATGAATAAAATCTTGCTTTACTATCAGATCAGTAAAAGTTAGCTTTCTTCCTTCACCCCCAATTTTAATGTACAAAGAACTCTCCTTACCTATCTTATCAAAACTTACTACAATTTATGTTAATAGAACTGTTATATTTTGATCATCAGAATATAGATCTGAATAAGAAGCAATGCTTACCTATTTAATATAAGGAACATGTTATATATACACACATAGGCATATATTTAAACCAATTTTTCTGAAATTTTTAACTTCAGAGGTTTTAACAAAATGCATTATATGATAAAGAGACAAATACAAAATACATAAATGTTATGTAATCTATATGTAAATCTATGTGTAAAGTACATAATATGGAAATATCTGATTACCTATGAACAAACTGTTTAGATTATCCCTAATAATGTATATATAAATGTGACAGAAAACACTGTATTTCCAAAAGGGGAGAAGGAAAGAGTCAGGTTAAGGAAATTCTAGAGTGTCAAGAATTTAAAAAGCCAAAAAATATTTTTTAAGAAGTTTGGATTGTCATTAATTTCTAGTTCTACAGATAAACAATGTTGGCTTTTCTTTTTGGGTTTTACTAGTTGTACTATGTTTGCTAGATCTAAGTTAGTTCAAAATCTTAAATATATAAAATGCAGGTTTCTTGAGAAGCCAAATATTCTAACCTATAAGGTTCAAAACTCGGTCCCCATTCACAGAAGGAGAACGATTCTGTGGTTTTTGAGAGAGAAGGAAAGCCTCCTGTGTCCATCTAACAACAGCATAGAGCTGTGTACTAAAGATTACTCAGGTTTTTCACTGATGGAAAGCTATCACACGAGCCTGGAGGCCTTTTCCCCTTAGGGCTAAATAGCGACTCCTACTCAATCCCTAATTTCCCAAGGGTCTCTGTGCAGATCAATTCAAAGCCAATGGCCTAAAATCAAAGCAGAGTTCTCCTACCAAGCAGCTGTTCAAGATCAAGTAATTTCCCTAGCTGGTTTGGCTCAGTGAATAGAGTGTCTGCTTGCAGACTGAAGGGTCGCGGGTTTGATTCCAGTCAAGGGCACATGCCAGGGTTGTGGGCTCGATCCCCAGTAGGAGGCATGCAGGAGGCAGCCAATCAATGATTCTCTCACATCATTGATGTTTCTATCCCTCTCCCTCTCCCATCCTCTCTAAAACCATTAAGAACTTTTTTTTTTAAATCGAGTAATTTGAGGTGCAGAATGACTGACTGTAAGGAATGCTGCCACCCGTTACCTTCTTTCCCCATAGTCCCAAGACATTTAAGTGGGGAAAGTTATATAGGGCTACTCAGGGACCTGTAGCACCAGTCGCCACCTAAACTTTCCCTATTAGAATAGTAATGGAGCCCTTATAGATGCCAGGCACCATTCTAGTAACAAACAAGACACAAGCTATGACTATTGCTATAGAAGAAAACAATAAATCTGCTGACAATGTCTGGGAATGCTTGTGTCAAAACTTTGTAAATGGTTTTGTAAAATTATCTCTAGTGAAGATTTATTGCCAGGATTCTGAAAAGCCATTTATACCAGTGTTAAATCTAGAGCACTTTTATCATGTTCATTTGTTGTTGTTGTTGTTGTTGTTTTTATTTAAACTGGTACTTCAAAAATATGGCAAATATAGATAATTCAAAATCTACTTCTAAGTGGCTAGCAACCTCAACCTTAAACCATACTTTTACTTTGGAGAGTACAAAGGAAGAAAAAGCGGGGGAGAATGGGAGAGAATAAATACCTCACAATAATTTTAGTAAAAGGTCATCGAATTGCTTATACATCATATCCATATAGAATGAGCTCTGTATAGATAATAAAGCATATATCAGACACATACTTTTCTATATTTATTATATATTCAGACCAAATCTAGAACCTACATTTCTATATTCAAAATTTTCATGCTATTGAACCAAAAAGGTTGTAAGTCCTTATATTCTTATAAAATGCCTATATGTGCTTATTTTTAAAATTTTGATCACAGATTTCAAACTGTTTTTCACAAAAGAAACAGTATACATATTAATGTATTCTAAAGCATATTACAAAAGAGACCTGCAAAAATGACGGTAAAGGGAAAGAAGAAAGAGAGAGAGGGAGGGAGGGAAGAAGGAAATCAGCTTTCCTAGCCTTCTGGTGTTATCTTCCTTTCCAAGGACAACATCAAATAATGTGTAACACATCTCAGTGAATATTATATACAGCCAAATTCCTTTATAAAAATATTTTACCTGTAGAGTTTTCTCTAGTATGCTCTTTTCTTTCAAAAGTAAATCATATTCTTGATTGCAATTTTGAATTATATTGTCTCTTTCTTCCAAATCATGTTCAAATCTTCTGCATTCTTCTTTCCATTTCTGCTGGGAAATCTGAAATGCATTCTCAATCTCTTTTGCCCTTCCTTGAAGTTCTGTATTCTGAGCTATTAAAAATATAAACAAATAATAGGTATATTTACAACTATAAATTAAATCCCTAGAGTTCAAAACCTAGGCCTTGGAGCTGATTTCATTTACAGCACGATCTTAGGACAAAGCCTGAAACCACTGCCTACCCATTAAACTCTTGAAAAGCTCACTGTCCCAGAACCAGGATTCTGCCATTTTTCTGTCTCTTCTTCCCCTCCACACAAAGGTGGTTTTGCCATGAAATGAGATGACATATTCCCAGAGACATGCCCAAGTGTAAGTGCTCCTCTAGCACCAACTGCCACTCTTTTTCTCCTATTCAAGAAAATAAGTACAATGTTTTTTAAAAAACACTGTGACATATAGGGCTACTCTCTTTTTTTTAATGTTTTTATTGATTTCAGCGTGAGAGAGAGAGAGAAGGATAGAAACATCAATGATAAGAATCACTGATCAACTGCCTCCTGCACACCCACTACTGGGGATCAAGCCCAAAACCTGAGCACGTACCCTGACTGGGAATCAAACCTGGTTCAGAGGTCGACGCTCAACCATTGCACCACACCAGCCAGACTAGGGCTACTCTTTTTAAAAGACTTGATAGATTACAGATTTTGACATTTGACTATTGTAACACATCTTACACATGCGACTGTCACAAGATTGAGATTGGAAACCACTGCTACAACCCTTAGAACCATAGTATTTACTCCCCCAAAATTAGGCTCAATCCCCTCTCATCCTAATATTACCTTCACAATAACCAATACTTCTCCACTAGGGTTTCAGCATCTAGAAAAGAAATAAAGGCTTCCAGGTCTGACTCCACCACCTACCACCTGATTAAACCACTCTTGACTCTCAGAATAAAGTGCCTCCTAGTTAAATTTTTATAAAGATCAAATGAAAAAATATGTACAAACACACTTGTGAAACAAAAAATGCCACAGTTCATGCACTGTTTTTCAATTACATTTGTATTTTGAATGGATCATATATCTCAAAGGTTCAAAATTCAAAGGTACAAATAGTGCAAAAAGCCTCCCTCCCATCCAGTTTTTCTCACTACAAGACATTATTCCATGGTCTAGCTGCCCATATTGCAGGTAAGAAGTCTGAGGCCATTATGATTTCTGTCCCTCTGCATGTGGCCTATTTTTCTTCCCTTTTCTTTTCATTCCTTTTCTCTTTGAATGTTCTGGTATCTTCCCTTTGTCTCTTTTTCAAAAATTTTATAGTGGGTCTATTTCTTTCCAGTGTGGCGAATAATCAATGGGCCCTTTCAATCTGGAAACTCAGACATAACCTTTAGTTCTGAGATGTGTTCTTAAATAATTTCATTGATAATTGATCCCTCTCTTTTCTCTCATCTCTTTCTTTCAATATTCCCTATTATTCAGATTGGCCCTCAAATTTTCTTTTCTCTACTATTTTTCTGCATCTGTCTTTTCACACTAATTTCTGGGAGATTTTTTTAAATGTGTTTTTATTGATTTTAGGGAGAGAAGAAGGGAGAGGGAGAGAGAGAGAGAAGCACTGATGTGAGAGGGAAACATCAATTGGTTGCCTCCCACACACACCCCAAGTGAAGATTGAACCTGCAATCTGGGCATGTGCCCTGAACCAGCGACCTTTCAATACATGAACGATGCATAACCAACTAAGTCACAATGCCAGGGCTTTCTGGAAGTCTTCTTCCATCTTCATCTTCCAATGTTTCTATTGACATTTATAATTTCTGATTTCAGATTTTTAATTTCTAAGAGCTTTCTTTTTTATGGGATCTGGTTCTTGCCTCACAGGTGGCATATAATCTCTTTTAGCTCTAAGGATATTAATGCTACTTGTTTGTTAAATCTTCTCCCTGAAGAGTTTCTGATTCTTTCAAGTTAATTTTTTCTCTCCATTCAACTAGTAGAGGCTTTCCCTAAGTATCTGGTAATTCTTGGTTGTTTGCTCTCAATTAGGAGTAACTACAGGGTGACACAGTGTGGAGCTTAACACCTGTGATCTTCACTGGAGGAGAATCTGGCTGGCCACAGATCAGTATCATTAGGTTTTTTTTTATATGGCTTGGTCAGGTGACCCACAGACTAGTCTTCCAAGCTCCCACATGGAATGCAGAAATCTGGTGAAGCCAATAGAAAAAGGAAGCTGGGAGAAATAGTTCCTCAATATTCAGCATTGAATATGATATCTTCCTGTTTTTCCCAGTCTTGAGACCCTCTATTTTATCATTTCCAGAGATTAAGCCTCCCGAGTGGTAACAATCAAGAGTAGCATGCTAGTGGGAAGGGGACTGAAGAACAAACAGCTACTTCCAATTCCTAATCCCAAAGGTACCTGGTGCTTCCAGTTCATAAGACTTTTCTTTAAATACATTTTTATTGATTTCAGAGAGGAAGGGAGAAGGAGAGAGAGATAGAAACATCAATGATGAGAGAGAATCGTTGATCCACTGCCTCCTGCACATCCCCCACTGAGGATCGAGTCCACAACCCGGGCATGTGCCTGTCCGGGAATCAAACCATGACCTCCTGGTTCATAGGTCGACGTTCAACCACTGAACTACACCAGCCAGGCAGTTCATAAGACTTTTGACTCTCAAACAAGTTGTCTGCTAGTTTTCCCCACTCCTGGTTTAAGATTCTAACATCTCAGTCTGTTAAATCAGTTATCCTTCATCCATTTGCTTTCCAGCTTCCAAAACTTTCTTTCTTGTCGTGTCTCAATCATTATGGGATTATATTTTTTAATATCCCATAACTGCATTAGTTTGTTTTTCACTAACCTCAATATTTTATCATAAAATTTTTCAAAATACAAAAACTTTGAAGTATTATACAGTGAACACCCATAAAACCACCTAGACTCTATGACTGCTAATATTTTACTATATTTGTTTTATCACACATTCATCTATGCATCCATTCACTTACCATCCATCAAACCATAATACTTTTTATGCATTGCAGAGCAAGTTGCAAATATATTTCACTCCTAAATAATTCAGCATTCATATTTTTAATTAGAATTCAATATAGTTTCACTTTTTTGAAGGTAAAATTTACATATAGTGAAATGCTCATCTCTTAAGTATACCATTCAAAGAGATTTGATAAATGCCTACACTCATGGAACCCAGACCCCTATCAAAATATAGAACATTTCCTTTACCACAGAAAGTTTCCTCATACCTTTTCCCAGTCAATCCCTACTGCTAACTCATCCCAGGGGCAACCACTGTTCTGATTTCTTTTTCACCAACAATTAGTTTTCTCTGTCCCAGAACTTCATATAAATGTATTCATGCAGGATGTCCTCTTGTATATAAACTTCATTCAGCATAATGGTTTTGAAATTCACTCATGTGATTGCATGTATCAGTAACTGGTTCATTTTTATTGCTGAGTAGTATTCCATTGTATGAATATAACAAATTATTTCTTCATTCTTTTATCAATAGATATTTACAGGTTGTTTTTTGTTGTTGTTTTTTCCAATTTGTGGCTGTCATAAAAGAGCTACTATGAAAATTGGTGTACAAGTCAAATGTTTCTCAGGGAGAAATACCAAAGAGTAAAACTGCTGAGTCATAGGATAATGATATGATTATTTTAAAAGAAATTGCCAGTTTTTTTCCAAAGTAGTTGTACCATTTTACTCTTCCACTAACTATAAAAATTCCAGCGCTCTATATCCTCATTAGCATTTGGTACTAACAGTTTTTTCAGTTAGAGCCATTTGATGGGTCATGTAGTTATAGTCACAGTGGTTTTTAATTTGCATTTCCCTAATGAAAAGTAAGGTTAAGCATTTTTCATGTAATTTGTGACCATTTCTCCAGTTCCTCTATAACATGTCTATTGAAATTATTTTACTTTAGGCAAGTAACTTCCCTGGACTTCAATATCCTCATAATTAAATTAAAGCCATTAACTGGTATATCTAGTTCCTTGCAATCCTTTTATTCCTAAGTGGTATAGTTATTAAATGCCAGAAGTAATCAAAAACACTTCTGAGCAATGACAATAACCCAAGACAGCTGGCCAAGACTAGAGTACCTAACTTTTGTAATAATTATAACTTAACATTTGTTTAGCCTCATGCAGTAAACAAAGCACTTTCATTTTCTTATTTCATCCTTGAAACAACCTAGGTTCAAACACCAGTAAATAAGTGGTAGATCCAGACTCAAACCTAAATCTTCTGAATTCATCTTCAGTGTTCTCTTAGTTAACACCTGCTGTGTACAAAAATATTCACAGCAACATTATTCTTTTTTTAATATTTTTATTTATTTTTAGAGAGAGAAGGGAGAGGGAGAAAGAGAATATCAATGTGAGAGGGGAACACTGATCAGCTGCCTCCTGCGCACCTCCTACCCGGGACAGAGCCGGCAACCAGGGCATGTGCCTTGACAGAGAATTGAACCTTTCCGTCCACCCAACCAACTGAGCCATACCACCAGAGCAACAACATTATTCTTAATAACCAAAACTCAGACATAACCCAAATGTCCATCAATAGTGAGTGGGTAATAAGTGGGGAATATCCACACAATATAATACTAAATATCAATATGAAGTTCATAAAGCATTATGGATGAACTCACAAGTCTAACAATGTTGAAGGAAAGAAGTCAGATGCAAAAGAGTACTCTGTGAGTCCATTCACATAAAGTACCAAAAAAAGGGCAAAATTAATCCTTGCTATTAAAAATCAGGATAGCAGTTATCCATGTGGAAGGACTCTGGTAATTTTATATTTCATGATCTGGGTTCTTAGGATCAGTTTACACTTATCTAAGCACATTTCTTTAAGATATACTTAAGTAAAAGATTTTTAAAAGATGGTCATATGCTATATTAACAGATAACTTTTGAGAGTTAAGTCAGCTGCCTTTTTCTTTTCTAGGCACCACACTCTAACCCAGTGGTCCCCAAACTTCGCTAATCAATAAATCACCTGCAGGGCTTCTTGTACCTACAGACTCTCTCAAGCTAGAGATTCTAATTCAACACAATATGTGGTAAAAGGCCTCCAATACATTTCTTTTCATCTCTATGTGGCCCCGGCCAGGTGGCTCAGTTGGTTGGAGCATCACCCATTACACCAAAGAGGTTGCAGGTTTGATTCCAAGTCAGGGCACATACTTATTATGTTCAATCCTGGTCAGGGTGTGTGCAGGAGGCAAATGATTGATTTCTCTCTCACATCAGTGTTCTTCTCTATCTCTTTCTCTCTCTAAAATCAATAAACATATCCTTGGGTGAGGATTAGAAAAATGAAAAGTGCCCTACAGTGGCTCAGTTGAATGTCAACCTATGAACCAGGAGGTCATGGTTTGATTTCCGATCAGGGCACATGCCCGAGTTTTGGGCTCAGTCCCGGTGGGGGGGGCGTGCACGAGGCAGAAGATCAATGATTCTCTCTCATCATTGATGTTTCTATCTCTCTCTCCCTCTCTGAAATCAATAAAAAAATATTTTTAAAAAAGAAATTTTTAAGTGGTTAACAGAATGTTGAACCCCTTTTTCCACACATACACAACATAAAAAAATTAATGTAAAGTAGATAAATGTTCACATAACTGCCAGAAAACTTTATACACACCCACCAAAGTCAAAGGCCAGTCAATGAATCAAAACCTTACCTCTGACCCTATATGAAATGCATAAACACCAAGCAATGATATTCAATGAAGTCACAATTCTTAACGTGGGAAGAAATGGAAATTGTCTTACCACAGAGTTTTTCTTGGATCTTCTGTGCCTCAGCTAACCTTTCTTCAGCAGCCCGTCTTCCAAGACCAGCTTCCTTTCTAGCAACAGCCAGGTCATACTCCAAACTTTGTCGCAATGCTTCTCCTTTTTCAACCTCAGAGCGTAGCCTGGCAATCTGGCCCTCATAGCTTGCCAGCTAAAAGCGAATTTCTGATATCATGAACCAATATTACAATATGTTTCCAAGATTATGAGATCATTAACCCAAACATTTACATTTCTTAGAAAAACTTGTTTCCATAATATTTATAAGACAAGAATTTATACTTTCTGAAAGACTGGAAAAGAAACACTAGCCTTACCAAATGACACTAGTAATTTTCTTATTTTAGGGAATCCACCAGAGGAAAAAAATTTTAATTCTTATATTAAATTCTTATAAAAATAAAGGAAAATCACAAGTTTTACTCAGATTATAGTTATATCTAAGAAGTGGAAAAAATGCATGACACATAGTAAGCACTTAAAAATTCATTCCCTCCTCCTCCCCTCCTAATCTCTAAATGAAATCAAGAAGCAAACTGCATCAATATATAGTTTGGTAAATATTGTCTATATTATTTCTCTTGATTATGAATTTACTAGTAGAGCCTAAAGTAATAAAAATGTCAACTTTGCAGGGGTCTGAATGAACTAATATCTAAATATCTAATGACTAGATTTAATTTACCTAATATCCTTCCATGAATTAATGTGACAGAACATAGGTCTGAAAATTAGAACTAGGTGATTTGTAAAGTCCTTTCCCACACTAAAATTCTATTGTCGAATCAATGACTCATTAAATAATATTAAACACTTGCTATGTGCTAAGTACAGTGAAAGATATAAAAACCAGGAATTCAATACTATAGAAAGGCATATAGCATAACTTTTATAAAAGAGGTAAAAATGTTATGATATTTCAAAGAAAAGCTGTTGCTGGTGGGAAAGAAAAAACGGTAGATCAGAAAGAATGCTAGAAAAGTATCATTTAGGAAAGCTTTGAGCTACTATCAAATAAAAGACACAAGAATCTCTGCAGGACAACATCAGAAATCACTTAAGTCGCTATTAACATGTAGAGTGTAACAGTTACATTTTTTCCACATATAAAACATAAAATAATTTCCCATCCAAATTTTTAGAATAGCAATATCTTCATAACACTATACCTGTAAGAATTTATAAATATTTTTCAATAGTAAAAAAAAAAAATCATACAACAACCTTAATTACAAAGTCAATATTACTCTGAGTGGAAGAAGCTTCACATGTTGTTACCCTCTGAGTTGATAATATCCCGTTTGTCTTGCAGCAATTCTAGTACCTGGGTGATCGATTGCCTTTACTAATGTCCTTTTGTTGACAGACCTAAAGTAATGTCTATTTTCTTGACTGGACACCAAGTAACATAGCTCTTGGTATCAGAAATGGTCTCAAGATGGGTTTCTAATATTGGGTGGTGAACCTATATGAGCCTAAATACAATGAAGAGCTCTACCTGGAAATGGGATACTAGGGATCCATGAGATATAGTGGGATCACAATTTTTTAAATTATCATGTACAGTTGTTTAGAGTAAAGTTAAAGACGAGCCTGTGGGAAATAAAGTAGCAGCTGCATTTGACCATTATGGCAGTATAGTTCACTATAAGACCTTGAGGTAAAAAGGCTGTATCAGAGAATTTATAAAAACAAAATGATAATCTCAACTCAAGATGATCAGAAAACCAGAGAATTTCTATGTCAACTGTAAAAGAATCTCTTATTTATCATGACCCCAGGACAGACAAGGCTAAGGACTAGACCAAAAAAATCTAATTATGGGAAATGCAGAATTACAAGTTGAATAAAGAGCCTCCCCAAGTTTCTAATGTTAAGATGCTAAGTATCGCCCGGCCGGCGTGGCTCAGTGGTTGAGCGTCCACCTATGATCCAGGAGGTCACGGTTCGATTCCCAGTCAGGGCTCGATCCCCCGTGTGGGAAGACAGCTGATCAATGATTCTCTCTCATCACTGATGTTTCTCTTTCTTCCTCACTGAAATCAGTTTAAAAAAATTAAAAATTAAAGATGCTAAGTATCAATTGGGCATTAGGTAAGAAGGAAAGAAATGGGTGGGGGCTTTTGGAATTAGATACACCTGAAAAATGTAAACTCCCAAATGCCCCCCCTGAACATCCCTTGCCAACAAAAGCAGCCTCTCCTCCCTGTCTGAGGTAACTAGCCTTCCCTTGCTTGAAGATTTAGTAATGACCACACCTGAAGCACGTTTTGTCTCTATAGACACTCAGAACTCTCTTTGCTGCAAGAGGAGAAATGCAAAGTCAGGTCCAGAAGAAAATAGCTTATACAGCAAAAGAACTGCAGGATCTTGATAATCTTTTACTAGCGGGAACCTGCAGAACATATATAGGATTGATTTGGATTTAACTAGCTAGCTCTAACAGTTTGCTTGGATAGATGACTGTAAATTGATTTTAACAACGGCCTACAATCATTTAATGAGGTCAAAATGCCAGTACTTTCCTGATGTAATATGGAGACTTAAGGAGATGGGAGTAGTTTTATTATGAGCAAACCAAAACTTCCCCTTTCCCTTATTACCTCCTCTTGAAGGACCCAAAGGCATTCTTCTCCTAATTAAAATGCTATAAACTGCACTGGAGGAGGCAGCACAAGCATCATTAGAAAGCTCTGGTGGCTAACCTGTATGTGCCAAAGATAATAATGGATGGTGGAGATAATGTGGGATATGCCACCATTGAGATGAACACCCCAATTTCAATTGCAATGATGGACTTCCAGACTGGCAAAGGCCAACTGGTAGCAATTAGCCACTAGATAACGAATGCTGAAGAGCATAAGGTGTAGACTGCCAATCATTTGCGCATTTGACCTCAGATCCATTACCTAACCCCTTCTTTTGCTCTATTCTAGTATTTTACCATAGGAACTGTAATTCCCATGCTCCCGTGCCAAATGGCTGTCAGTAGCTGCATCTCTTTTGAGGTTCCAGCTCCCCATACTTTCTCTCCACATTCCAACACTGACCGAACAACCCCTACCATGGCTCTACTTCCCATAAGACAGCCCCAACTCTGGACTCTGGTAACATTATCTGCTCCCACTGGCCCTCTGCCCTAGAGGTGGTGGTGGCTTCCTGCCATTAGTAATCTCTGGGTGGCTCCTAAGAATCCCTGTTTGGATTCTTAGGTCTCCCATCACCAGTACAATCAATTCCCTCTATTAATGCCCTTCCTTTTACCTGATTATTTGATTTCCAATACTATCTACGTAGCTAGTAAACATATCCTCGGCCCTTGAGGTTGTTTTCTCACGTAAGGTTCAACACATGCACTAAAACATTCAACAGCAGCAAAATATGTCCCTCCTTTTAAAAAATATATCTGCATTCTTTTAGGTCTGTATGCTCAACCACTATTTTAGAACCTTCTCTCTGGTTCTTCCTTTATGCCTTCTGCAATATGTCTCAGCCTCTAAAAGAAAGATTTTTCACAATTTTTGTCCCATGACCATTTTTGGCAATCTGGCAAAGCCTTCTCAAGGATAAGTAATTAAATGCATAAAAAAATATGTGGGGGTAACAAAAAGAATCAAAGTACTAGTATAAAAACAAATATATGACATAGAGACAAATTTGTGATACTGTAATTTATATACTTCTTTAATAACATTAAATAACAAGCTCTACTCTTATGTCTAATAACCACTGTAATTTCAAAGTAGTGACAAGTATAAACAATATTTCCATATATTTGCAATAACTGAATTGTGGTATCTATGATTTCTCTTGATGATAAATTCAAAACTACTGCTAATACTATTATGGCTTGTTGTTAAGAGAAGGACTGGCTGCATCAAATCCTTCATACCTGAAGAAATGTTTAATATGAGTTAGAGATTAATAAAAATTAAAATGTTATTTTCCCCCATCCAAGTACATGGATTCCTTGATTTCTCTGTTTCCGAGGACTTTAGCTTAAGAACCTCAGCTCTTAAGACTGGCTGAATCAGTCAAACAGTATCTTCAGTTCCTAACTGCTTGGTCTTAGGTTTCCAGTGTCTCTTGGCTAAAGAAAGTTATATTGCTCTTCTTTATCCTCTCCCATCTGTCCCAATTTTTAAGATCTACTCTCTTAGCAACTTTCAAATTTGCAATATAGTATTAACTGAAGTTACCATGCTGTAAATTACATCCCCATGACTTATTATATCTAGAAGTTTCTATCATTTGTTACTCTTGACCATTTCACCCAACCTCCCACACCCGCCTATATTTCTATGACCTACGATTGTTTGGATTATTTGTTTTTTAGATTCCACACATATTTATCTATCACTAACTGACATATTTCACTTAGCATAATGTCTTCAAGGTCCATCCATGTTGTTGCAATGGCAAAATTTCATTCTTTTTTAATAGCTGAATAATATTCCATTGTATGTATATACGATATTTTCTTTATCCATTCATCCACCAATGAACATTTAGATTTTAAAGATATTTTGTGCTAATCTAACAAAATAATAGAAATAGAATCCTAGATACATAGGACAGCTGTAAGAGGAGAGGAGCATTGGGGGATTGTGTGAAAAAGATGAAGGGATTAAGTAAACAAATAAATAAATAGCACATAGTACAGACAACAGTGTGGTGTTTGCCAGAGGAAAAGGGGTTAGGGGGAGGTGGAAGAGGGTAAAGCGGGGAGAGATGGTGACAAAAAGAGACTTGACTTTGGGTGGTAAGCACACAATGCAGTATGCAGATGATGTATTATTGAACTGTATGCTTGAAACCTGTATGATTTTATTAATCAATGTCACCCCAGTAAATTAAATTTTTAAAAATAATAAAATTAAAATAAAGACATTTTGTGCCAATCATCTACCATAATGTGTATTAGCACTAGGAATATCTGATAAGGCAAATACAGGGTGTCCCCCAAAAAATGTATACACACTTAAAAGCTGATAGCTCAATTTTGAAAATGAAATATACTGTTATAAACACTGCCTTTATAATCATTCAAAGTGTGTGTATACATTTTTTGGGATACCCTATATATGTCCTTATTTTGGATGGCTAGATAGTTTTATTCATCTCTGCCTTGCTTTACAAAAGGCATATTTGGAGATTATACAGCGAAAAATATTACTATATAATATAAGTAAAATCATCTGAACAAATAATTGAAACAATAAGAATAAATAGTATTATGAAATTGGCATTGAACCAATTCTAATTGCTTATTTTGAGAAAATTCTTTCTTCCCTGAAATAATTTCCCATCTCTTTAATGTGAACACGCTTCAAAACATTTTTATTAAATAAAGACAATAAATAGTGTGTTCTGCTAAGAGAAATCTGATGATAACGGCAAAAATACATAAAAGAATATTTTTAATGTAAATAAATGATATGATTATCATGACACTAATGTACATTTGGTTTTAAAATATAAGTTTTGGAGATTATGAACAATTAGCATAAATTTAACAAATGCCACTTTATATTCACTATGTAATATTATAAGTAAATAAAAGCAATTACTTCAATTACCTCATTTTAAAATTACCTCATCTGCCATTAAAAATACAAATAAAACAATCATGTATGCGTTGCTTGTTATTTTAATCAGAAACCTCTCACTGTTCCTTAGAGACCCAGAAAAACATCATTTTTCAAACATTTATTCAACACACAGCTGCTGAGGGCCTAAGCCATGTGAGAGACAGAGAGACAAAGCCTGGTCACTGCTTTCAGCTCTCAGGAAGCTTACAGACTAAGAAGAGCAGGTAAGCATGAAATAAATGTTTTAACTCTAAAATATCTGCAACAGCAGCATTTGGAAAAGCAAAGAAAGGAGTGATCAGTGTCACCTAGGGAGGCTTTAAAAGGTTTCCTGACAGAACAGCATCAGAATTTAGTAAAAAGGGAAGAAATACACACTGTTTATACTTAAGTGTCAATAAATTATAGCTACTATAACAGTGCACAGACACTTTATAAATCTGCTTAATTACCACAATAACCTTTTGGGACCAACATTTCAGAATAAGAAACCAGTGATGTACAACTTGCCCAAGGTCACATATCTTATAAATAAAAGGGCCAAGAATGAATCCAAATCTGTGAAAGTCAATATTCTTTTCACTACATAGGCTGCCTAAGCTGAGCTTTAAGAATGAGTAAGATTTAAAAAGAGAAAAAGTAGCAAACAGAAAAAAACAGAAGCGACATAAATATATAATTCATAACTTAATTTACAGGAAAAGATAACTACTGTCCTTAGAATATATACATCCTATATAATAAAAACCTAATATGCTAAGTGTCTAACCATTAGTTCAACCATTCAACCAGTCACTATGATGTGCACTGACCACCAGGGGGCAGACACTCCCACCTGTAGGTTAGCTTGCTGCTGGAGTCTGGCCAATAGGGACTGGGTGAGACAGGCCAGACACGCCCGGGAGCCCTCCCGCGGTTCCTTCCCGAACTCAGTCATGCACTGGTGGGGTCCCTCGGCCTGGCTTAAGCCCTCTCGCAATCTGGGACCCCTCGGGGGATGTCAGAGAGCCGGTTTCAGCCCATCCCTGCAGGCCAGGCTGAGAAACCCCACCAGTGCACAAATCTGTGCATCGGGCCTCTAATATACATATAAAATACATATATACATACACACATACTAATAAAATAAAAGGTAGAGTAATATTAAAAATTAAAAATTTATAAATTACAGAGATTAAAAGTTTCATACTCAAATTTCCTTGTTTAAGAGATTGTTGCATGACTGAGATCAAAGAAACCTGCATTAAGATTTCAAAAATGTCTAATTTACAAATCTTTTAGTCACCAATGCTTTCATCAATATTTTAATCAAGATTACCTATTAATTAAGACAACATACAAATAAAGATAATAACTAGTTAAATTTCTACTTTAATACCCCTATGCAATTCCACTATATTAAAAAAATCCATTTTCTTTTTAAGTACCTTTTTAAGCACAAAAATGTTATGGTGATAAGTGTTAAACATAGAGTTTATAATATAAAATGAATTTAATTTTTTAATTCCTCACTTGAGGATATTTTACTTATTAACTTGAGAGAGAGAGAGAGAGAGAGAGAGAGAGAGAGAGAGAGAAAGAGAGAGAGAGAGAGAGAGAAAGAGAGAGAGAGAGAGAGAAACATCAATGTGAGAAAAACCAATCAGCTGCCTCCTGTACCCATCGGGACCAGGAATCAAACCCGCCACCTTTTTGGTGTAAGAGATGAGGCTCCAACCAACTGAGCCACTGGACCAGCACAAAATGAATCTAAATTAATCAATTTTTAACATTATTGGATAAGAAAATAAATTCTACCTCTGCATTGTGCTTAGTTGTTATTTCTAATTTTTCTCTCTTAGCCCGATGGAGTTTCTTTCTGAAATCAGTAGTAATATCCAATTCTGCTTCACTTTTAAACATTTGTTTTACATCAGGTGAGACATTCTTCAACCTATAAAATGAGATTATAATAAAATAAAATTCTCCATAAGTATATTTCCAGCACTTCTGGTATTTTTGATTACTATTTTTCAAAACAAAACAAAACACTGAGAACATGATACGGTCCTGCCCCCCCCCCCCAAAAAAAAAAAAAAAAACAACTTACAATCTAGTAAAAGATGTTGATTGCTAGGTAGAAATGCAAAACAGTACACAACTAGAAACAAACCACTGTCCATTGGAAAATCACCACATTGGTCAAGATTGGTACTTATGGCTGTCTGATCCTATCACAAGCTGGGCAGTTTTGCAAGAGACTAAGTTCTTTCCTTTTTACCTCTTTAAAATATTTTACTTATTATATATGTAATACATATTACAAAAAGAAAAAGTATAGCCCTAACCGGTTTGGCTCAGTGGATGGAGCGTCGGCCTGCGGACTGAAGGGTTCCAGGTTCGATTCCGGGCAAGGGCATGTACCTTGGTTGTTGGCGCATCCCCAGTATGTGCAGGAGGCAGCTGATCGATGTTTCTCTCTCATCGATGTTCCTAACTCTCTATTCCTCTCCCTTCCTCTCTGTAAAAAATCAATAAAATATATATATTTTTAAAAGTATAAATAAGAGAATATAGATTCCTGCATTAAAAGGGCATGCTAAAGCACTCTCTCCCCAAAATTAAAATTAAAATTTTAATTAAAATAACAGCAAAGGGCCCTGGCCTGTGGAGGTCAGTTGATTGGGTGTTGTCCCCTGCACCAAAAGGCTGCCGGTTCAATTCCTGGTCAGGGCACATGCCCGGGTTATGGGCTCACTCCCAGGGAAGGGGCATGCAGGAGGCAACCTATCAATGTTTCTCACAACAATGTTTCTTGCTCTCCAAAAATCAATTTTAACATATTTTTTAAAAATAATAACAACAGTAAAGAGAATTTAGAGATATAAACTCACAAGAAAAAAGAACACAGAAGATGAGCCAATAGCAATAAGATATTGAAAGCAGGCGGACAAGTGGTAACTGATGCACGTATGAGAGTTAAATTCAAAGTCAACAGTGGGGAAAGCAACCTGATTTACACCAGAGTCCCAACAAGCTCAGGTCATTGGCAACACCTTTGAAAATGGAGGTGAAAACAGAACTGGTTCGAAGTCTACCAAATTAATAATGAGATCAAGTCCTCTACCTTATACACCATACAACTGAGTACCAATCTCTTCCCCACTCTGGCAGGATACTAGGGGTTTATTCCCTGGACAGGATAAAACAGAAGGTCTCTGGATTGGAGACATCAGATACAAATGGGCTAAGCCTTAGTGGTCGGCAAACTCATTAGTCAACAGAGCCAAATATCAACAGTACAACGACTGAAATTTCTTTTGAGAGCCAAATTTTTTAAACTTAAACTTCTTCTAATACCACTTCTTCAAAATAGACTCGCCCAGGCCGTAATATTTTGTGGAAGAGCCACACTCAAGGGGCCAAAGAGCCGCATGTGGCTCGCGAGCCGCATGTGGTTTGCAAGCCGCAGTTTGCCGACCACGGGGCTAAGGGATCCATACTAAAATCAAGAGACTCAAGTAAAAATGTATATAATAGATGAGAACCCTGGTCTTCTAATACTTCTTGTCTGCCAGAACAATGGCAACCAAGAAGAAATTGGAATGGTCCTCCCTGGATAGTCTAACCAGCATAGTGGAAAGACCTAAAAATGCTGATGCTCAAAGTTTTCCAGCAAAACAGAGAATGCCACAAACACAAAGCTTCACACAGTGAGCTTCCAATCATCACTTTATATTTCCACCAGCAGTGTATGAGGGTTTTAGTTTAGCCACCTCCTCGCCAACACTTATTTTCTGAGTTTTTTATTCTATTCATTCTTGTGAGTGTGAAGCGATGTGTCATAGTGGTTTTAATTTGTATTTTCCTAATGAGTAATGTAGTTGAGCATCTTTGCATGTGCTTTTTTTTTGCCATTTACATATCTTCATTGGTGAAAAGCCTATTCAGGTCTTTTGCCCGTTTTAAAACGGTTTGTGTGGGGGTTTTTTGCCTGATCGGCGTGGCTCAGTGGTTGAGCCTGGACCTATGAACCAGAAGGTCACACAGTTCGATTCCCAGTCACTTTAGAATATAATTTGAAAGTTTCTTTAAAAAATTAACATAAGTTTACTATAAGGTAAAATAATGCTATACCTAAGAATCTACCCAAGAGAAATGAAATCATATATCCACACAAAGACTTGTACACAAATGTTCACAACATAATAATCAAAAAGTGGAAGCAACCCCTATGTCCATTAACTGGTGAATGGGTAACCAAAACACTGAATATGCATACAACGGAATACTATTCAGCATTAAAAAGAAAGTGCTGATAAATGCTACACCATAATAAACCTGAAGAACATGCCCAGTGAAAGAAGCCAGACACAAAAGACCTTGTATTGTATGATTCCATTTACGTGAATTGTTCATAAAAAGCCAATCTATAGAAACAGAAGTAGATTAGTGGTAAATAGTGGAGTTTAAATAACTTCATTTACCCAGATTCTAGAATTCTGAAGAGTAACATAGCCATTAAAAATTATGGCAGATCTGCCTTAGCTAGTTTGGCTCAGTGGATAGAGCATCAGCCTGTGGACTGAAGGGTCCCAAGTTCAATTCCAATCAAGGGCACATGCCCGGGTTGCAGGCTTGATCCCCAGCAGGGGACGTGCAGGAGGCAGCCAAATCAATGATTCTCTCTCATCATTGATGTTTCTATCTCTCTCTCCCTCTCCCTTCCTCTCTGAAATCATTTTTTAAAAAAGTTTAAAAAAAAATGGCAGATGTATATTGATATAGTAAGATGTTCCCCCCAAAATTGAAAGACAGGATACTAAAAAATGTGAAGTGAAACATTTACTCTAATTTTTCAAATATCCTATATAATAAAAGGCCAGGGACCATAAGCACAACGACCGGAACGACCGCTCAAGCAGTCGCCATGAGTTGCATTAACCACCTCTTGATCCCTCCCTCCCTACTCCAACCCTCCCCCTTTCCCCCCTCCCCCCCGCTGCCCCAAGAGCAGCAGCTCATGGCGGCGGGCAGGGCTACTCGTGGCTCCCTGCGGCAGTGAGCGGGCAGGGCAAAGCGGCTTGTGGCTCGTGGTGGTGGGCGGCGGGCGGGGCAGCAAGCAGCAGCAAGCAGACGTGAGCTACGCGCGCACGATTTCGTGTGCTGGGCCTCTAGTATATTTATACATTTCTATGTTCATAAGATAAGGTACGGACAAGTATGTACCAAAATATTAGTAGTAGTTAACTCAAAGTAATAGGATTATAAGTAGTTCTATTATTTTTTATTTGTATTTTTTAATTTTTCTAAAAATACATGTACTGTTTGCATTAAAATACACACATATATGTATATATGAAATAGAATATCAGAGCAAGAAGGAATCTTGAAGATCCTCTATTTAGCAGTTTTTGAACCATATTCCTCACCTGTGGTGGTGGTGAACAAGCTGATGAGACCTCACTCTTGACCCTTGCCACATTTGATAAAAGAAAAAGTCCTCTTTGAGATGAAATTTTAGCAAAGTAAAATGTTTATATCCTATTCATTTATTCCCAACCCTGCTTCAGAAAGGATTTAGAGTAGCTTTCAAAGATAGGTAGGAAATGTTTACATAGCAAACCCTATTTATAGGTAAAGTACATATTAGTCATAGTACTTGCCCCACCCACACATCCTTGCTGAAAGATGGTCTAGATAAGCTCTTCTCAAACTAAATAAGAGCAGGGACTATTCAAATTATTCCCACCACCCACCTCATGATGATTTTTTTTTTTTATTAAGGTATTATATGTGTACATATCTTACCATTGTCCCCCCCCACCCCACACCCATACATGCCCTCACCCCCCATCATGATGATTTTTAAAATATATTTTAAATGAATAACTAAAAAAGAAATTTTCAAAACATAAACTATAACCCCAAGTGTTTTATTCTTAGGCTAGAGGCCCAGTGCACGAAGTTCATGCATGGGGGTCGGAGGGGGTCCCCTCAGCCCAGCCTGCACCCTCTCCAATCCGGGACCCCTCAGGGGATGTCCGACTACCAGTTTAGGCCCAATCCCAGGGATTGGGTCTAAACCAGCAATCGGACATCCCTCTCACAATCCAGGACCGCTGGCTCCTAACTGTTCACCTGCCTGCCTGATTGCCCCTAACTGCCCCTCCCAGCCCCCCGCCAGCCTAATCACCCCTAACCGCCTCTGCCTACTGGCCTGATTGCCCCTAACTGCCCCCCCTGCCAGCCTGGTCAACCCCAACTGCCCTCCCCTGCCGACCTAGTCGCCCCTAACTGCCCACCACCTGCTGGCCTGGTCACCCATCACTACCCACCTCTGCCAGCCTGGTCGTTGCCAACTGCCCCCCCCTCCCCCGCTGGCCTGGTCGTCCCTCACTGCCGCCCCCCCCCCGCCGGCCTGGCCGCCCCACGCAGCCTGCTGTTTGGTCATTTGGTTGCCCCTCACTGCCCCCCCTCCGGCCTGGTCACCCCACACAGCCTGATGTTCAGTCATTTGGTCGTCCCTCACTAACCCCCCTGCCAGCCTGGTCGCCCCATGTAGCCTGCTGTTCAGTCGTTTAGTCATCCCTCACTAACCACCCTGCCGGCCTGGTCGCCCCACGCAGCCTGCTGTTCGGTTGTTACTGTGAGGGCATCCTGACCAATTTGCATATTGCCCTTTTATTAGTATAGATTCAACAAACAGAAGATTACTGTGTTACACAGTTATAAAAGTTTCTGAACACTTACTTTCAATTTCTGTACTTACTTATTTGTAACCACACTTTGGGTTGCACTCTACAAGATGGCTCATTTTCATATTATAGACTCGGGTTTTTATACTATTCATATTAGAGGTGAATAAACCAAAGGTAGGCACGTCACCCAAAAGCAGATATCAATGGCGCAAAAAAGATGAGCAGTAGCAATTCTTACAATGTAAACTCCAAGTAAAGAAGCAGTTAGTGCCTGGCCAGCATGGCTCAGTGGTTGAGCATTGACCAGGAGGTCACAGTTCGGTTCCCGGTCAGGGTACATGCCCATGTTGTGGGCTCGATCCCCAGTGTATGGCACACAGGGGGCAGCCGATGAATGATTCTCTCTCATCATTGATGTTTCTATCTCTCTCTCCCTCTCCCTTCCTCTCTGAAGTCAATAAAAATATATTTTAAAAAAAGAAGAAGCAGTTAGCAACAGGAGCTTAAACTAAAAGGGTGCTACAGAAGTCGTGGACCAGAGTTACGGCACTGAGGAAAGCGAAGGATTAGAACCAGAGAGATTACAGTCAGCCAAAATAATCACCACACACAAATGTGAATAAGCATAAATATGAGGAAAAGAAAAGATTTAGAAAGGTGAGAGAGAATCAGCAAATATGTAGGGACGAAAGAAAGCGCAGACACTTTGACTTTTGTGGACCAATTAACAAAGGAGCACAAACTGCAGCACAAGGTCTCCAGGGGCATCCTTCCTGCTCCTCCAGTCCCATGAAATTCCTGCTCCCCTACCATACCATGAGAATTCTTAGTCAGTCCCTCCAACTGGCTTCTCCCTGTGCCTTGCAACCAAAAGCAATCCTCAACTAAAGAAAAAGACTGGAGGCTTACCTTTGGGTATCAACAGTAACATTACTTGAAGTGTTTAAACTCATGGTTAAGTCTTCCAACTCTTTCGCGAAATACCTCACTGTTATTGATGATTAAAATTGTCCAAGATGTCTGTGACTTACAGGTCAGATGGACTAAAGTCTGTTAAAATAGTAAACAATACAATGGTTATATATGTGAATCTGAGACTATGGGTGATTTTTCTTTTGTTCTTCGACTTCTTTGTATTTTTAAATTATTATCTATCAAACATATACTTATATTTTTAAAAGCCATGATGTTTTATTTCTTTTTTAAAAATTAGAAGCAGCCCTAGGTGGTTTTGCTCAGTGGTTAGAGCGTCGGCCAGTGGACTGAAGGGTCCCGGGTTTGATTCCTGGTCAAGGGCATGTACCTGGGTTGCAGGCTCGATCCCCGGCCCCAGTTGCAGGAGGCAACCAATCTATGTGTCTCTCTCATATCGATGTTTCTCTTTCTCTCTGTCTCTCCCCTCCCTTCCACTCTCTCTAAAAATCAATGGAAAAAATATCCTCGGGTGAGGATTAACAACAACAACAAAATAATAATAATAATAAAAGATTAGAAACAAAAATGACAAAATGTCAAAAAGATGTTCCTTCTTTTTTTATTATATTTTTATTGATTTCAGAGAGGAAGAGAGAGGGAGAAAGATATAGAAACATCAACGATGAGATAGAATCATTGATAGGCTGCCTCCTACACGCCCCACAATGGAGATCAGCCCACAACCCAGGCATGTGCCCTCACTGGGAATCGAACCATGATCTCCTGGTTCATAAGTCTACACTCAACTGCTGTGCCATGCCAACTGGGCAAAGAGGTTCCTTTTTGTAAGAACAAGGCAATGCTATTAGATTATTTTCATTTTCAAATAAAAATAAAAAATTATTGTTAAGAAATAGTGACAAATTCTTCTTGAACTGGAAAAGAAATAGGTAGTGGCTATCTGTAGGGCATAAAAATCAGTCTGAAAGAAAATGAAGTCCAGGGTTATTTTGGGGTTCCCAAAGGTTTTTGAATAAATGAAATATTTTTAATGCAATGTTACAATCAAAGACCAAAGTATTCCCAAATAAAAGATCTCATGGTAATTTTCAAAGGCCTTCTCCTACGGCAGGGGTGGGGAACGTCCGGCCCACGGGCTGTATAAGGCCCCCGAAATCCTTTGGTCTGGCCCTGCCAAGGCATTAGGGGTAAGTTAATTAAATGTTTGACCAGATATAGCAGGCTAATTTTTAAGCTGATAATTTTGTATGGCCCGAGAATGATGTTATAAATATCCAAATGGCCCTTGGCAGGAAAAAGGTGCCCCACCCCTGTCCTAAGGGATTGAAGAAGAAAGACAGAGCATTAGTCCCTTACACTGGCCTTCTCACTGTGGGACATACTCCAAATTATAGAGAGCCAACCACTTAAATTACTTAACTATGGTATGAAGGAGTCTCTGGGTAAACATTTTAAACAGAGAGATAACTATAATTAATTAAGTCTACATTGGCACAAATATCAAGATCCCACAAGTATCTCCCCAGCAGAAGTCCAATATCCTAAGAGAAACAACTGGCTTTGGACTGAGAGATCTGAGACAGGATTCCAATAAGTATTTTACAAGTATGTGGCAGTGGGCAAGTCACTTCAGCTCTCTGAGCCTGTTTCCTCAACCATAAGCAGCGGATAACTATATCAACCTCACTCATGCATTTGAAATTTAAGTACATATAGCACATATACAGTGCTCAGTAACTATCAACTTCTATTACTGAACACAGAACCTCTGAGAAAATATAATGATCCCTGACAAAGGAAGGGTGTAGGTGATACAGGAGGTGATTTAGTCTGAGGGAAAGATGTAATAAAAGAATTGTTTAGAGAAATTGTGGGTGTATAGGGATATCTAGAAGACCAAAAAAAAAAAAGGGCTAAATTGTTTGTCCCTGCTCTCACAACCCTGAGAGAGATCATTGAAAGAAAAGAAACTCAAATAAGCCAACTGGGATGTAGATTCAACCATGGTCCTGAAAACTGACTAATGGTTCCTACAGATAGACACCAAGGGACCTTTAACACAGTGGTTCATGTCACTGACAGCAGAAGTCTAACCCAGGACAAAGAGGATGTAATTTTTACCAAGATCTGGTTGTAGGGAGAGAAATTCTAGTTCTCCAGGCACCTAACAGACTAAGTTGGGGAATATGGCAGATAAACAAATACCACTGTCATTCATTTATTGAGCACCTACTACAGTGCCAAGCACTGTAATTGGTATTTTTTATATAGAACTCTGATCCTTACAACACGGTAAGGATGCAAAGATGTAAAGATGATCCCATTTTCAACAGAGAAAACTAAGACTCAGAGATCAGAAGTAACTTGCCAAAAGTCACATAGTTAGTATAGGACCAAGATTTCAACTCTTAACTATCTATCTCAAAAGCCCAAGCTCTTTGTACAAGGCCACAGCTGATACATACAATTGAACCATAAGTTCTTTTACCTACGGCTTATTACCTTTACTTCAAGTACAGAAACTCTTTTGATTCAGAGACTAAATGACTTGCCTAAGAGTAGTCAGCTACTCAGTGGGGGATACTTAGGTCTTAACCAAGCTTTTCTGATACTGAACCCGTCTTTTTACCTTACCACATGCCTCCAGCGGTCACTCCAGAGAAACTCCCTTCAGAATAGAAGTTCAAAAGTTAGAACTTATAAGGAATGTCCAAGGCTCAAAAGTAGGTATATAAAATGTTTTTGTGAAAAGATTAAAAACACACGTGTGTGCATATGTCACAACAGGCACAAACAGAACCTCTATCTCACAGGCAAATAATTTACACTGTTAGGACCTTAGTAATGTCTGTTGTTGTTTTGTTTTTATCTTGGGCAAAGAAGTGTGGGAAGAGTTTACCAAATTTTAACCAAGTTGTGTCAATAAAGCTAAAGTGAAGAGAGTGATTATTTTTCAGTGCTTTATTTTGGTATCTAACACCTACACATCTGAGCGGTCCTCTAGAAAGTGTCTTCTACAGCTCAGGAGCATGTTTCATCGATTTCCAGATCATTGATACAGGTGATGTAACAGGTCCCCACCACTGCCCCTTGGTGTTTCTCTCTTATATAAACCCCCCATTTCTTTCTTTCAACTTGTTTCTAACCAACAGAAGATGGCAAAGATGATAGAATACCACTCCCGTGAATACCACACTATGTTTTATAAGATGCTGTCTTAAGCAGAATGAAGTTACAATCTCCTCCTGGCCTTCAAGAAGCAAACTGCCAGGCTGTGAACTGGCTATGGAGAGGGCCACATGGCAGGGGACTGCAGGCAGCCTCCAGCCCACAGCCAGTGAGAAGTCAGATCCCTGTCATACAGAGGCCAAGAGGAAAGAAATCCTGTCAACAACCCGAATGAACTGGGAAGCAGATTCTTTTTTTTTTTTTTTTAAAATATATTTTTATTGATTTCAGAGAGAAAAGGAGAGGGAGAGTTAGAAACATCAATGATGAGAGAGACTCACTGATCGGCTACCTCCTGCACACCCCACGCTGGGGATTGAGCCCGCAATCCTGGCATGTGCCCTTGACTGGAATCGAACCCGGCACCCTTCAGTCCACAGGCCGACGCTCTATCCACTGAGCCAAACTAACTAGGGCGGAAGCAGATTCTTTTCAGTCAAGCCTTCAGATGAGAGCACAGCCCAGCTGGTGCCTTGACTATAACCCAGTAAAATGGGCAGAAGGCCCACCTAAGCTGTGCCCAGACTCCTGACAGAAACTGAGAAATAAGAAATGGGTGCTGTTTTCAGTCGCTAAGTTTATGGTAAGTTATTACACGACAATAGAAAACTTATATGAATAAGAAGCTTGAGAATGCTCTTGTAGGGTCAAAAAGAAGAAGAAGAAAAAAGAAGTTGAGTGACAGGTAAAATAAAAAAATGAGTTCTCACACCAGCCCTGCCTGTGTGAGTTTATACGTCTCTTTGTGTTTCTATAGGCTAATTTCCTTATGAATTTAAATGAGGGAGCTTGTATAAATCCAATCTAAGGTAACTAGATAAACAAACTAGATGATCATGAGCAGCATTTACAACAAAAAGAAACACAAAATACCAATGAATAAAGGCAGGCCCTGGCCACTGGATAGCTTAGTTGATTAGAGCATCATCCAGATATGCCGAGGTTGCAGGTTCGATCCCCAGTCAGGGCACCTACAAGAAGCAACCAATGAATGTATAAATAAGTGAAACAACAAATCAATGTTTCTCTCTCACTCCCTCCCTCTCTCTTAAAATCAATCAATTAAAAAAAAAATGAATAAGGGCAAGCCACAAACAGCCACAAAATCTGCACAGGCGTAAACGTGTCTATAGAGAAGAAAGCAAAGGGAAATAACAAGGCTGCCTTGGACAGAACCCCCAAAGAGCCAACAGATGTTTCATGAAAAGCATGGCAGGCTAATCTGAGAGCAGCAGATGAAAGGAGGAGAAGTCTGCCCATTCCAAGAGCTGGCTCATGAAACAGGCATATGATCAGAGCCTTGAAAGAATAGGACAGTCTGCCAAGGTCCCCTTCCCTGACAGGAACCCACACTAAAGAGCAACTGCTGGGGATTCAATGAGGCTTTAAACACCAAGTCCATCCTCTTGTTCTGACAAATAAGGAATCTATTCCAGGAAGGGTTTTTCGGGGCTGGGTGAAAAAGTGAAGGGATTAAGGGGGGAGGGGGGGGAACCTCAGACACAGACAAAAGTATGGTGACTAGTAGAGGGAAGGAGGGGAGGGGGGAGGTAGAAGGGGTAGAGGGAGGATAAATGGTGATGGAAGGAGACTTGACTTGGGGTGGTGAACAGACAATATAATATACAGATGATGTGTTATAGAATTGTACACCTAATACCTATATAATTTTATTAACCAGTGTCACCCCAATTAACTCAGTAAAAAAATAAAAAAGGGAATCTATTGCCTAGGGCGTTTAGGTGATTGGCCTGAGGTGTCACAGCTAATAGTCTATGCCAGGACTAATACAGAAAACTCCAGACTAAAACTATCCCCTTCACCTTTCCTCTTCGGTTGCATTGCCCGTTTCCTCTTTATTTCAGGGGAAAGCATGTTCCTTTCCCGATCTACCATCGTTTGGTTGTTACTAAGCACTAACTGTTGCATAAAACAAGTGACAAAATGGTGGGCTCTTTTCTCCAAGACTATAAAACTATAAACTGTCGCCTTATAATGTATTCAAAAGATTTGGAAACCAATTGAAATTGCTTCTCGTGCAAAGTATCATTTGAGAGCTGCTGCAAATGAGTTAAGGATGTATTCTCCTAGGAAAGTTTTCATAGTGGAATAAAGAACACTCAAAAGGAGGCCCAATTCCTGCAGACTGTTCACAGCCCCGGGAAAAGAGCCGATTGCCCTAAGTCTCTCAGAGTGCTTGAGGGGAAGCAGCAGAAGCTACCGGAGACAGCCTAGCACAACTCGTTCTCTCCTGTATCAAACATCCGTAGGATCCAGTGTGTGGCTGGCATGTTTTTTTTAAAAGAATGAAAAAGACGTGGCCCCTGACCTCGAAGGGCTGATTCTCGGGAGGTTAGGCTCCGCAGTCGTGAGTTGTAAACCTAAGAAGCTCCAAGCCCAAGCCCCTGGGGGTCCCACCCTCGGGTCCCCGCCCAGTCTCCGGGGAACTGCGGCAGCGGCTTCGGGCAGGGATGCTCCGAGGAGAACTGCCTCCCGGCGGGCGGAGAGGCCCGGCCCGGCGGGTGGAAGGCGTGTCCCCACGGAGGACACGAACAGCCCCGAGACGGTCCCCAACTACCTTGGATCTCCCTTGGCGCCCCCTGCAGCCCCCCACCCTGTGCCTCTCTACACCTCCCGCCCAAGTCGTTCACCTCGAAGACCTCCCACCCCGCGGTTACCTCCGGGGGGGCTCCCGTGGTCCAGACCGCACACCCAGGACCCCAGGGGCAGCTTCAAATCTCAGGCCCAGGCTGGTCGCGGGGGTCAAATCAAAGCAAAACCTGTTTGAACTGGACTGAGTCTAGGACCCGGGGATGGTGAACGGATAGCAAAGGTGGGCTGGAAGGGGACAAACCCCCTGGAGACGGTGTTTACAACGGCCACTTCCGGAGACTCCACTCCACTCCCCTCGCCGAGCTTCCCAGACTTTCGCCCGCCTCCGGCCCGCCCCGCCGCGGCCCCCTCTCGCCCCGCCTCCCGCGGCCGCAGCTCCGGGAGACGCACGCGGAGAACGCGGGGCTCCGATTGGCAGAACCGGGCCGCGGGCGGCGCGGCTGCGCTGGAAGGCGAGCCCGCGCATGCGCCGTTGCTGGAGAGCGGTGCCCCCCACGCGCTTCCTCCCCGCACGAAAATGCCCCGACCCGCGCTCCAGGGTGGTGGGCTCAGCGTGGGGGAGCCGGGTCACAGTCTCAGAATCCCCACAGAGCCCACTGAAAAAAGGCAGATTTCTGACCCCCTTCCCTCCGCCCCCTGAATAAGCATCTAAGGTCGGATCCGGACCCCGCATTTTAAAACTGGCCTCCCTGCTGGTCCTCAGAGCCAGGGCAGCCCCTCGGGGTCCGCGATCCGGCTCCGAGCCCGAGGGAAATGCTCTCCGCTCGCCTTCTGCACCAGTGGCTTGTTTCCCGCAGTTCAGACCGCTCTCCGCCAGCACCGCGCTTTGTGTCCCCTCCTCCCATCCCCATTGTATCCCAGCTTCTGGTTGTAAATGGGGCCAGAAGAAGGCGGGTCAGTGCGCTGGTGCCGGTGCAGCGCCTTTCGTTATAAATATTACGTAACGAGGTAACTCGCAAAAAAAAAAAAAAAACGACCTTGGATCCTTAGCATGTGCAACGTCTCTCCTATCCCCCTCCTCCCTCCCCCAGCTCCAAGCACACAGACACACTCATACACATACACACCCGCCTTCCTCTTGTTGATAATTATACTTTGGGTTTCTCCCAGTAGCTGCTTCACAATCTGCTGCCCCCTCTGGGAAATTGGAAAACCAAATCCTCTTTTGTTCCTTGGCTTTGGAAACTCGATTCCCCAAAGAACATTGCAAATTGACGGGAGTTAGATTAAGCATTTTATTTTCACCACCGTCACCTCCTCTCCAAAGAAGGTGCCTAATGCAAAATGAGCCTTCAGTGCTAAAATTGTTCCCAGTTTATTGTAATCAACCTGAAATCAGGTGTAGGGGACCATCTTTCCCGTCTCCCTGGGGAGAACCAACAGCCATAAATGCGAATATAAATTGAGATCTGATTCTAGTAGTACTGAAACTTCCACTGGTTTGAGTGTAGTCATTTATATTTTAAAAGGAGACCCGCCCCACTTCCTCATAATTTTTGCCAGAAAGAGAATAGTTGCTTCCAGGAAAAAAAAAAAAGAGTTTATGGAAAGGACACAATAGCCCATTCTAACATTTAGAAATTAAATGGAAAATTACAACAGGCTAATGAGATTATGGCTTTTTTTTACTTTGCAAGTTTTAGTTAGTATTTATAAAATTTCTTATTTACATTTTGTATTGATTTTAGAGAGAGAGAAAAAATCTATTTGTTATTCCACTTCTTTATGCATTCATTAGTTGATTCTTGTATGTGCCCTGACTGGGGATGGAACCCGAAACCTTGGCATATCAGGAGGACACTCTGACCAGCTGAGCTCCCTGGCCAGAGCTTGTTTATGTTTAAACAAAAATTACAAAATTGAATATTGTGTGGCAAGAATAAATGCCAAATATACTATACTGTACACCTTTTGTAGTGGAAAATAGTGAAATATGAAGACTTGCTATCTTCATTTATTTGTTCACTTAACAATCATGGAATACAGACTATATACCTAGCCTGGTGCTAGGTGATAGGAATACCGGATATTAATATTCATACATGGGAATTAGAAGTTAATATCAAAAGGCGTGAGCATCCCAAAGGCTTCACCAAACTGAGATGGAATTGGAAGATGTGTAAGCTACAAACACCAGCACATAGTGCATGAGGCATCTGGAAAACTGGAAGAAGCTCTGCCTGCAGTCTTAAGGTTAGAGTGGGAGTGGGGAATAAGATATGAGACTGGAGAAATAAGCAGAACCAGATCACAGAGGGCCTTGTAGATCATGCTTAGTTTACAAAGCTAATGAAAGGCATTCTTGTAATTATTATAATAATTACACGGTAAGTCTGACTGTTTTAAAACACGTAGAGTGCCCTGGCTGCTGGTATAGCTCAGTTGCTTGAGTGTCATCCCATGCACCAAAAGGATTCCAGGTCAGGCCATATGCTAGGGTTTTTAACTCGATCCTCAGTGTTTCTCTCCTTCCTCCCTTCAAAAAGAAAAAAATCTTTTTTAAATATATGTTTTTCAGAGAGGAAGGGAGGGGGAGAGAGAGATAGAAACATCAATGATGAGAGAGAATCATTGATCGGCTGCCTCCTGAACAGTCCCCCCAACCCCCCAGTGGGGATGAGCCCGCAACCTGCCTCTATCCAGTGAGTCAAACCAGCTAGGGCGAAAAAAATACTTTTGAGATTAATTCAATTTATCTCTACTAGCACTCCACCAAAACAACTTCCATACTCAATAGCAACCTCATTGCCAATCCCAGACCCCTTGAAATCACTGACAGTGATCGTCCTCAGATTTCTCTTCTCTTGGTTTCTGCAACTCTGATCTTTTTGCTGCTGTTCAGGGAACTGTTATCCCTTTCTTGCCCTCAAAGTGATATTTTCTGAGTTTCTGCCCTCAAACTTCCCATTTTCCCATTTAAGCCTCCTCAGTGATGTCACCCATTCCTGCAAGTGTGAACTCTATGTCTTACATTTTCAATTATTTTTGTCTACCTGACATCCTAATATCATAAACTGAGCTCTGGTTTTGAATTTTTAACTCCAAATGGAACAGTGTCATTTTAACATTTGGCAATATTGAGTTCAGTACATCTAAAACTTAATTATCTTTCCTAACTTCTCACTGGAGACCCCCAAACTACTCCGCTAACTATTTATAAAACTTCTAATCTCTTAGACACCCAAATTAAAAGGAAAAAGCTTAGCCCTAACCAGTTTGGCTCAGTGGATAGAGCGTCGGCCTGCAGACTAAGGGGTCCCAGGTTCGATTCCGGTCAAGGGCATGTACTGTGGTTGCGGGCATATCCCCAGTAGGGGTTGTGCAGGAGGCAGCTGATTGATGTTTCTCTCTCATTGATGTTTCTAACTCTCTATCCCTCTTCTTTCCTCTCTGTAAAAAATCAATAAAATATATTTTTAAAAAATGAAAATAAATAAATAAAAGGAAAAAGCTTAGAGAAACTTCCTTCTCTCAAGCTCTCAATTTCTAAATCTAAGAATCAATTAGAGAGAGGAACCAAGATGGCAGCAAAGTTAAACAACTGAACTGCTGCCTTGCACAACAATTTCAAAAATACAACTAAAAGACAAAATGTCTACCACCCAGAACCACAGGAAAGCTGGCTGAGTGGCAGATTTACAACTAAGGAGAGAAAGGAGCACAAATGCAGAAAAGCTGAGGTACGGAGGTGCGAGAAGCGGGTTGTTGGCGGGCGACTGGGCATGTGGCTTTTCTTCAACCCGCAGTGAGACAAGCTCCCGATCACTCTGAAATACAGTTTCTGGGGACACGAAGGGGACCCAGATGCCTACGGGGAGAAGCTGGACTCTCGGCCATCAAGTCGGAAAGTGAGAGTGACTTTTTTACAGAGGTGCGCCCAGCAATCAGGGTTTACTGCGCTAGAGCGCAGGACGCAGAGACTTGGAAACGCGGAAAGGCAGAGAGGGCTCATGGCAGCCATCGCCATTTGCCACGCCCCAACCTAGTGATGCCCTGAGACCCTGCCCCGCCCTGAGGCCCCGCCCCGCACATTCTACAAACCCGTCCAGGCTCCACACAGCAGCTTTTGCATATAAATGGCCTGTTCTGTGGCAGCTCAACCAAATTAACTGCAGCTCCAGTCAGACTGCTCCAAAACCGCCCAAGCAAAAGAGGAGAAAACTAGTTCTTGCTGTAGCTCCTGCTGGGGGACACACAGTACACAAGGGTACACCAAGAGTGTCCACCTCAGGTAACTGGGAGGCTGACCTGTTGAACCAATAGGACACCTAGTACACAAAGCTACCCTACCAACTCAGGGAAGCAGTGAAAATGAGGAGGCAAGGAAACAGATCCCAAATGAAAGAAATGGAGGAGAACAAACAGATGGACATAAAGTTCAAAACCACAGTTATAAGGTTTTTCAAGAATTTCATGGAAAAGGCTGATAAATTTAATGAGACCCTCGAGGATATGAAAAAGGACCAACTAGAAATTAAACATACACTGACTGAAATAAAAAATATTATACAGAGACCCAAAAGCAGACTAGAGGATCGCAAGAATCAACTCAAAGATTTGGAATACAAAGAGGCAAAGGACACTCCTCCAGAGAAGCAAGAAGAGAAGAGAATTCAGAAAGTTGAAGATAGTGTAAGAAGCCTCTGGGACAACTTCTAGCGTACCAACATCAGAATTACGAGGGTACAAGAAGAAGAGAGAGAGCAAGATGCTGAAAACCTATTTGAAGAAATAATGAACGAAAACTTCTCCCACCTGATGAAAGAAATAGACTTACAAGTCCAGGAAGCACACAGAACCCCAAACAAAAGGAATCCAAAGAGGACCACACCAAAACACATCATAATTAAAATGCCAAGGGCAAAAGACAAAGAGAGAATTTTACAAGCAGCAAGGGAAAAACAGTTAGTTACCTATAAGGGAGCACCCATACGATTATCAGCTGATTTCTCAACAGAAACTATGCAGGCCAGATGGGAGTGGCAAGAAATATTCAAAGTGATGAAAAGCAAGAACCTACAACCAAGACTACTCTACCCAGCAAAGTTATCATTCAGAATTAAAGGACAGATAAAGAGCTTCACAGATAAGAAAAAGCTAAAGGAGTTCATCACCACCAAACCAGTATTATATGAAATGCTGAAAGGTATTCTTTAAGAGGAGGAGGAAGAAGAAGAAGAAAGATAAAAATTATGAACAACAAATATATATCTATCAACAAGTGAATCTAAAAGTCAAGTGAATTAAAAATCTGAGGAACAGAATAAACTGGTGAACATAATAGAATCAGAGGCATAGAATGGGAGTGGATTGATAATTCTCAGGGGGAAAGGGGTGTCTGTGTGAGGGGTACGGGAAGAGACTGGACAAAAATCATACACCTATGGATGAGGACAGTGGTGGGGGGGGAAGTAAGGGCAGAGAGGTGGTGGGAACCGGGTGGTGGGGAGATATGGGGGGGGGGAAACAATTGTAATCTGAACAATAAAGATTTATTAAATAATAATAAAAAAAAATAAAAAATAAAATTGACAAATCAAAAAAAAAAAAAAAAGAATCAATTAAGTCCTACTTTTTCTCTAAGTCTTCTATCTTCTTTCTACACCTATTCCTAAGCATCTTCATTTGTTTGTTTCCTCATTGCTTCATATCCAGACACTTGTGATCAGGACCTTCACTGTGGTCTAAGACAAGTCACTCACCTCTCCCTTCTGTGCAAATTCTCAACATCTTTACAAGTTGACAAACTAAAATCTATGGCATTTTTAAACCCGCAAATATGAGAGAAAAGGATCAAAATGTAGACATTCTCATAGCAATGTTTTTTTTTCTGATATATCTCCTCAGGCAAGGGAAACAAAAGAAAAGACAAACATGTGGGCAAAAAATTAAGAAAATATCAAAAGCAGGCCTACGGGCATACGTGTACCTTTCTGACACAAGGGGAGTGTTCATTGTATGTTCATTCCCTGTTCATTGTATGCATGTGAGCCTTATGGTGTTTCAAGCACCAGATGATCCACATCCTTTTGACCCTTCAGTAACCTTCCCCAGAAGGTTCAAACCCCGGGTGCTTGATAATGAAGCTGCTTTGATATCAATTCTTAGAACTGCAAGGCCTTGCCACAATTGTTGCTCTCAGCGGCCCTTTGTTCTTTCAATCCCCATTCTGCATGCTTATATTACCCTCTTGATCAATTCTTTTATTGACTCCTCAGTCCTTACTGGATAAAACTTAAACTTTTCTCTTGTCAATCTAAGGTCCCTAGTCATGTCCCTACCTGCCTTTCCAATCTTGCCTTCACTCTCACAATAAATCTTTCCTCTCATTCACATTAGAACGGAAAACACAAAACGTTTGAGAATAAATGTAATAAGAGGTAGGCATAGACTTATATTAAAAGTTTTAAGATATATAAATTCATATAAAAGCTTTAAATCCAGATAACATTGTTTACTGAACATATAATATGCGCCAGGCACTATGATAAGTAGTTTCACATCTACTTTTTTTCAAAAATGCAAATATCTTCATTTACTCCAATAATACATGGTCACTTAAGAAATTGGGCAACTGTAGAAAAGCAAAAGTCTCCCCAAAGTTCTACTTCCCCATCCTAGATATAAAAACAGACTCATAGACACAGAGAACATTTTGATGGTTGCCAGATGGGAGGAGGGCTTGGGGGGGACAGGTGAAAAAGGTGAAGGTATTAAGAAGTTGGTGTTACCGAATAGTCATGGGGTTGTAAAATACGGGAATGTAGTCAATGTATGCAGTCAGATGGGTACGAGATTTACCAGGATGATCACTTAGTACGTTTCACCAGGGTGTACACCTGAAACTAATATAATATTGTATGCCAACTGTAAGTTATTATTTACACAGGTGGTTTAAGGTTACAAGCATAAATTGGTATTTATCTAAATGAAGTTGAATTAAAGGATATTTTTAAAGGGTTTAATCCTACAGATTCTTATAATACTATACTCTTGCAAAATCAATAAAATTTAAACGAACATAGTACTCAAGTCCATGTGTTAAAAAATAACAAAGCAAGAATATTAATTGTTGGTTGGGAAATGTAATATGAATTACCCTAATAGCTTACTTATCAAAACTGCTAGCTCATCAGGACTCATTTTAAAATTCTTGTTTCACTGAGCCCACTACTCCAAAGCTATTATACCCTAAATTGCTCATTCCCAACCAGTGAGTGCCCCACCTTGCAAGACCTGCCTTAAAATCTCACCCAGTCCTGGCCCTAAATCTCTGAGAATGCCTTTCTTTAATTTCCTCATTTTGAGGCACCCCTTAGACTCTGTCAAGGTGATGTTTTCTCTTAAACAAAGTAAAATAAACTTAGCATTTTTTAAAATTACATTTATTGGGGTGACATTGGTTAATAAGACAATATAGGTTTCAAATGCACATTTCTATGATACATGTTCTGTATATTGCATTGTGTGCCCACCACCCAAAGTCAAATCTTCTTCTGTCACCAAATATTTGATCCCCTTTACCCTTGATTAGCCCTCACCCACCCTTCTTTCTGATAACCACCATACTGTTGTTTGTGTCTGAGTTTTTATTCATTTGTTTTTCTTGTTTGTTCATTTGTTGCTTTCTGATTTATATCCCACATCTGAGTGAATCATGTGGTTCTTAGCTTTTTCTATCTGACTTATTTTACTTAAGCATATTCTCAAGGTCATTCAGTATTGTTGAAATGGCAGTATTTCATCTTTTCTTATGGCTGAGTAATATAAACTTAGTGAGTTTTTTTAAAATTTAATATTCCCAGAAGGTCAATGGCCTTTTTAAAAAATATTTTTTTATTGATTTCAGAGAGGGAGAGGAAAGGAGAGAAACATCAGTGATGACAGGGAATCATTGATTGGCTGCCTCCTGCATGCCCCCTACTGGGGATTGAGCCCACAACCTGGGCATGTGCCCTTGATTGGAATCCAACCTGGGCTCTGTACACTGAGCAAAACCGATCAGGGCTAAACTTAGCTTTTTTTAATCAACAGGATTCTTTTGTGTGTGTGTTCATGTGTGTCAGAGTGGGTCAACAGTTGGTACAAGCAATAAACAAGTAAGAAAAATAAAATAAACAGCATTCCAGATGGAGATAAATGCTATAAAAAAAAAATGTGGGAAAGAAAGTACATGTGAGTGGTGCGGGGAGGGTAAGTGGGTTGTTCCCATTTTAGATTAGGTAATCAGCTAAGGCTTCCCTAAGTGGATGACATTTGAGCAAAGACCTGGAGCGGGTGAGGGAGAAAGCATTCAGCTACTTAGAAAGAGCATTCCAGAAAGAGGGACTAGCAGTTGCACAGGGTTTAAGGTGTTGTATCGCAAATCAGCGAGCTGGACAAGACACCTTAATCAGCCAACTAGTTAGGAGTCATCTTTATTGTGCGCAGGTTCAGAGCAGATTACCTCTGTCAAATTCTGAACAAATACGGGAGGGAGTATTTCCTTTTTATATCCTTCTAGTACTTTGTGTAAGTTATTTTTGTAGACAGCTTGTAACCTTGAGTATCATATCATATCTATACAGACACCTGGCATCAATATCAGCGTATCAGTCCCTTATGTTAGATGGCTAGCTTGCAAGGTCAGACAATTAAGTTTATCTTTTCTATTCAAGCAAAAAACAAAGTTATTTTACAGTCTAAAAATAACAGAGTTGACGTATAGAATAAGGGACTAAGAATAACAGAGCAGTTCAAACGGCAGTTTTTCCAAAGGAGGGATTACTATGCTTCAAAGGCAGGACCTTGCCTGTCGTGCTGAAGAAGTGACAAGGAAGCTGCTATGGCTAAAGACAAAGAAAATGGCAGGGAGATAGGATATGAGGGATAAAAGGTGATAGCAGGGAACCAGGTTGTATAGGGCCCTTTTTCTAAATGAGATGGGCAAACCATCCAGGTGAAGTTTATAATCGAATTTTCAAAAAATTATATGAAATGTTTAGATTACTTAAGGGATAATTGACATTTTGATGGTATTGAGTCTCCTACCCAATAATATGTTATACCTCTCTGTTTATTCTAGACTTTCTTTAAAATCCTTCAGCACACCTTAATAGTTTTTGGCCCATGAATCTTACAGAGTCTTAAGTTTATTACTAGGTTTTAAAGGTTTGCTTTTGTTTGGCTTGGCTTTTTGCTATTGTAAATGGGATTTCCCCCTATTACTTTCTCTAACTGGACCATGTCTCAGTCCCTACTGGTACTCTAAATTCAACCAGTATCTTGATTTCTATTTTTGTCTACTTTTCACATTTATATAAATAGAATCACACAGGTTTTTTTAGAAAAAACTATTAATTTTTAATGTATTGCCTCTAAATGATGACAATATGTCCTGTTGGTAGTTGAGTCTTGGTAGTTATAACTCGCTTCTGTTACCTACCTTGATGCATTGGATAGAATTCTCAGAACAATTTTGAACAAAAGAGATGATAGATTTTGTTTTATTTATGACAATGTGGAATCATTCTTATATTCACTCCCTTTAAATATAAATATCACTGATTAGTTATTAGAACTTAGGTTTATGTTAAGAAAGTATCTTTATCTTACTGATTTTCTATTTTTTAAAACCAAAAGCCTATTTCTGCATCTGTAGTGAACACTATAAGTGGTATATTAAGCAAGCATACCAGTGAGAGGTAATCAAAATGCACCTTTATGTTGTTTCCCATGGTCCTTTAAAATGCCTTCAGAATAAGATTTTTATCCATCTCCCGAAATGAAACTCAAGTTTGATTATTCTGATCACTATTAGGAAATTGGAAGTCCAGACATCATTGTAGGAGGCAAATTCAATTCAGAATTAGAATATCTTGCCCATTATATTGATTGATATACAGGTATCCCCCACTTTTCGAAAGTTCACATTATACCACTTCTCTTTTACAAAAGACCTACATCAGTCCTTGTTTTTGCTAACTGAAAGAAATACAAGGGCAATTTGGATTTTTAAAAAAATATATTTTATTGATTTTCTTACAGAGAGGAAGGGAGAGGGAGAGAGAGTTAGAAACATCAATGAGAGAGAAACACTAATCAACTGCCTCCTGCACACCTCCTCCTGGGGACGTGCCCACAACCAAGGCACAAGCCCTTGACCGGAATCGAACCTGGGACCCCTGAGTCCGCAGGCCGACACTCTATCCACTGAGCCAAACCAGTCAGGGCTGGATTTTATGAAAAAAAGCAAAAATGGCATTCAGCTTGTTTTGCAGCTTATAGAAGCCTGTGGCACCCCATCAGCGAGAGTGGCCCCACCACACTTCTTCCCGGGAACTACTAAATGCATGCAACACGAAATAATTCCGAGCCCCAGATGTCCATGTCACTGAAACACTGAAAAAAGGAAAACAATTTCTGAATAATCAGTAGAATAAAAGTATAGTCTAGTTTTCATAGCTCTGTATTCATATTTTCACAATAAGAGTGCCTTCTATTTTTATATTGTTTAAAATTATTAATTACTAGAGGCCTGATGCACGAAGATTCGTGCAAGAATGGGCCTTCCTTCCCCTGGCTGTGGGCATCGCCTTTGCTCCTGCTGGAGGCGCCTTTCTGCCTTCCCATGCTGCCCAGAGGCCCAGAGCTGCTGGGGGGGTGCAGAACACCATGGCGACAACAGAAGTGTCATCCCACCCCTAGCCGCTAGGCACCTGCATATGCAAATTAATCTGCCATCTTTGTTAGGTTAATTTACATACTCACTCCTGACTGGCTGGTGGGCATCGTGAAGGTATGTTCAATTTGCATCTTTCTCTTTTATTAGTGTAGATATCTTCCTTTACAAATATATTTATATACCTTTTTCTAATACTGTTTATTTAATATTGTTTAAACCCAATGTACTAAAACAACTATTTTTATTGTTTATAGCTAACTTATAAACACTAGGGCAATATTATGTAGAACTTGAAATCTTGACTGGAAAGTTCCTTGCTAGGAAAAGGTAAATAAAGTTCCCATAGAGAGGCAGAATTCAATTCCCTTCTCTGAATTTTGAGAGCTGTTTATTTGTTGCTGTATGTTGTTTTTTGTTTTTGTTTTGTTTTTTACTTTTTCTCCCTCGTGTACTGCTGGTAGGAATGCAGACTGATGCAGCCGCTGTGGAAAACAGTGTGGAGTTTCCTCAAAAAGTTAAAAATGGAACTCCCATTCAACCCAGTGATCCCACTTCAGGGAATATATCCCAATAAATCAAAAATACCAATCAGAAAGGATATATGCACCTCTATGTTCATAGCAGCACAATTTACAATAGCTAAGATTTGGAAACAACCTAAGTGCCCATCAGCAGATGAATGGATTAAAAAACTGTGGTACATCCACACAATGGAATACTATGCTTCTATAAAAAAGAAGGGGCATTTACCATTTGCAATAGCATGGATGGACCTGGAGAGCATTATGCTAAGCAAAATAAGCCAGTCGGAGAAAGATAAATATCATATGATCTCACTCATTTGTGGGATATAATGAACAACATAAACTGATGAACAAAAATAGATCCAGAGACAAAGAAACACTGAACAGACCGCCCAACCTCGGAGGCAAGGCTGGGGGGGGGGGGGGGGCAATGGACAGGGACACTGGGGCTGTGGGGGCTTGTCCTGAGGGGTGGGAGTGGCCAAAAGAGGTCAATGGGGGGTGGGGGGTGGGGGAGGAGACACATGTAATACTTTAAAGTAAAAAAAAAAAAAGAATGTAGGTTCTGCACTGTATTTTGCATACTCACAGCTGTAAACCTACTTTTGCCCTATATGTATGTATGTGTAAAATCAAAGGATAATTAAAATTTACAATTATTTACATTTTGTTATAAAATTTAAATGACCCTTAGTTTGTAGAAATGTGAAACTGAACATCTCAAAGACCTTACTTTTATGTTCTTTATGTGTAATAATTTATTTTAATATTTTAAAATTTTTATTATTAAATGTACTTAATTATTTTATTTTATTTATTTTTTTATTGTTTAAAGTATTACATATGTTTCCCTTTTCCCCCGATTGATGTACTTAATTATTTTAAAAGTTGAGCAAAACAAAGCAAAAAAAAAGATTCATCATATTAGCAACTTTTAAGTAGAGGATTTTCTTCATCAATTAAAATATCCTTTGGACTTGTATGCATGCATATAAGCATAAGCAATGGACGCAAAACTCTGGGGGGGGAGGGTATGTGTGGGTGTGGGGTGGGGGGATAATGGTAAGATATGTACACATATAATACCTCAAAAAAATATTTAAAAAAAATAATAAATAAAATAAAATAAAATAAATAAAATAAAATATCCTTTGATCAGATGTATGCAATTTGATTTACCCATGACAGATACACCCATTGCATGACATGTTCTTTACTAATATACTTATAGAACACTATATTACAAATAGTATAAAGGTTTAAATTCACACACACACACACAATTTTTTAATTAATTTTAGAGAAAGTGAGGAAGGTGGGGAGAGATAGACAGAGAGACATCAATTTGTTGTTCCACTTACTTATGCATCATTGGTTGTTTCTTGTATGTGCCCTGACCAGGGAGCAAACCCACAACCTTGGCGTAATGGGACGACGTTCTAACCAGCTGGCATAATGGGATGAAGCTCTAACGGGCCAGAGCTTACTTTTTCTCTTGTTTTATAAATATTTTTGTACTTTGAGCTCCTATGGAGGGTAGGATGATGTCTTGGATGTTCAGTAAATATCTGCAGTTGAATATATAAAACAAAAACGGGAGCACTACATCACCCAAAGTTAAGTTAGTAGCTAAAAGTAATGGTTCATAAACATGTTTAGGCAAGAGAGAAGCTATATATACGGAAAATGTACAAGAATCATACCCAGCCCTGACCGGTTTGACTCAGTGGATAGAGCGTTGGCCTGCGGACTGAGGGGTCCCGGGTTCGATTCTGGTCAAGGGCATGTACCTTGGTTGCGGGCACATCCCCAGTGGGAGGTGTGCAGGAGGCAGCTGATCAATGTTTCTCTCTCATTGATGTTTCTAACTCTCTATCTCTCTCCCTTCCTCTCTGTAAAAAAATCAATAAAATATATTTAAAAAAAAAAAAGAATCATACCCAGATAAAGAGGCGAAGAATGCCAACAGAAATATAAGAACCAAGAGAGAGAGGAAAAGAAAATACAGTAAATGTTAAAAGACAAGGCTGCCTTTGTAGGGAGTTATAGCCTAAATCCAAAGAAGGAATTTCTTTTTCTCTCTAGGAGATAGGTACCTGGGCAGATGAAAACCAGCTTGGACAGTGAGATCAATGAAGACAACATGTGATTTAAGAATTGAATTATTGGCTAGGACAAAAGGGACAGAAGAATTGGACTAAAATATAGTCCCTCCGGGCAATACAATCATTTTACCACTCCAGTAATTAGAGATTCAACTTTTGTTTGTATTGTTTACTTAGTGTGGTGGTTTATTCTGTGTCAAGTTAATTAAGCTGGATTACATTTCCCCAAATCCCATTCCTTAGAGGGTTCCAAATTAGAGTTGGCAAAAGAAGAATTTGAGACAGATTTAGAAGGTGGAAGAAAAGCAGCAGCCATTACTGGTTAGATGCAGGAAGAGTCAGAGGTGGAGGATGAGAAGAGTCCACATTGTCCTCATTCTCCTCCAATACACATCCGGCTTTTTTTTCCCGACTCCTGACCCTGTGGACCAACAATGGCCCCAGGCCCAACACTAGATGCTTGGCAGATGACTCCCACATCTGGTAGCTGAACAGAGCACAACTTCCCCTAGACCTCCCCATTGGCCTCCCCCATGCAGACCTATTGTGGCAGCTGGACATGTTTGGTTTCTCAGGTTGACTGATTAGTTACTACCTCTTAGATCTTCACTTCTACAATTGTGTAAGGTCTACTCCCTATCCTATATAATAAAATGCTAATATGCAAATTGTCCCCTCGACCAGGAGTTCAACTGGGAGTTCAACCAGGGGGCGTGGCTGGCTGGTCAACCTCCCGAAGCCCCTCCCCACCCACCCCTAATGGCCCGGCCCGAATTCATGCAACTGGGCCGGCCTCTAGTGTAAGAGAAAAGAGAAATTTTTCTCTCATAACTTTTTGTGTTTCTGCTTCCCTGACTGAAAAAGGGATTACTTCTATTTTGTTGTTGGTTTTTTAAATGATCTTACTGATTTGAGAGAGAGAGAGAGAAACATTGATCAGCTGCCTCTGGTACACACCCCAACCAGGGAATGAACCTACAACCTGGACATGTGTCCTAACCAGGAATGGAACCCAGTGACCTTTCGGTGCACAGGATGATGCTTAACGAAGTGAGCCACACTAGCCATTGTTATTTTGATGAGCCCACAGAGACAGTATGCAGGCACCATATCTGAGTCTCCACCCACCTGGCTATCACTGTTTGCCCTCCCTGGTGATTCCGAGACCCTACCCCACCAAACTTGTGGGCCTACCTAAGCTGTTTCCGTGACTTTTCTATACAAATGGCTTGTCTTGACTCACACTTCAGATTTTCTAAAATCTCTCAAATAAGCAGTATGTATTCTCAGCAAGCCCCATACTTCTTGCTAAGTGGTCCCAGGCCTGGCACTAGCAGTAGTCAGCTGTGTTTCACAGCTTGGTCTCTCTTGGGCACCTCCAAGCCCAGCACAAGTAACAGACACCTGCAGATCACTTGGTAGCTCAAGCTGGGTGGCCCTGGGCAGAACACAGGCTGTGGCTGACTGTGGCCTGCACCTCCAAGGAGAGCCCAGAGCCAGCATACCTGGTGGACAGCTTCAGACCACGTCGAAACACCACCCAACCACCTCCATAGCAATACACTCAAGGGGCAGACTCAGCAGGCACCAGAGACACACCAGAGTCCTGCTCTTTGGGGTGGACCCTGCACAGCTGAGCCTCCATGGGTGTTGATGGTCACAGCCAGTCCTTGTAGTGGGTCAGCTGTGGGGTAAATCCCTCCCATTGATGTGCCAACAGCAATTAAGGTTCAATTACAGTAAGAGCATGTACACATCCCACATGGGAGGGACACACCTGGGGTGCCCAACTTGGGTGATTGGGAAGGCTGTGCAACTGGACCCTACAGGACACCTACTACATTAGACCACTCTACCAAGCCCAAGAGACATAGCAGCTCTACCTAATACAAAGAAACAAACATAGGGAGGCTGCCAAAATGAGGAGACAAAGAAACACATCCCAAATGAAAGAACAGAATAAAACTCCAGAAAAGGAGCTAAACAAAAGGGATTCAAGCAATTTACTAGATGCAGAGTTCAAAACACTGGTTATAAGGATGCTCAATGAACTTAGGGGAAGAGTAGATGAACGTATAGAGATCTTCAACAGCATAAAAAAGGATATGGAAACCATAATAACCAGTGAGAAATGAAGGATACACTAATTGGAGTGAAGAATAATCTACAGGGTCCAGCTGGCATGGCTCCATGGTTGAGCGTCGATCTATGGACCAGAGGTCATGGTTAAATTCCTAGTCGGGACATATGTTCACGGCGGGGGCTTGAAACCTAGTGTGGGGTGTGAAGGAGGTAGCCAATCAATGATTCTCTCTCATTATTGATGTTTCTCTCTCTCTCTCTCTCTCTCTCTCTCTCTCTCTCTCTCTCTCTCTCTCTCCTTTCCTCTCTGGAATCAGGCAGTTTTAACAAAACAAAAGTAATTTTCTGGTGGGGGGAGTGAGGTGGGGATGATGGAGGGGTGTGCCTTGGAAGAGGGCCAGGCCACAGTCCCCAGATACTTTAGGCATCATGAAGGAATGGATTTCCCCAGGGGCCCAGTGAGGACACTGAAGCCAAGACAGAAGGATGGAGTTCTGAGTGGTTGAGGTAAAGCCAGACTCCCCTACTTACATACGTGTCCCCTCTCTCCCAGCAAGTACTGCACAGGGACCCCCGCCAAGAAACCCTTCCTGAGACCAGCCTCACCTAGGAGATAATGTGAAATAACAACTGTAAACCAAAGGCAATACAAACCTCTTTTTAGAAAAAGAAAATATAGTGATAATTCCAAATGATGGCGAAGGAGTGAAAAAACTAGATCTCTCATACATTCATTGTTGGTGGGAATATATAATAGGACAGCCACTCTGGAAAACAGTTTGCAGTTTCTTAAAAAAACTATGCAATCACCATATAATCCAGTAATTGCACTCCTGAGTACGTATCTCAGAGGAATGAAAACTTACATCTACACAAAAAGCATGCATGAATGTTCATAGAAATTTTATTTGTAACTAGAGGCCCGGTGCACGAAATTCGTGCACGAGGGTGGGGAGTCCCCTCAGCCCAGCCTGTACTCTCTCCAATCCGGGACCCCTCGGGGGATGTCCAACTGCCAATTTAGGCCCGATTTCAGGGATCGGGCCTAAACCAGCAGTTGTACATCCCTCTCACAATCCTGGACCGCTGGCTCCTAATCGCTCACTTGCCTGCCTGGTCGCCCCCAACTGCCCCCCACCCCGCTGGCCTGGTTGCCCCTCATGGCCCTCCCCCGGCCGGCCTGGTCACCCCACACAGCCTGCTGTTCAGTTGTTTGGTGGTCTCTCACTAACCTCCCTGCTGGCCTGGTCGTAGGCAGCCATCTTGTGAGGGTGTGAGGGTTAATTTGCATATTACCTCTTTATTATATAGGACTAGCTTTCCCGTTGCAGGAAAATTCCTGCAATGGGATTTCCTGCTGCACTCTACCCCGCCTCCGTTCCTCCCTTGCCGCCCGCCTCGCCTTCTCCTCCGCCCACCCGCGTTTCCCTTCGCCCCCGGCCCCGCCTCCGCCCTGCCCTTGCCGCCCGCCTCGCCTTCTCCTCCAGCCCGCCCGCGTTTCCCTTCGCCCCCGGCCCCGCCTCCGGCCCGCCCTTGCCGCCCGCCTCGCCTTCTCCTCCAGCCCGCCCGCGTTTCCCTTCGCCCCCGGCCCCGCCTCCGCCCCACCCTCGTCGCCGGCCCCGCCTTCTCCTCCAACCTGCCCGCGTTTCCCTTCGGCCCCGGCCCCGCCTCCGCTCCGCCCTTGCCGCCGGCCCTGCCTTCTCCTCCAGCCCGCCCGCGTTTCCCTTCGGCCCCGGCCCCGCCTCCGCTCCGCCCTTGCCGCCGGCCCCGCCTTCTCCTCCAGCCTGCCCACGTTTCCCTTCGCCTACGGTCCTGACTTCGCTCCTCCCTTCTCCTCCCCCCGCCCCCCTGGCTTGCTTGCTTCTTCGAAGCTTTACTCCCCTTTGCAGCTCTTGGCTTCTTTCAACAGTCTTGATATGCAAATTAGCCGCCATCTTTGTTGGGGCAATTTGCATACTCGTCCTGATTGGTTGGTGGGCGTGGCTTGGCTGGTGGGCGTGGCTTAGGTGTAGCGAAGGTGCGGTCAATTTGCATATTTGTCTATTATTAGATTAGATAGCAAATATCTGGAAACAACCAAAATATCTTCCAATAGTTTAAAGGTTAAACAAACTCTGTACATCTGTACTGTGGAAACTACTCAGCTATAAAAAGCAATGCACTATTGATACACAAAACAATTTGGATGAATTTCAAAAGTACTAAGGTGAGTGGAAAAGCCCATCTGAAAAGGTCACATACTATATCTTTCCATATGTATAATGGAAGGAAATGGCAAAATTATAGGGATGGAGAAATGATTAGTGATTGCTAAGGGTTAGGAATTGTAGGTGGAGGGGAATGGAGTGACTAATAAGTGGTAGCATTTAGGAAGATATTTGTGGTGATGCAAATGAAGAAAAGAAAGCATTGTAAGGGCCGTGTGTTAAAACACACACACACACACACACACACACACACACACGAGGAAACACTACAAATATGGAATTTCTTGGCTAGACCTCTTCCTAATAACTTCCTAATATCTATCAACACAAGCAGATTTTCCTTGTCTTAGACAATTACCTTCCCTTGATCTTTTGATATATCAATCTTTTTCACTTTTTATTTTGAAATAATTATAAATTCACAGGAAGTTGAAAAAATAATGCAGAAGGTTCCACTGTACCCTTCATTCATTTCTTGCAGTGGTTACATCTTAACCAACTATAGTACAAAGACAAAACTAGGAGACTGCCATTGTGTTTGTATAGTTCTATGCCATTTTTATCACATGTGTAGATTCTTACAATTACTTCCACAACCAAGATACAAAACTATTCCATCACTAGAAATATCTCCCTAGTGCTACTAATTGATAGCCATGTCATCCCTCTCCCTTTAACAATTCCTAGCTCTTGGCAATCACTAATGTTTTCTTCAACCCCCAGAAGAATCAAAGGCACAAAGATAATTAAAGACACCATCTCATGAGTAGGCCCAGTCACCAGAATAAGGGATCATTCCACTTCCCAAGCCACACCTCTCAGGTACACAAATCAGGAAGTGAGAACATGCAGCGTAGGAAGAAGATGAGAAGGAAAAAAGGCACAAACAAATAAAAACCAGGCAGAAGAATAAAGAGGAGTGTGATCCACAACCATGTGGGATATTAGAAGCCTTAACTGAGACTGGATATGGAGACATAAGAAAGAAGCCAATCAAGTGCCTGAGATGAGAAGTGATTACAGGAGGTCAGGTAGTGAGGTGAAAATTCCACTCAAGACAGTCAAGGCAGCCTTCAGAATAGGCACCAACAGCACCCCCAAATCAGCTATCAATCCCTGCCCTGGTCTACCTTATTTCCAGCTATTCTAATGACCACACAGTTTCATTAATGCTTCCCTGATCCCTGTCTGAGAACGACTCTCCTCATTGGAACACCATCTCAGCAGTGTATCTAGTCACTGCCTCAGAAACAAGGACATCTTCATTTTTTTTCCTTAGAGGTAAAGTTCCAAATGCTTATTGGTTTCCAGGGGGAAGCTGTAATTCGATAAGACTTATGACATCTCTGACTGAACTAGCTCTGATTAATGCGTTTTGTTTCCCCCCTATTCTGGTTAACTTCCCCACCACAAGGCTTAATATCACACATGAGAGAACAGTTCAATAATAGCTAATCACACCAATAAGCTGAAGGTGTATTACTAATACTGTGTATTAGAGTGGGAAGTGACATATATGTAAAAGGTGTGGAGGGAGGGATTATCACTGTTAAAGTTTGGGGATGTGTTAAATCTCACAATGATTTTCATTAAAATGGTTACAATCAATGTATTTGTAGTCAATGAAAAATGTCAGTGATTTTAAAGGGTAAGTACATGAAAAATTCACAAAGTCTAAGCAAATATAAATACCCTCAAGTGTCTTCATATCTGCTTTCTCAGCCTAAAGGATGAGGAAGTCCCTGTCAGGGTTTTTCATCTGCCCCTTCCTCTCATTCATTCTGTTAGGGGCAGAAATAGAATATTGGGGACTGGCTATACTTATCTATATAGATAAAAGCCTAAGTGACCATTACGACCAGTCAACTGAACGACCAGTTGCTATGATGCGCACTGACCACCAGGGGACAGATGCTCAATGCAGGAGCTGCCCCTGGTGGTCAGTGCACTCCCACAGCCAACCTCCTGTGACCAGCCAATCTCCTGCAGTCCCCCACTTCCCCCCCACCGCCCCGCCCTCCCCAGCCCAGCTGGCCCCCATCAGGCCGACCACTGGCCAGGCTGAGGGACCCCATCCCTGCACGAATTCGTGCACTGGGCCTCTAGTAAGTAATATTAATCATGCTCTGTTAACCATGATTGTTTTGCTCTGATTAAAGAAAGCATGTTCTGATCTGTTTTAGCACATGGCCCATTTTAATTCCTTTTGCATACTCATTCTTATTCCTTTTGCCTACTTCCCCATGTAATCTTTATCCTTCTACCCAATATAAGCAGCTGGCTTATGTGTGTGTGGGGGGGGGGGGGGGGGGGATCGCAGAGCAGATTTTCATGGATGACCTGCTGCTCTTCCATACTGCCGGCATTATTGGAATAAACCCTTTCTCTGCTCAGTTGGCTTAAGTAGTGACAGACAGGCAGCCCGGGCCCATTGGTTGTCCAGTTTCAATTCACCAAAATGTATTGAGAAAAAATTCACCGAGTGCCTACTTCTAAGCAGTTTGAAAGGCTGGTTGGAAAGATTGCCAATAATTATGCCACAGTGAGATGAGGACAGAGACTTTGCCAGAGGTGATTTTTGGATTGAGTCCTTTAGGACTGGAAGGAGTTAAACAGAATGGACTGGTGGTGGGGACAAGCTGGGGAATGGGGTGGGGTAGAGGGAGGAGGGTTGTGAAGAAATTTGAAGCTGGGAATACTTTCTAGTCGGAAGACAGAAGGTGGAAGAGTGCTGGGCTGCTTCTACTTCCAACATCTTTTTCTCATTATAAGCTCTTCTGCTTGCAGAGCTGCTGGCTCCCTGCTCCACCTAGAGGTGGTGTGGGATCACACAAAGGCGGGGGCTGGAGAACAGACTGGCTGGAAGCTTGCCTAGGCTGCTAGACTAGATGTGTGATTCTGGGCAAGCCGCTAAACTTCTTTGAGCCTGTTTCCTCATCTGTGAAATGGGGATAGTAGCACCTGGATTAAATGAAAGAATGTAAGTCAAGCTCCTGCCTCAGTTCATTTAGATCTCCTTTTCCCCTCCCTCCGGCTTCAATTTGGAAATTGTATTCTTTCTCCTTATAACTTTCTCATTGCTCCTTTCATCTCTATCTTGCTATACTTTTGCTGGCATCCCCACTTAGAAGGGTGGCTATGGGGGGAGGGGTGCATCAAACAGGGCTGGAGGAGCACAGCCTGTCCATAGTTCAGAAACTGTCTCCTAGTGGCTCTGATGAGCCCAGCCCTCCCTCCTTCTTCACTCCTCCTCCTCCTCCTCCTCCTCCCCTTTCCGTTCGGATTGCTGCTCCCAGGGATCCTGGGCTTTTGTTCTCTGGAGGCTTAAAATACCACCTGTTTTCCCCTGACTTATTGTTCGAAGGGTATCAACCACAGTGCACAGACTATCAAATTGAAATTGCGCAAACTTAAAGAAAGCAAGAGCTAAGTTTGTGCTTTAAAAAATAAAACAAAACCCACAACCCTAAAACATCAATGCTTTCCCATTCCCATTGTCCCATTGTCTCCTTTCATTTCTTTTCTGAGGAACTCCCTTTGCAGTTACCACCTTTCTTTACTTGTTGGTAGAATCATTTAAAAGTAATAAACAGTTATCTTTTAATACTAATTATAATTTATCTATTGTAATCCTGTCTCCCCTATTTTATAGTCTGTAGCGTCCTCGGTATCTGTGGGCTGTTTCTCAAAATTGAATATGCGTAAGAATCACCTGGGGAATCTTTTTAAAATGCAGATTCTGATTTAGCAGTTCTGGGGAGGGGCTGAGTTTCTTCTAACAAGCTCCCTGCTGAAGCCACGCTGCTGGGCCCTTGACCACGCTTGGAGTTAAGCCTTACAGGGGTTACAACAAAGGAGGTTCACAAGAAATGATTGCTGGGTGAGGCCTTCGTCTCTCCTACACAGTCTTGGAACTTTCTTCAGTACATCTTTCTTGACTTTTTTCTCGTGCACGATTTATGATTAACACCTGACAATTATTCCTTTGTGTGCTTAGCTGTGCTCTTCATTGCCTTTTTCATTTATCAGTCTCATCCAGAAATGGATCACTTAGGGCGTACAACAGTAACCTCCGGCTTCTTTCTATTGTCATCTACCTTGTAGCGAGCAAGAATAACTTGTTAAAAAAAATCATCTCTGCCCTTTCTTGCTCAGCAATGTCTTGTAGCTACGGAGCTTCAAACTCAAAGTCAGGATGAGAAGCTTCAAGACATTTTTCCAAACCTACCTACTCCCTTGCCAATCAGTTCTCTTTCACCACTGGGAATCTTCTGCGTATTGCTGAGGTATGATTTAGTCTCTTGAAACTTCTTGAAGGACATTTTGCATTGGAAATGTCTTCTTTCATTCCTTTTAATGGCATGTGTATCACTTTCAAAAAATTCTTCTCAATGTTTACCCAACTTAAAGGTTTTCCTGATTTAGTCCTAGTTGTGAGTCCTTCAGTTAAAGGAGTATGAGCTCCATACCATTATTTATTTATGTATTTAATATTCTTAGTTTTTTTTTTCCATTTTCATTGTTTTAAATGGGAATTGTTTGTGCTTGTTGTTCACGATTGTATGCACAGCACCTAATAGTGCCTGACACAGGGTAGGTATTTATTTTGTGATTCAATGAAAGATAAAACAAAAACTTAAGATGAATTTTTATTAATTTTCAAAATGCCTTATTTACTATATTTGTAAATAAGTATTGGCTAAAGGATTAAAAAAATTGTAAACTCTATTGTAAATAAGTATTGGCTAAAGGATAAAAAAAAATTGTAAACACTACAACTCACCAGCAACCATTCTACTAGGGATTTAAAATTGAGACGCAGTTAAAATTTACTTAAGAGCCCGAACCCACATCCTATCTAAAAGGCTTATGCTTTCCTGTCATTGTTTTTCACTCATCACATTTTGCATTCGTTAGGACTGCATTTTCTTAACAGTCCTTGGTGCTTTAAATTTAAAAGAAAAGGAATGGGCGTTCTCATATTACAATTTCTAGAAGAAAAAAAAAAAGGTTGCCCAGGCCCATTCAGCGAGGTGTAAGAGGCCTACAAGCTGCACACCCTGCAACCGCCTCATGCTCGGATTTCATCTATGGGTTTTTGTACAGTTCTTTTTTGGATGGTGCAAACCGCGCAAGTGCAGCATTCAAGGCTCCCCACCCTGGGAAACGATGCAAGAACATGCAGCTGAGGCTGCCAGGTTTTCCCTCACATACAGTCACGGGCTAGAGGCCCGGATCCCCGCTCCCAAACCCAGTCCCCAACCAGCGTCCCCTCCCTCCCGGCCTTTTACATACAGTACACATACAAATACACACACGCAGCGCGGCCAGCAGGGGCGGGCCGGGCCCGACCACTCTGCAAACCGCAGGGGGGAGCCGCCGCGGGCCCATCTACCTTCGCCCACACCTTTCCCCTTCGCACCCATCTCTCCCTCCACTTGGCTGTAACTTTTGGGGAAAAGAGAACATGAGGATTTAGGGACTTCTGTCGTTCCATTTCGGAGCTACACACCTTAGGCGAGGGCTGCGCTGGGCCCCCTTCCTGGGCGAGCAGTTGGTCCCGCCCCAGCGCTAGCGGGCGCCGAGCGGGAGCCGCGCGGGAGCAGCGCAGCGGCGGCGGCGGCGGCGGCGGTTGCGATTCGGAGCCGTTGAGACGCCTCTGCGGCAGCTGGTGGCGCAGGTGGCCTGCGTGGACGCGGGCAGTGGCGGCCGGCCCGCCACCGCAGCCTCGGCGGCCGCAGCCCCGGCAGGTGAGCGGGCGGCGGAGGCTCGCCCCGCCCCCCACCCCCTCGGTGGCCTCGCTCGGGGCTGTAGCGGGGAAGTGGCCGCGGCCCGCCCGGGCGCGGAGGGGCGGCCCTGCGCTGCGACCGTCGGGAGGCAGGTCGGAGGGGGAGAGGTCGTGTGAGGATGGAGAGGGGAGGTTCCCCTTTCTTTTGCCATTTGCCCCCCTCCGACCCCTCCCTCGTGGGGCTAACACCCGGGGAGGGGGGGGGGCGGGAAGCTAGCGGCGAGCTGGGGTGGAGAAAGGAGAATTGGGGCTGAGCAGCATCTCTGCCTCAGGTGGTGGCGTCTTCTGGTCGCGGAGCGGAGGACCCGCCGGGGCCTGGAGGGGTCGCTCTGGGGCTGCGAGGCCGCGCACTCGCGGGGGAGGAGCGGGAGGCGGCTCTCCCCTCACTCCCACCCCCACCCCCCTCCCCCTCGGTCCTCCCTCCCGGTCCTCCCCCTCCCCCGTCCTCCCCGGAGGCCCCTCCCTTCGGGTTTCTTTGCTTTAACCGCCCTCCGCGCTCCCCCCCGGCAGGCGCGTTGGAACTCCCCGAGGCATCCTCCCGCTCCCGCCGCCCCGGAGCCTCGCTTCCCGGCGGTCCCCCCCGCCGCCCCTACCGCCGCTCCTCTCTCTTCGCTGGGCTTCGGATCCGGATCCCCCGCCTCGCCCCTCACGAAACATGACTCGCGATTTCAAACCTGGAGACCTCATCTTCGCCAAGATGAAAGGTTATCCCCATTGGCCAGCTCGAGTAAGTGATTTTTTTTTTTTTTTTTAGTCTTCGCGTTTAGCGGTGCTGCCTTAAAAAAAAATTTTTTTTTTTTCTCTCTCTCGTGTTCTTTCTCCCTCTGGCTTGCTTGTAGTCTCATTTGTAAGCCTACATTTTATTTTTATTTTTTTTTCCCCCCGTAGTCTCCCAGGTAATTGTGAAAATCCAGGTGTATCTACATACTTAACGTGTTTCCCTATTTCCTTAATGTTTTTGACAGACTTTGGCAGGTTTTCTTCAATTGGAAATGTTTACATGTGATGCCCGTTAATGTTTCATTGTAGGTGAAAATAATCAAGTGTGGACTTGATGTTTAAAAATTAATGAAACATTGACATTTTCTCCATTTTGAGTCAAATGCATAATATCAGTGAAATTGGGCAAAGTTTTGGATGTCAAAGAGATGTGTGATTAAATTGGATATGCAGGTACTTTTCATGTTTTGTAGTTTAGTTGATGAGGCCTTCTGTATTTGCTTGTTTAATGAAGGGATTAGGACTAGGTAGTCATGGGTATTGCACAGTAGGTTAGCACCAAGGAAAGTGTAGGAAATTTAGTATCGCGTTTTTATTCATGAAGTTAGCCTTATGACCTTAAGGAAGTTGTTTTGCTCTTTGATTGTTTCATAGGGGCAAAAGGCGGAGTTGACCCAGACCCCTGGGTGCACATGGAGTGATACAGAGGTGATGAAGGACCCAGGATGGGTGTGTGTGTGTGTGTGTGTGTGTGTGTGTGTGTGTGTGTGACATTTAGGAATTGAGATCGTCATAAGTGTCATTTTCAGAAAAAGTGCTATTTTTGTTAGTGTATGGTAGGACTCAGGTTCTAAGGTAATGATGGAACCTAGAAAATGTTGAGGCGTATTAGGTTAATAAGCTCAAAAATTCTTAAATATAAATGTGATATTGTAAGGTTGAAATTGCCACTAATTTACTCTTCTTTGAGGATTGTTGTTTCTTAAAGATAATTAAAATTATGGCAGCTGGATGAAACATAACCCGTTTAGTTACAGAGAATCACGAGTTATTGAGGCCTATGCAAATATAAAACATTGCTTGATTTTACCCATCTAGTTCTTTACAGACTCAGGTTTACAATTTCTTTCCCCAATCTGGAAAAATTCACCACCCCCTGTTAGTCTATCAAGGCTACCCTTTCAGTGGAATCTTACTTGAACAATCCTTAATCATAATTCTTGTCTATATATTTGACACTATTTCCTTTCTGATCATCTCTTACATGCACACCTTAACTTCCAAATAGATTGAAAGCTTCTTAAGGGCAGTAGATGTAAACTGAACTTCTTTATATCCCCACAGGACTTAGTGCATACTAATGCACTTACAAAACACTTTGTTTCATGTTTAAATGGAGCACATCTTTAAAGCTTGGCAGGTTTAAGACCCCTCTGAGATACTTATGGTTTTAGCATCCTTATTTATTTATTTTGAGGTGTTATCTTAGGTAATGGGATACATTTATTTTCAGATTTCTATGCCATAATACAGTTAAAAGCCAAGTGAAAATATTTTAAAAGTTATTTACTCTTCCAAATCGTTCTCCCCACATGCTTCAGTATGTCAGGTGAGTAAGGTTACTGCTGATAAAAGCAAAATAAACTAGCCTTAGGAGAGCCAGAATATTTTCCTTTATTTAATAAGTTCTGTATTTAACAAGTTCATTTGTATTTCCTTTTCTCCTTTTTTTCTTAGAAGTGAATGAATTTTGATTATTTATGTCCAAGAATTATATTCCTTTTTCTGTCTTCTTTCCAGTCTTACAAATTAGAAGTCTTTAAGAGTTTAGAATATGTATTTAAGGTCTCAGCAGTGACAGTGACAACCATCTGTTCCTATTTTGATTTTAACATTTTCTGTTCACATATCCCAAATTTCATTAATTTTTGTGTCTTGTACATTCTTTTAATCCTATACCAGTATTAATCATCTTTAAAGTCAAATTTTATTTAAAAAAATTTTTTTATTGATTTCAGAGAGGGAGAGAGAGATAGAAACATCAATGATGAGAATCATTGATTGTTTGCCTCTTGCACACCCCACACTGGGGATCAAGCCCGCAACCTGGGCATGTGCCCTTTACTGGAATTGAACCCGCGACCCTTCAGTTTGCAGGCTGATGCTCTATCCACTGAGCCAAACCAGCCAGGGATAAAGTCGACTTTTAAAAATTGCCTCTAACATTTATTAAACTCTGTAGGTACTAGACATTTTTTACAGACTTTTAAAGCTGTTTGCTAGCTGAAACAAGCATATCAATTGGTTTATCTTAAGGCCTCTAAGGATTTGCATAAGGCCTTAAGATAAGGTAATAATTTGCATAATTCTTGGGGCTTTCTCATAAAGTTGAAATGACAGGTAAAATAGTTATTGATCAGATAGATGAGACAAGCCCCTAAAAGTGTTGGGTGATAATGATTCTATTGATGCCTGAAACCTTCAGACTGCCAGTGAAATCATCCCAATGGTCTTTTCTTCAACATGGTAATAATGCTTGCAGAGCATAGTAGGTCTTCTGATGGTCTGCTCTCTCCTTAACAGAGTGAACTGATTTTTAAATTAAAGTGTCTTTGAAATTAGGGGGGAAATGTTATTATGAAGTTTAAATTAATAATGAAACAACATAGAAATTTTTAAAAATTGTGGCTAGATACTACTGCCTGATGGCTTAACTCTGAGATCTGCTTTCCTTTATTAATAAGCAATAGTATCATAGATATGTTAGAGGTAACAGCACCGGATGCTTTCTTCCTTAGTTAGTTAGGATTGAAAGAGAAAAAAGGAACAAGTAACTTCATGTGATTCAGCCATGTAGGTATAAGACCTTTTCAGAATATGTTTCAGACTTTGAGAAACACTACTATAAGCTTTTGTTAAAGTCTCTTTTACATTACTTCAATATTTGTATAGCCTTCCTGTAGAAATACAATTTAGGATTTTTGAACAGGTTTATACTCCACTATCTAAAATGCTTAGGGTCAGATATGTTTAAAAATTCAGAATTTGGGGATTTTAGAAAGGTAATGATGGTACATATATACCATATATTTTGCTCCTGATAGGGTCTCTGGTGGCACAAAATAATCTAGCACAATATTTCTTCAGAGGAGCATCTGTAGAAACACTAGGTGGACAAAAAGAAATGGACTAGCTTCCCTGTCAGATAAGGTTTTGCCACTGAATGACTTTTTAGAAATACCTTGGTTTTTAGAGCTGCTTGCGTTTCAAAACTGGGGATAAGGGATTATGGACTTGTAGAACTGGTTCACGTTATATCAGATCCGTTTTGGATGTTTTGTTTTCAGTTTATTCTGTTGTATTGAAGAATGTATGATTTAAAATATTTTAATTTTTCTGCTCTTTATTTTAGGTAGATGAAGTTCCTGATGGAGCTGTGAAACCACCAACAAACAAACTACCCATTTTTTTCTTTGGGACTCATGAGACGTAAGTCCTTTTAGCTTTAAAGGCAAATCAAAGTTAATTTAGCAGGGTCATTGGACATAAAATGAAAAACAAGTAGAGATTAATTTAAAGGGGAAATAGTAAAGGAATAAAAATTTAAAATCATGTTTGAACTTTGGAAAAAGTCTTCAAGTGTCCCTTTTAAAATTTATTTTTAGGATTGAAAAATTAGACACTATAGATTTTAACTTTTATTGGAAGAGATGTTTCCTTAATCATAAAGAAAGCTATATATGGATCTTCTCAGCAACTAGAAGAAGAACTGATGGATGAAAGTATATAAATGAAGATTAAAGGCATTTAGCATTCATATTTAGTATAAGTCCTTTTTTTTAAAAAAAATACGTTCTTACTGATTTTTAGAGAGAGGAAAGAAGAGGGATAGAGAGAAACACTGATGAGAGAGAAACATCATCAAGTAGATGCCTCCTGCACACCCCCTTCTGGGGATCAAGTCTGCAACCCAGGCATGTGCCCTGACTGGTAATGAACCACTGTTGGTTCCTGGGTCAAGGCACAACCACTGAGCAACACCAGCTGGGCTAGTATAAGTGCTTTTCATACAAACAGTATACAGTGGAAAAGGTGAGAAGAAGAAATCGGGATAGTTCCCTCTGTATTTATACGGTCCGGTCCTGAGAAACACTGTGACTGTTCTGTTGCCTCTGGTGCATAAGTGGGCAGAGAACCCGATTTGGTGAAACAAATTAATTTATAAAATTACAACTGAATATTGAACTGTTTACTTCCAGGTACATAAGATTACTCTAAGGCAGTGGTTCTCAACCTTCCTAATGCCGCGACCCTTTAACACAGTTCCTCATGTTGTGGTGACCCCCAACCATAAAATTATTTTCGTTGCTACTTCATAACTGTAATTTTGCTACTGTTATGAATTGTAATGTAAATATCTGTGTTTTCCGATGATCTTAGGCAAGCAACCCTGCTAGTGGTTCTCAACCTGTGGGTCGCAACCCACAGGTTGAGAACCGCTGGTGTAGAGCCTAAGACCATCGGAAAACACAGATATTTACATTACAATTATGAAATTACAGTTATGAAGTAGCAAGGAAAATAATTTTACGGTTGGGGGTCACCACAACATGAGGAACTGCATCAAAGGGTCGCGGCATTAGAAAGGTTGAGAACCAGTGCTCTAAGGGCTATCTCATTAATTTTGGAAAATAATATCCTGCATACCTTTAATTTAATGGCCTTACAAATATTATATATAATTTCATTGATTTTTGGACCTGAAGTTTAGAATTTGCCATAATTTTGGTAACATATACTTGTTTACTTGGGAGCAGGAGAAACAAAAGTATTGATATTCTAATAAGAATTATGTATTCCTAAGAGTCTACAATGGCAACATTTGCTTTATTGTTGCTTAGCTACTATATGAACTTTCCTATAATTTATTTTACAGCTTTATTGAGATTTAATTTGTTTCATAAATTTTACTTGTTTAAAGAGTGTAAATCAGTGGATTTTAGTATATTTACTTCCATAACTATTAGTGTTCATTCTCCATTCCCTCCCTAACCCTAGACAACCACTATTTTACTGTCTGTTTAGATTTTCCAAATCTAGATATTTCATATTAATGGTATCATACAATGCCACATAATTATTTTCTTTAAAATATAGTTTTGACACAGACAGTAGTGTGGTGAAGGCCAGGGGGAGGAATGGCTAGAAGGGGTCCATGGGGAAAAAAAGAGGACATATGTAATACTTTCAACAATAAGGATTTAAAAAATATATATATAGTTTTGAGTCTAGAATTTGGCCTTCAACATAATTATTTTGAGTTGAGTTTAGGAATATCCTATATATAAATACTTAATTTTGTAAGAAATTATGAATTTCTGATTCCATGGGATAATATACTATTTAAAAACTGTTCCATAAATGTATTAGGGAAAAACCCGGGCATGTGCCCTGACTGGGAATTGAGCCATGATCTCCTGGTTCATAGGTCAGTGTTCAACCTTCCGAGCCACACTGGCAGGAAAGGTATCTTTTAATGAAATATTTGCATACTGTTTATTAGAACAAGGGTTTCAAAGTGTGGTACCAGGTCAAGCTGCGCCAGCATCACATGGGAACTTTAGTTGACATGCAAAAATATGTTTTTACTAGAGGCCCAGTGCATGATTAAATCATGCACGTGTAGGGTCCCCAGGACTAACCTGCCATCCAGGCCATATCCACTGCCCCGCAAAGCCTAGCACGCTCCGCGGACACTGCTAGCAGCCTGCTCCCCGCTTTTGATGGAAGGGTGTCCGCTGGTGCCGGAACGGACACACAGCTCCCCGCTTTCGATCGCGGGGGAGCTGGGTGTCTGTCCGCTGGTGCACCAAGCCTTTCAGAAGCCTCCGGCGCGGCGGAGGCTTCTGAAAGGCCTGGTGCCGGAGCGGACAGGCACCCAGCTCCCCCGCTTTTGATGGTCCGCGGCGGGACGTGGGCTCGCTGCCTCAGAGGCCCCCTCTGTGCCACAGCACAGCCATGGCGCAGACGCGAGCTCAGCGTCCCGCTGGCCCAATCGGCCACCCCGAGTCCCACTCCCCCGCGCCTCCTGGCCAATCGTGGGCATAGCGAAAGTATGGTCAATTTGCATATTCATCCATTATTAGGTAGGATTGGTTTCTGAGAGAGGAAAGGAGAGCGAGAGCGGGATAGAAACAGGATGAGAGTGAATCACTGATCGGCTGCCTCCTGCACACCCCTACTAGGGATCGAGCCCACAACCTGGGCGTGACCTGGAATGGAACCAGGGACCTCCTGGTGCATGGATGGATGCTCAACCACTGAGCAACACTGGCTGGGCCCTTCTAGATGATTTTTATGTATGTGAAGTTTGGAAATACTATTAGAATAATGGGAATAGACGTTTCATAGAATTTTTCAGTTTTACAAGTTTTAGAATTATTTAATTTTTCTGAAATGGAACAGATTTTATACATATATATTGTTATAGTTTTATAGAACATATAGTTCATTCTTATGTTAAATTTAAATGAAACGTGGTCAGACCTTCACCAACATTTAAAAATGAAAATTTTTAGCCCTAGCTGGTTTGGCTCAGTGGATGGAGCATCGGCCTGCGGACTGAAAGGTCCCAGGTTCGATTCCGGTCAAGGGCATGTACCTTGGTTGCAGGCACATCCCCAGTGGGGGGTGTGCATGAGGGGCTGATTGATGTTTCTTTCTCATGGATGTTTCTAACTCTCTGTCCCTCTCCCTTCCTCTCTGTAAAAAATCAATAAAATATATGTTTTTTAAAAAAATGAAAATTTTTACATTTTATCTGTAAACTTGAAATCAAACTGCACCAACTACTGAACTTTCATAAGCATAGTTTGGTTAATGTAGACCATGGGGTGGGGAATATCCGGCCTGCAGTATCCTTTGGTTTGGCCCTATCAAGGCAACTGCAGATGGGACTCAAAATTAGATATACCTGGGAGCATAGCTACATAATTTTTAAGTTGATAATTTTGTATGACCCTTGGCAGAAAAAGGTTCCCCACCCTTGATGTAGACAATGAATTACTAGTATTTAAGAAATTTGAATATGTTCAAGGAATTGGAATGTAATTTTAAAATTAAGCTAATAATACATTTCATTTCAAAATGCACTGGTAATGTTTTGTGCCTTAGTGTTCTTATAAGTATACCATTTATCTTTGGAAAGGCCATGCTGCTGTATCTGTCAGTTCGGTGACTTTTTTACCTCAGGTTATATTTTAGAAACTAGGTCTTTGGTGATTTGCCTATCCCCCATCCCCAAAAGTTGGGAGGGTGGTTATTTGAACATTTCAATTTGGATTTTGCATAAATGGGAGTTTATTCTAATGGCCTGTAGTTAGGGAGATGGGAAAGGAGGAACATAGAAGATAAAATAGCAATTTAGAAAACTGTGCTTATTCATAACTTTTGAATATGGTGTTTTCCTTGATTATATATTACAGTTTTTCCCCTTCCCACATATAGTCAGCAGGTCTTGTTCTTTTCCTTTAAAGTGCATCCTGATCTGTCCACTCTTCTCCATATCCTCTGCTACAACTCAAGTCCGTGCCACAATTACTCTTGCAAATAGTTTCCTAACCCTATCTTGGTCTCAGTTTCTACTCTTCATGTATAGTCCAAGTGATCTTTACTAGGTACATCCCTGTCAGATCATGTCGTTTTCCTGTCTATAAACCTGCAGTGGTTCCCTTACGAATGTTACCAACCAATAAAACCTGCAAATTTTGTCTACAAATGCAATTTATGAAACCCTATATGAATTATTACCTTTCCAACCTCATCACATGTTTTTCAATGTTACATAAATATACTTTATTTTGTCTCGGGTCCTTCTTGCTTGTTTTTCCCTTTGTTGGAAAATGCCTTCAGATTTTTAAAGTCTGGATCTTAGCTCAGATCTTTCTTTTTATGCTTATTTTATTGATTGCAATGACGATTGAATTTTTTTCTGTTTGCTTCACCCACAAGTGAAGAGCATGGAGAGTAGGGAACTTATTTTTATTGTTTGTGATCACTTAAGTGCCTGGAACATAGTAGTTAAATAAATATTTGGTGATAGATTGCAAGCTCTATGTCCTAGATAAAATCATTTGTTGATTATGAATTTGCTTCCATTAACCAACATTTATATAGTGTTTAAGCCAATTAGATCAGAAGGCTGTCTTTAAATCCTGACTGCCATTTAACCTGCTATATAATATATGACCTTGGGCAGATTACTTAACCTTGTGTCCTTTTATTATTTGTAAAATGGGAACAATTTTGGGGTGCAAATAGGATATTACATGGAAAATGATTGGAACACCCTGGCTGGTTTGGTTCAGTGGTTAGAGTGTTGGCCTGTGGACCGAAGTGTTCAATTCCGGGTCAAGGCCTCATAACTGGGTTGCAGGTTTGATCCCAGCCCTGGTCAGGGGAGGCAACCAATCCATGATGTCTCTCTCTCTCTCTCTCTCTCTCTCACAATGATGTTTGTCTCTCTCTCCCCCACCCTCCTCTTCTTGTTCTTCTCCCCCTTTTTATCACTCTCTAAAAATCCATGGGAAAAAATATCCTCAATATCCTCTGGTGGTGATCCTATCTAATAATAGACAAATATGCAAATTGACCATACCTCCGGCACACCCACAAGCCACGCCCACCATCCAATCAGAGTGAGTATGCAAATTAACCCAAACCAAGATGGCTACAGCCACAGAGAGCAAGATTTCCTAGGTAACAGAGGAAGCCAAGCTTTCTGCCTGCCCTTGCCAGGCCTAAGCCTCCACTCAAGCTACAAAGTTTCAATTACAGAAGGTAAACAAATGGCAGCAGAATGGAGCTTGAGAGAGCAGGCCAGGGTTGCCGCCGGCAACAGGGGAAGCAAAGCTTTCCGCACACCCTGGCCGGGCCCACCCGCTTAAGGAAACAAAGTTTCAATTATAACCCCAACACAAATGGCTGCCGGGCCTCGGAGGGTGCCCCAGGCTTGGCTCCACTCCAGGCTACAAAGTTTCAATTGTAGAAGGAAAATAAATTCCAGATACCAGGGCCTCTGCTTGGGTTGCCAGGGGCCGTGGCCGGCCTGCAAACCACCACAGGCCCCTTGCTCAGGCCGCCCCACACCCCAAGGGAACCTCCACTTGATCTGGGACGCCCTTCAGGGCAAACCAACTGGCCCCCACCCCTGTACCAGGCCTCTATCCTATCTAATAAAAGAGTAATATGCAGATTGATCATCACTGCAACACACAATATAGCTGCCCCCATGTGGACACAAGATGGCCACCACAAGATGGCCAGAAGGAGAGGGCAGTTGGGAGGCACCCGGCCTGCAAGGGAGGGCAGTTGAGAGGGACCAAGCCTGTAAGGGAGGGCAGTTGGGGGTGATCAGCCCTGCAGGAGAGGGCAGTTAGGGGTGACCAGGCCAGCAGAGGAGGGAAGTTGGGGGCAAACAGGCTGGCAGCAGAGTGGTTAGGGGCAATCAGGAAGGCAGGCAGGCAAGCAGTTGGGAGCCAGCAGTCCTGGATTGTGAGAGGGATGTCCCATTTTGGAGAGGGTACAGGCTGGGCTGAGGGACAACCCCCCTCCGTGCATGAATTTCGTGCACCGGGCCTCTAGTTAAAAAATAATGATAAATAAAAAATGCTTGGAATGGTGATTGCATGTATTAAACACTAAATATCAGCTCTTAATTAAAGATAATGTTGCATATTATTTTTCCAAGACTAATAATTGTAGTGTTATTAAATTGTTTGGCATGCGGTGTGAGTTTTGCTAATTACCACCATTGCTAATTGAGGGAATAATCTTCACTTAGATCTAACTATTTCTCTAAAGTCTACAAAATTTAAATGAAGATGGTGTTTTTGCTTCTTTTATCTTACTGCTCTTTTCTCTCTTTTTTAACACAAACAGGTTGAATGCAGGCTGTTTTAAAACCTGCCTAATCTATAGTTTTAGGAGGGAAAGTGAATATGAGGTACTGGTAATGTCCTAATTTTTCTTATAACCTGTCCATGAAAAAGGAATAAAGGAATGAATCACAGAATAGGATTTTATTTTCTTCTTCATCTGTGCTTCTGTACAGCTTCTGTACTCTAGCCAAAGCTGCATGTGTTGGTGTGGGATTTGTCTAGTTTCACGTAGCCTAATACCAAGTAATGAGAGGAGCTGTTTATTCATCTCTATAACAGCAGGATCATGGCACGTAATAGATGTATATTCAGTTGTCTGTTGAATCATATTCTATTGTAAAAGAATGCATGCTGTTGTAAAATACAAGACCTAGTTATAAAACAACTAGAGGCCCAGTGCATGATTGAATCATGTATGTGTAGGGTCCCCTACACGCTTTTGCTTTCGATCGCGGGGGAGCTGGGTGCCTGTCTGCTCCGGCACCAGCGGACAGGCACCCAGCTCCCACGCTTTTGATGGTCCGCGGCGGGACGTGAGCTCGCTGCCCCAGAGGCCCCTTCTGTGCCGCAGCACAGCCATGGCGCAGACGCTGAGCTTGCGCCGCCACTGGTGACGTGGGCGCAGACGCTGAGCTCGCGCTGCCACTGGTGACGCAAGCTCAGCGTCCCACTGGCCCAATCGGCTACCCCGGCCACCCTGAGTCCCGCCCCCTGCACCTCCCTCTGGCCCAATCGTGGGCGTAGCAGAGTGATGGTAATTTACATATTACCATTTTATTAGGTAGGATATGTGTCAGATTTTATGATTTAATTAAAAAAGAAACAGCAAGTAAGAATTTAAAAAATAGAACTTTCTATTTAGTAATATTTAACAGTTTTGAGTTTGATATCTTTAGCTCTGATAAGCTTTCCCATGTTTTATATTCGACTTAAGGTTCGCCTTAAAGGAAGAATTCTAGGTGTGGTAACAGCTTTTGTGAGGGATATATGTTTATTTGTTGGTATACACATTGTTTACAAAAAAGTGAATTTAGAGAAATAGCTGCTTTTTCTATGTACTACGATCTGTGAAACCTGGAATATACAGAAAAACATTTATGGCCTTTAGGAGTATGCCATGTAACAAAGCACTTGAAGGATTTCAGTTCCTTCAGAATTGTAAAATGAGTACTGTAGTTAGTGATTTGTTATTTTCTTAGGATATTTTACATTAGCCTTGGTTCTTATGGGCTTTGACATTGATATTTGAAGTCTGAGTTCTTTTTTATGTATAGGGATATGGCGTCAGTATTAGTAGATGTTTGAAAAACTACAGTGGATAAAGGAAACTCTGAAACCTTTCTAAGGAACATTGTCAAGAGATGAGGCTCTGCTGTTGTGATCCCCTAAGGTTTCTTTTAGTTTGGGAATTTGGTTGAGTTACTTGGTTTGAATTACTACATATTTTTTTATTGCTAAAATAATCTTTTTTAACAACATAAAAGAGTTCTCTACAAAAGAAGCATTTTTACTCATATTTTTTAACGACAACCCCTAACCCTGTTAATGTTTTGATATGTTTTCTTTGAGATTTGCCACTTGAGTGTTTTGAGGGATGAATCAGCCACAGCCGCATAAGTTTGTACCCTTGGGGACCAGCAATGGCTTTCTAAAAGCTAATCTGGGTCCTATTCACCAAACCTTTGTGATTGCATCCCCTCCCTCCCACCCAGGATTCTATGTGTTGTTAATGTTTTTTATTAAAATGTAATTGACATATATTGCCTAAATTGGAGGTAAGTTAATTTGATACATTTATATATTGTAATATGATTACCACCATAGTGTTAGCTAATACTCCCATCATATCCCATAATTATTATTTATTTTTCGTGGTGAGCACATGGGAGGATTCTTTCTTCATTCACCATGATTTTTTTGTCTTAAGCATATCCTTTGACCCAAGAATTCTTTTTTCCCCGCCCAATAGTTTTACTTAGAATTTATTTTGGAGATATGTTCAAAGGTTGTGCAATATATTTTTTAATACAGCTGAATTATTTTATAATAGAAAATTGGACATAGAAAGCCCAATAATAGACAAATTAACTAATGAAATAGTATGTAGCTGTCAGGTAATTGTTGATATGAGAAGATGTTTGCTTTAATTTGAGAAACATTTATAGATGAGTATGTATATTTAATGTATATTTCCATATGCATTAAAATTTATTTCCATATACATTAAAATTACATATTTATGTGTATATATACAACTAAAATATCTGAAAACAGTGCCTATCTAGTTGATAAAATTATGGATAATTTTTATTTTATTTGCTGGGATGTGGCATTCACTGAAAAATATTTTAACAGCTTTATTGAAATATAATTTATATCCCAACCAATTCAAAGTGCACAATTTAATAGATCTTAGTATATCCAGGTAGCAGTGCAGCCATTTGCTCTTCTAAAACATTTGTAGCACCCAAAAAGAAACCCTGTACCCATTAGCAGATACTTCCATTTCTCCTGTTTTCCCTCCCATCTTGCCTCCTTTGGACATTTCAAGTAAATGGACCTGTACAACATGTGGTCTTTAATGACTGACTTTTTAATTTTTAATTTTAATTTTTTGAAAATATATTTTTATTGATTTCAAAGGAGGGGAGAGAGGGAGAGAGATAGAAACATCAATGATGAGAGAGAACCATCGATCAGCTGCCTCCTGCACACCCCCAACTGGGGATCAAATGCGCACCCTGGGCATGTGCCCTTGACCTGAATCAAACCCGGGACCCTTCAGTCCGCAGGCTGAAGTTTTGCCCACTGAGCCAAACCAGCTAAGGCATGACTGGCTTTTTTATTTACCATGTTTTCAAGGATCATCCTATCTAATAAAAGGGTAATATGCAAATTAATGTTATTCCATCACAAAGATGGCAGCACTCATAGCCACAAGATGGTGGCGCCCAGTCCTCTCAGTCCCGCCAGAGTCCCCCAGTCCTGGGGGGGCAGCCGCTGAGAGCGAGCAGCGTGAGCAGCCTGGCAGAATGCTTACTTTGTCGCTGCAGTGATGAGGCAAGCATTCCACCCTGGCCGCGGAGGGTCTCTGGGCAGCGGGCAGAGTGACCCAGGGCGGGGGGCGGGGGATAGCTTGCGTCGTCGCTCTGGTTCGCCTGGCTGCAGATGGGCCTCTGGCCAGGCCAGGGCACGGATGGGCCCCTGGGCTGCTGGGCAGCGGGTGCGGAGCGGCCAGGCCCCGCAGAGAGCTACTGGCACACGGATTCGTGCGTAGGGCTACTAGTCTATATTATAGCATGTGTTAGTACTTCATTTCTTTTCATTGCAAATGTTTCGTTGTATTGATGTACCATATTTACCAATTCATCATTTGCTAAATGTCTGGATTGTTTTGCTACAAACATCCTATCTAATAAAAGAGTAATATGCAAATTGACCATCACTCCAACACAAATATGGCTACCCCTATGTGGACACATGATGGCCACCACAAGATGGCCAGCAGGGGAGGGCATTTGAAAGGGACCAGGCCTGCAAGGGAGGGCAGTTGTGGGCGATCAGGCCAGCAGGGGAGGGCAGTTGGGAGGGACCAGGCCTGCAAGGGAGGGCAGTTGGGGGCGATCAAGCCTTCAGGGGAGGGCAGTTATGGGTGACCAGGCCAGCAGAGGAGGGAAGTTGGGGATGACCAGGCCTGCAGGGTAAGGCAGTGGGGGGGGACCCAGGCCTCCAGGGAAGAGCAGTTTGGGGGGACCAGGCCTGCAGGGAAGGGCAGTTAGGAGTGACCAGGCCTGCAAGCGAGGGAAGTTAGGGGCGATCAGGCTGGCAGGGGAGCAGTTAGGCATCTATTAGCTGGCAGGCAGAAGAGGTTAGGGCAATCAGGAAAGTAGGCAGGTGAGCAGTTGTGGGCCAGCAGTCCTGGATTGTGAGAGGGATCCCTGATTGGAGAGTGCAGGCTGGGCTGAGGGACACACCCCCTGTGCACAAATTTTGTGCACTGGGCCTCTAGTTTGTGTATAAGTTTTTGTGTGGACATGTTTGCATTCCTGTAAGAGTTGAATTCCTAGGTCAAAGGGTAATTTTATGTTAATCTTTTGAGCAATAGTCAGACTTTTATTTTATTTATTTATTTATTTTTAATATATTTTATTGATTTTTTACAGAGAAGAAGGGAGAGGGATAGAGAGCTAGAAACATCAATGAGAGAGAAACATCGACCAGCTGCCTCCTGCACACCCCCCTGCGGGGATGTGCCCGCAACCAATGTACATGCCCTTGACCGGAATCGAACCTGGGACCTTTCAGTCCGCAGACGCTCTATCCACTGAGCCAAACCGGTTTCAGCGGAATTGTCAGACTTTTAAAAAATCAGCTGACACCTTCCTGCCAGCAGTGTATTAGGGTTCCAATTTTTCTGTAGCTTTCCCAAGACTTGTTCTTATCTATCTGTTTTATTAGAGCTATCCATTTGGGTGTAAAGCTAGTACCTCATTGTGGTTTTGATTTACATTTCACTGATAGCTAATGATATTGAGCATCTTTTTATGTGTGAATTTTTTTAGCCTTCTGTTTATAACATGAAGGTCTCAGAAGAAGTGCCAACAAAAACATCCTATCTAATAAAAGAGTAGTATGCAAATTGACCATCACGCCAACACACAAGATGGCCAGCAGGGGAGGGTAGTTGGGAGGGACCAGGCCTGCAAGGGAGGGCAGTTGGGGGCGATCAGGCCAGCAGGGGAGGGCAGTTAGGGCTGACCAGGCCGGCAGAGGAGGGAAGTTGGGGGCGACCGGGCCTGCAGGGAAGGGCAGTTGGGGGGGGGCCAGGCCTGCAGGGGAGAGCTGTTGCAGGGGGGACCAGGCCTGCAGGATAGGACAGTTAGGGGTGACCAGACTTGCAGGGGAGGGCAGTTAAGGGCAAACAGGCTGGCAGGGGAGCAGTTAGGCATCAATCAGGCTGGCAGGCAGAAGTGGTTAGGGGCAATCAGGAAGGCAGGCAGGTGAGCAGTTGGGAGCCAGCAGTCCTGGATTGTAAGAGGGATGTTTGGCTGCTCATTTAGGCCTGATCCTACCGGAATTGGGCAGCCAGACATCCCTCGAGGGGTTCCCAGATTGGAGAGGGTGCAGGCTGCTCTAAGGGACACACCCCCGTGCACGAATTTTGTGCACTGGGCCTCTAGTTAAAGATATTTCACATCACTGAAGGTAGTGCAAAGAATAACATGTTGGAGGCTGATCATACTTAGGAGTATTACTGTTTGCTAAAGCATAGAAAATATGCTCACTCCATATAAGATATGTGATCAGAGGGCAGCAAGCGCTGTTCAAACTATTACAAATTTTACAGTGATATGAAACAGTTTAAATATCAATGTTTCTAATATTTTAAATTACAATGCACTAAATAAGTATTGGTTTTGCTATTTTTTTTTTCATTTCCTTGCACACTGTCAGTAATAGTGTTGAAAGCTTTGACAATATTTAAAGATTATAAGCCCTGCCAGTGTGGCTCAGTGGTTGAGCGTCTTACCTATGAGCCAGGAGGTCACGGTTCAATTCCTGGTCAGGGTACATGCCTGAGTTGTGGGCTCAATCCCCAGTGTAGGGCATGCAGGAGGTAGCCGATCCATGATTTTCTCTCATCATGGATGTATTCTATCTTTCCCTCTCCCTTCTTCTCTGAAATCAATAAAAATATTTTAAAAAAATAAAGATTATGGAACAATCATAATTTTTCCCATTGTTAAAATGGCCTTACACAGTCATTTTTATGGTCTCATATTGTCATGCAAGAAAAGGACTGCCTTTTTGAGAAAAGAAAAATCCATGTAAATTTATCTAGTCAAACCTACAAATACCAGCAAAAACTTAATACATACTTGTGTGTATCTACCTTTATAGAATTGACAGACTTCTACAGAACTGACTGATATAGTAAAATATAAGGGGTAAATATATCTGTGTGTATACACACACAAAAACAATAGAATCTGCTTCATTGGCAGATTCCATATTTCTGAATTCACCTCCTCAGTAAAATTTGTAATTCCAAATCAATACTTGTGGTGCCTTCATGGTCATGTCAGTGTGCAAAATGGCAAAAAAGTCTGAGTAATTTGATGCACACATTCCTAGCTGAGGCTAAACAAGACAGTGCTTTTGCCTTTTTGTTTAAGCTCTCATACTATAAACAAGTGTACTTTTGCAGTCTACGTAGTGCCATGGTTTTTGCATATTTGTACTTGTTGTTGGTCATTTGGTATTTATAATGACCCCCAAATGTAGTGTTGAAGAGCTGTTAGTGTTCCTAAGTTTAAGAAGGCTGTGGTGTGCATTATGGAGAAAGTATGTGTAATATAATCGCTTGGCTGTGAGATGAATGTTAATTATAAATACTTATCAAATATACTAAATAAGATGTCTTTAAATAAAATGACACATAAAGCAGGTTATGTATTTTGGTTTATTGATGAAAATGTGACCATAGGCCCACAGGAACCTACGTTGTATTTTTCCTGAAGCAGTGGTGCAGTATTTACTAATTCAGTATTTGTGATAACTTTATGACACAGTTACCACAAATACAAGAAGTTGTGCGTGTGTATGAATGAACCAACGAACCAGTTAGAACATTCGATTCCTTTATTGAAAAAGTAAAATTCTTAATACTTTTTAATAAAAATTTGTATAAATATAAAACGTAAGTGCATATAAGAATATATTCTATTGGTGGTGTTTTATGAGTTGTGTAATATACCAAATTACTTTAAAATAAACTTCTATTTGGAGTGCATTTAAATGTATTTATTAATGCAATCATGTCACAGTTCTGTTTTTATATTGTACAATCTATAACAATTTCCCATTTTAACAATTTCAAAGTATACAGTTCCATGCCCTTAAGTATTTCTCATTGTTGTGCAACTTGCTTGTTTTTTATTTAATTTTTTCCATCACCATGTATCCCTTTTATGCCATCTTCTACGTACATTCACTCCCCCCCACCCTAACTTACTTGGTTTTATAAATAGGATTATGGATGTAGGAACTTTGACTGAATTTAATAAAAGTATTCAGAATTAAATATAATTACTTGTCTACCACTTTATGTAAGATTTTTAATGCATTTTAGATTAAGTTTGATAATTGCATCATATAGTAGTGCTATTTAATAACATATTTTGAGATTGCTTTGCACTCATATTTTCCCCCCCTCTCCTTTTTTTAGTGCTTTTTTAGGCCCAAAGGATATATTTCCTTACTCAGAAAATAAGGAAAAGTATGGAAAACCAAATAAACGAAAAGGCTTTAATGAAGGCTTATGGGAGATAGATAACAATCCGAAAGTGAAATTTTCAAGTCAACAGGTGCGTCATATTACATGATACTTAGTTTAGTATTATGTATACAGTCTTTGGGAATACTCACTATTGTAGCAGTAGGAAAATATTGATTTAAGAACCATGTCAGTTTCAGATTAAATTGTTCTTATTTGTGAGGTTGAATGTTGACCTTTAATATCTAGATGAACTTTTGAAAGATCTCAGAAAACTGGAATATATTGTAGTTTAACTCCATCTGATTGAGAGTTTATTTAACATATCATTGAATATAAAGCCATATGTACTGTTCTCTTAAATTTAGGTTTATAATTTGAAGGGTGTGTGTTTTCTTATTTTTTTAAATTTATCCATAAAATTGTATTAGAATATGATCCTCAGATGGGTTAAATTAAATATGTGACAAAAGTACTGATAGCACTATGCAAATTATACTTAATGTTTTTGGTGTCTAAAAGATTAGCCTTATTAAACCTCCTTTTTCTGTTTTTCATGTGATCAGAGTTTTTGTTCACTTATATTAGACTTGAGATAGTAAACCCTAGGAAAAGTACAAGTAAACCTAAATAAGGAGAAAGCCATAAACTGAAAAATTTGCAAATTCTACTTTTAAATCTCTATTTAATTTTTTTTTTTTTTTTGGTTCTTTGCATGTGCCATGCTTGTTCTTCACTTTGAAAGCTTTTCAGGTGCTGTTCTATCTGGAACATTTAAATCATTCATTGATGCTTCAGGGCTCCATTAGATAATCCTAAGTGCTTTTCATTATCATCCAAAACTTGTATTTGTTAAAAACTCATCATACCATACCATAATTGTTTCTGTACTTTATTACCACAGACTATTAACTCCATGAACAAAGAAGTTGTATGCCCATTGTTATATGTTGTGGGCAGAATAGGTTTTCACTAAATATTTGTTGCATGACTAAGAATAGATGAGTGGATCCCCACCATTATTGCCTTGACTGTGTAAAGAGTCCAAAGAGGTTGAATTGTTTCCTAAAACTAATATTTTATAGCTTCATCTGAATCCTGTGTCCTGTGACTGTACCTTCAAGGTCTTTTTCATCCTCCAGATTGCCCAGCATGGTCACCCTATCCTCTGTTCCTATCTACCTACTTAATCTTTAAATAATTTTCACCATATATACTTGGAATTTCCCATTTCACCGTGAAATTTTTGGTTGGTTGTATGCATGAAACCAAAAATATGATTGTGCTGATAGATGTACTGTGTCCCGCCCAAACACATCCCCAGTGATGCCTTCCTAAGTGTGGTGAAAGCAGTGCTGCCCAAACTGAAATAAAACAAACAAGCAAAAAAATTGGCCATCATAATTTATAAAAATTTCTATAGTGCTGTAAGTAATTTGGGGGCATTTTTATGTGTTTTGTTGTAACTTTATAATAATTTTGTGGTTTATCAGCATTGCCTTTTCTTACAAAAGAGGAAATGGGTTTACAATTTAAAAGACTCGCCAAAGGGAATACAGCTAGAAAGGGGCACAGTTTGGATTATAATGCTATCATCGTGTAGATCTGTGCTTACCCTCATCTCCCAATGTACTGTGTTGCCTCTGTTACTCATCTTTTTAGTTGGTATTTATGACAGTCTAGGCCCCTAGATCACCTGCTTAAGTATCTATAACCTGGGGTTACTTTTACAATTTTTAAAATTATGTTCTGTTGGTTTTTAAAAAAATATTTTAAGCATTTTAAAAAATTTTTATTGCGTTTTTTACAGAGTGAAAGAGAGTGATAGAGTTAGATTCATCAGTGAGAGAGAAACATTCATCAGCTGCCTCTTGCACACCCCCTACTGGGGATGTGCCCGCAACCAAGGTACATGCCCTTGACCGGAATCGAGCCTGGGACCCAGTCTGCAGGCTGACTCTCCACTGAGCCAAACCAGTTAGGGCTAAAAAATATTTTTATTGATTTTAGAGAGAGATGAAAGGAGAGGGAGAGAGAGAAACATCAATGATGAGAGAGAATTATCAATCAACTGCCTCCTGCACACCCTCCACTGGTGATTGAGTCCCCAACTTGGGCATGTGCCCTGACTGGGAATCGAATCAGTGCATGGGTGGATGCTCAGCCACTGAGCCACACCATCTGGGCTACTTTTACAATTAAATGATGATTATTGACTCTCCCTCAGTACCTGTTAAATCCAAATCACTTAAGTTTGGGTCTCCGAAGTCTGCATTTTAAATTGAGTTACAGATCAATCTAAGGCTTTATGTCTTACATAGTTAAGCTTCTTTCTCCAGAATATTTCAGTAATTGAATACACTGTGCTATTCTAAATCAACTTACATTGTCTTGGGTATTTGTTGGTTAGACTATCAGAATGGGATTTGTGATTGTACTTTCAGCCTCACTATTTTGTCTTCTGCCCTTGTATACAGTTGCAGGAATTCAATAGCATTTAAAACTTTTAAAATTATATATATTAATAGTTCTCTGTGGAACAGAAATTGTGAGGGTATTTTTCTAACTTTCTTACGAACAGGCTTTTGATTTTTCATTGGTAAAAAATTTAAATTTGGTAAAAGTTTTATTTTATGAAATTAATACAATCAATTGTTCATAGGCATCAGCTAAACAATCAAATGCATCATCTGATGTTGAAGTTGAAGAAAAAGAAACTAGTGTTTCAAAGGAAGATACTGACCATGAAGAAAAAGCCAGCAATGAGGTATGTTTAATTTCTCTTATATTCTAAATCTATTTTGTAGCAAGGAAGAAATTATAAAATGAGATGATTATTTGATTGCAAAGTAGAAAGTTAATATTTAAAGTGGTTGGATAATGAATGAGAGAATTTAAGACTTATTTCCTTGTGTAAATATTAAATACTGTATTGTAAAATAGTTTTTGCGTCCTTAATATGAATGGATGTTTTTATTTGAGGTTATTTTGCTGTTCAAAATATGAGGTCTACCTATAGGAGAGTGGATTACTATTTGTTAGGAATATTTTTAAAGCAAGGTTTTGTGTAATGAAGGTACTGGAAAGGGCATTGAACTGGATTTTTAAAAACCTAGGTTTATTTCAAACTGTGAATAAGGAGACTCATTTAACCCTTCTAGGCCTCATGAAATGATTATTAGATGATCTCCAAAATCCCAGCCACCTCTTAAAATTCAGAACTCTATTGTAGAAAAAGTGATTTCATAAATTTAAATATGAACTTTCTGGTGTGCTAACAAGTATCACTTTAGATTTGATCTGACAGAGGAAAGAATTTTTACTTTTTGGCAAATAAACTGGCTATTACTTTGACCTTACAATGATAATGTTAAGGCTTTTAAGAAAATGATTTTATTGGTTTCAGAGAGAGGAAGGGAGAGGGAGAGATAGAAACATCAGTGATGAGAGAAAATCATTGCTTGGATGCCTTCTGCATGTCCCCTACTGGGAATTGAGCCTGCAACCCAGCATGTGCTCTGACCCAGAATTGAATTGAACCACGGCCTCCTGGTTCATGGGTCAATGCTCAAACCACTCATCCACACAGGCTGGGTAATAATGTTAAGACTTAATGTTTATAATTTCAAAGGTTAGAGAAGCAAAACCAATTTCCCTAGTAGTTTTAGTGAAGTGTGCTTTTGACTTTTTTTTTATATATATTTTATTGATTTTTTACAGAGAGGAAGAGAGAGGGATAGACAGTTAGAAACATCGATGAGAGAGAAACATCGATCAGCTGCCTCTTGCACACCCCCTACTGGGGATGTGCCCGCAGCCAAGGTACATGCCCTTGACCGGAATCGAACCTGGGACCCTTGAGTCCGCAGGCCGAGGCTCTATCCACTGAGCCAAACCGGTTTCGGCATGCTTTTGACTTTTAGTAAGAAATTTTCTTTCAGTCTTGGCAAAATTTATTTTATTTCATCTGTAATTTTTTTCTAGGACGTGACTAAAGCAATTGACATAACCACTCCAAAAGCTGCCAGAAGAGGAAGAAAGAGAAAGGTAATTTTACTGCTTAAATAATTTTTCAGTTGCACTAAGGAAGAGTAGATATAATAAAACCTTACCATTTAGCTTAAATTTTGCCTTTTACTCATAATTCCTTTAATTTTTTAAAGGGTAGGTTTTGTTTACTTATCAAAACTGTTTCTTCTTTTTTTTTTTTTTTCTAATATTCACCCGGGGATATGCTTTCATTGACTATAGAGAGACAAAGGGAGAGAGAGAAACATCAATTGGTTGCCTCCTATATACGTCCCCTCCTGTGTTCACACCTGCAAACTAGTATATGCTCTGACAGGAATTGAACTCAAGACCCCTCAGTGCATGGGACGATGCTCCAACCAACTGAGCCAAACCGGCCAGGACAAAACTTTTCTTTTCATAATGATACAGCATCTTTAAGATAAGTTGAATGGTAAAGAAAATAAAATGAACCAATTTTTATTCCTGTTAATGATGCTGTTGCAAGTTTATCTATAAAATGGATAATATATACTAATGAGGTAGTTGAGAAAATTAAATGTTACACATATAATACTCAAAATAAATTACATATATAAAGTGCTATTATAAGTGTGGTCCATTATTATGTTATTTTCAGAAATTTGTTGCGTGAAATGACAGTTTAGGAAAGCATACATTCTATGCTTTTAATGTTTCTTCCCTTATATGAAGTTTTTCTGACCAATTTTTATCTCAGGCTGTTGTATGCCAAAGATATAAAGAAAATTAATAGTTCAGTATCTAATGAGGAAGTAAAATAGGAAAACAATGAATTATAGTGACTTTTTATCCTATATGGGAGGTGAATGGAAGAGGCTATGATAACTTTAACAATATCTTAAATGATAGGAAGAATTTTGTTAGATGGATGAAGGGACGGGAAGGGCATATGAGGTGGTTAGAATAATATACAGAGGTGTAGAGAAAATTTCATTTCAAGCATTTTAAGTATTGTATTTCAGATTATCAGATCATAAAGTTAGAGGGAAAAGGGTACACAAAATATTTTATGTGGGGATAACCTGAACTTGATGGGAAGCCATTGAATCACTTTAAATTTTAGATGCCTCCTTGTAAAGCAGTGTGAATGATGGGGATTAGATTGGACTGGTTAGACCAGTTTACTAGTTAATTCATTCAGATTTTAATATTAACTTCACTGGCCCAGGCAGAGAATTGAGCAGTGAAGTAAAAAGATAAGGTCCTTGTTCTCGTTGAACACATTTTTGTTGAGACAGACAATAAAGACACAAAACAAGAGAGTTTAAGTGGGGAGTTATGATAGTGACTTGGTAGCTAAGTTATGGACCGCCTTACTAAGGAGCTCATATGAGATTGGAAGGACAGGAGGAACTTTATAGCAGGTATCTTGGTAGTGTAAATCAGAGATGGGATTTAAGAGCACTTCAGGGAGTAAAGATGGTAGTTGATGGGAATGGGTGTGAAGGGAGGGGGGTGGAATCTAGTATGACTCTAAGGTCTTTTGGCTTGTATGACTAGATTCGATTCTGAGAATACAAGAGATGTTGATTTGGGAGTAGAGGCATGGGGAGGAGGGAGCGAAACACTTGTGGAAATAAGACTAAAGATACATATACAGGATGTCCCAAAAAATGTATACACACTTTAACAGCTGATAGCTCAATTTTGAAAATGACATGTATTTTAATAAACACTACCTTTATAATTATTCAAAGTGTGTGTATACATTTGGGGGGGACGGACACCCTGTATATATTAATCTGACACCAAGAGGGGGAAAGGTAAAAGTTAAAGATGCCACCACTGATATAAAGATAGAATATAGCTGAAGTGGTCCAGATAGAAAGTTTACTGGGAAGAATGCAGAAATAAGAATCCTGAGGGAATATAATGGAGATGAAAGATTGCTTTTTATAATTCCTGCTGAGAATGAACTGTCAGGAGGAAAGCTAGGAGAAGAAGGATATCAAAAGGGAGAACAGAATTTTAAGGATGAGGGAGTGGTCAGTAGTGCCATGGTGTACAGGGTTTCCAGTAAGATATGTAGCAGGATGCTTTAACATTAAACAGTAAAATAGATGAAGTGTGCTGGTGAATAATTAATGTTAAAATTACACTGTGTTTCTGAAATCTTTGAAGGAAAGGAGAAAGAAGGCAACAACAGGGATTTGCATGGTTAAGAGAGAGTGTTTAAAGTGGAAAAATACAGTAGAGAAATTAATGCTTCTTTGCAAAAGTAGGAAAGATCCAACATGTGGAAAGATGAATTATTGTATGTAAGGACATGCTGGATGAGAGAGAAGGGAGGGCACATTACAAAACATAGACTTGCCAGCAAGAAGGAGTTGAATGACATTTCATCCTTTTTAACATTGAAGGGAAGGGTGGAGTAGGCTATTAATAATTTTTACAGGGACTTGGAAATTTAAGGAAATTCCTTCCTGCTGGCCTCAGTCTCTCCCTTCTCGGGCACTCAATTCAAAGCAAGGTATGGTATAAGGGGAGAAGAAAGAATTGCAAATTTATGCTAGTGAGGGGAGAAAAGGTACTACAAAAGACAGGGTAAAGGATTAATGGGTGGCTTTGAGATCCCAACTGAGATGGTATAAAATGAATGCATATTTGTATAATTATTTTCCGGAGGGCTCAGCAGCAGGGAATAATAGAGCAGGGAAAGGAGAGTTTTATAGTAATCCTCTGTTGGAGATACGTGGGACAGGTGCAGCAAAACAACTATGCAAAGGGCTTGAGAATGAATAGAAACACTATAATTTCATAAGGTGTGAGAGGGGTGAGATCATGAAGGGAGTAGAGGTAGAAAGTGGAGTAATAAATGGAGAGAAAATGTGTCAAAGGGTTATAGGTTTCAGTGAGATCAGGTAAAATACAGAAGAAATTAATTTAGTCAGAATATTAGCATTTAAAATACAAATATATGTACATTTGGAATAATATAATAGTCTTTTCTCTGGATGAAATATTTTTTGTTTGCTTTTATTTTCATGAGGAATGGATTTTTACTTGAATGATTTTGCCATAAGTTCAAAAGCATATCCATGGTAGAGCTGATTTTCCGCTTAGGATTAGGGTTATTTTTATTTCTGGTATTAGTTAATGATGAACTTGTTACCTCTTACTAGAATCTCCTCAAAAGATCTGTTCTACTTGTACAGTCTTATATCTTGATTTATTTGCAAAAGAACAGTTTTTATTTTTAAATATATTTTTATTGATTTCAGAGAGGAAGGGAGAAGGGCGGGGAGAGCCCAATGATGAGAGAGAATCATTGATCGACTGAAAGAGGTTTTATTTTGAACTGAAGACTCACAGTTTGAACTGAATTTTAGAGAACTTTTATTCTCTTAATGCCTCAATAGAAAAAGAGCTCTCATAGTTCTGAGATCTCAATCTTTGATATCTGAGGGACTTGGTAAAAACACAGCTCCCTGGGGTAGGAGTAGGTGGTTTGTAAATGCTTAAAATTCTGGAAAACAACCTGAGATAATGTTTAGGAACAGTTTTCTTCAGAACAATTCAAGAGTTATATTAGATGAGTTTATTGACTTTTAATAATGCTTATTATATGCATCATTTTATTCTAATTATAAAGGCAAAAATAATGTTTGAAGAAACTAACAAAAAGAAAATGGATAAACTCTTAGAAGTGGGATTGCTGAGTCCGATTTGTATATTCTTTATTGCCACTGTTCATTCATAAAGATATTATTTCAGTTAGTTTATTGATCATCATTAATTATTATCTGAACTAGAAGCCTGGGGTGGGGAGGGGCCCATGGGCAGTTGGCCGGCCCCAACCCCTGGTCGAACTCCTGGTTGAAGGGACAATTTACATATTAGCCTTTTATTATATAGGATGATTCTCCATATCCTTAGCAGTATTGGACACTATCTCGTAAAAGTTTGCAAATCAGATTGTTGATTAAAGATTTTTAATTTTTTCATCAACATTGGATTGTGCTTGCTTTTGCATTATTGCCTTTATTTTTGTTGATCTAGTTAATGTTGAATTCTAAGTAATTGGAGGTGGGGCAGCAGCTCATAGTGGTCCTCCCATTCTTCTCAGTTCTCTTTACTGTTTCTTTCTTCCCTTTTCCATTATGATCAAGATTGTACTTCCTTTCTAATGAGTGGTTCCTAACCTTTGTTCTACTTTAATACTTGAATCAATTAAATTGACTCTCATTTGGGGTTATTGTCTCTGGGGGCATTATAATCTGCAAAGTGTCATTGGGATTTATTTTCTACACTAGTAAATCCCCCTGTATGGAAAATAAGAATAACAATTTTCAGCCCAGCTGGAGTGGCTCAGTTGGCTGAGCATCATCATTGTGCACAAAGGGATGGCCGATTCACGGTACATACCTGGGTTGCAGATTCGATTCCTGGTTGGGTACATAAGGAGGGCTGATCAATGTTTCTCTCTCTCCCATTCCCCCTCTATGTCTCTGTCTCTGTCTCTCTTCCCCCCTCCCTCTCTCCTTCCCTCCCTCTCCCTCTACTCCTCCCCCCTCCCTCTCTCTAAGAATGACCTCAAGTGAAGATTTAAAAAAAAGAAACAATAACAGATCTTAATCCATTCAAAAATAAAATGTGTACATGTTAACAGTTTAAAAAACAATCAGCACTTATCTTGCATTTTCTAATATTAGAATATTAACTTGGGTTTTATGTTGTAAGTGTAAAGTGTTAGCATTTTTAGATATTTAAAGTACATTTATAAAGAATGTATGGGTTGTTACAGTGTAATTACGTTATACTTCGGTTACTATTTTGCATTGAGAGTATTACCTTTATATTTCCAAATGACTTTTTTAGGTTTATAATATCTAAAAAGTGAAGTTTTTGTTTGTTTCTTAAAATTGTTCACTAGAATTATAAGCTAAATTGAAGATCTCACTTGATGAGTCAACTTATGAAAAATAGCATATGAAAATTATGCATGTACTTGAATTTGTTATCTTAGAGTGGCATACTTTGGCCATTGACTAAAACTGGAATGCCTACTATTTGCTAAATAAGTTAATTAAATCTTTGTGATTCAGGCAGAAAAGCAAGTAGAAACCGAGGAGGCAGGAGTAGTGACAACAGCAACAGCATCTGCTAATCTAAAAGTGAGTCCTAAAAGAGGACGACCTGCAGGTAGGATTATAATGTTTAAAACTGGCTTATGGTTAATGTTACAGATATTTTAAGTGTTGTGCCTCAGATACTTTGGAATAGTTGGATAGGCAACTGGTTATGTATAATGTACAAGTTTTAAAGGAGTTCAACTTAGTTTCTGCTCTATGTAATGAAATATTTAAATTTGAGATAATTGCTTGGGACTTTCTGTTTTATCCCTCTTGTATTTTCCCCTAAAAGTGGCAAATGAGGCAGTGGTGAGGTTTAAATTACATGAATGATGGGCTCATTTTACCTCTTAACTTTAGAGAGCATAAGCTTTGCAAATAGAGTCATGATGAAAGCAAGAGAAACAGCATTTGAACAGTTATTAACATTTTTAACTAGAGGCCCGGTGCACGAAATTCATGCATGGGCGTGGGAGGTGTTTGTCCCTCAGCCCAGCCTGCACCCTCTCCAATCTGGGATCCCTCTCACAATCCAGGACTGCTGGCTCCCAACCAATCGCCTGCCTGCCTCATTGCCCCTAACTGCTTCTGCCTGCCAGCCTGATCGACACCTAACTGCCCTCCCCTGCCAGCCCGATTGCCCCTAACTGCCCTTCCCTGCCAGCCTGGTCAACCCTTACTGCCCTCCCCTGCCAACCTGGTTGCCCCTAACTGTCCTCCCCTGCAGGCCTGGTCATCCCCAACTGCCCTCCCCTGCTGGCCCGGTCACCCCTAACTGCCCTCCCTTGTCAGCCTGGTCGCCCCTAACTGTCCTCCCTTGCCAGCCTGGTCCCCCCCAACTGCCCTCCGCTGCCAGCCTGGTCACCCCTAACTGCCCTCCCCTGCTGGCCATCTTGTGTGCACATGTGGGTGGCCATCTTGTGTGTTGGAGTGATGGTTAATTTGCATATTACCTTTTTATTATATAGGATTATTGCATTATTTGTTTAGAGCCTTTACAGTATGTTGCTATCATCAGCATTGAAATTGGATTACAAATTTTCAGTTGTGAATATACATATACACACAATATTATAATATGTATATGAATATTAGATATAAGTGCAACTCATAATTTTGTCATACTTTGTTAAAACAACAGTGAAGGATGTTCTTTTAAGCCCTCTCAGCCATACTAAGGGCAGATTTAAAATTACTGTGTTATTCTATCTCTTCAAATTTTCAGCTGTTGCTCCTTTGATTTGTTAGAGGGATATTATCTTTACAACTTAAAATAATAGTATCTCTAATAAACAACTAAGTAATACTCCTTTAACAGGAATGAGCAAAAGTAGGTTTGCAGTTGTTTGTATGGTTATGATTATTATAACTTCATTAACTCAAAAGAATGTCACAGTACACTTCATTACAATCCATAAGTGCTAATATTGCCAGCCTTCATTATTCTTGAAGTCTACCTATCCTCAAGCACAGAGTTCTTCATTGCCATCAATAAACCTACTTTTGCCCACTCCTGTATATCATTTATAATCTTTATATGTGAGATTTACATTTCAAAGGAAAGCTGGTAGTTACTGAATTTTTTTTTTCCTGTGAATGTTAGCTACAGAAGTCAAGATCCCAAAACCAAGAGGCAGACCCAAAATGGTAAAACAGACCTGTCCTTCAGAGAGTGACATGTAAGTTCATTTTTAGTGTATAAATAGTTATCCAATGTTAGACATCTGACTTTAAATAAGCATAAATCTCTTTGCCTTTTTACTAGTTTTATTGTATAGGATATTTGTTATTCTATTTTTCTAAAAATTATGAGGAAAACTGCTCTTGTTTTTTATTACATTAAGTTAAAATTGATATAATAGAAAATGCAGGGTAAAATCTATAATAGGGAATTTGGGCAAGATAGTATGTTTAAGGAAATTTTAGGCAGTGTTCTTGGAGCAATTTCCACAAATCTTTTTTATCTCTTTCAGATAGCTTACTTAAAAATAATGTTACTTAGCCCAGCCGGTGTGGCTCAGTGGTTGAGCACTGACCCATAAACCAGGTGGTCACAGTCCAATTCCCAGTTAGGGCACATGCCCAGGTTGTGGGCTCTATACCCAGTGTGGGGCATGCAGGCGGCAGCAGATCAATGATTGTGTCATCATTGATGTTTCTATATCTCTCTCCCTCTCCCTTCCTAAGAATGAAAAAAAAAAAAAGTGGCATAGAATTGCAACATAGTTTTAACTATTGCAGTGAAATTAAGTTAGGTACATATGCAGATGAGTTTGTTTTTGTTTTAAAACATACAACATAGCCCTAGCTGGTTTGGCTCAGTGGCTAGAGCATCGGCCTTTGGACTGAAGGTTCCCGGGTTCAATTCCAGCCAAGGGCATATGCCCAGGTTGTGGGCTCAAACCCAGTAGGGGGTGTGCAAGAGGCAGCCAATCAATGATTCTCTCTCATCATTGATGTTTCTATCTCTCTTCTTTCCCTTCCTCTCTGAATCAATAAAAATATTTTAAAAATAATAAAAATCAAATGTTTTTTTTTTTTTTAAAAAAAACATACCACGTAAATCTCATTCATCCTGATCCTTAGATGAGTCATGACACCAGACACAAAATCTAGCTTTTCATGATCAACAGAAGGCTTTGCCCTGGATACTTAGGAACTGAAAACACAAGTTATCTGCTCTCCGCTCCCATTTAGACACCCATGTAGATCTGCGATAGGGAACCAAAATAAATATTCCCATTTGGAAAGGAGAGGTTTAAGAGGTGCACAGCATTGTTCATAAGAAATCTGAAATTATGCTCGGAACATACTGGGAGATCTCCCTTGATAAGACCCTGATAAGGTTCCCCTGAGAGTATCCTAGTCCATTTTTCTCCATGGCTTTTGGCTGATTCCTCTGAGAGTTCGGTGCTTTTCATTATCATCCTGAGTTGCATGTGAAAAGTTCATTGGCGAATGTTATCCTCCTTATCAGTTGAGCAGTTCTTTCAGACTATGGTAAGTTAGGGGCCCACAGTTCCTTTTTAGATCTCCATTACTTTTGATGTAGGCTGCTGTTAGTTTTGGTAATAATACTGTATTGTTAGTATGTGTTGCATTCCAGACAGCTTTGTGTGGTCTCACTGTAGCTCTCAGCTGCCCACTTGTAGTTCGCTGCCCCAATCTCAGAGGGAAGGTGGGGGTAGGTGGGAAGATATCAACCAAAGAACTTGTATGCATCTATAATAATCTAAAATAATAAAAGCATAATACACTAATTAAACTGAACATCCTTCCAGATGAAGCCAGTGGCCAGAGGGAAGCCTGGGTCCCTGCTGGCAGCTGGAGGGAAGCCTGGGTCCTGGGTGCCAGAGGGAAGCCGGTGCCGGCAGCCGGGAGAAGGAAGGCCCACCCTTGCACGAATTTCGTGCATCAGGACTCTAGTATGTGCACAATATCTATGGACACAGACAATAGGGTGGTGAAGGCAGGGGGCAGGTGTGCGCTAGAAGGTGTCAATGGGGAAAAAAGGGGACGTATGTAATACTTTCAACAATAAAGGCATATTCCCCAACAGGGAACCAACCAGTAACCTCCTGTTTCATGGATCGGCACTCAACCACTGAGCCACACTGGCCAAGCATGCTTATCTTTTTATACTTAATTACAGGCACTTTGAGTTGGTTTTCCTGAGAACATACCCCTTGGTTTCTTTACCCCATTTGCCCATCTGAAGGAGCAAGGTACCAAATTTGAATTCTTAAGCAAAGGCTGGTAGCTTACCCTTGATTGGATCTTTGATCCAGTCTTTGAATTTGAAAATATTTTACAGGATAGAGGCAACTTTCAACATTGAAATGCATGAAATTTTTGTGTTGGTTTTGTTTTCGTATTATTTTTTTGAACTCATTTCTTTCTTAAAGTACCCTGTTTATCTTGGTAATAGCCAACTCGAGATCCCAGCATTCTATCTTGAAACCTCTTCTTTACTGAAAGTCACAAGTTCACCGAATATATTTTCTTGTGAGTTCTCACATGTGACAGTTTTGTCCATCCTATATAATAAGAGAGGAATATGCTAATTATCTGTTACACCCTGAGGTGTAATGACCAGGTCACGGATTTGTAGGAGGGTGGGGCAGCGAACTACAAGTGGGCAGCTGAGAGCTACAGGAGGGGGCAGGGCAGCAAGCTATGAAGGGTTGGGAAGGGGGCAGTGGGCAGAGAGCTACAGCAGGGTGGCAATGACCTACTGGCGCACAGAATCGTGTGCTGGGCTACTATTTGTATAATAATAGTTTAGTTTTCCATCCTCAAAGCCAGATAGGTCACATATTTTATGTTTGGGTTGCTGGTATCACTTTCTTTATACTAACAGCTTTTTGCTGAGGTGATGGACAACTCCAAAAAGCAGTATCTTGCTATATTTATTTATTTATTTATTTAAATATATTTTATTGATTTTTTACAGAGAGGAAGGGAGAGGGAGAGAGAGTTAGAAACATCAATGAGAGAGAAACATCAATCAGCTGCCTCCTGCACACTCCCCACTGGGGATGTGCCCGCAACCAAGGTACATGCCCTTGACCGGAATCGAACCTGGGACCCTTGAGTCCACAGGCCGACGCTCTATCCACTGAGCCAAACCAGCCAGGGCGCTATATTTATTTTTAATTCACTCTATATGTAGGGTGGGATTGGCAGTAGCCACTCTCGGCTGTAGATCTGAAAACAAACTCAGTGGAATGCACAGCTAAACTGTATAGGTTCTTTTGAAACTTCCGCTCTCCACCATGGGAACAGCATGTATCTGTCAGTGACAGCTTCTCTGCAGTGGGTCCTGAAATGACAAGACAGTGGAATAAGCCCAGAAGAAATGAAGCCATCTCATAATGCTCATGTAAATTAAGAAATATTTGTTATAAGCCACTGAGATATTTTGGGTGTGTTTGCAGTAGGCTTTGCTAATTTATACATTAAAAGACTAAAGAAATTTACAAATACAAATTTCCTATTGTAACGAACTATTAAAAAGGAAAGTTGTCACTGGGGAAGCCTGTTTTTCATGGAAGGTGGTAAGGAGGACCATTGGGAAAATTATTTTTTAGCAAGCAGTGATCATGACATTTTTATAATTCTCTGCTTTGATACTATTCATTAAACCTTGAAATTATCTATTTCTTGTGGTTTTATGATATACTTTCTAATCTTTTTTTTTCTTTAAAAACAGCTGTGTGGTATTCCACTGTGTATTATAATTCTTAAGATCCATCCCATTTATAGATTTTTCTTCCCCTCCCCGCCCCTCCCTTTCTTGGTCAATCCTCACCTGAGGATCTTTTTCCACTAATTTTTGGGGAAAGGGGTGGAGGGAGAGAAGAGAGAGAGAGAAACTTCGATGTGAGAGGGACACGTCAGTTGCTTGCCTTCCATATGCATTCCGACCAACCAGGGTTTGAATCTGCAACCAAGGTATGTGCTCTTAACCAGAAATTGAACCAACGTTCTAACCATTTAGCACACTGGCCAAGGCTATATGTACATCTTTTTAAATACACTATCTTCTATTTTGTACATGTACAAATACATTGGTAAGAATAAATTGCTAGAAGCAGATGTGTTGGGACAAAGGTTATTTGTATTTTTAATATCTGCTTCCATCCATAGGGTGGGTAACATTTTTGGGGAAGCAAGTGGTCAGTAGCTAATAGCCATGAAAATGCTTTTTACATTATACTCTATTCCTATCTCAATTAAATTGATTATGATAAAAATATTCACATTTGTGGAAATATTAAAGAAAGTTAATTTTATTTCATGCTTTTTCTTCCATCGGTTAAAAGTAAAGGAAGAAATCCATTTGTTATTTGAAAATAAGCATACTTAATGATAGTGATGTCACAAAAATTTCTAGAGATAGAGTAATTTTTTTTCTTTTCCAATTGAATAATCTCTTGAGGGTTCAAGGAAACAAGTCTGGTAGGAGGTTTTTGGGCAAATTATTGACTTTTTGCACCATCATATTCTCATTTGTCAAATGGAATGGGTTGGACTAACTTTCAACCCATTCCATTCCAGCTTTCTTATGAGTTATCACATGTGAGAGTTTCACCTTTCTATAATAATAAATCTATAATAATAAAAGCATAATATGCTAATTAGACCCTACGTCCGCAGCAGCGGGGGCCAAGGCAGAGGTGGCAGAGGCCCCTGGCTGCTGCCGCAGCAGTGGGGACCAGAGCCCCTTGTACGAATTTCGTGCATCGGGCCTCTAGTTGTATAATAATATATTAGAGTTCAGTTTACCAGCCTTAAAGCCAGGTCACATAGGTCCCTTCCAGCTTTCAAATTCATTGATATAATTGTGTAATGTGAAAATTTCAGTAGAATTCCTTAAACAGTAAAAAAGGTTTGTCTTAAAACAGCTCATCCAAACTTCAAGTTGTATTTCTTTGTACTTTAGTTGAATACACACACACACACACACAATAAAGTTATGTGGTTAGCATCATTTGATTCTTCTAGACCCTGTTATAACATACTCAGTTTTATCTGCTGTACTTGTTAGCATAAATACCATCCAATGGTATGTTAGGATTAGTGAGCAATTTCAGTAGGTTGACTTGTTTTAGTTAAGTCTGAAATCCAGTGCTTATGGGAATGCTGAAGTTCTCTAGGGATAGGAAGTAGGGAATCTATTGCTGTTGATACTACACTTAATTGGTCATGTAGTTTATAAGTTGGGAGCCTTTTACCTTGTAAAGACTTTAATTCTAAAATTACAATATTTGATCATATGCAGTTCCCATGCAATTGTATTTTTCCCAGTGTTTCTACTTTTTAAACATTTCTTATAAATATGTAGAATATAAGTTCAAAAGGTTCAAGGACTCTTCCCATCTTGCACATTGCTATATCCACAGAGTCAAGAAAATGGCACTTTGTCAAGTAAGATAATGAGTCCCATTATACAAAAGATGTAAAAAAAAAAGGGGGGGGGGTGAGAATCACTTTCCTGTTAGCCCAATGCCACTATAGTTTTTGAATCTTGTAATTTATATTAAAAGGATGCTCTTCTCCTTTTGCGACTGGATGATGGACTTTCAATTATATTTTACTTAAAAATATTTTAAATAAAAATAAATTATAGCTTATTTTTTAAAAACACTTATTTGGCTGACTGAGAGTTTAATTGAATGATAAGTATTAATTATACATCAAAGTTCATTTTCCATTGTTGCATTCTCTAAAATAGGGTAACTGAAGAAGACAAAAGTAAGAAAAAGGGGCAAGAGGAAAAACAACCTAAAAAGCAGCTTAAAAAGGATGAAGAGGGCCAGAAGGAAGAAGATAAGCCAAGAAAAGAGCCAGACAAAAAAGAGGGGAAGAAGGAACTTGAGTCTAAAAGGAAAAATTTAGCTAAAACGGGGGTTACGTCAACCTCTGATTCTGAAGAGGAAGGAGATGATCAAGAAGGTGAAAAGGTAGAATGTTTTAAATATCAAATATTTGTTTTTAGTTTGATAAGTAGTTCTTTTTTAAAAAAATATATATTTTATTGATTTTTTACAGAGAGGAAGGGAGAGGGATAGAGAGCTAGAAACATCGATGAGAGAGAAATATCGATCAGCTGCCTCCTGCACACTCCCTACTGGGGATGAGCCCGCAACCAAGGTACATGCCCTTGACCGGGATTGAACCTGGGATCCTTGAGTCCACAGGCCGCTGCTCTATCCACTGAGCCAAACCGGTTAGGGCTGATAAGTAGTTCTTATTGAACCTCGGTATCTTTGAGAAAGTCTATAAATGTGATTACAAGTTAAACTGAATTTCTTTACCTTTCTGAATAAACTTGAGTTAGCTATGTTTAAAAGCATATTTTAAACTTGACTGTGCATTCTAAATTTATCTTACCTCTTCAAAATTATATGATACTAAGTGTTAATCAGTGTTACTTTATTTGGGTGCCTAGTTGCTTAGGAATTTTGTTTAAGCTATGCGTCTTTTTCTTTGTATAGCCTTGGAGATCTGTAGACCCAGGTTATATAGATCTTTTGTTTATTTTTATATGATTGACAGTTTAAAAGCCAAAAATTTCAAATTGGATAGATTGAGTAGTGTAGTTGTCACTAAACCAGTAAGGTACTGACATACTTCACTTTAAGCTAAGGTCATCACTCCTATAGCAGTGCAGAAAATAGATTTTAGTTCCCAGAATCATAAAGGAAGAGTTAAAGTTAGCAAAAACATGTATAATTCTAAGAAGAGCTAAATCCATCCTAATTCTCAAAACAGAAGAGAAAAGGTGGAAGAAACTTTCAGACTGCTCATAGGAGGAATATGCTGAAAGGCCAACATGAGAAAGAAGCAGCAGATAGAAAACGCAAGCAAGAGGAACAAATGGAAACTGAGCAGTAAGTATTTTCTTGTTCTAAATTTTGACTTCTTTCTAAAGCTAGCATGACATTTTCAACAAGGAGATCTTTTCCAGACCTTAAGAAGCCTTTTAAAGTGACTTTTCCCATGTGATAGGAAAAAATCTTTAGTATATAATGATAATTCTGTTTTAGGCTCCCTTCTTTTCTAAGTAAGAGGATGAAATTTACTGAGGGTAATTACCCTTTGTATTTTTAATTTAAAGTGCAGATAAGATTTTACTGTTAGTGGCTCTGTAGAAAGTGTCTGCATCCTCTACTGTTTATTTGTATAATGTTAAATACAGAAAGAATGGAATGAAAGAAATATCCTCATTGTCATACCACCAGCAGGCCACCCTCAAAAGACCAGCAAAAATAACAAAAGCACAGTTGGAAACCCAAAAGCCAGTAAATCTAAAGGCAGACAGGGTTTGCATTAGATGTGTATAATATAAATCTAGTTCAAACCTGATTTCTCTTAAAGTTCTCATACTTGAAGATACTGTATACTTAACATAGGGAATTTTCCCCTTTAATTTTATTCTACAAAATAATTTGATTGGAAGGAAAATGGCAATGGCAATGATAATTAGGCTTCATGTGTTACATTTGTTTTCCGAATTACCTTTAGACTGTCACTTCTGAGTTCTTTCTTTGAAAAAATATTTCGCTGGCATTATTCTAAACTTTTTTTAGTAAGGTGATTTTAAAAACATGCTCAAGGTCACTAAGAGACTTAATGATAAGCATTAATTCTTTAGAGTACTCTTAAATTTGTGCTTTTTCTTCATATATTTGTAAGCCAAAAGTCTTTCTTTACAAGTGTAGCATTTGACCATCTGCTTTCTTAGTTTGGAGGATATATAAGCGGTTTCAGCTGCTTGAGGGAGTAATAAAAACTCATCTAAAGCTCAGAAATGGTACTCCCTTTTATCTGTTAGACTAGACTTTGACCATTTCTGTGACTAGTAGTTATTTTTTCTTCCTGTCCTTTTCAATCCTTTCACTGAAAAGTTGTTGCATTGTTTGTTTTAACTTTATTGTGCTCTCCAAATTAAGATATAAAATTAGCCATTGCTTAGTAAAAAATATAGCCCAATCCTTCCTTAATAATACAACGTTATCTTTGTGTTTCAGTTTCTTTTTTAATGTCCTCCGAATGTAACTTTCTTAAATTCTAATATTTGTGTTTTCTTTCCTTCTCCTGTTATTACAAAACTTTGTACTTGGACAGTTTTGCTCTGTAAAGCATTTCAGATGCAGCTTGTGTGAAATGCATTATGCAAAATAAAGTTTATTGTATTGTATTCCCAGCCAAACAACATGTAATCTACAGTAATAAAACATATATCTCATTTTGGGCTCAAAGCATTAATCCAGTTACTGAAAAGAAAATACAAGTGGAGCAAACAAGAGATGAAGATCTTGAGACAGACTCATTGGACTGAATTTCCCCTTCCCCCCCTTTGATGGAAGAATGTTCCAGATTCTAAATTGAGGACTTCATTAATGGCATTAATACTGTGTTACGATTGTTAAATTTTCTGTAAGGTACACACTACATACTAAGGTTGGCAAAAAGTTTTTTCCAAGCTTAAAATGAAGCTTTGTGTGTGAAAATTAGAATAAGCTGAAAACATGGTGGTTGTACATTATTTCATTTAGAAAATATAAACTTTAATTTTGTTTTGAAGTTAGGTGTTAAACTGGAATAGTTATCATACCCCAGATAATGGGGCAGTTGTGCCCTTCCCTTGACATTCCTTTGTTGTTTAATTCTTTAGAATCTTAATTGTTTTTTTAATCGAGAAATTAAACATAGCCTTGTTAAGAACAAAAATGAAACTGTAACCAAAATTTTAAAATAAAGTTTTTTTTAAAAAAACACACCCTGATTTTTAGATATTTTTTGTTCTTGTCTATTCGAATGTTTATAAGGCTCAAACTCCAAGCCAAGGTACTAGAAATTAATAATTCATTTTAAGTGGTTATTTACAATAGCATAGTACCTTTTCATTTGTGAAATGGTATGTAAATGTTAGTGAATATCATCTAAGCTTGACATATTGGCAAAAACATTTTTATAAAACAATATTATCTTTTAAACAGCCTATTTAATGTGGAAATGAACTTCAAACCCTTGAAATTAACCTTCGGAGATATGGGAACAATTAAACCAGTCTTATATAATATGTTACTTTTTAAAGTAAGTGTGATGTGGAATTTATGAAACAATTATAAGCATTCTCTTCTCACTATGGGCCTGTCAGTTGGCCCTGATACTGGTCTTGCAACAATATACAATTTACTGTTGGGAAAAAATTTCACCATGGCAACTATTGAAATTTTATTTGCGATGCCAATGAAACATTAGATTGTTAGATTATTTTTAGCATGTTTTTACAAGTTCTGCTTATATTTATAGCAATTAATACTATGGCATTGCAGAGTTCTAAGAATCGGTTACTTGTGATCTAGGCTATTGACTTATTTAAAAAAAAAAGATTTTAACTTTACATAAGGGATTGTGAACATTTGATAGTCACAAAGTTCCAATGTTTTCAAATATTTGTGTTAACATTTGATAGGCAGACTAAAGATGAAGGAAAGAAGCCAGAAGTTAAGAAAGTGGAGAAGAAGCGAGGTTAGTTATTTCACTTTCTAAGATGATTTAAGTTATACATAGAAAGGAAATCAAAATTTTCTTATGTGTAGGTTTTAAAATATGTCATTTCATGTTCTTAAATCCTACAAATAAATTTTAAGTCCCTAATGGATTCTATATACCTTGCCTTGTATTATAAGTATATAATCAGGTGAACTTGCTAAGGAGTCATTTATTTTCATGCTTATTATATGATTAAGTCAAATTTTTGTAACATTGCCAAAAGCTAGATACTTTCCCATTTTTTGACAAATCTGGTTTCAGATAGAAATTGTGTTTTTCCTTAAACGTGTAAGGTGAAGCAGATGTTTAAAAATTAAGAGTCTATTGGGTACGGACTGCTTATTTTACAAATATGAAACTAGATGGTGAGTTTTCCCTTATATAATGAATGTTGCTTTCCTAAACCAAATACTAAGAACAGCAGATAACTTCTTAGTGATGCAGGAAGATTAAGAACATTCTAAAAATTCACCAAATCTTTCCATTATACTTTGCTTGTTATACAGAAATACTGGTTTTGGAAAAACTATTTACTGTTTCACATTTTAATTTATAGAAACATCAATGGATTCTCGACTTCAAAGGATACATGCTGAAATAAAAAATTCACTCAAAATTGATAATCTTGTAAGTGTTTACCTCATTTAAAATGCAGTACTGCTTTTATAGCTTCATATTTTCTCACATAGTTTTATAAATATGGATAAATTTAAGATAAAAGGGACTATCACTGGTTATTTTATACTGCCTTGTTATTTGAAATTTTAAAAGTAATATTTAAAAATAGGTCATAAAGGTTGTGGTAATTAACAGTTATAAAATTACTATTTTATAAAGGATGTGGACAGATGTATTGAGGCCTTGGATGAACTAGCTTCACTTCAGGTCACAATGCAACAAGCTCAGAAACACACCGAGATGATTACAACACTGAAAAAAGTAAGTGATCTTAAGTCATGCCGATTTTTAAATTTCCTCAAAACCACTTCATTAAAAAGTAACATTTAAAATCAATTGGGAAGATAATTATGAATGTATTTTGTTTTCTCAGATACGACGATTCAAAGTGAGTCAGATTATCATGGAAAAATCTACCATGTTGTATAACAAGTTTAAGAACATGTTTTTGGTTGGTGAAGGAGATTCAGTAATCACACAGGTGCTGAATAAATCTCTTGCCGAACAAAGACAGCATGAGGAAGCAAATAAAACCAAAGATCAAGGGAAGAAAGGGCCAAACAAAAAGCTAGAAAAGGAACAAACAGGTATGTATGTGGTAAATTCTTTGTTGGGACTGCTTTTAAGAAAATGGCTTTGATATATGTCATTAATACCTTATCTACATTAAATTACAAAAAGGTCTCTTCTGCATATAGCAGAATTTAGTAATATACTTAACCTTAGCTTCTGATTTTTCTTTTCAAGGTTAAATTAAATTAGTAGTAAATACTAGTGTTTACTATTAGAGTTGACTCTTGAACAATGTGGGCATGAGGGGTGCCAACCCCCTTTGCAGTAAGAAATCCACATAGAACTTTTGACTCTCCCCAAAACTTAACTACTAATAGCCTACTGTTGACTGGAAGCCTTAATGGTAACAGTCAACTAAAACATGATTTGTATATGTATTAAAGACTATATTCTTAAAGTAAGCTTGAGAAAAGAAATTGGTATGAAAACATAAAGAGAAAATATATTTACAGTATTCATTGAAATACTACAGTTCGAACCCATGTTGTTCAAAGATCAACACTATTAGTAGTAGTTATTCTCTTAATTGAAATTAGGAAAAATTTCTTACCTACACAAAAGTAAAGAGAAATGAACTTTCTATGTCCCTCTATCACCAACTTGAGCAGTTATACAACAGTAAGTGACCATTTCTATCGTATAGCCCCATCAAGTTTTTCTGTGACATCCCTGAAGTTTATTTCAAAGCAAATTCTGGATAATACCATTTGAACCATAAATATTTTAGGATGTTATCTGGGATAGAGTCTTAAAACAGAATCAGTACCTGAAATTCCATGTTATTGAAAGGCATAGCAGCAGCTGCTTAATGTAGAAAACAACATTCAGAAGAAGTTGGATTTTTGTGGTCATTTATTAGGGAATCTATATAGGTATTCTTAGTTGTTAAGTTTACATGGAAGCCCTTACTGTTTACTTAGTAATAGGGCACAAAATCATGTTAGGAAGTACTATTTTTGACATTTTTTTGTTCTAAATTATCAGTAATGATGTATGAGAACTTATTGGGTTTTTTTTCTCTGAGAAATATAATGAATCATAATGCTCCAAAGAGCTGTACTACCTACCCTCTTGCTGATAACAGTGACAAATGGAATAATCAAACTAATGATATACCTCCTGTTCCTGTGACTGTGCAGCAACCCTGCTTCTTACTGTGTGCCTCGGCTCTACCCTAAGGATTACAAATAAAACATATTAAGTATAAGACATTTCAGGGCCATGTTTTATTTTTTACTTTGATCTTTTGAGGATATCTAAAGTATTAGAAGCTCTAACAGTCTTTTTTTTCATTGGACTCTTTCTAAAGGTTCAAAGACTCTAAATGGAGGATCTGATGCTCAAGACAGTAATCAACCACAACACAATGGAGATAGCAATGAAGAAAGCAAAGATGAGACCAGCAGTAAGAAAAAGTGAGGACATGTTTTAATGGGTTGTAATGTGTTTGCTTTTTATATCACATCACATTGTTCCAAGGTTGTTTGTAGAAGTGATTATATTTTGATCAGTTCCTGTATTCAGTAAACAAGATGCAAATCAAAAAGGCAAAATCATAAAAAATCTTTATTTCCCACTAATTTGCCACTGTATTCAAGGGCATAGCTAGGCAGGAATCCAGTTTTTAAAAAATAACTATTCTTTCTTGGACTAAGTTAACTAAATACACCTTTAATAATTGACTTAGGTTCATACTTTCTTGAATTGTGACAGGAGAGAAAAAATTAGATCTAGAGTCTCAGGATATTTTGTATTATGATACCCACTCTAGATATGGAGCCATAGTTACCATGTTCATGGTTTGTACCACTGTGTATTAAGACAAGGAATCAAGCATCCCTTCTGATTCTGAAATTCAGGGAAATCCTGTCTGTGTGTAACATCCCATCTTTTCAATAAAGATGGTAATATGTTGGTATCACAGGCATATGGCATTTTCATGTTCTCTAAAGAGAATTCATTTTAAAGTAGGAAATGATGGAAAGGGCCTGATGCTTCCCTGAGGTACAGTGCTTGATCTGCATATTATTGGGAAGATAGAACATGGTAAATAAAAGTTTCAACCAAAAATAGTAACTCTAAATCTTTGGTGATTTAAAAAAAATCCCCTAATCCCAGTTGTCACACCTTTTTCCCCCCACTTTTCTTTAGGCCATCCAGTGAAGAGAGAGAGACTGAAATATCTCTGAAGGATTCTGCGCTAGATAACTAGGTTGACATACCTGGAATATAAAGAACATTTGAGAAGTTTGTAATGGTTTTCATTAGAAATATTTAGACTGCTGAAAGTTTTAAATTTTTATAAACATAGGTTTTGATGTTTAAAACTTGTTTTAGGGAGGAAATCCCTTTATCTTTGTTTAAAAGTAATTAAACATTGCTTAATTGTACTTGTGCAGTATTAACAGCTCCATTATATAGTAAATTGTGAGGGAAAAGTCATTTAGGAAATTTTGAGCTGCTTTTTAAGACATTGGTTGTAGCATATTTTCAATTAGTGTATGTATGTTAATGTGTAATTGATAGTAGAAAAAAATTACATTTTTAAAACTGCTACTTGTATAAAACTTCCTCTTTTCCCCAATACTGTGGGTTTTGTGCATAGTTTTTACAAACTTGGATTTACCAGACTGTCTTTTCACTGTTTGTGGTTTTTGTAGGTTACACATTTTTATGGTAGATAAAATGTTAGTTCTATATAATTACTCCCTGCTATCTAAAATTAAAATCAGTCTACATTGTGCTATATTATCTGCTGCTTTGTAACAATGTGTGGTCTGTATGCCTTTTTGTATGAAAACTACATTACCAACTGACATTGAACTAACAATTCCACAAGGTACAAAACTCATGTTAACTTTAGAAGGTAATTTAATACTGTGGCTGGGAATTTCGCAGTCGCATGACTTTCCTGCACAGAGCAGAATGGCTGTATATAGGAATGAATCTGGCTCTAGGCTTCAGCCATCTAATAAGATCCTTTACATGGACTGTATAGCTGAAACTGAAAATTAAATAAGTTTATTTTTGAGACATTTCTGAATTTTTTTTAAAAAATCACCCATTACAGTCACTGAGGAATATTTTTTTAATTGGGAAACAATCCATGATGCTTATACAGTAAATGATATATAAGGAAACTAACCTATTTGAAAATGGCCATATCAAAAGGAATCTTTTTTATTTCTAGATCATACATGTGACAGGACTGTAAAAATTGGAAATATTCGTTGCTTTGAGGCAGCAGACAAAGGAGTGGCGTTTGGCTTTTATTATAGTCTGAACATTCACTTACATGGAATAAATCAGGGTGAACCAAGTAACCCAAAAGACTTAAGGCTAACTTTTAACAGTATTTCTAAGATCATTTGATGAGGTCAGTTGGTGGTTTTTAGTAGCTAATCATACTTCTGTTTTGAAACTATGAATATGGAGAAAAGGCTTTTAATGCTTAAGTGTTTGCATGTGGCATACATTGTATGTTTTGACTGCTCAGATAATTTCGTTTTCATCGATTGGATGAAAAGTTAAATTATTTCAGTAGTTTGAATTTTAATTTTGAGAGGTCTTAAAATGGAAGCTAGGACTCTGTTTTGAGGGAACTTTTGCTATTTTATTTGTTTGATCCTTAGCACAATTAAAATTTGGACAGATTATTCTAGTAAAGCCATAAGTGTTAACATGTAAACTTCTTTTGATTAAAGAATTTTTTTTATCAAACTGTACTAGTAAATTACTTCTTTGCTATGTACAAAAATGTGTTGAAATTCTGGATTGGCTTCCAAGGGAGTAATTTCTTGGTGTCATCACAGATACCGTGTTGTTTGGAGAGACAGGGAAACTAATAAGCTCAAATTGTCAAAAATAAAGGTAATGTTATTTTTGGTTCACCCTCCCTTTTTCTTCTGTGACCCAGCAGGTCTTCATAGCTTACCAAGAGTATGTTCAACTTATAACACTCTAACCAGTCTTAATCCTCATTTAAAGAAATTTCTGTCAACGATTCACGAAATCTCAGAACTCTTAAGAAAAAGTCATACAAGTAATTACCAAGAACTTTCAGGAGCATTTGCTTAATTTAAATTGTGCACTTGGTCAAAATTCCACAACTGGACTAGTCACTTGAAAGATACTTTAAATGAGAGCTAGGACTGCTCCCTTAACCCCCCACCCCACATTTTTGGTATGTTTTTGTAAAGCATTTTAACAGAGTAAATTAGGCTTGACTCAGCAGAATCAATTGTTGGTTTTCTCACATGCTTTGGAAAACTTTCAGAAGTACCATCTGAATCAGAGAACCTAAATCAGACTTTATCTGTGTAAACAGCTTGACTGGAATACCTTCAGCCTTATAACTGCTGTTATGTCATGTGGTTTCAAGTAATAGGATAATAAAATGGACCATAGTGTACTCACACACTTACCTGGTTGAAGATGCCAGGTCAAGATGAGGTGGCCTATAGACAAGCAGAAGCTTCTACAGGGCTTTGAAGGCTTCAATAACAATTTTGTCCCACTGGACTGGCCAGAGAAAGGGTGATCTATTGGAAATAGCAAATCCATAATTACACCTTAAGAAAAGAACCTACTGTATAGGCAGAAATGTGTTCAGATTTGTGCTGCGTATAACCTTAAGAGAGGATAAGACATTGTGATGTGATTGGAATAAATGTCAAATTATTCTTAACCCTTTGCACTCGCTTGCTTTTTTTCTCGATTCCTTTATTCTAATGCTAACCGTGTCGAGTCAAACTCGACATCCGAGTGCAAAAGGTTAAAGGGTACTGAAGCCTGAAAAAGATGTTTAAGGAAATAGGCATTGCTTTTATAGACAGTGATTTTGTGCATGACTATATCCATTATTATATCAAAATCTAATTCATTTCTAAATGCAGAGGATGTTAATTCAAGTTCACAACATTTTCACATTTGTTTTCTTCATTAGATAGAATAAGTAACTTTAGTCATGTTGTATTTAACACTGAAATTTGCAGCTATAAAATCCCTGACAGAAGGTATGTGTTATGCCTGTGTGAAAGTTGGGAGATCTGTTTAACTGATATATAATACATTGACAAATTCTGGGAGTAACCTGGTTGGATTAGCCTTTTAGATTTTACCAGGAAATGAGAGCAGATATCTAAGCCTTTGTAACATTGGTGAAAAAAATTAAACTTAAGAAGCAGGATAATATTCTAAGTAAGTGATAAAACAAGAATTTCAGTAATAGTATTATTTTAACTAATAATCTTCTTTATCTGCTAAAATAAACTGATTGGCACCAGAAATTATCAATGCTTCTGATAATTTCTGGAATTTTGGTTTTGAGAATATGAAGTGGTGAAAATGAGTTTAAAAAATACATACTAATGTAAAACCTAAAAGGAACACAATTTAACAATAAATTCATTTTTACTTGTGTAACTCTGAGGAATTGGTTAAATCTGGTTTTCCAGCAGAATTTTAAATCAGTACAATTTAGCATCGTTGGAAACATGAAAAGTAAAATTTTAGGCAATGGCTTATTGGGACCAACTGCTCACTTATTTATATTGATTCTCTGGTGTACTGACTGAAATCAGTGAATAAGAACACCGCTAGACATACTAGAAACAGGTGTTGTGGTCTTGACAATAGACTTACCGTATTTTCCGGCGTATAAGACTGGGCGTATAGAAGATTTTCCTGGGTTAAAAAGTCGTCTTATATGCAGGAAAATACGGTAACTGGATATGTTGCATTTAAGTCCATAAAACATTTTACTGCCAATCTTTAAAACATAGGCTTAGAGGCTTCATCGGTTTTTTATTTCTATGGTAAATGTCTGTTCTTACCCATCAAGGGAGTGTGGAATTCAGTTGAATTTATAAATATAACCTAGAAGGAAAGTAAACTTTTAAATAACATTTTAATTTCCCACCAAAAAAACAACACAGGTTTCCAGAAAACATTTCAAAATAGGAGCTACAATTTTCCCTGATAATCTAGACCTTGGAATTTATCATAGTTCCTCTTTGGCCCAGAATGAGAGAAGAGAATAAATAGAATTATCATAGGGAGCCAAAAGAATGAAAACCTGAGCAGAAAAAAATGCTAGTGTTTTCTTTTTATATACAGAATACTGAGTATTATTGCCCAAGAATAAGTGAGCCAGAGCTAGCAATTCATAGGATCTTGATTTTCCATGTCCCAGTAGTCATAGTACATGAAATATTTTAATCATAAAAATATTAAATCAACACTTTAAACTCATACCATGTAATTCACAAAGTCAAGAAATGAAGCTTCAATTTAAATGGTACTTCTGTAAAGCTATGAGCATATATATTCAAGATCTTTTTGTGTTCATTATTCATGTAATGAATCTACTATTAAATTTTTACTGTATTGCACGGCCAGGATGGCTCAGTGGTTGAGTGTCGATCTATGAACCAGGAGGTCATGGTTCGATTCGTGGTCAGGGCATATGCCAGGGTTGCAATGTGGGGTGTGCAGGAGGCAGCTGATCAATGATTCTCATCATTGGTGTTTCTGTCTCCCTCACCGAAATCAATAAATATATTTTAAAATAAAATGTATATTGTACATAGTTTCTACCAAAACAAGAGCCATCTGTGAGATTAAATTACACAATAGCTATTAATATTGTATTTATTAAATGATCTACTTTTATTCTTCCTCATTTTTATTAGATATTTGAAAAATCTTTACCTTGGAAGCCTCATGATATATGGTGTAGTTCACATTCTTCAAATAATTTTCAAAGTACTTCCAACACTTGATGTAACACCAATTGAATTTTGCTAATGATTAGCAAAAAAGTATTTAGGATACATGAATAGGCAAGCCGTAGACTGGGAGAAAAATCAGAATACGATACATGGCAAAGGATTTGTATTCAGTATATAAAGCGCTCCTTCTGTAAGATAAATACACTTAAGATGGGCAAAATGCACTGAACTGAATATGAACTATATTGTGTAATAGTAAAATATATTTTTAATCATTTAGGTCAAGTTACTTTATAAGAAAATCTGTAATTTCAAATTTTGGGGGTGGGGTAGGGGTATCTGTAGCTGATTATTTCAGGTTGGTCATACTCCTACAGTGTACACTTTTTATTGGTTATTAATTAAATGTTCCAGGATCAACATAAGGATAAGCGAGGAATTCCCCCAGTTTGTTGCCTTCTGAGTCATAATGAAGCATTCGGAAGCAAGCATCACAAAAGAAACATGGATCATCTGGTGCAAAACTGTCATTGTTGGTCACCCATCTGTAGTTAAAAAAAAAAAAAAAAAGATCATAATCAACTTTCTCTTGTGAATTATGACTTGTAATATATGTAAATATAACATTCCCACTATTAAGTCCTCATCCTGTCTTATTCATAATTATAATACTTTATAGGATTTTCTGTACATATATACAGACATATCACTAGCAATACTCTACAAGGCAAAAGGGCAACTAACGGAGAAACACTGCAGGTTTCTCTGAAAGGACTACTTGAAGGTAAGTAGAGAAGAGTACAGATCCATAACTGAAAGCATCATACACTTAACCATGGCATACTTATCCAATAAACTGTCAACATGAACATAACCCTTTCCTTCTAATAGGCCATCTTGAAAAACAAGTTAGATGCTATAGATCTGGTAAACTTTTGCTTAATTTAACTAGTAAATTAGTACTGGTTAATTTGAAAGCTTCAGCTGTTTTAGAATTCAGGATAAAATGTTAGTGTATATAAATGAGAGATATGTGCACCTTTATTCAACTGAAAGGTCTTGACTGGAGATGTTACTAGTCACAGGAAAATGCTTTTTCAATTTATCTGAATTCTGTTCTCTCATGGAAAGTTTTAACATCCCTTGATTCCCATTTTGATCTAATAACTGATTTATGCTTTCCTATTTATCACTTGGAAAAGCATGTTGTGGTGAGGAACCCAAAACAAAGATTAAACGTTGCTCAGCAAACAATTTCCGATCGTTTACAAGCAATGGGAAAGATTCTAAAGGAAGGAAAATGGGTGCCACATCAACTGAACAAAAGACAAATGGGAAACCAAAAAGTCATCAGTAAAATGTTGCTTCAGCACGAAAGAAAGTCTTTTTTGCATCGAATTGTGACTGGTGATGAAAAGTGGATTTATTTTGAGTATCCCAAACGCACAAAATCATGGGTTGATCCAGGTCAACCATCAACATCGACTGCAAGGCCAAATTGCTTCAGAAAGAAGACAATGCTCTGCGTTTGGTGGGATCAGGAAGGTGTGTGTATTATGAGCTTCTAAAACCAGGTGAAACCAACAACACTGATTGTTACCGACAACAAATAATCTATTTGAACCATGCTTTGATCGTGAAACGACCAGAATGTGCTTGAAGACATGGCAAAGTAATTTTGCTTCATGATGACGCACCATCACACACTTCAAAACCAGTTAAAGACACGTTAAAAGATCTTGCCTGGAAAGGATTAACACACCCGCCATATTCACCAGACCTTGCTCCTTCAGATTACCACTTGTTTTGATCGATGGCACATGAACTTTCTGAGCAGCACTTCAAAACATAGGAAGAAGTGGAAAATTGGGTCTCTGAATGGTTTGCCTCAAAACAAGACAAGTTCTATTGGGACAGTATCCACAAATTACCTGAAAGATGGGGGAAATGTGTAGCTAGCGATGGACATTACTTTGAATAAAGCACTTTTGATGTTTCTCTTGAAATTATCGTGTTTTCTTTGATGACAAAATTCGCCATTATTAACCGGTACACCTAGTATATATATTTTAAATATATTTTTATTGATTTCAAAAAGGAAGGGAGAGTGGGGGAGAGAAACATCAATGATGAGAGAGAATCATTGATCGGCTACATCCTGCATGCTGGGGATTGAGCTGGCAAGCTGGGCATGTGCCCTTGACCAGAATCAAACCCAGGACCCTTTAGTCTGCAGGCTGATGCTGTAGCCACTGAGCCAAACCAGCTAGGGCTATAAAACCATATTTTGACCTCATTATATGTGAGATGCTGTGTTATGGTTTCTTAAAAAAAAAAAATGTTTTTTTTTTTTTTTCTTTTATAGAGAGGAAGGGAGAGGGGGAAACATCAATTGGCTACTTCCTGCATGCCCCCTACTGGGGATAGAGCCCACAACCCGGGCATGTGCCATGACCAGGAATCAAACCAGTGACCTCTTAGTACATGGGTCGATGCTCAACCACTGAGCCATACCTGCTGGGCTGTGCTTTTCATTGAGGAGAAACGACAGATGAGTCTGATTTTGTAAACTGCAGAGGAGACGGAACATAGTTCCCTGATGACACTGAGCATTGCCAACTAAACTTTTGACCTATCCCTGGACTTCTGCTATAGATGTTTAAAAATGCAGTTGTAATCTAATCTGTTTTGCAGCACTTCCCTACTAAATGGGAAAACCCTTTATATTATTTACACTCCAAAGTATAAGCCCTTAGATTCAACTCAGAAAAAAAATTGAAATACCAAAGTAAAAAATACTCAAATACTGAAAATCAATACTGCTGAAAAAGAAAAAAAGATAACCACTTACCTGGCTGTGTACATTTTACAAACAAAACATTTTCTGGTCCATAGCCAATGCTTCTTGATAAGAAGGGGATAAAGTGTTCTATCCAAGCAGTCATCTCGATGCACAAGCCTTTTGTACATGAGAAAAATAAATGAAGCTATTAAATTATACAAATTTCTGTGATTTGTAAAGAATCAAACATACAACATAGTAGGTATATTTTTCAAATTTTTGCTCATAAAAGTTTTTAATATACGTTGACTTGCACACCAGGTTTGACCAAATTGTGTTCCACGAAACACTTTCTCCCAAAGAGCATTTTGGATCAAACAATGCTTTCTATGGAACTTCCCAAATCCCTTCATGGTAACATGCATGGTGACTTTCTGAGATGCAATATGCAGCATTTCTTGAATGTATTCCATCACAGAATCCTTGCTTTACTTAGAACTTAGTACCTGAAATTTGTGCATGGGTAGGGTCCCTAGGGCTGGCCGGCGATCAGGGCCAATCTGTGGGGCAATTGGGGGGTCCCTGCTGGCACCCGCCTTGGCCAGCCTAGCGCCGCCAGTCGCCTCCCTCTGGGGGCAGCTCCTGTGTTGAGCATCTGCCCCCTGCTGGTCAGTGCACATCACAGTGACCGGTAGTTCCACTGTTCGGTTGATTTGCATATTTGGCTTTTATTATATAGGATAGTTTGGGCAACTAATTTATCTTATTTAAGTATTTTATCTAGCTATTTACCTAGATTAACTGGTTATGCGTCACAACAGGGCTCTTGATTACTAGACCCTCTATTAAAATCTAAATCTGATTCCTGGTATAATATCAACTGGTAGGACTTTAAGATATTGTGAGTAAAAATTAATCTCTATGCTACTCATCAGCTGAGTGGGTTTGGGTAAATCCCTTAACCATGCTGGACCTGATTCTTCATCTGAAAAATGAAGGGGCTGCTCAAGAAGTATTCTAATGGTTCCTAGTCTCTGACATTCTGAAATTTTGTTATTACTATTATTCTTATTTTATTTTATTGATTTTTTACAGAGAGGAAGGGAGAGTGATAGAGAGTTAGAAACATCAATGAGAGAGAAACATCGATCAGCTGCCTCCTGCACACCTCCTACTGGGGATGTGCCTGCAACCAAGGTACATGCCCTTGACTGGAATCGAGCCTGGGACCCTTCAGTCCGCAGGCCGATGCTCCATCCACTGAGCCAAACCTGTTAGGGCTATTTTTTAAGGAAGAAAGTAGCAATATATCAACTTCACCATCAGAAGTTGACTAATAAACTTTTTTGAAACAGTTTACTAATTAATTAACTATGGATGGCATATGATTAAATCCACCTGCAAGATGAAAATGACAGTCTGAATCACTCTCCAAATTGCCCTCAATTTAAGGAATAACACTGTGTGCAGCAATATGCCTACACTGTAAGAAATGTAAGGAAAGTAAGAGCAGCCAGAACAAAATTTAAAGAACACATTATTCAAGAAATAAGTGTATATAATCTTGAAATTCATACAAATCTATGGTTTATGCGCTCTCCTGGCTCTTCAAAAGTTCTACCCAAGGGACAATTGTTTCTCTTTAATTTAGCCCCTTAACATGTCCCTACAGGACTACTCTAATTTGGGTTAAATAAATGCTTAATGTTTAAATTATGATGCATTAATACTACCATCTAAGCTACATAACAGACTATAGGTTCCTTTTACTGTATGACACTTTGTTTTGTAGGTACTAATTCTCTCATGTTTGCATGTGCTGAGCTTTCCCTGTTCTGTCACTAATCCAGTTCCCTACTTTCTGACAGAGCAGTAAACATATTCTCCATATGGCATACACAACAGGAGGTCTAGCAGCTCTGGACACACTTTCCAAGCCCTCCATCCTGCTCCAGTCTCTGAAGGGAGCTGTTCTCCTGCTCTGCCAGCCAGCCATCATTCTGGGGTTCCCTTTCCCATCATTCCGAGAGTTCCTTTTATGTCTTATCTATTCTGTTTTGCATTCCATGCTTTTCTTTTCCAAGTCTGAAGTCTTTGTGTGAAGAACTTCCTCAGGTAGCTTCCTGAGAATCAGTGAATGGGAGGCTGAGGTTTGGAGCCTGTTAACGGAGATCCCAAAGAAAAGGAAGCTGGGACTTTCTGATGCATCAGTTCCTATTACTGGTATAATAGATACATGGATATATCATTGCTCCTCAAGAAAACTTAAAATGGTCTCGCAGAGGGAATCACACTGGGGATAGAGCAGGGCTTTTTCCTATATACTGTTCTCATAAATTGAGATGTCCTAAATAAGGAAAAGAAAAGCCACCAGCAATATAAAATTTATAACTAATCTTAAAACTATTTTAGTCCTTCCCACTTAAAATCTTTATGAAAGCACTGAGACTTCATATTGGTCAAATATTAGAATTATTCTTCCCTTTCTCCAGTTCCCCTTTAACTCCTACAAATTTTGGCAAAAAGACAAGAAACCGAGAAATATGGCTGCAAATTTGCAAAGGGCCTGTATGCTATGCAATTTGGATAATTACTACCTGAGTAACAGCTGTCTAGTACACAAATGGAGACACTTTAAAAAGTACTTACAAAACTTTAACCCTCTAATAAACAGTAAAGCATTTCTCATATATATTTCCCCAAAAAATGAACAATAGAGGATGCAAAGTTGGTCACTGAATGGAAAGCACCTATTTTTGCTGTTGCCAAGCCAAGCTGCACCGATAATTACTTTTATTCCTCTTATTAAAAATACAACTGTGCTTTTACACTGCAAAACACAGAAAAGGAAAACAAACGAATGTTCTGAGTAATGCCACTTACCTTATGTCAGTAATGACAACAACATGTTCACAGTCTCCCTGGTGACAGTATAAATAGGGAAAACCCATTTTAATATTTAAGTCATTGAAGGTGAAATCTTCCATTTTAGCAGTCTGAAACTTTCCATAGCCTCTGTCATGGGACTCTGACCACTCAATGATAGTTCTGAGGTGGGGGGAAAAGGCAAGATACGTATCATTGCTCCACAAAAAAACTAGAAATGACTGACAACAGTTTGTGACTGCAGTACTTCACAAAACCTGGCTCACCCATTAACTGGACAGTTACCATCTTGAAATGAAAATCATAGTGTTGGTGTATGTTGGAATTAGGAATTCTGAATTTTTCTTCATCTGTTAGAGCAGCAGTTCTCAAAGTGTGGTTCCTGAGACCCCACAGGGGTTCATGAGGTCAAAATTATCTTTACAATAACCCTAAAATGTTATTTGCTGCCCTTTCAACTCTTATTCTCTCATAAATAACCATTTTTCTGGAGGCTACATGACATGGTTTAGCACTTCAGACTTAATGAAAAATGTGTAACAATGTCACTCTTCTCACTATTTTATTTTGTTCTGAAAAAGTTATTTTTCACAAAAATGTAAATGTTTAGTCAATATTTCTTAGTTTGAATTGCTAATATGGTACATGTTGATAACTTTAACCCACATAAATAAAAGGCTCTTGGGAGTCCGCAATTATTTACAGTATAAAGAAGTGCTAAGCCCTAACCAGTTTGGCTCAGTGGATAGAGCGTTGGCCTGTGGACTGAAGGGTCCCAGGTTCGATTCCAGTCAAGGGCATGTACCTTGGTTGCGGGCACATACCCAGTAGGGAGTGTGCAGGAGGCAGCTGATTGATGTTTCTCTCTCATTGATGTTTCTAACTCTCTGTCCCTCTCCCTTCTTCTCTGTGGAAAGTCAGTAAATACATTAAAAAAAAAATTAAAAAAAAAAAAGAAGTGCTAAGGCCAACGAGATTGAGAACTGCTACATTAGAATATAAATACAAATGGCTATAATAAAGGAGAATTTATGAGCCTAACCAATGATCACGGACAACAGGGGGGCGGGGGGGCTTGCGTGTGGGGGGGATTGGGAAGGGAACGGGGGGAGGGGGTTGATGACAAATATGTGATACCTTAATCAATAAAGTAATTAAAAAAAAAAATCTCTAGTAGGAAAAAAAATCTTTATTTTCATTAAAAGCAAGTTTCTAGCTTTAAAAAAATAAATAAATAAATAAATAAATAAATATAATAAAGGAGAATTTATATAAACATTCAGAAAAGTATATGTATATACTCTATTTCCCAGGACACTGATGATAAAACTGTAGTCTGCCCAGCCAGTGTGGCTCAGTGGTTGAGTGTTGACCTATGAATCAGGAGGTCATAGTTCAATTCCCGGTCAGGGCACATGTCCAAGTTGCAGGCTCGATTCCAGTGTGAGCCATGCAGGAGGCAGCTGATAAATGATTCTCTCTTATCGTTGATGTTTTTCTCTCTCTCTCTTTTCCTCTCCCTTCCACTCTGAAATCAATAGAAATATATTTTTAAAAAGTGTGATCTAATTCACATGATCATTAGATGCAAAATTTTTCATGTTTTGTATTTAAGCAACCATATATATCACGTAGATCCAACAACTGTGCACACTAAACAAGCAGAAAAATAGTGAGAGATTCACTGCTATCATCTAATATGAAGAACAGACAATAAATTGTTTAAGGGAATTTAGTTTCTTTTTTAAAAAAATGTATTTTATTGATTTTGTACAGAGGAAGGGAGAGGGATAGAGAGTTAGAAACATTGATGAGAGAGAAACATCGATCAGCTGCCTCCTGCACACTCCCTACTGGGGATGTGCCTGCAACCAAGGTACATGCCCTTGACCGGATCGAACCTGGGACCCTTCAGTCCGCAGACCAACACTCTATCCACTGAGCCAAACCGGTTAGGGCGGAATTTAGTTTCTTTTTTTAGATGTATCTAAGGCTCAAATGAGTTAGTGTAATTTCTAAAATAGCAGATAATACTTTTAAAAAATAATTCTGGAGAGCCAGCAAGATCTTGAAATGGCTGATGTGTGCTTTTGATAGGAAAATGTTCTTCCTGGAATAAAAATGTTGATTAATTAGTACCTAAACCAACCTTTTTCACATATTTTAAAAATGGAAAGAGAATTTCTTACCCCAAATCAACAAAAACTAATAAAATAATTCCTTGGCAAATATCCTTAACAGACCAGTTAAAGGATTTGTGAAGACAATACCATTTTGAGAACTAGAACCTGGAAAGACTTTGCGAAGAATTTTGGAAATTGTACCTGCTCAGATCTCTGCATTCAGGGTATCTTCTATCATTATAAAACGTTCCTTCAAAATAAAAGAAGGCTGATTTGTATAGGTCCTATAAGAAAACACATGGTATTGAGAAAAAGGAATTAGAAAATTGCTCTAAGTATTAAATAAAAATTTGTATGACATAAAATTATACTAATATGTTTAACAATAACTATGCAACTTCAGAGAATAGGCTCAGCTCATTAATTAATTTGTTTAATATTTAATGGAAACCTCCTATGTTACCTCCTATGTAAATATTATATTAGTTACCAGGCATAAAGGTATAAAATTTTATCCTATTGCTATTTTATTACTAGGTTTGATTTAAATTTGTATATTCTGAGATTCATGAAAGAAATCCAAATAGAAATTAAATAAACTTCAATATTATTTTATTATATGCATACAGCAATGACAGTTATTTTTTTTATTTAATTAGAAAAATTATTTATTTATGCTCCTTTCATACACCTTATTGTTCAGGAAACAGTCTTACATACACATCTGAAATAATGTGCTGCTATCACACACTCTGTTTAAAGGCAAAGCACCACAGGTAAAACTGGTCAGCTGTCCAGAGTTCCCAGCTTATGGGATCTCGCTTCCTGAATATACATTCATTTCTGAAAGTCAGAAATGTCATCTCCAAAATAATGTTAAGATGGTTGTAAAAAATAATTATTCAATATTATAGGTGTAGAAATGAAGTATATTTTCTTTAAATTAAAAACCGAGAAAAAATGCCACTTAACATTGGTATGTCACTGTACTAGTAGGTCAGCAGGAAAAAACACTGTATAAGCTTGTCTCTTTGATACCAAGAAGATATACTAGTCCGAGCTTTAATATGTTTCCATGTTTCCTACTAGATGCTTCTTTTCTGCTACTTTTTATTCTTTTCCATATTTCATAGCAGAGTTTTGGTACCACCTTTAAAACTTCAGTATCAGGAACAAATCCAGTATCCACAGATTTCTTCTCAAAAGGCACACTAACCCATCAGATAGCCCGGCAGTTTCATTCTCATGAATACTCTAGCCATGAAAAAACTCAATAGGACACAGACGAACCCAATGAATAGGAGAAGAAATCTATTGAGTTTTGGAATGTTGGGAGCATTGGATCGGTCTAGGATTATGAAACCTAAACCTCCCATTGTGGACAGGAAGCTGGATGCGAGTCCTTCCATAATATATTGTCCCTTTACTCTGTATGCCAAGAAAGCTACTGGTCTTTGATGCCCATGCTCATCAGTCATAGAGCCAACACTTGGAGGTTCAACAATAACATCATAAATTCCTCCTCCGGTGATGAGGAAGACACCACCACCAGAGCGTACACCGTCATGGCCGAGGGCATGTGCACCCAGGGCGGCTTCTTCAGCTTCAGGTTGGGGCATTCCAGCACTAAGAATGGGACTCGGTACAAACTCTCCATGTGGGTGGTGGCGAGAGCAGCTCTCATCTCAAGCCAATGACAGTTATTTTAGATATTAGAACTAATGACTAAACAGCCATGTATTTGGTGTTTCCCAGTGACAATAACCATAGTTGTGTTTATCTGCCATTTAAAAATTTTTCAATGTGCTTTTATAAGAATTCCCTCTTTATATGTTCAAGAACTCTTAGGCAGGCAGAATGTGAATTTCTATTCTTACTCAAGCAATCTTGCCCGAAGTACTATAGTAGTTGCACAACTGGTCTGAACCTTTACGTTTCTTTTCTCTTTTTAAATATATTTTTATTGGCTGGCTGACGCTACCGGGCTTGAGAGGTTGTTTGCACAGTGAGCTGAAGATGAATATCAGAGGACTTGGATCTCAGCTACAGGACAATATTCTAGTTACTGGGCGATCAGCAAGTGGACCTTTTGAAAGTCATGATCTTCTTCGAAAAGATTTTTCTTGTGTGAAAAATGAACTTTTGCCCAGTCATCCTCTGGATTAGAAAAAAACTTTCCAACTCAACCAAAATAAAATGAATTTTCCACACTGAGAAACATTCAGGGTCTGTTTGCTCCACTAACATTGCAAATGGAATTCAAGGCAGTACAACAGGTTCAGCGTCTTCCATTTCTTCTCATCTTAAGCCTTTCACTGGGTAGTTTGAGGAGTAATGATGAGACTATTGGATTTGAAGATATTCTTAATGACCCATCACAAGGTGAACTAATGGGAGAACCACACTTGATGGTGGAATATAAACTTGGTTTACTGTAATGTAGTGAGCTGACCATGGAAATGGAGGGGCTACATCTTGTTTATAGTCAGCTTTTTACTATAATTTTATGTACACATTAAAAGTACTGACACATGTAAAAAAATGTTTTATTGATTTGAGAGGGGAATGGGGAGAGAGAGAGAGACATGGAACACCTGCCTCCTGCATGCACCCTTCTGGGGATTGAAACTGCAACCCAGGCATGCACCCTATCCTGGAACTGAACCGGCAACCTCTTGGTGCACGAGACGACATTCAACCAACTGAGCCACACCGACAAGGGCTGAACTCTTAGGTTTCTTAACTTTCAGTCTATCAGACTTTCTATCACAGGGGTGTCTCTTAATCCCGACTACATAACAAAATCACAAAACCATCAAAGACTAAGTCTCATCTCAGATCCGTTAAATGAGACGCCCTGAGGATGCATCTCAAACACCAGTGTTGTCCCAAGCTCCCCCAGTGATTAAATGTGCAACCTGTGCTGAGAACCACTAGTTAGACTTGTCTTTCGCCATATGCTTGGAATTAGACCCCTGGGAGAGGGTAAAAAGACCTATGTTCTCTTCTTTAACCTACACTTCCCCGTCGGACCTGTAAAATCAAAATACCTGGCATGCTATTTTACAGGATTGTGATGAGAATCGAAAGCAGTGTATGAACTACAAAAGACATATAAGCTTCAGGTATTAAAATAATTTTACCTAATTACTTAATTAGGTAACCTAACTTCTTGCTTTAAAGTTTTTATTTTTCTTCACTGTCCCATTTACCGGCCTGGCATTGGTTACAAGACTGGCTTTGCTGTGTCCCCTTGACAGCTCACTAAATCTCTCTGACCCTCTTTTTCTCCGTGAAAATATGAGTAAAACCATTACCTTCCTCCCAGGTGGTTGCAGAGATAAAAGGATATGATATACTATACTGCCATGTCCGGCTGCTGTTAACACAAAATCTGCCACTTAATATACTTCTATACTCTCAAAGAGGTCAGCCAGGGTCCAAAATAAAGGTTCTGAAAGAATAAATACTGCCTTACTTAGGAGACAAAAAGAAAGTTTAGTGTATATAAAATTTTGTTCATTACAAAATGTTTCTACAGAACTTCATTTTAAGTGACTTAGTTCTTTGGCATTATTATTAACTAGAGGCTCGGTGCACGGATTCATGCACTGGTGGGGTCCCTCAGCGTAGCCTGCAGGGATCGGGCCAAAACCAGTAGTCTAACGCCACCTACTGCTCCTGCCTGCTGCTCCTGCTCATCCCGGCCCTGCTGCGCCTGCTGCCACTGCCACTCAGTAGGCTCACTGACACACTGCTGAGCTCTCCGGGCTGCTGCCGTCTCCCGGCTGTGGCGGCCAGCCGTAAGCCCTGCGTCTGGCACCCGTTGGTCAGCTGAGCGGTGCTCCTGCTGTGGGAGCGCACTGACCACTAGGGGGCAGCTCCTGTGTTGAGTGTCTTCCCCCTGGTGGTCAGTGCACATCATAGTGACCGGTCGTCCAGTTGTCCAGTCACTTAGGCTTCTATATATATAGATAAATTAGAAGGGAACTCTAAAAGAACAAAAAATGTTTTCCATCTAAATCCTAATTCAATCCACGCCCTGGCCAGGTAGGTCAGTTGATCAGTGTCATCCCAACCCACCAGGGTTGTGGATTCAATCCCTGGTCAGGGCGCACACAGCAATCAACCAGTGAATTCATAAGTAAATGGAAAAACAAATGATGTTTCTCTTCCTCTCTTTTCAAATCAATCAATCAATCAATCAATCAATCAAATTAAAAAACAATACAAAACAAAAAATAAATTGTAAGTCATCCATTAAACATCGAGCTTGAGCCCTAGCCAGTTTGGCTCGGTGGATAGAGCATCAGCCTGCGGACTGAAGGGTCCCAGGTTGGATTCCGGTAGAGGGCATGTACCTTGGTTGCAGGCATATCCCCAGTGGGGGGTATGCAGGAAGCAGCTGATCGATGTTTCTAACTATCTCTCTCCCTTCCTCTCTGTAAAAAATCAATAAAATATATTTTTTTAAAAATTGAGCTTGAGCCAGGACCGGTTTGGCTCAGTGGATAGAGCGTCGGCCTTCGGACTGAAAGGTCCCAGGTTCGATTCCGGTCAAGGGCATGTACCTTGGTTGCGGGTGCGTCCCCAGTGGGGGGTGTGCAAGAGGCAGCTCGTCGATGTTTCTCTCTCATCGATGTTTCTAACTCTCTATCCCTCTCTTTTCCTCATTGTAATAAATCAATAAAATATATTTTTAAAAAAAATTGAGCTTGAGGTTTCTGTGGTTTATTCATTTCTTCAACAACTATTTGGGCACTTCCTCTGTGCCTTACACCATCAAAAGAATAAAGACATAAACATCATTGAACAAAACAAAATGTCCAGTAGGCACTAAAAATTAATGGTTTGGAAATCAGGAGACAATGTGGCTATAGGGAGAGAGATTAACCAAGATTAGAGTACACCTAAAACCATGAAAACGGGGGCGGGGGAAGGTCAGGAGAAGAATTAGAATAAGAACAAGTAAGACAAAACCTAAGTTATAACATTTATGTGGCTGGTGGCACAGGAACAAATGAAAATGGAGATTGTGATGGCTCTTGTCCACACTCTGTCTCCATTCTAGCTGATCCAAACCTCTTTTCACTCTTCTACAGGAGGCACTGCCCCTCCTAAGTGGGCCAGTAACTCTGAGGCCCTCTGCTGGTTGTACCAGGTAAAAGAGTTAGTTCAAGCTTGCACATCGTGAAATTCAGAGGATCAAGGCCCTACTACTTTACTGGGCAAGGAATCCCTTCTGAAAACGTCCTGGATAGCAGTCTACCAGTCTTCTCCTTTGCATAATTACCCAGTGAGTGTGTCAGTTTCTCTGTCCTCCTGAGAGCATCACCCAGAGAACCACCAGCAATGACAAACATCAGATGCTACGTCCCTGTTTGGTATTGGTCGTCAAACAGACAGGTCCTTCGATGGGCAATGAGATTCTCACCTAGACTCCAACCCTTTGCTGGAGTCTCTGTTTACAACAAACTCACATAGAGTTTGAAAGAGGAGAGCTTGAACAGCAAATTCAAGTGCTACAGTGAGATCTAGTTGTATCAACATGGAAGAGAGATCAACTGGTTAAACAATTAGGTGGTTACTATGACCTTTGAAGGAAGAGTGTACAAAGAATGACTGAAAAGGAATAGGACATGAGGAAATCAAAACTGATTATAGCCTGAGCTTTGAAAAAGTCTTGATGATAAAGAACAGAGAAGAGACAGGCTTTGAGGGAATGGACAGAAGAAGAAAGCATTGACTGGAATACTGATGATCCTGCTAGAGTGACCATTACATCCTTAGCTTAGTACTATTATTTCCTCTTGCTTTATGGGGATAATAAAAAAGAAAAAGCACCTTACTTTGCTGATGTGCTCAGGGGCCTGGTCAGGAGTGTTGCTGAATTCCCCACCAATCTGGAGGTCACTGACACAGCAAATTGAATCCCTTAGTTCCGTGAGCTTCTGGCTGCCCAGTACCAGCATCGTCTGGTATGGTTTGTGTTCTTTGTGCTAAAAGTCAAACAGTAAATAAATAAGTGTCCGCTTAGAGATAAGAAATTTAACTATAAATCCTGTCAGGATCAGATCTGAATTAAGTTACTGGTTTTCTTGATTTAAGTGATCCTCATAACTTGGTGCTGTGTGTTTTCTTAAATTCCGTATTTGTCTATTTGGCATTCATTAGGAACAGATCCAAACTAATGGCCAAAGCTGTTTACATCTCCTCTGTGATACAGAGCCTATACCCTGAGCCCACCTCCTTTATCTAACTCCCACACACCAAGCCAACCTTCACTTATCCTAAATCAAGGCACAGACAACGCAAGCCCCAGAGCCCACCCCTAACTGTTCACTCTCCTGCCTCGCCTTTCTCACGGAAACCCTCATAAAGGCTGTGGCCTCTGCCTTTCCCTCCCTCCTTTCCGCCCCGACTGACACCGGTGCTTCCCCTGTGGCCCTACATAGCATGGCACACCCCCTCCTCTCAGAAAGTGTAAGGAATAAAAATCTTCTTTCCGTGGCATTAGCCTCTCCTGTTGTCACTCAGTCACCTCCATAAATGAAAATCCTTGGGTATAACTGAGACACGTGGTGCGATGGTCTGAAAGTTTGTGTCCGCCCAAAACGTGCCTGTAGGAATTCTGACACCCAAAGCGACGGTGTGCGGAGGTGGGGCCTTTGCGGGTAACTGGCTCATGAGGGTGTGCTCACGAATGGCATTAGTGCTCTTATCCCAGGCTCCAGGAGCATGCCGCGCCTTTCCCTTCCCCCGTCATCCCCCCAGGCGTGTTACCTCCTCCTTTCTCCTAAGCTCCAAGGGCCCTTCTACTATCTCTGTACTTTCTAAATGAACTTCTCTTATTTAAAAAAAGCAAGCAAGCCCTGGCCAAGTGTGGCTTAGTTGGTTGGGCGTCATATCGTGCACCAAAAGGATGCTGGTTCTATTCCCAGTCAGGGCACATGCCTGGGTTTTGGATTCAATCCCTGGGGGTGGGGTTGGGGGTATGCAGGAGGCAGGCGGCCAATGTTCTGCTCTCACATACTGATGTTTCTGTCTTTCCCTCTCCCTTTCTCTCTCTCTAAAATTAATGAAATTCTTTTTGTTTGTTAATCCTCACCTGAGGATGATTTTTCCATTGATTTTCTAGAGAATGGAAGAGAGAGGGAGAGACAGAGAGAATCATCAATGTGAGAGAGACACATCTGGTTGTCTCCCGCATGTGCCTCCGCGCCGGGGATCGAGCCTGCAACTGAAATACTTGCCCTTGACCGTAATCGAACCTGGGACCCTTCAGTTCACAGGCTAACGCTCTAAACACTGAGCAAACCAGCTAGGGCTCCATAAAATTCTTTTAATGAATAAATAAATAAAAGAGATCCCACAGAGCTCCCTAGCCCCTTCTGCCATGTGAGAGAGAAGTCTTCAGCCTAGAAGAGGGCCCACCTGACCATGCTGGAGCCTGATGTTGGACTTGCAGGCTTCACAACGGTCAGAAATAAATTCCTGTTGTTTGTAAGCCACCCAGTCAGTGATACTTGTTACAGAAGCCTGAATGGACCAAGACAGTTGGTAACAGAACTTTATTTTAGTTTACGCTAAAGTTTATAATCAAGATGCTACTAAATGACATCAGCATGAAAAGCCTGCGGACTCTTAACTTCACTTAGCAGCACTCTCTTTTAAAATTTCCTGGAAGTTACCACACTGAAGTCAAGTAACCTAGTCACTATCATAATGTTATAAACCCAGAGGTTCCACTGTACTGGTTTGGTTTTGATTGGCAATTTAAGATCTTCATCAAACAAGATAATTACTACTAACTACTAGTATATTCCAGATGCTTCAGAAAAGCCTATTTATTCACAAGTGCAGTGTATGTACAGTAACATTGCATTTAACCTTATCGAAGTTTATAACATCTATTTGAGGAATCAAGAATACATATACCCGCCCAGCTGGCGTGGCTCAGTGGTTGAACGTCAACCTATGAACCAGGAGATCACGGTTCGATTCCCAATCAGGGCACATGCCTGGGTTTCGGGCTCAGTCCCCAGTGTGGGGTGTGCAGGAGGCAGCCAATTGGTGATTCTCTCTCATCATTGATGTTTCTATCTCTCTCTCCCTCTCCTTCTCCCTTCTTCTATAAAATCAACAAAAATATATTTAAAATAATAATAATACATACACCCTGGTACGGGATAGTTCTTTTTATCAGAGACTCCTAAGGAATTCCTAGACACCCCTGACCTGTTAACTTTGTGCATTTCCATCAAAGAGGAGCTGTCTTTAGTTATATAACTTCCCAACTATTCTAAACTGGTGAACAAAAGTCACTCCACTCCTGGGGGGGAAAACAACCCTCACAACAACATATAATTAGGATCATGTGGATTTCTATCTACTTGCAGTTGCTTCCAGTGCAGAAACCAGGGTATGTATTCCAACACTAAAATTGCAATCATATTAATCAAGAGATGATTTGCAACTTGATCTTATTTACAATATTTCTTACTAAAATAAAGAACCCAAGAGCATAAGCACAATGCCAGATAAAATAGTACTTGCTATTTTATCTAAGATATATGACTCTTCAAATAATTAAACCATTTGACAAAAGTCACTCCCTATTATCTGTGGAATCCAAAAGGTTTTACTACTGACCTTATGAAATATAACAGGGTAGAAGACATTCACAGAGAGGATAAGTTCCCCCTCTTCTATCATGTCTGCTGGATTTTCAGGCTTTTTTCCTATGGCATGTGACTCCTGAAGGAGGAAAACAAATTAATAAGAGACATTAAAATCACTATGACTCAGAGAAGAGGCAGTGTGGGACAATGGCTATGAGCAATAACCGAGTCAAACAGCCCTGATTTTGACTCCTAATTCTACTTCAAGAAAATTAATAAAAACCCCTCTAAGCTTTAGTTTCATCTCCTGTAAGACAGAGGAAATACTTATTTTATAGACCTGTTGCTGGGAATGTGTACCTAAAGCAGTGATGGGCAACCTTTTGAGGTTGGTGTGTCAAACTTCGCCAAAAAACTGAGCATGACTCGGGTAGTGTGTCACTTTGAGGAAAAAACATTATTTCGCAAATGTTTCATCCTCAGGAGCAGCAAATGTTTCATCCTCAGGAGCAGCAAATGTTTTATCCTCGGCATGCGGCCGCCTTAGTGGCCGTGTGTCATCAGAAATGGCTACACGTGTCAGTGCTGACACGCGTGTCATAGGTTCGCCATCACTGACATAAAGCATCTCGTAAGATGTCTGGCACTAAGTGCTTACCAACTGATAATAAAACAGGAATAATAGGAATATCAATTACAGTAATATTGGTATAACATGGGCATTTACAACTACAAATCTTTTCATACCTCCTCTCATACTTTTATGAGAGCCATTTGATAGATGAAGCCAAAGATTCAGATTTACTTTAGGTAAACCAGCAAGATAGGATGCAAATACAGATCTGTCTGGCTTTAAAACTCTTGCTCTTTACAAGACTGTCACATCTTAGACCAAACCACACTTTCTTTTATATCTGCTAAATAACTATAAAAAGGGGGCCGCCAGAGTACAAAATACATTTTAAAAGTAAGTGGGAGTGATGTCACACGAAATGGTGAAGGAGGATCAGTCCCTCCACCAAAGCAACCAGTGAGATGGGAAGAGAGAGAGGAATGCACTATTTAGAACTGTGGAACCTGATCAGATGCGCGTATCAGCCAGGGGAGTGCTTAATGAAGGAACAAGCTGCTGATTTCTCATAAATGAGGAGGGGGTACAAACCAACTACCACTCATTCCCCCATTCTTCAGCCCTGCTGCAGATGTGGAAATAGCAGCCCCTGGGCCTAGAAACGGTGGCTGATGCCAGGACAGGTAGTGGGGACCCTGTTCTCCAAATATTAGGGCTTATGTGTTTGGGTTGGTCTAGTGATGCCCTGAAGTACTGGGGCAGAAGCTTGCCTTGGTTTTGGCTTCCCCCAACAGCAGTTATTGGAAACTTAAAGGGACAGGACCTGTTCTCATTTGTAGAGGCAGACATTTAAGAAAATCTTAGGTCACTGGCTGACCACAGAGATAATGAAACAGGAACATCAGTGATAATACACAACACATAATACTCAGATTGGAAAAATAGTTTGGAAAAGTCCCAAATAGCTCCAGCCCTCAACATGTAATAAACATACTCACAGAATGTCCAGTTCTCATTAAAAAACTTATAAAACACACAAAGAAACAGGAAAATATGGGCCACTTGCAAGAAAAAAAGAATTTGACAGAAACCACCCTTGAGGGAGCCCAGATGTTGAAATTACTAGTCAGTGATGTTAAATCAACTGCCTTAAATGTACTCAATGAACTAAAGAAAACTATATACAGAGAGCTAAAGAAAATGAGGTTCTTTAATAAGATTAACAACCAATTTCTCACCAGAAACTATGTAGACAAGAAGGCAGTGGGACTACACAATAAAAGCCATGGGGGGATGCCCTGGCCAGTTTGGCTCAGTGGATAGAGCGTCAGCCTGCGGACTGAAGAGTCCCGGGTTCGATTCCGGTCGAGGGCATGTACCCTGGTTGCGGGCACATCCCCAGTAGGGAGTGTGCAGGAGGCAGCTGGTCTATGTTTCTCTCTCATCGATGTTTCTGGCTCTCTATCCCTCTCCCTTCTTCTCTGTAAAAAATCATTAAAATATATATATTTTTAAAAAGCCATGGGGGGAGAGAGGGTAGAGAAAACCCCGTCAGCCAAGAATTCTATACCTAGAAAAACTATCCTTCAAGGTGAGGGAGAAATTAGGACATTTTTTCAGATACACTATGTAAGTAAATATGAAAACCAGGTACTACTGTACTTTTGGTTTATAACTTCTTTTATTCAAACACACAGAACAATATTTATACATTTATGTTAATAGACACAGATAATATATGAAGATGTAACTTGTGACAATAACAATCTAAATGGGGAGGGATGGAGATGTATAGGAGCAGTGTATTGATTCTTCTGGATATTACTAAAACAAAGTTGGTATTATCAACACTAGGTTGTTATAATTTAAGATGTTAATTGTAATCCTCAAGGTAACCAGTAAGAAAATAAGAACATATATAAAAGGAAAAGAAGGGAAGCAAAATGATACACCACAAAAAAGTCAACTAAATACCAAAAAACGCTGGAATAGAAGAATTGAGCAACAAAAATATATATGCATACAAATAGATAAACAGAAGTAAGTCTTTATCAGTAATTACTATAAATATAAATGGACTAAACTCTCACATTAAAAAAGCAAAAAGACTGGCAGATTGGATAAAAAACCACACACACACACACACACACACACACACACACACACACACACACAGAGTCTCTCTCTTTATCTCTCTCTCTCTCTCTCTCTCTCTCTCTCTCTCTCTCTCTCTCTCTCTCCTCTCTCGGAGAGACTCTAGATATGAAGACACAAAGAAGGTGAAAATAAAAGAACAGAAAATGATATTCTATGCAAATAGTAACCAAAAAAAGGCTGGAGCTGGGTGGCTGTATTGTTATCAGACAAAATAGACTTTAAGTTAAAAGAGGTTACAAAAGACAAAGAAGGGCTTTTGATAGGGTGTTCCCCAAAAAATGTATACACCCTTTAACAGCTGATAGCTCATTTTTAAAAAATGAAATGTATTTTAATAAACACTGCCTTTACAGTTATTCAAAGTGTGTATACATTTTTAGGACACCTTATATATTGATAAAAGGTGCAATCCAGCAAGAAGAAACAGTAAATATAAACATACATGCAGTTAAAAATAGAACCCCAAAATACATAAATTGACAGAACTGAAGCAAGAAATAGATGGTTTTACAATAGTTGGAAACTTCAATACCAGAATTTCAATGAGTAGAAAAACCAGACAGAAAATTAATAAGGAAATAGAAGACATGAACAACACGATAAACCAACAAGACCTAACGGATATACAAACACTCTATCCAGCAACAGCAGAATACATACTGTTCTCAAGTGCACAAAGACCATTCTCCAGATAGACCACCAAGTCTTCATCAATTTAAAAATAATAAAATCATAAAAAGTATCTTTTCGCATCACAACTGATGAAACTAGAAATCAATAACAGGAAGAAAACTGAAAAATTCAGATATGTGGAAATTAAGCAACACACTCACAAATAACCAATGGGTCAAAAGGAAATCAGAAAATACCTTGAGACAAATGAAAATAAAAACACAAGACAAGAAATGTATGAAATGCAGCAAAAACAGTACAAACACGAAAACCTTAGAACTATAAACACATACCTTAAAAAGAACAATCTGAAATCAATAACTAACTGTATACAATTAGGAACTAGAAAAGAGCAAGCTAAACCTGAAGCTAGCAGAAGGAAGAAAACAATCAAAACTGACTCAAGAAGAAATAGAGAATCAAAGTAGATCTATATACGGAGACTGACTTAGCAATTAAAATCCTCCTAACAAAGAAAAGCCAAGGAGTAGATTACTTCACTGGTGAATTCTCCCAAATAGCAAAGGAAGTTAATAACACTAACCCTTCTCCAAGTCCTCAAAAAAATCTTCAAAAATCCCTAAATCATTCTGGGGTCAGTAGACTCTGAAACCAAAGTAAAACAAAGACACTACAAAAAAACTAAAGGCCAATATCCTTTATGAATATAAATGCCAAACTCCTCAATGAAATACTAGCAACCTGAATTCAACAGTGTATTAAAAAGATTATGTGCCACAAGCAAGTGGGACTTATACTCAGGATACAAGGGTAAGTTCAACACATACAAAATCAATGTAATATACCACACTAATAGAATGATGGCAGGAAAACTCACATCATCATCTCAACTGATGAAGAAAATGCATTTGACAAATCCAATTCTTTTTCATGATAAAACACTAAATAAACTAGGAATAGAAGGGAATTTACTCAACACGATAAAGGCTGCATGTGAAAAATTCACAGCGAAGATCACACTCAACAGTGACGACTGATAAGGATGTGCACTTTTGTCACTTCTTTCAACACAGTACTAGATATTCTAGCCAGAGCAATTAGGCAAGGGGCGAAAAGGGAAGAAGGAAGAAAGACAGAGTGAGTGAACCAAACTGGAAAGAGATAAAGTTATCTGTTAACAGAGAAATTACCTTTCTTTTAATTAAAAAATTTTTTTTATTGATTGATTTAGAGTGAGTTCTTAGTTTAAGAACTCATGCAATATCTGCACCATCACCACATAAAGTCCCTGGGAGAAAGACACTGGTTTGCTGTCCCACTTATCTACACATTCATTGGTTGCTTCGTGTATGTGCCCTGACAGGAGATCGATCCTACACCCTTGGCACACTGGGAGGACACTCTAGCAAACTGAACTACCAGCCAGGGCCCATGCATTATCTTCAGTGTACAAAAGTGTAAAGGATTCACACAAAAACACCCTGTTACAGCTAATAAAAAAAAATGAAGCAAAATTGCAGGATATAAAACCTATTAAAAAAACAATTTTATTTAAAATAGCATCAAAAAGAATAAAATATGTAGTAATAGATTTAACAAAGGAGATGAAAGACTACTTCCCAGTCCCAATAAAGTTTCTCTAGTTTGCTTTCAACTAAGCATACCGAATATAAAGCCACCACACAGTCATCATTAGCCCTCATCCAATGTCGAAGTTCATGGTTTCATGGGAAAAGGTGAACAAGATGAGACTCTTACCATCTCATAAGCAAGTACTTCTTGTCTGCAGGCTCGATCTATCGTTAATGTTTCTTCCCGACGTTCCAAAATCTTCTTTCTAACTCTATTACAGATACAAGAACAATCAAACGTCAACATTCTCTACTGGGCTTCAAACACATCTTCAATACTCATTTATTTTGAACTAATTTTAGACCAAAGGAAAGCTGTAAAAATAGTACAAAGAGTTCCCTTATATCTCTCACCTGGCTTCCTCTATGTTAACATCTTACATGATCAGAGTATAATGATCAAGACTAGGAAATTAACCTTAATAGAGTATTATTAACTATTGACCTTTTTGGAAGTTCACAAATATTTAAATTTAATGCTTAAAAATTTTTTTAATGCCTCTTTTCTGTCCCGGCATTCTGAGCAGGACACCACATTGCATTTCTCCTTTTTCCTCCAGTCTTCTACAGTTCTGCAGTCTCTCCTTGTCTTTCATGATCTTGACACTTCTGAGGTGCTCTGATCAGTTATTTTGTGGTGTTCTTCAATTTGGGTTTGAGTGCTGCTCGCTCATGACTGGAGTTAGCCTATACATTTTTGGTAAGAATACCACAAGAATAATGATGTCCTTCACTGTATCATCAAGAGGTTAATGATGTTAATACAGGGTGGGCAAAAGTAGGTTTACAGCTCTTCATATGGAAATACAACAATACATAATAATACAAGAATATACTACTCTGTTTTACATACTCACAACTGTAAACCTACTTTTGCCCACCCTGTATGTCTTATCACAGGTGATGCTTACCTTGTCTCCCAAGTTCCTACACTTGAGAGATACTTTTCCTTTGTACTTGACAAGTATTTGGGGGAGATATTTTAAAACTATGCATCTCATTTCTCCTTAAACTTTCACCCAGAAATTTGAGCATTCACAGATTTCGCCTGCAATATTTATTACTATAGTTAATGCCTAATGGTGATTCTCTATTTCCCTCATTCTACATTTATTCATTGATATTATGAGGAAGACCTGTCTCTTTCCTCCCATTTATTTATTTGGTGATTTATATTAGCATAAACCCATATTTATTTATCTTATTCTATAGGTTAAAATCTAATACTATCATTATTTTGTTGCTCAAATTGTTCTAGCTGTGTCCTTTAGGAGCTTCTTCAAGTTGGCTCCTGTTCTTTCAATAAGCCATCATTTCTTTTTCTTGGTGTAGCATGTCCTTACTTTCTGGTACCCTAAGAGGCTCAAGGCTCATCCTCTATTTCCATGTCTCAGCCCTGGAATCAACCACTTCTCCTAGGAGTCCTAATACCTTTATTGGAGAGAGGCGTTTAGAAACCAGTATCTGGGTGCTAGGCATCCTCATTGTTACTGCAGTCACTGCTTCTAGGCTTGGCAGCAGAGAGAAGTGGGAAACACATATGTATACTAACCCACACATGTAGATACCTGCATTTTTCTGTTACATATTTAAAACCATGCGTTAATGATGATACTTTCAATCCCAAACTAAAATCACAGGATTCATTTTAGCCTTCAACCTTCCCTTGTTTATAACTTCTTTCTCCACAAGTGAGAAACCCAACTCCTATCATTTATAATCCAGTAACTTAATTCTAGAAAATACACACTCTCTACATTCAATTCCCAATCCCTTTGGAAATTATTCTTATGTAGTATCATACCAAATTTCCATACCTATTAAATATAAATGAACTTTTCCTTCTATTCCACTGGTCTTTTTGGCAATTCCTGAGCTAGTACCCACTGTTTTAATTATGAGAACTTTGTAGTATATTTTAATATCTGGCAAAATTACTATGCCCTCAGAATTTTCCCCCCAGAATTTTTTCTAGTTATTATTGCATATATTCCATATGAATTTTATTATCAGTTTGTCTAACTCCATAAAATAATCAATACTTCTGATATTTTTATTGGGATTGCACTTCATTTATAAATTAACTTAGAAATAACTGACATCATTACAATGTTTATTATTCCTCAAGAACAAAGGATATCTTTCAATTTTTTCAAGTCTTTTTTTTTTTTTAGTCTTTCAGGAGTGTTTTGAAATTTTCCTTATTTGTGTTTCCTAAATTTTACACATTTCTTATTAAATTTATTCCTAAATATTTAACCTTTTTGACTACTGTAAATGGGATTTTTCTCTACCATTATGTCCTCTAATTGTTGTTTGTGTACATGAAGGGTATTGTTTTTCATGTATCAATTTTGTATCCTGCTATTACAATAAATTCTTTGTAAAATTTAATTTAAAATTTTTTATTTACTGATTTTTGGAGAGGGGGAGAAGGGGGGAAAGTAGGAGTACAGAGGTATATATATATATAGAGAGAGAGAGAGAGAAAAAAAAAACCATCAATTGGTTGTTTCAATTATTTTTGCATTCATTGGTTGATTTATATGTGCCCTAACTGGGGACTGACCCCACAACCTTGGCACATCAAAGAACACTAAGTGTTGTAGGCAAAGGCCAGCAGTGAGAGCACACTGCAGGAACTGAAAGAGAGCTGTAGTGTGGCTGGAGCACTGCAGAGACCATTCTACAGAGGCCCTTGTGAGCCACTTAAGAACCCAGGACCTGTGCCTAAGAGCCACTGAAAGGCTTGCAGGGAAAGTGACACACCAGATGTGCAGTTTAGGAAAAATCTAACTAATCAATCAACAATAGTTAAAGAGCACCAATGGGAGCAAAGCAGCATAATATGCTTAAGGGCAATACACAGATGAAAGAGTCTGGATTCTCAAATGTGTCTTCAAAGACTTTAGAAATGTTAGAAGTGTTTCTAGACATTCCAGAAGGGACAGAGATGGGTTTTAGTAATGTGGAAAGTAATCTTAGGGCCTCAAAGATGGGGTAGTTTCAGATGGGAGAGGGGCCATGTGCATCCTGACATCTGAAAGAAAAAGTGATTGAAAATGAATCTAGAAGGCAAATTTGAGCTATATATGTGGAAGGTTTCAAAGGTCTAAGGAAGGAGTCTGAAATGTGTCCATAAAAGAGGGTAGAGCCATTGACAATTTCTTAGTAAATGAGCTTGTTCAGATGACAGCACAACCCATAAATCAGACAGGAGCCTTCCTTAGCACTCCAAAGGTTGCTAATGTAAATATTAGCAGTAGGGAAGGGAAACTGATTTGTTTCTGTTTCAAAAAAAACCAAAACAGCCCTGGCCGGTTTGGCTCAGTGGATAGAGCGTTGGCCTATGGACTGAAGGGTCCCAGGTTCGATTCCAGTCAAGGCCATATACCTTGGTTGCAGGCCCATCCCAGTAGGGAGTGTGCAGGAGGCAACAGATTGATGTTTCTCTCTCATTGATGTTTCTGACTCTCTGTCCCTCTCCCTCTCCTTCTCCCTTCCTCTCTGTAAAAAAATCAATAAATTATATTTTTAAAAAACACACACACCAAAAACCCAAAAACAAAACACACACAACAAAAAACAAGGCAGAGTTACAATGCCTGCCTGAACTTTTGGACTTTTACTGCATTTATCTTTTAATACCATTTTTCTAACAATTCATTTTTTATCCTATTTTACAAAAGTATGGATGTCAAAAATTTAAAAAAAAAACAAAAAACTGGTCCTTTATCATATAGTTTGAGAGGCACTACCAAAATATTTAGCTTGCATCTGATATCTAAGTAGATTATTATACCTTTAAAAATAAACATAAAGCCGAAACCTGTTTGGCTCAGTGGATAGAGCGTCGGCCTGTGGACTCAAGGGTCCCAGGTTCGATTCTGGTCAGGGGCTTGTACCTTGGTTGCGGGCACATCTCCAGTAGGGGGTGTGCAAGAGGCAGCTGATCGATGTTTCTCTCTCATCAATGTTTCTAACTCTCTATCCCTCTCTCTTCCTCTCTGTAAAAAATCAATAAAATATATTTATAAAAAAATAAAATAAAATAAAAATAAACACAAAATTGGATATGGACTAGATATTATAAGTTATATATTTACTGTTAATTTTCTCAGTTGCTATAATCCCACTCTAAGTAGGAGAATGATACTTTTCGGAGCTATAGGGCCTAGTGGTCGGCAAACTCATTAGTCAACAGAGCCAAATATCAACAATACAACAATTGAGATTTCTTTTGAGTCAAATTTTTTAAACTTAAACTTCTTTCAACGCCAATTCCTCAAAACAGACTCGCCCAGGCCGTGGTATTTTGTGGAAGAGCCACACTCAAGGGGCCAAAGAGCCGCATGTGGCTCGCGAGCCGCAGTTTGCCGACCACTGCTATAGGCTCTCTGCAACTTCATGGGTTCAGCAATAGATAAGGACACAATGTGAATGATGGTTGAATTGAGGGGGTGGGATGACAACAATCAACCTTTGAATAATATTTAAATAAGTAGCACATAATAAAAGCAAGGTCCTCCATACCCCAAAGTCACTAGGTCAGTATCCTCGGGGATGACTTCTGGGTCCTCGTCCTCCTCACGGCACCGCAGTTTATCGAGGCTAAAATAAACACACAAAAAAGGCAAAGCCATCATGCACCTTGTTCCTAGGGAGTCAGGGTGGTGCCCCAAATACATCACCAGCTAACTAAGGGAGATAAAAACCCAGCAGGCGGCTCAGAGGAGGCCAGAATCCAAGGCAACATCGGTGCGGATCTTCTATAAATACAGGCATACACGGCCAATTAAAGGAGGCCTACACTGTTAAATGGAGGAAGAACAGTATTTTTTAAAAGTCATTTTTGTATTTTCACTCCAAATAAGGCAGCTGGGGAGAAAATGTCAGTAACAGCATGCCAGGATGGTCCCCAAAGAGACCACAGTGAATCAAGGTTTTAACACTCCTCTGGTTACATCTTCCGGCCTTACCCTCACTGAGGTCCAAAGCATCTGTCAATGGTAGGCACGCGTCGCTGTTCCTCTAATTGCTTTTCTACATTAACAAGCACTTTAATAAAAAGCGAATAGAGGCCGAAACCGGTTTGGCTCAGGTGGATAGAGCGTCGGCCTGCGGACTGAAAGGTCCCGGGTTCGATTCAGGTCAAGGGCATGTACCTTGGTTGCGGGCACATCCCCAGTGGGGGGGAGGGGGTGCAGGAGGCAGCTGATCGATGTTGTTTCTAACTATCTCTCTCCCTTCCTCTCTGTAAAAAATCAATAAAACATATTTTTAAAAAATTTAAAAAGCGAATAGAAAAATGAATCTTTCAGGCAGCTCTCTCGTCCCTTCCCTCCCACGCGGAGGAGTTATGCATCCGGATCACGGGCCCCCTCCCGCCTGGGGTTCCGGGAAAGCTCCCGCAGGTTGAAAGCTTTGGAAGGGCGGTGCTCCTCCTACCCCCGGAGTCCACCCCGGGCACCCCCAAGCCAGGGTCCCAGGGAGCGCAGGGGCAAAGCAGCACCCGGCCTGGCACCAAACAACAGGAGCCCCTCAGCCCCGCACTCACCCGCAAACTGCCCTCAGCTCGGTCGCTGCCTCCAGATCGCAGCCCAGATCCCGCGCCACCGCGGCATCGTCCCAGCCGGGGTCGGCGACCCCTCCTGGCCCAGGCAGCTCGGATGCCGGCGGCTCCTTCAGCGACAAATCCCCTTGCCCGCGCAGCCGGTCACGCCACAGCTCCCCGAAGGCGCCCACGTGGAAAGCGCGTGTGTTTAGCTCCGGCATCTCGTACTCTGGAAAGTTGCTGCTGGCGACCGGGTCCTGCTCGCCGCAAGCCCCGCTGCTCGTTGGGACGCCCTGGCTGCTGTCAGCCATGTTCGCCCCGCTCCCTTCCCTGCAAAAGCCGGAGGATCAAGGTCTCGCGCAGCGTGATGGGACTTGTAGTTGCACGTGGCCTGGCCGGCGGACGGTGGGACTGCGCAGACGGAGCTTCAGGCACTACATTTCCCGGCAGGCCCCGGGTCAGGGGCACCGCGAGCCTCCGTGTGTGGGGCTGAGCTCATTGTTCTCTACTGGGGCGGGGCGGGGAGCGATTGTGGATCTCTATCCCCCACCTCTGGCCGGCTCTGGTTCCCGGCCCCCAGAGTTATGTAGCATCTCTGCCTGCTGGCTGGGGCGGCCTCCACACGCTCATGGGTCTCCCTCTTTACCTTTCCTCCGCCCCCGCCCCCGGGTGCGGGACTTGTCCTTCTCTCCGTTGATGGGCTGCGCTGCTGCCTCGCTGCTCCGGGGCCTGAGAGACATGGGGGCTGGGGGCCCAGGTCAGGTCCCTCCAGAACCTCTCCAAACGCCCCATGTTCGCGTGTGTATACACACGTATGCAGTGTTGCACACACAAACAATAGAGGTTTTTTTAATATATATTTTTTTATTGATTTCAGAGGGAGAGAGAGATAAAAACATCAATGATGAGAGAGAATCATTGATGGGCTGCCTCCTGCATGCCCCCCACTGGGGATGAGCCAGCAACCCCTATGCCCTGACCCGAATTGAACAGGTGACCTCTTGGTTCCTGGGTCAACACTCAACCGCTGAGCCACACCTGGCTGGGCAACAATAGAGTTTATTGAGCGTCTGTGTATCAGACACTATACATCATTAACCCTAACGTATATTGTTACACATTACAGTGTTTCCAGGATCCATATGTTGCTCTTGAGGATGGAGATAGCTGCTAGGATACAGAAGCAGGATTGGAATTTAATCTGTCTTGCTTCCGATTGAGCTTTCTCCATCTCTCAGAGACCTCCAAGGAAGGAGCAGGACACACAGAGCAAGCCCTGATTATTTATTTATTAGGGTATAAATTCACATATACGTCACCCATTCAAAGTGTTCATTCCATGGTTTTTAGTATATTTGCAGAATTGTGCAACAATTGTGTATTATGGACATCCTATCTAATAAAGAGGGAATATACTAATTGACCGTCACGCCCTCACAAAGATGGTAGTGCCCAGTCCCCTCAGCCCCCCAGCCGCCCAGTGCCAGCCCGAGGCTCAGGTAACCAGAGCTGGCCTAGGCTTGCACTGCTGGCAGAGGCAGCAGCAGAGGTGTGATGGGGGCGTCGCCTTTCCCTGATCACTGGGTTGCCTCCCGCCACTGAGGGCTCCTGGTTTATAAGAGGGGGCAGGCCGGGCTGAGGGACACCCCCCTCCAGTGCATGAATTTTTATGCACCGGGCCTCTAGTTTAATATAAATGGAATCCTATGCGTGATGTTCTGTGACAAGCTTCTTTCACTTAGCATAATATTTTCAATGTTTATCCATAGTGCAGCATGTATTAGTACTTTTTTTAATGGTCCAATAACATTGCATTATATGGATATTGTATTTTGGTTTTCCTTTCATCAAGAGGTTGTTTCCAACTTTTGGCTATTATGAAGGATGCTGCTACTTCTCTTGTGTATATCTATATCTGTATCTGTATCTATCTATCTAGGAGTGAAATTGCTGGGTCACATGGTAACTCTATGTTAAATAATGTGAATAACTACTGCTTTCTACAGTGGCTGCCTCGTTTTACACTCCTACCAGCATTATATGTGGATTCTGATTTCTCCACATCCTTGCCAACACTTTTATTATCTGACATTTTCATTATAGCCATCCTAGTGGTTGTGAAATGGTATCTAGTGGTTTTTTGTTGTTTTTTTTAAATATATTTTATTGCCAAAACCGGTTTGGCTCAGTGGATAGAGCATCGGCCTGTGGACTGAAGGGTCCCAGGTTCGATTCCGGTCAAGGGCACGTACGTTGGTTGTGGGCACATCCCCAGTGGGGAGTGTGCAGGAGGCAGCTGATCGATGTTCCTCTCTCATCGATGTTTCTAGCTCTCTAGCCCTCTCCCTTCCTCTCTGTAAAAAATCAATAAAATATATTTTTTAAAATATATTAAACTTCCTTATTTTTTATTTTTTAAAAATATATATATATTATTTTTTAAAAATATATATATATATTTTATTGATTTTTTACAGAGAGGAAGGGAGAGGGATAGAGAGCTGGAAACATCGATGAGAGAGAAACATCGATCAGCTGCCTCCTGCACACCTCCTACTGGGGATGTGCCCGCAACCAAGGTACGTGCCCTTGACCGGAATCGAACCTGGGACCTTTCAGTCCGAAGGCCGACGCTCTATCCACTGAGCCAAACCAGTTTCGGCGGTATCTAGTGGTTTTGATTTGCATTTCCATGATGATTGATGATTTGAGCATCTCTTGCTTATTGACCATTTGAATATCTTCTTTGTAGAACTGTCTATTCAAGTCCATTCCCTATTTCACAATAAGGTTGTATGTCCTTTTATGGGAGCCCTGATCTTTATAGATATCGGCTGTTTTTGTCTGCCTAACATTCTGATTCTTAGAACTTACCTTCTTACTCCTTTTGATCCTTCTGGGGTGGCTGCCAATCATAGAACCCTTCCTTCTCTGGCCACAGTAATTGGCTCAAGGATGAGCAAGTGACTTGACTAGAGCCAATCAGAATCCTCCTCTGGGATTTTATTTTATAACTAGAAACTCTCCCTCCCTTCTGAAGATCTAAGGATGCACCTTGGACACAGCCTGTGTTGACCAGTGGAAGAGTTAGAAGGGAGAAAGCCAAGGGTTTAAATAAGCAAAAGCAGAAGATGGAAAAAAAGAGAAGTTACATGACTTGGAACAATTGTGGCTGATGTCATCTTCCTCCCTAGGTTTGCTAATTCATAAGTCAATAAAATCTTAAATTAGTTAGAGTTGGAATCTCAACCTAAAGACTAATAGTCTCTTGGTGCAGCCACTGAGGAAAACAGTATGGAGTTTCCTCAAAAAACTAAAAATGGAACTCCCATTTGACCCAGTGATCCCACTTCTAGGAATATATCCCAAGAAACCAGAAACACCAATCAGAAAGGATATATGCACCCCTATGTTCATAGCAGCACAATTTACAATAGCTAAGATTTGGAAACAGCCTAAGTGCCCATCAGCAGATGAGTGGATTAGAAAAACTGTGGTACATCTACACAATGGAATACTACGCTGCTATAAAAAGAAGAAAAAAAAAAAAAAAGAAGGAACTTTTACCGTTTGCAACAGCATGGATGGAACTGAGAGCATTATGCTAAGCAAAATAAGCCAGTAGGAGAAAGATAAATATCACATGATCTCACACATATGTGGGATATAATGATCAGCATAATTTGATGAACAAGAATAGATCCAGAGACAAACGGCAGGGAGGGGGGGGGTTAGAGAGTAACCAAAGGACTTGTATGCATGTATATTAGCATAACCAATGGACACAGACACTGGGGCGGTGGGGGCTTCCCCTTGGGAGTGGGAGTGGCAGGTGGGGGGTCAATCGGGAAATAAGGAGACATATGTAATACTTTAAACAATAAAAATATAAATAAATAAAGACTAATAGTCTACCCTTGGGCCTGTACGAGTTAGTCCAAATCTCTCCACAGGGGGAGCTCTCACTCCAGAGAATGTAGCCACACTTCAGGTGGAAAGAACTCAACGTATATCTGGAGATGAAATAATATTGGTTTCAGGAGTAGAGACCACAATGGTTCCTGAGCAGCAGGGGCTAGGGGCAGGACCAGAAGAGTTCCCGGGAGAAGGTGGTTAGTTGTTGCTGTGAGGTGCAGCATGGGGTAGCAGTGGCTTGAGGCATTAGTAGATAGGAAGGATTTGTAGTGAGTACCAGCAGCAATCACAACACCGCCCTCCGTTCAATCTTATCATCAACAACCAATCCTTGGAATAAGGCTGAAGAGGTCCAGAATAGCCACTGCAGCATACAAATTATTTTGAACTGGAGGCATTTGGGACTAGGCCCCCCCCTCCCTCCCTTAAACTTCCTTATCTACCTAAATGATGAGCCTGCCAAAAGCACCGAATTGTCATAAAGCCCTTCTCTGAAACCAGGGAAGATTGACTAGAAGGGGGCACCACACCCAAAGAGATTTTGTTGCAAAACTCCCATCTGTTCTCCTACGGGCCCATTTATCTTTCCCAGAAGTAATTTGCTTTCTCTTAAGTGTCCTTTCTCCCTCCCTAACCCCCCTCAATTAGGAAGTAATTTATTTTCCTGTAACTGCCCTTCTCCCCTTCCCCACCTTCTATTAAGATGGTAAATAAGCTCAAAATTCTAAGGGCTTTCTGAAGTCACATTTTTCTGTGAACGCTTCCATTTGTCATATGCATATGAGTAAAAATCTGTCTTTTCTGTTGCTAAGCTAGCGGGGTTTTTTTGTTTTTGTTTTTTTTAGTTTAATTTACCATCAGAGGGTAGAGGAAAGGGTTTTCCTCCCCATGAAGACCACGGCAAAGGCAGCTCCTGGCCCTGTGGCAAATTTGGCAGGTGAGAGTATTGCTAGCCCTGGCACTAGAACCAAACAGCAGAAAGAAGGTAAAATGGTTCCAAGGTCCCAGTACAGGTATAGTCCTTCTGATTCTGGGTGAGCTTTGTACGATTCTTGAGGAAGAAACAACCCTAATGTTTCCCAACTGGGTGAAACGGGTTAGTAAGTCAGGACAAATGGAAAAGGGAAACTGAGATAGATAGGTAAATGACCCAGCCATTTATAGCCATCTAGTAAATTGCCAAATTCTATCTTCTCTGACCAAGGACACGTTAGAGTAAATGGTTTTCACTTCTTCTCCCCAACCAGAGGGTAAATAGCTTAAATCACCCTAGTCAGGGAGATACATAATATAAATACAATTTCTTCTGTCTCAGCAGTGCATCTTTATTTTTTTCTCCTAAACTCTAAAGGGCCCCAGGAAACTTGCCACCAGGGGAGCATTAGGCAGTGGCAGCCCATCCTGGGCTAACCCCCTGAACCTGTTTCCAAAGCCCCCTTTTCTCTGACTTTTCTAGCTAACAGCAACCCCACCTTGGCTAACTTCTTCCACTGTGACTTTTACTTCTCATTGAGTCCACACAGCCCAGCGTGGCTCACTTCTTTCCTATAACATTTCTAGATGTTATCAGAAAGGGGCCAGCCTGGAGCAAGTCTACCTTGGGCCGGCCTGTTGTGTATGGGTTTTTGGCTTTCTGTGGGAATGACTTCAGAGTATATTTATTAAAACTGGGGACAGTGAAACAAAGAAAGATGTAGGGTAGAAGAAGCAAGCTTTAATAATCCTACTCTCAAAATCACCTGGACTCCCATTGTGAAATCTTTCCTGCATGAAGTAAAAAACCCACACACTACAGGCCAGCCCAAGGCAGACCCACTCCAGCCCCTTTCTGGAGATTGAGGTGGTGATGTAGGTTTAAAGTAGGGATTCTGAGTAGTGACAAAAATCAAGATTATGAATTGTGATCTGGCTGTTGGTTTCCCAACCCTTCTTATGCTCTGTGGGGCAGGCATTCCCACCAGGTTCAAAGTTGGCCACAGCCAACTCTGGCATTTCTAGTGAGAAGAGGGTAGGGCAAATGCCTAATCCTCACCCACCCCTTAGACATTGCAAGGCTTTAGAAAAACAACTACTAGCCACCTCTTCTCAGCAAAATGGTTGGGGACTCGTCCTTGAAGATACAAGAAGGAGAAGATTTTTTTGTGTATGTATTGTTCAAGGATTCTCTGCTTCAACTGATTGCTTGTTCAGGTGGAGAAGTGCTTTCCAGAAGCCAGGAGACCACGTGGGCTTCCTCTCTGCCAAAGAAAGGAGTAGAGAAGGACGGAAAGGGAACGGTGTGAACAGGAAAGACAGCTGGGGTACTCTTAGTCATAAAAGCAGTTGGCAGAATAATAATCATTTAGTGAGGAGTAAGATTTATAACCATTCAAAGGGCTTGCATTAATTAAAAAGAATCTTAGCAACTGAGGCGGAAAACCTGAATCTAGTGCCCTCTACTATTCTGAGCAAAGATTGTTTTCACGGCTGAATAACTGTTAATAGGCCTATATTTGCATAATGACTTTGTATTCTCTAAATTGCCTCCAATGAATTGCTTTAGGAAACCTCTACTGTTCCTTGTTCTCCCATCACCACCATCTCAGTTCCATTGATATGTAAAAATGAAGTAATTCCTTTTTTCCAAGGACAATGCCAAATTTATTGTAAGGTGTTGTAATTTTTAAAAAAATATATTTATTTATTTTTTACTGAGAGGAAGGGAGAGGGATAGAGAGTTAGAAACATCGATGAGAGAGAAACATTGATTAGCTGCCTCCTGCACGCCCCCTACTGGGGATGTGCCTGCAACCAAGGTACATGCCCTTGACCGGAATCCAACCTGGGACCTTTCAGTCCCCAGGCCGACGCTCTATCCACTGAGCCAAACTGGTTAGGGCAGGTGTTGTAATTTTTTAAAAAAATATTTGTATTGATTTCAGAGAGGAAGGGAGAGGGAGAGAGAGATAGAAACATCAATGATGAGAGAGAATTATCCATTGGCTGCCTCCTACACTCCTCCTTCTGGGGATTGAGTCCGAAACCTGGGCATGTGCCCTGACCAGAACCGAACAGTGACCTCCTCCTAGTTCATAGGTTGACCCACACACTACAGGCCAGCCCAAGTGAGCCACACCAGCCAGGCCTATCGTAAGGTGTTGTAAATCTTGGATTAGCAAAGAGAGTGAGAAAGTCTACTGGCAGGAGATAGAGAATCAGAGAAAAAATATCAGCAGGCTTCCTAGCCCCTTTTGGTTACAGGGACTGTGAACTCGGAGAAAGGTGGGAGAAGCTGTCATTTTTTTGGGGCGGGGAGGCTTGGAGCAGGACAGCTTAGGATGATGCCGGCATCATCCAAACATTCTTTTTTTTTTTTTAATATATTTTATTGTTTTTTACAGAGAGGAAGGGAGAGGGATAGAGAGTTAGAAACATCAGTGAGAGAGAAATATCATCAGCTGCCTCCTGCACACCTCCTACCGGTCAGGGCCATCCAAACATTCTTTTAGCCACTTAAGTTATCTTAATGGTATAAAACGATTAAAGGCTAGAAGCTGTGGGATCAGATAACAGAATACTCTCTGAAAAGATTCTACCCTCATCTCAGAAGAAAAGCATCTTTCCACTGTGAAGTTACTTCTCCCTTCTTTCCATATTGTACTCTTTGAAAGTAAGTCTCTGAGTGCAGTTCATACTCGAGTGGGAAGACTCCATCTCCTGGAATTGTTGGCAGCGGCGAGAAAGGTACCAGGTGTTAGACTGGTGGGGTCAGACCGGACCTGCGGTTCGCCCTGGTGACCTTCTGTACCTGAACCACAACCATCGTGCTGTGCTCCTGTCTAACTGTCTACTGCGGAATGGGGAGTGGTTGCTTAATTATTTGGAGTTCTATAAGGGAGGTTTGTCTCTTCTCCATTTATTTAAATATTCAATCTTTTATTTATACAGTATGGACTCATGGCCATTTATTTTATGCTTTGGGTTATCATCCAATACTACCGTATCAGCTGTGTGTTTCTGATTCTTGGGCATCTGGCTCTTGCTGACTCTGGGGAGACTGCCCCTCCCTGGGCATGCAATTCCTAGACATAGTAAAAGACTCTCCACTGAGTGGGCCTTTCAGATGTCAGGCAACCAATCCAGGGCCTGCATCCTTTCCACCTTCTCTATCTGGTTCTCATACTCAGGACTACTAATCCCCAGCCCTAATTAGCCATGTCCAGAAAGGTACCAGATAACTAGGGACAGCATAGCTGCTGGAATTAATCATAATAGCCAACCCTAAACCTGCTAATGCCTTGCCTGATCCTTCCTATAGAACCACAATACAGGCTCTTGCTCACATTCCCCATTGCTCCTTCTGCCTCCTAATCAACCCCAGTGCTTCTTCATGTGGCCCCTGTGGCCTGGGGTGTCCCTCCTCTTGGGAACTGAATACACTATATTTTCAATGGCAGCCAACTCCTGATTTGCCCCTTCACCATACTTGCATAGCCTCCACTTTATTTGTTTATTTTTAAAAGTTTTATGAGTTTATGACTTATGCCAGATTTCAAATGCTTCCCTAGCCTACACTTTAACACAATTACTACTTACTTTTTGCTCAAATTGTTCCAGCTCTGGCTTTTGGGAGCTTTTTCCGGTTGGCGCCTCTGTCCCTTTCACTCGCTCTCTGTCCTCTTGTTTTTGAGCGCTTCCTTACTTTCCGGCACTACAAGATGCTCCTGACTCACATAATCCCTGCCCAATGTCTAGAATCAGCCATTTCTCCAAAGAGTCCTGGTTTCTTTGTATTGGACAATAATATTACCATTGTGTGTTTTTTTATAAATAAAGTTTTATTGGAGCACAGTCATGCTCATTCATTTTCGTATTATATATGGCCGCTTTTGCATTACGGTAGCAGAGTTGAGTAGTTGCAAGAGACTGTATGGCCTTGCAAAGCCTGAAACATTTACTCTCTGGCCCTTTTGCTGACCCCTTTTCTAGACAAAGGTGGTCTATAAGGACACAGAGAGGTAGGTCTTATGAAACCCCAAAACACGAACCGAAGGGCTCACAGGATGGGATACCGGAAATCAGCACTACATTTTCCAGCGTGGCTTTTTGCATTTTATTCCTTTCCTTTCTTTCTTCCTCAAGTACACTGCTTATCGTGGGGGAATCTCCCCTTCTAGCTATGTCGAGAAGGGAGAAGATTTCTTCTTCTTCTTGTTTTTAAATAACCCTTTTCTTTTGGAATACTATTAGATTTACAGAAAAGCTGTGAAGATAGTGCAGTGGCTTCCTAGATGCCTCTCACCTCCACCTTTTAAAATTGGTGATGGTAGAACAAAAATAGTTGAGTCAGTGTGCCCTTGGACAAGTCACAACATCTTAGCAGGCCTCAGTTTTGTTGTTGACACATTACACATGTCTGCCCCTCCCCCACATTTGCTCACCTCCACCCAGCCCCCTCCACCCCTCCTCTGGCCTTCACCACCCTGTTGTCTGTATACATGGGCTATGTATATATGGTCTCTGGCTGCTCTCTTCCCCTTCTTTTATCCAGTCTACCCCAACCCCCTGCCCTCTAACCTCTGTCAGACTCTCCCATACATCCATGCCTCTGGTTCTATTTTGTTCATCAGTTTATTTTGTTCATTAGATTCCACATATAAGTGAGATCATACGGTACTTGTCTTTCTCTGACTGACTTATTTCACTGGATTTTTAATACAGAAGAATCTGATTAGAGCTGGAACCACCCTGTAGGATGGTAAATAGAGACAAGTATACCTCTGGTCATGCAAGCTAGGTCCAGAAAAAAAGAAAAGCAATTCCTTCTCAACACAATTACTCGTTTGCAACTTGTCAAATTAAGGCCATTTTCAGGAAGAATATTCTTTCCTTGTATGTGATTAGACATTGTGGCTGAGAAAATACTACTCACCTTGGAGGGTGTGCCTTGCTTTGGGTACATATCTAAGAATGTCAAGTGCACTTAACACTAGGGATTACATCACTCTCCCAGAGTCAGGTGTGAATAAGCCAAGTGCAGCCTCTTTGGTGCTCTAGTTTGCAAGTCCCTGCCAAGACAGAAGGGACGAATGTCCTCTTCCTACAGGGACAGCAAGCTGTTCCTGAGGGAGTGGATGGCATGGTGGCGCTTAACCGGGGCTTCAAAGAGAGGTTACATTAGTCAGAGAAGGGTTGAAGAAGGAGGGAGAGAGGAAGCATTGACACTAGACTCCCTCCTTCTGAAGATCTAGTCTGGAAGGTTTTCCCGGGTGTGCAATAGAATAAAGAATAAAGTCTAACACAGTTACAGTCTGACCTTTAATGATGAGCCTCTGTGTGTCTGGTCAGGGAAGACTGAGCAGCCAAGATTCCCCAGATGGAACAGTACGTGCTGTCCAGTAGCTTGGTGGGGCTCCAGCAAAGGGAGGACGGGAGACACACCTGCAGCATCAGGCACAGTCTCCCAGCATCAGGGACGGTGGCCTGCCTTCCTCTTCAGGGCGGAATAGGAGAGACCCGCACGGCTTCGCCCCACATACTTCATTTTCACATGCTGCAAAGGGGATCTTGATAGGGTTGCCAGATCTGGCAAATGAAAAACATCAGGGCAACCAGTTACATTTGAATCCCAGAGATGATAATGAACAAATAACTTCTCAGTGTAAATATATCCCATTCACTACCTGGACATAGTTATACTAAAAAATGTTATTGTCATTTACCTGAAATTCAAATTGAACTGTCCTGTATTTTATTTGGCAACCCTGACCTACAGTCTACCGTACAACTTTTAGATCAGCTCATGGGGTTACAAGAAACTTCCCTCTGGATCTCCTGAGAGAGGGCAAAGACCAGAGGCAGAAAAGGAGAGGAGAGGACTGGCCCAGGATTCCTTGTTTAGGAAAGGCCTATGCTGCAGGCCATGCTAAGCCATTGGTCAACATTCAGATGGCCCTGTCCTATCTCCACCTCAGGGCTGACCAGGTGCTGGAGACAGAGGGGTTGTAGGGCGCATACAGAGTTTGTTTACATAGACAGAAGCCAGTGCAGCATGTAAATATGTCTGGTGCACATATGTCTGCTACAAGGCTCCCTCACTCCAGTCCTCCTCCCACTGTCTACCTCAGGGCAGGGGCTCCCTTTCTAGTACCCTTTACCTCAGTTCCATGCTGGGCCCTCTCCTCCCTTAGTCTCAAGACTCTCAGAGATGGCCCTGGCCAGTTTGGCTCAGTGGATAGAGGTAGGCCTGCAGACTGAAGGGTCCCAGGTTCAATTCTGGCACGCAGAAGGCAGCCAATCAATGACTCTCTCTCATCATTGATGTTTCTGTCCTTCTCTCCCTCTCCCTTCCTCTCTGAGGTCAATCAAAATATATTAAGAAAAAAAAAAAAAAGACTCTCAGAGATGAATCTTATGTTTTTGGCCCAATTATTTGTCTGCCGACAATTACTCTTTGCTCCTGTCAAGTTGATCTTCTTGCCTGCCTCCTTTTCTGCACAAAATGTGGTCTGTATTTCTCTGTTCATCTAATCATTTAAGATTAGACTAATATTCCTCAGTTCTGTGATTTTTTTCCCACTTCAATCTGTACTATTCTATGCAAACTTTATATAAGTTGTCCTATATACTTAATTACCTCAAAAATTTAATTGGCCTGTTTGTTTTTTTTAATTGAAAATAAAAAGTATAGCATTAAATTATAGTGATTTTTTAAAAAAACTACTCAAAATGCCAATACAATAAAATTATTTTATTTTATTTTTTAATATATTTTATTGATTTTTTACAGAGAGGAAGGGAGAGGGATAGAGAGTTAGAAACACTGATGAGAGAGAAACATCTGGGTCTGTTCTTGATCATCAGTCTATGTTGTTCATCATTTCCCCTAGATGAGTGAGATCATGTGTTACTAGAAATCCTACCTAATAATAGAGTAATATGCAAATTGACTGTGCCTTCGCTACACCCACAAGCCACGCCCACCAACCACGCCCACCAGGAAACCGTTGCAGGGACGTTGGGGTGTGGCGGAGCCCAAGGCCAGGAAAGCCTCGGGCGGAGGCTTTCCCAGCCTTGGGCACCAGCAGGGAGCCTGCACGGATCGCAGGCAACAACCAGGGGGTCAGCTCCTATGATCCCTAGCAGGGAGGCTGGGGTGCAGCAGAGCCAAGGTCGCCGCCCTGGGCCAAGCCCCGACCCTGAAAGAAGGCAGAAGGCGGTGGCCACAGCCAAGGCCTGGGTCCCCGGTGCCGGCAGAAAACTGGTGCAGGCAGCCAGGTGAATGAAGGTCTATTGCACAAAACTTAATGCAAACGGGCTGCTAGTATACTTATAAGAACCGAATGTGAGACGAGCAATAATAGTTCTGCTGACAGGCAAATGAATCAGTCCATAGTGAGTTTCTTTCTGGACCAACAGTTCTTTTGAGACCCAATTTCAATGTCCATCAGTTCCTTATGTGTACATGTTGGCACTGACTTTTCAGCTCTGGATGGTGGACAAATGGTGGTAATGCAGGTCCGACTCCCTCTGGTTTGGTCTCACCCGGACCCAGGGGCACGGCTTCACCCGGACTCAGGGGCGCGTGGCCTCACCCGGACCCAGGGGCGTGTGGCCTCACCCGGACCCGGGATCCAGCCTCACCCAGATCCAGGGGCGCACGGCCTCTCCTGGACCCGGGGGTGCATGGCCTCACCCGGACCCGGATCCAGCTTCACCCAGACCCAGGGGCGCATGGCCTCACCCGGACTCAGGGGCGCGTGGCCTCACCCGGACCCGGGATCCAGCCTCACCTGGATCCAGGGGCGCACGGCCTCTCCTGGACCCGGGGGTGCATGGCCTCACCCGGACCCAGGGGCGCGTGGCCTCTCCCGGACCCAGGGGCGCATGGCCTCTCCCGGACCCAGGGGCGCACAGCCTCACCCGGGCCCAGGATATGCTGTTTTATTTGTTTTCTTTTCCTAGTGTTTTAAATTAAAAGCTTTTTTCTTTTTAAAAAAAATACGTTTTATTGATTTTTTACAGAGAGAAAGGGACAGAGATAGAGAGTTAGAAACATCGATGAGAGAGAAACATTGATCAGCTGCCTCCTGCACACTCCCTACTGGGCATGTGCCTGCAACCAAGGTACATGCTCTTGACCTGGAATCGAACCTGGGAACGTTCAGTCCACAGGCCGATGCTCTATCCACTGAGCCAAACCAGTTAGGGCTTAAATTAAAAGCTTTTACATCCTTTAAAAAAATAAGGTGGAAGGAATGTTGTTTAAATTGAATAAATACACCCACATAAGAAGGAATAAAAATTCTGCTTTCAAATATGTGTGTTAGGTTTCCCTGACAACAATGTTTTGCTTTTGCACCAGCCATAAATCTCCACTCATATCTGTGTTTTCAAAGGTGCTTGTTCTCATATTTTGAAATTGTTTGAGCAGGTTAGCTATTGCAATATCGCTACCCACATAAGAGGGAGGTAAAGCAAAACATTCTCTCCTTATTTTCTTTTGCCAGCAAATTTCTGACTCATAGAGCAGCTAAGAAAAAAAAAAAAAAGTGTTGTCTTTTGAGCCCTGTATCTGACTTTGCTGTTTCCTTGCGATGTATTATTTAAAAACTTATTTACATTTAGAAAATATATAACTTTTGTTTTGTTAATCCTCTTTACTGGATATAGTTCCTATAGGTGCAAGCACCACAAACAGATCTGTCACTTAGCAAAAATTAGATTTATTGTGGAGGCTTACATAGAAGACAGAGCTGAGCAGCCGAGTCTCAGGAAGGGTGGCAACAGGGCCAGACCTTCAGAAACAGGAAGAGCTGTGGGCTTCTCAGCTGAGCATTGTCAGAGGTGACGTGGCTCTTACCACTTTGCTGTCTCTGTTTCAATTCTCAGAGTTCCCAGGAAAGAACCTGATAGATCAGCAGAGCTAAGGACAGGATGAGTAATGTAGGTATGGCTTTTGGAGAAAACATTATTACAGTAAGCCATTGTAACAGGGCCAAGCTGACAAGGCCGTGGGCTTCCTATCAGATGTGTGTGGCAGAATGACAAGGAAGCCAGGGAAGAGTAGAAAGCAGGTCAGTGGGGCAGGGAATCAGGTAGGAGAGCAAGCAGAAGCCCAGCCATGAAGATTTGGGCAATAGGTCAGGATGAGACCGGCAGCCAAATGTGGAGTTGGAGTCATCTGAGCATATCTGGCCCCAGGTCAAGGTTGGCTCTGGGAACTAGAAGAGGACTGAGCCTGCCCTTGGGAAGGAGTGGGGAGCCAGCAGAAAGGGTGTGCAGGCTGGAAACCAGGCTGGGCCATTCCTTGATACAGAACTTGGAACACATGTCTCCTCACTCATCCGCTGACACAATGAGAGACAGGCCCAGCTGCCTTAATCCCAGCAAAGTGCACCAACAAAAATGCTCACATATTTCATTGTCTCTCAACTATTGGTGCTCATTATGTTTCCTAGTTGATGGTATTTGGCCTTGAATCCAACTTGCATGCTGATGTGACTGAGAGAAGGGCACATGATTTCATTTTGTGCCTGCTGTGTTTCAGACATAGTGACAGAGGTCCCATGTGCTTTCGTGCATTTTAAAATATCTTCAAAATAGCCCTTTGAGGGAAGGATTAGCCTGCCCCTTTTTTAAATATTTACCCGAGGATATGTTTATTGATTTTAGAGAGAGGAAGAGAGAGAGAGAGAGAAAGAGAGAGAGAGAGAGAGAGAGAGAGAGAGAGAGAGAGAGAGATACACATCGATGTGAGAGAGAAACAATGATTGGTTGCTTCCTGTATGCACCCCAACTAAGGATTGAATCTGCAACCCAGGTATGTGCCCTGACTGGGAATCGAACCCATGACCTTTTGGTGTATGGCAGTGGTCGGCAAACTGCGGCTCGCGAGCCACATGCGGCTCTTTGGCCCCTTGAGTGTGGCTCTTCCACAAAATACCACGTGCGGGCGCGCACGTGCAGTGCGATTGAAACTTCGTGGCCCATGCGCAGAAGTCGGTTTTCGGCTCAAAAGAAATTTCAATCATTGTACTGTTGATATTTGGCTCTGTTGACTAATGATTTTGCTGACCACTGGTGTATGGGATACTGCCCCAATCAACTGAGCCACCAGTCTTTATATAGATGAATTAACTTGGGCCAATGAAGGTATCTTAGTCCATTTGGGCTTCTGTGGCAAAATACCACAGACTGGTGGTTTATAAACCGCAAACACATTTCTCCCAGTTCTAGAGGCTGGGAAGTCCGAGATCATGGAGCTGGCAGATGCAGTGTCTGGTAAGGGCCTACTTTCTAGACAGCTGTCCTTTCACGGTAACCTCAAAAGGCAGAAGGGGCGAGGCAGCTTTCTCTGTGAGGCCTCTCTTACAAGGGCACTAGGCTCATTCATAAGAGCTCTGCTCTCATGATCTAATCACCTCCTGAAGGTCCCACCTCTTAATACCATCATCACCTTGAGAGTTAGGTTCCAACATGTGAATTTTAGGGGGGCACAAACATGCAGACCGTAGCAGAAGGTACAGTAGCTTGAACAAAATTCTCTCCGGCCCCGGTGCTCATGCTTCCTTTTCACAGCACTGTCTAGATTCTCTTGGGTCTCATCCCATCTTCCGGGGCCTGCCTTGATGGTGACTATATGATAGCCATGATGTCATGGGCAATGGAATACACTGGCCTCAGGAAACCTCGACTTGGGGCTCAGCTGTGTTATTAATTAGGTGGTAGCTTAGTTTCCTCATCTGTGAAAGAGGGCGCTGAATTAGCTGACAGTAATGCTCTTCTATTGCTCCAAAAAATGCCAAGTTTCTGGTTTCCTCACCTTTAAGCGATGAGAGGTTACTTCTGTTTCAGAGAACTTGATTTTGATCTGTAGATATCTGCCACATGGATACCTGATTAAGTTAGCCTCTGCAAAAAAATAAAATAAAATAAAAATGCTGTATTATTGGCATTTAAAAAATTTCTTAGCTAATTTTTTCACATGAGATATAATTCAACAACACAGAATTGAGCGCCACATCTGCATGGTTGGTGTTCTCAAGGAAACTTTGTGCAATGTCTCAGGTGTAACGTACATTGCCTTCTCTACCTTTAGCACTGGCCCATACAAGTTATTTTTATTTATTTATTTTTAAAAATATAGTTTATTGATTTTTTACAGAGAGGAAGGGAGAGGGATAGAGAGTTAGAAACATTGATGAGAGAGAAACATTGATCAGCTGCCTCTTGCACATCCCCCTACTGGGGATGTGCCCGCAACCAAGGTACATGCCCTTGACTGGAATCGAACCTAGGACCCTTCAGTCCGCAGGCTGATGCTCTATCCACTGAGCCAAACCGGTCAGGGCATACATACAAGTTATTTTTAAACTTCCTCCCCCAATTTTAGTAGTGAAAATCATTTTTTAATCTCAGGAAAAACATGTAGGATAGGTGGGTGGGGATGAAAAATAAGGAAAAGGCCTGGTTTCTACATACGTAAATTAATTCACTGAATGAAGAAACTACCACTTATCCAGTGCTTCTAGGTCCCAGGCAATATATTCGGTACATTTAAATCTTCCAAACAACCCTAGGAACTATATGAATAGCCATTTTAGAGATGATGAAACTAAATTCCAGAGAAAATTAATAACTTGCACAAAGTAACCCAAGGAGCATGTGGTGAGAATAAGACTTGAAATTCAAATTTGCCTGATTCCAAAACCCATTTCTTACCCAGTCACTAGCCTATGTGGCTGCTCATGTTAGACAGGGGTCTAGGCACTGGGACTACAAAAACTTGAAACTGGTAGCGAGCTATGCTTTCTACTCTTCTTTATCTTCTTCCTCCTGAGTTTGTCTTACCAAATATAAACATTGCATGGACTTATGTTAGTAATAACACATAGCATTTTTGTGGTATCAAATAACTCACAATCTGCTTGGCATTATGCTTTATAAGTTAGATTGATAGTCACATCAAAGAAGGCAATAGGACAGAGTGGTTAAGAGTGCAGGTCTAAAGCCAGGCCGGCGTGGTTCAGTGGTTGAGTGTCGACCAATGAACCAGGAGGTCACGGTTCGATTCCTGGTCCGGGCACATGCCTAGGTTGCAGGCTCAATCACCAGTGTGGGGTGTGCAGGAGGCAGCAGATGGGTGATTCTCTCTCATCATTGATATTTCTATCTCTCCCTCTCCCTCCTCTCTAAAATCAATAAAAATATATTTAAAAAAAGAATGCAGGTCTGAAATCTTGAGCTCAGACACTTTCTGACTATATGAAACCTACTTTATAGGCTAGTGTTATTATATTGCACTTCCATTTTCGACCTAAACTGAATCACCTAACTTGGTCCTTGATTTTTTTTTTTCCTGCAGAAGTCCCATAGCAAATTTGAAATTGTTTTGGTATTTTAAAATTAAGCTTCAACCGAGTGAGAAGATGTCCCATGAGAAATTGCACCCATTTGGGGCTGGAGCCACTATTTTCATTCACTCATGCAGCATTTCCCCCCGATTTTATTGATAAGTCATTGACATACAGCACTGTATAAATTTAAGGTGTACAGCAGGCTGGTTTGATTTACATATATTATGAAATGATTACCACTATAGGTTTAGTTAACATCTATCATCTCATATAGAAACAATAGAAAAAAAGAAAACAGAATTTATTTTTGCTTTGTGATGAGAACTCTTAGAACCTACTCTCTTAACAACTTTCCTATGTATCATACAGCAGTGTTAACTATAGTCATCAGATGCGCATTATATCCCCAGTACTTATTTATCTTTTTTAAATTGAATTTATTGGGTTGACATTGGCTAATAAAATGAAATAGGTTTCAGGTATACAATTTTCATCTTATAACTTAAAGTTTATTCCTTTTGACCACTTTCCTCCAATTCCCCCTCCCCTACCCTCAGCCCTGGTAACCACACATCTGATCTCTTTTTCTATGACTTTGGTGTGTTTTCTTTTGTTTTTGTTTTTAGAAACACATCTTTTGAGCTCATCTTATTTGCAAAGCAAAGCATTCTGAGCATATAAACAGTAGCGATCCTGAGAAGCCCAGGGCTGTGTGAGAAACATAAAATGTATATTCCATAAGTATAATACAATGTAGGAAGTGACAACTGCCGTAAGAAATGAAGAGATAAAGTACAAAGAGAGTTCAGAAGGAGAGGAGGAAGAGGTTGACTTTTATTTTTATTTATTTATTTATTTTAAAATATATTTTTATTGATTTCAGAGAGGAAGGCAGAGGGAGAGAGAGAGATAGAAACATCAATGATGAAAAAGAACAATTGATCAGCTGCCTCCTGCATGCCCCCTACTGGGGATCAGGCCCCCAACCCGGGCATGTGCCCTGACCAGATTTAAACCTGGGACCCTTCAGTCCCCAGGCTGACACTCTCTCTATCCACTAAGCCAAACCAGTCAGGGCTGAGGTTGCCTTTTAACCTTGAAAGTTTAGAAAAAAATTTGTAGGGGTAATGGCATGTGATATGGCCTTGAGAAACATATTTCAAGCAAGGAAAAATCTAAGTCAAGATACCTAGACAGCCTGGCTGGAGTGGCTCTGTTGGTTAAGTTCTTCCTATGTGCTGAAGGGTTACCAATTTGACGCCTGGTCAGGGCACATACCTGGGTTTCAAGTTTGATTCCTGGTTGGGGCACATACAGAGGGCAACCAGTCAATCTCTCTCTCTCTCTCTCTCTCTCTCTCTCTCTCTCTCTCTCTCTCTCAGAATGTCCTAGGTTGAGGATTTTAAAAAAAGATACTTAGGTAGGAAAGCATACTACATGTGTAATGATACTTTTTGCTTTACCACCTTGGATTAGAAGACACAATTCTGAATCTACATCTTATCTATTGTGGAAATGCTTTTTTTCTCTCTTTGGGTTTCTTACTCCCTCCTGTGGTAACTCCAAAATTACATCTAATTTTTGTTTACAAAGGAGAAGGACTCTTGACCATTACAGTTGACCCTCGTCAACTGACTTTTCATTAATAGTTACTCAAGTTTTGGAATTCTTTCCCTAGTGCTATGTTTATTATGATAGCTCTACTGCAGACATGGGTCTCAGTGCTGGAGCTCTATTTATCCAGCTACTTAATTCTCCCTCCCCCCAAAACACACAACTTTAAGACAGCTTCAGGGAGGTTGAGTCAGGGAGGGTTTCTAGTCTTATGTGGTGTGCCTAGAACTGGCTCTCTCTCCAGCCCTCCATATACTAATGCGGGGCATGGAGGAGGAAGACTGTTAAAAAATGTTACTCATTTCCTGGATCAAGATGAGTGCTACTTCTTTTAGAGGGAGATCTCCTCTTGTTTAAAGTGAATGACCAGAGAACTTCTTTCTTACTAAGCATAGCATAAGCTCAACATCTTTATATTTTCTTCCAATAGGATTTATATTTAATAATTACAGATTAAGCAAGAAACAGTAAAAAGAGCTCCTTCTTTTAAAAAATCTGAGTGCTCTGAATTTCCATATTTGGTCATGAAGGAGTAACTGGTTCTATATTTTCCTTTCTACTATAAACATTTTTTTGTCTATGTGTATGTGTGTGTATTTCTACTACAAACATTTCTAAAGCTGAATAAAATATACGAAACAATTGCGTTCAGGCATTGGACAACAGATAGCATGGGCTATAATTGTATGTCAACTATAATTGAAAAATAAAATTTTAAAAATATTTTTATTGATTTCAGAGAGGAAGAGAGAGATAGAAACATCAATGATGAGAGAGAATCACTGATCGGCTACATTCCCTCCTCCCCTCCCCCGCTCCTGCTCCCCCCGCTGGGAATGGAGCCCGCAACCCGGGGAATGTGCCCTTGACTGGAATAGAACCCGGGACCCTTCAGTCCTCAGGCCAATGCTCTATCCACTGAGCCAAATCGGCCAGGGCAAAAAATAAATTTTTAAAAAGTTATGTTAACACTTAAAAAAAAAAAAGGCCTATTACTTATTCAGTCAAGGGAAGCTTGCCTTGCTCCTGCAGAGCATGTCTTGGTTAAGACATCAGAAGAGTATTGCCAGGTATCTTCACTCCCCACTTGGAATAACCCCAAGAGAGCAAACTTGTAAGTGGAAACACAGGCTGTGTGCAGTGCTGGGCTGGCCCCAGAGGGTCCCCATAGGGCTGAGCACATAGGCCCAGATTTAGCTCCTCCAAAGATCTGATCAGGAAAGAAGACAGCTTGTGATGAAAACCAACCTCTGGGCAAAAGCTGAACATTAGCATTTCAGAATTTACCAGAAGGAAATAACTACACCATACATTGTCCACACCCCTCAGAAGCCCTTTACATTCTGTCTTAACACAGGAAGGAGCTCTCCCTTGGGGGAGAATGAGAAGGGCAGTTGTTCCGTAGGACTCCCCATAAAACATCCAATGAGATAAAAGTAAGAGCCAGCAATTAAGGAGGGCACATGGGATTTGGTTTCTTTAACCAGCTTGACGCAAAGCAGCTCCCATTGGAAATCTCAGATATCAGAACCAAGCTCAGTTGTTTGCAAAACCAAGCTAAATTACCGATGATCCCAACTTCCAGGATGAGGCAGAGTGGAAAACAAACAAATAAATGATAAATCAAGCTGCATTTTTGCTGTTCCTGGAGGCAGCTTGGAAGAGAAAGACAGTCTCGTGGCTTAGGTCACTGGACCACTCTGGATCAGCCTCTGTCTTCCCCATTCTCTCTCATCATGCCCTCCTCTCCTTCTGAACTCTCTTTGTATTTTATCTCTTCATTTCTTACAGCATACTTATTTAACTAAACCTCAATGGCTATTGTGAGGGTTAAAGAAAACACACGCCGGGAATCTTAGCACAATGCCTCCCTCTAAGCAGCTCAGTGATGTAGTAAGTATTGTATGTAACAGGATGTTAAATAGCACATGTTGTATATGAAATAGTAAATATTATATGTCAAGGATGTGTATTTTCTGTGGTCCTCTATATAGGGTGTATGTTTTCCAACGCAGGGAAGTGATAACATTGCAGGATTAATTCCCAGAGGGTTAGGAGAGAGTAAGCAACTCGTCATAACAGAGATGCACTTGCCTTCATCGAGGGACCTGGAGGTGAGAGATCCCCAGCGATACGGGTGCACCGGTTCTTCTGTTTGTCACCCTAGACGGGTTATTCTCCCCAGGAGGCTGTCTCCTGAGATCGCTATTATTTGAGCTCCCTTGCTGGCTAGCCACCAGTTGGGTTCGGCCAATGTGAGGCACTGGCAGGAAATCTCTGAGTAGGAAGAGAATGTTCTAGGTGTATTTCTTCCTGCTCCCTCCCTGCTTTGGAATTGTGTCTTGGGCAGCGTTTCCATCCTCCCAGGACTACACTATGGCCAGGCGGCTCCTCTCCCACTGTCTCAGCCCTCACTGCACTCTGGTGCTACTGTTCCCTTCCCTTGTCCCCTCACACCTGGATGCTCATGGCTTTCCACGGTTCCAAATCGGTGTGTGACCCCATTCCTTCTGTATCCCATTAACTCTGTCACACCTGTATAAGCAGGCCCTTCAGCACAGTCTCTCTGAACCATCTGGACAAAGGATCTTTTTTGCTAGGACCTTGTCTAATCAGGGGTCTCCAAGGATCTCTCGAGTATACTCAGTAGAGAAAGATAAAACTGCAATTAACCTGGCAGTTCCAAAGAGTGCCAACCAGTTCGTCATAACAGTGCAAATAGTAATTTCCCAGGCAATCTTAGTGAGATAGAGGCGGAATAGTAAAAGCCCAAAGTTGAAGAAAGAGAGTCGCTGACATGAGCTGGCAGTTAAGTCAGAGCTGGGGCAACGGGAGGAGAGACTCCAGCTTAAATATAAATTTCAAAGTTTGAACTATTACATGAGACGGATGTATTAAATATTGACCTGAGAATAAGTAGACAAGCCATAGGAACTGCTTCGGTTTTTATCCAGGGGAGGAGGAAAAACAAGTCCCAACAAGTGTATTTAAAAGGAGTGTGGGAGGTAGATTTGTTTTATCCTTATATACCGGGCCTGCTGTTCACTACCGCACTCATGTGGTTTCAGTGGCCTGAGTGGTAGCCACAGCTCTAGCAAGATTGACTTGTACAGCATAGGTCATACTGGCGAGCCCAGCTGGGATTCGGCTGCCTGCCTTCCCAGCTCTGGCCTTGTTACCAAATCCTCAACCTTGTCACACTGGATGGCAATGAACCTGTTCATTTCCTTATCATTTCACGACAGAGGATGTTTCCCTTCTATTTCTTAGCCCTAATCTTTACAAATGCCATACGGACTCGCAGGTATATGTTTATGTTCTTATGTGGCACCATGTGACAAATCACCCCAGCTTTGTTAGTGTAACTGTTGGTCTGTACTCTCTGGTCAGTAGAAAGAGAAGATGCTTGGATCGCTCACAGAAATCAGCGGTGGGTTTATAGGAGGACAGTGGGTCAGAGAAGAACGATGTAGGGAAGGACTGTTGTCACCCTAACCCAACTCTGTAGAGCAGCACTATTTTGTGCTATTTTTTCAGGGCATGATACTAAGCTTTTTAGGCTCTGAAATTCAGTTTTAGGGCATCCAGAGGTATTTGGACCTTAAAGGCTACATCATCTACGTATGAGAAATAGCAGGAATCTGGCTGTCAGGCTAAATTAGCCCATGGCCCAGGGTGCTCACTGCCCTGGCCCCTGCTAGGGGCACCAAGTCTTGTCGGTGACTCTGACTCTCATTCATACTTCACTTATCACCCCAGCCACAACCTGAGAGACACGCTCTCTCTTTAGACGTGTAACAAAAACACTTCAAGTAGCGTTTTACTGGCCTGGGAATCCTGCCACCTGCCTCTTTACCATCACTTTCACTCCCTCTGATAAGATTCTTTCTTTGCTTACATAATCCAGCTACCGGAGGGAAGAGTTTTTCCTTTATTTTCAACTTCTTAGGGAGTCCTCATTTGGGGCCGTGTCTGCCACCTATGGCTACCAGATGGGAATCCATGATCGCTAGGGCTACTTTTTATTGATTTCAGAGAGGAAGAGAGAGATAGAAACGTCTCTGAATAGTAAGTATTATATGTAACAGGATGTTAAGTAGCACATGTTGTATATGAAATAGAAAATATTATGTGTCAAAGATGTGTATTTTCTGTGGTCCTCTATACAGGATGTATGTTTTCCAATGCAGGGAAGTGATAACTTTTTTATTTTGTTTTGTTTTGTTTTGTATTGTTTTGGTATAAATTTTTTTCTTTTAATTTTCAATTACAGTTGACATTCAATATTATATTAGTGTCAGGTGTACAGCATGGTGGTTAGACATTTACATAGCTTACAAAGTGATCCTCCCCTTAAGTCTAGTACCCACCTGGCACATACATAGTTATTACAATATTATTGACCATATTCCCTGTGCTGTACTTTACATCCCCATGACCATTTTGTAACTGCCCATGTGTACTTCTTAATGCCTTCACCTTTTCCACTTAGCCCTTCAACCTCCCTCCCACCTGACAACGAGTCTGCTTGTTCTCTGTATCTAGAGTCTGCTTCTGCTTTGCTTGTTCATTTATTTTGTTTTTCAGATTCCACATATAAGTGAAATCATTTGGTATTTGTTATTTCACTTAATGTCATGCTCTCTCGGTCCATCCAGCTGTCTAGGACTAGTTCTTGCTGGGTGCCACGCTTCCTCTGAGTTTCAGACTTCCAAGCAGAGGGACAGATGGCTATCTCTCTTTTGATGTCTCTCTAAATTATTTCTATCCTCTGGACCTCATATCAAAGATTGTGGCTTTTTAATAGTTACAAGTAAGACCTGACTGGCTCCACCTCTAAAACCAGACAGTAGCAGAAAAAAATGAGAAACAGAAGTGCGGAGAAATATTTAAACTCTTTAGTCACATCAAAATTAAATTACTATTGCCCTAGCTGGTTTGGCTCAATCGGCCTGCAGACTGAGGAGTCCTGGGTTCGATTCTGGTCAAGGGCACATGCCCAGGTGTGGGCTCAATCCCCAGTGAGCGGTGTGCAGGAGGCAGCCAATCAATGATTCTCTCTCATCATTGATGTTTCTATCTCTCTCTCCCTCTCCCTTCCTCTCTGAAATCAATAAAAATATATTTATAAAAAAATTAAATTACTCTTTATTGAATAGATGCATAAACATCTCACTTATTCTCATGACACCTTTGTTGGTATTACCATTTCTACCTTATAGAGGAGGAAAATGGAAGTAGGAGATTAGACAATTTTTCTAAAATGATCCCAAATGAAGTCAAATGTTATTTCCCACCCCTTGTTAAGAATGTTGGGCAGCTGGCTTTCAGCACATTTCTTCTGTTGATTTCCAAAAGTCTCTTGTAATAAAAAATGACTGCCTGGGCAGTCCTACAAAAGCACATTCTTCATGTTGTTACTTGCTCAGCTTCTCCAAATACTGTGTTAGAGGCACTTTTTAGATTGACTTTCCTATTGTAATTGCCAATGGTTTCTTCTGCCCTTAGAATTTTAAAATGTATAACTTAGATTATTAAGATTATGTTATTATTCTTTAAAAAATATCCAATTTAATAAGGGCAATAAATGGGGGAAAAACTTTTCTGCACTAAGGTTAGAATCTAATAATCATACTAGTGGTGTTAAAAAACTGCAAACTGCCCAGCCTGTGTGGCTCAGTGGTTGAGGGTCGAATCATGAACCAGGAGGTCAGAGCGGGGTTGTGGGCTCGATCCCAGTAGGGGATGTGCAGGAGACAGCCGAGGGATATTTCTCTCTCATTAATGTTTCTATCTCTTTCCCCATATCCCTTCTTCTCTTTTTCAAAAACCAATAAAAACATACCTTTAAGAAAAAATGAATGGTAAAGAAATAAAACTCAATTTTTAAAAAAAGTGCAAGCTGCTGGTACATTCATTTTTCTCCATCCAGGAAGGAAGTAATAGAAATGTCTAATAGTTTAAATTGGGTTTTTATAAAGATAAATGTGAAAGGAAAACAGATTTCTTTCTTCCTTTGTTTTTTTGTTTTTTTTTTAATCCTCACCCAAGGATATTTTTCCATTGATTTTTAGAGAGAGTGGAAGGGAGAGGGAGAGACAGAGAGAAACATCGATGTGAGAGAAACACATCAATTGGTTGCCTCCTGCAATGTATCCTAATCAGGGCCTGGGCCAGGGAGGAGCCTACAACCCAACAGAGGTACATGCTCTTGACCAGGATCAAACCTAGGGCTCTTGGATCTTCAGGCCAATACTCTATCCACTGAGCCAAACCGGCTAGGGCTCTTTCTTCTTTTGAAAAACAGCGTCCTTTTCTATTTATAGTACACATGCTATCTCATTCTGGAAACGTTGGAAATGACAGAAAGTGGGAAAAGAAATAACAGTTTAAACTCCCTCCTGCATGACAGAGCCTCTGTAAACCTTATAGTGTATGTTTCCCTCCAGCCTGGAAAGGAGGTGTGTGTTTTTTTTCAGATGAAAAGAATCCTGCGGCAAAATAATTAGATCAGTGACATGATTGTTCAGAATTAAAGGGAGAAAGGTGAACTGGCTGGGAAATCTTCCAATGCTTTCTACCCTTGCTCTGACATGATCTCTTCTGAGTAAGAGAGGACAGTGTGAATTGTAAGATTGCCCCATCACGCTCACAGGTTCTCATAGACACAACCTTTGCCCTAGTTACTACATTACAATAATTAGCAGTACTAGCCCAAGGTCAACTTCATCTGGTCTTTTCACAAGTCACAAGTGGCCATTCTCCTGAATAGCCAAGTAGAATTTGGAATTTAAGGAGTTTTTGGGGATCATTTTTACTGGTACAGACACTTTGGGAAAGTAAAAGGTGAATAAAAGATGATTTTACTTCGTGGTTGAAGAGGGGAGTTTTGAAGTAATGGAGGAGAGGAACCCAGGACCAGAGGATGGAGCGGTGTGTGCTCCTGCCCAGCTCCCTGCACTGGGTCAAGCTGGAAGCTGGAAGAGCTGGTTTGTGGAGAGACGTCAGGGTTGTGAGCCCCCAGGGCAGGTGCTGGCACAGGGGGTTAGATTTGGGAGACAGCACACTTGAGGTTGGCTTTGGAGATTTCCCAAAGATGCCATCCTTAGCAGTGGCAATGGGAAAACCTCCGAGTGACACAATGGGCAGGGGTTGTCTACAGCAAAAGACAGAGGAGAAGAACCTGGGGCCAGCAGGTTCTTGTGGGGCTTTGAGGAGTCCCGGAAAATCAGAAAGGAGGCAGCGGGGGATTTGGCCCGGAAGGTTAGAAATCCTCTCTGAGTAAAAAGTGCACAATCAGTAAGCGGGCGTATTCCTTAGGAACTGTGTTTGGCTGCTAATCCAGAGATCTGAAATGACAGAGGCTTAAACGATGTAGGCTCGGGTGGCGTCAGAGTGTCATCCAAATCCTGGGTCTATTCAAACTTTCTGTTCCACATCCTTAACCAGGAGCACAGTGGTTTTCTCGGTTTCATGAAGGCGGTGGCAGCTTCTCCTGTCACATCCACTTTGAGGTGGGAAAGTGGAATCAGGCTGTATTAGTTTACTAGGGCCGCATGACAAAGTATCATGGACTGGTGGTTAAACAGTGGACATTTATTTTATCACTAGAGGCCCGGTGCACAAAATTCATGCAAGAGTCGGCTTTCCTTCCCCAGCACTGGCTTCCCTCTGGCACCCAGGACCCGGGCTTCCCTCCTGCCGCCAGCAGACACCTGGGACCCGGCTTCCCTCGGGCCCTGGCTTCGTCAGGAAGGACGTTTGGAATGACATCCAGTCTAATTAGCACATTACCCTTTTATTATTATAGATAGTTCAGGAGGCTAGAAGTTGGAGTTGAGGGTGGTGGCAGGGTTAGATTCTTCTGAGGCCTCTGTCTGTGCTTATAGATGGCCGCCTTCTCCCTGTGTTCTCACATGGTCTTTCTCTTTGGCCCTCTTTGTCTGTGTCCTCGTGACACCAGTCATATTGAATTTGGATCCAACCTAATAACTATAACTGCTTTAAAGGCCCTGTGTCCAAATACAGTCACATTCTAGGGATTAGGACTTGAACATATACAGCTTGGAAGGGGACACAAGCCAGCGCATAGCAACGAGGAAAAGCAAAAGGGTAGGTCTCAGCTGCTCAGCCCTTTTTAATGGGCTTTCCCTGAAGCCCCAACCCACAGCCGAGTGCTTCTCTTTGTGAAGAGGTGAGAAACGTAGTTTCTACAACTTTACACTTTGCTGTACTTATTAAGCTTGGGATTTGTTTTTTGTTTTTTTGTTGTTTGTTTTTTTAATATATTTTATTGATTTTTTTACAGAGAGAAAGGGAGAGGGATAGAGAGTTAGAAACATCGATGAGAGAGAAACATTGATCAGCTGCCTCCTGCACACTTCCTACTGGGTATGTGCCCGCAACCAAGGTACATGCCCTTGACCGGAATTGAACCTGGGACCCTTCAGTCCGCAGGTCGACACTCTATCCACTGAGCCAAACTGGCTAGGGCTAAGCTTGGGATTTGGCTGGTAAAGAAGAAGGGGGAAGCCCTTCTGGGGTGGCTCAATGGTTGAGTGTCAACCTATGAACCAGGAGGTCACGGTTCCATTTCAGATCAGGACACATACCCAGGTTGTGGGCTCTGTCCCCAGTGGGGGCATGCAGGGGGAAGCCAATCAATGATTCTCTTTCATCATTGATGTTTTTTTCTCTCTCTCTTCCTCTTCTTTCCTCTCTGAAATCATTAAAGATATATTAGGGTGGACGGGGGAGAAGAAGAAGGGGCATATGAATGATCTAGCCAGACAATCTATTGAAGTAAATGTGACCTCATTCATGACCACATACTAATATGGCTCCGTAGCCGATGGCCTAGGTCTGTGAAGAATGTACATCAACTGACGATGGATATCTGTTCACCAGCGTTGATTTTGGGGCCTGTGTTGTATGGCGTGGACCGTGGTGGCTGCCCAGCACCATAGCCCCGAGTGTCTCCAGTGGGGTGAAATGTGTGTGGCTGCCTTTAGGAGGGTGCTAAGGTTTAAGTGGAGGAGAAGAGCAGCAAAGGAAAAGCAATAGAGAGAAATGAGAAAGGAAGTGTGGGAGTAGGGAGTAGGATGAGAACAGAGGAAAGGATAGACAGTGAAAACAAGTGCTGGGATGAGGAATAAGCAGGTCCCTTTTCCAGACATGGCAGTGCCTACTACCAGTGATCGGGTGGGAGAGGAGAGGAGAGGCAGTGAGGGGGCTGGGCCCATTATCTAGGCAAGCAGTCTCTCCAGATTAAGCCTGAAAGGAAACTGCAAGCCCTGGAGCAGAGTGGGTCCAGGCCCTGAGGAGCGCCAGCTGGGAACAGTTCTAAAAACCTGGCAGGCTCGCTACAGGAAGCTCCAGCTCTTCAAAGAAAAGGAAATTCTTCCATTTGGTACTAACCCTCCTCATTTATGAGCTCACTGAGTTCTGAGTCATCGATTTCCCATGCTACTAACGGGTGAAGTGATGCTAAAGATGAATGTTATAAACATTGGGCTAATTATCATTTCCATCAAGGCCACTGCCTGTGATCCCTGTGTCCCCAGCTCCTGTGCATGAGTCAGTCACTGAGGTTTTAAGTAGAAAGCATTATTTGATTTCTGATGCAAAAGCAGCAATGCCCTTCCATCAGCTGAGGTGGGCAGAGATCCCTAGACTGGGACGGAGGGACAGTGTTTCCATGGTGATGAGATGACTGGCTGAGCACTGAGCTAAGCACCCTCTATAGAAGAATAGAAAGAGGTTGTTCCTCACTGTCATCCCTGCTGAGTCATAGCTGACTTACATAACCCCCTCATTCTTCATTAAAAGCTGATATCTCGGAGCAGGGAGAATAGTGAGAACAATGGTAACGGTGGCGGGTGGGGTTGGTGATTCACCATTACCATTTAGGTTTTCTGGTTAATGCTTTTAATTAAGATATTGTTCTCTGCTGAGGGCATATATAAAGTGATTAAATTTTAAAATGCCAGCCACATTTTGAAGAGTGTGATATACTAGTAAACTAGGTTATTAGCTACATAACATTGAATAATATACTCAACCTTCTAAACCTGTGTCAGAATACATGTGCTTCCTTTTAAGGTTGACACTTGGAAGTAGAGAACACTCCTTTAGATGTTTGTTGACGCATTCCTGAGGGGTAGTATTGACTGACTTTCTTTTCGTCCCCAGTGCGAGTGGCAAATGGTTTGTATGTGATAAATGAATGCTTTAAAAAACGATGCCTATGAACACTCATACATTACTGGTGGAAATACAAAAGTGTATTGGAAAGTAGTTTGGCAGTTAAACATGCATTTATCATATGTGATGGGTAATTTTATGTGTCAATTTGGCTAGGTTATGATTCTCAGTTGTTTAGTCAAATGCTAGTCTAGTTATAGCTGTGAAGATATTTTTTTTAGATGTGACTACTATTTATAATCAGTAGACTTTGAGTAAAGCTGGTTACCTTCCATAATTTGGGTGGGCCTTATCTGGTCAATTGAAGGCTTTAAGAGCAAAGGTTGGGGTTTCCCAAAGAAGATATAATTATGCCTCAGGATTGCAACATAGAAACCCTCCTGAGTCTCTTGCCTGCCAGCCGATTTTGGACTCAAGACTGCAACATCAACTCAACTCCTGCCCCTTTAGATAGAAGGATGGATAGATCAAATTTCCTATTGGTTCTGTTTTCTGGAGAATCCTGAGTCATACGTCATACAATTCATCAATCATAACGTTAGGTTTTTACCTATGAGAAATAAAAAAGTATGGTCACATTAAGACCTACCTGTGAATTTTCTATCAGCTTCATTCACAATTGCCAAGAATGGAAACCAGATGCCCTTCACTTGGTGAATTGAGACCGAACCATGGTTCATCCATGCAATGGAATATTAGTCAGCAATAAAAAGTAATAATAGTAATAATACTATTAGTATAATACTATTAGTATACACAGTCTCAAAAGCATCATGCTGAGTGAAAAAAGCCAGTATCAAAAGTCCATATGAGCCTTTTAAAATAAAATTCTGGGAAAGGCAAAAATGTATGGGTAGAAAAGACATCAGTGGTGCCAGGGCCTGGAGTTAGGGATGGGGCTGCCAACCAAGAAGCATGAAGAAATTGGCTGGGGCGATGGTATTTTCCTGTATCTTGGTTGTGCTTACGTGACCATATGCACTTGTCAAAACTGTAAGAACTGATGGAGGCGATGGTGAGAAAAGGGAAGACATGTCCAGAAAACAGAAGGTAATAAAATGTGGGCTGGGATTTATTATAGAAATTTCAATATTGGAAATAGCATAGTAATATATTTCATCATATTAATAGATTTGAGGAGAAAGAGCATATAGTTACCTCCAAGATGCTAAAAATATATTTAATCAAATTCAACAACTATGCTTGATAAAAATACTGAATAACTTAGATATAGATAGATATTTCCTTACATGGTAAAATAGACCGATCTCAGCTCAAAGCCCAACATCATACTTAATGGCAGAACTTAAAAGCATTTCCAATGAAGTCAGAATCAAGCTAAAAGATGTCCATTGTTACTACTTTTATTTAACAGGGTGCTGGAGATTTTAGCTCATGCAATTAGACAAGAGAAAGAGTTTAAGTGAGTAACAATTGGAAAGGAGAAAATAAAATTACTGTTTGCAGATGTTGTGATTGTAGACTTAGTGGCTTTACATATATTTACAAGTCAGAATCAGACAAAAGGAAGAAAAACCCCATTTACAATAGAAATAACAACAAAAATAAAATTAAAATACTTAGGAGTAAATGAAACAAAAATGTGCAAAACCCATGAAGAAAACTTTAAAAAATTCTTAAAGATAAAAACAAAAACTTGAACAAATAGCAGGACAGATAATGTTCTTGGGTGGGAAGACTCAGCATTATACTAGTAAATATTTTAATTTTCCCTAAGGTAGTTCACAAATTTAATTCAGCTTCCTCCACAATTTCAATAAGTGTATTTTGTTGTGATGTTTTAGTTTTGGATACTCGATCCTAAATTATATATTAAAAAGTAGCTAAACTTGACCAGCGTAGCTCAGTGGTTGAGCATCCTGGACCTATGAACCAGGAGGTCATGTTTTGATTCCTGGTCAGGGCACCTGCCCAGGTTGCGGTCTTGATCCCCAGTATGGGGCATGCAGGAGGCAGCCAATCAATGATTCCCTCTCATCACTGATGTTTCTCTCTCTCTCTCCCTTCTCTGAAATCAATTAAAAATATTTTACAAAATAGCTAGAAAAACCTGGAAGTTAGAACAATGATAGAGGATGATAGCAAAACTGGATATTAAATGTTTTTGAATCCTTATCTGAGGATATGTTTTTATTTATCTCAAAGAGAGAGGAAGAGGCTGAAAGAGAGAGAGAAACATCAATGTGAGAAAGAAACATCTATCTGTTGCCTCCTGTACCTGTCCTGACTAGGGATTAAACAACCAGGGATCAAATCCGAAACCTGGGGATATACCTTGACTGGGAATCGAACCTAGGTACACAGGACAATACTCCAGCCAATTGAGCCACACTGGCCATAGTGCAAAACTGGATATGAAAACGTATTATAAAACCTCTTAATGCTGGTGTCTGGAAAATACAAAGTTACCTCTATACATCTCATCTTGTCCCAGGATAAATTCCAAATGGATCAAAGATTTAAATGTGAAAAATAAGACCCGGAAAGTTCTAGAAATAAACAGAAGGGATTCCTTCAAAACCTTTGAGTGAGCTAGGCCTTTTGAACTATGACTTGAAATCCAGAAGCCATAAAAGAAAAGTCTGATAAATGGACTACATAAAAAAAAAAAAAAAAAAGTTTGCATGAAAATAAAACCCAACCCCAAAAAACAAACAAAAGAAAGTACATAAAATAAAAGGACAAGCAACTGGGCAATAACATCTGCAACTCATATTATAGATAGTGTGCTGGTCTTCCTAGAATATAAAGAGCTACTGGAAATTGAGAATACAGACTAGTAATCCAAGAGAAGAATGAGCAAAGCATGTGAACACCGGAAAGATTAGCAAAACTCCGAGTCTGATCATGTATTCTGTGGGTGCAGCTGTGTGGACATGGTGTTCTCATACACTGCTGGTAGGCGTGTAAAGTAGTGCAATGCACGTGGGCGGGATTTGGTAACACCCACCTAAATAACTAACATGTACAGCCACATACAGACTTTGAACCAGCATGTCAACTTCTAGAAATTTATGCTACAGATATTCTTGGGGGTGGGGGAAAGAGATGTCTATATAAGGTTTATTATTGCATCATTATTGGCGAATGTAAAGAGTAGGAAAAAGGTCTATCTATAGCAGATTGGCTGAATACACAGGTACAGATACTGTATATACAAACATAAAATAAAATGAAAAATAATTAGGGAGTTGTCTATGTGCTGATGTGCCACTTTATTTAAAATGATACTGGGAGAAACAAACATATTGATTGCTTTTGGTTTTGCAAAAATGGCAGCTGGTTAAAATGTCTTTTCAATGGTGGCACGGGGGGGGGGGGTTGATGACAAATATGGGATACCTTAATCAATAAAGTAATTAAAAAATAAAAAATAAATGGCACCAGTAACCAACTTTTTTCGTTTGTGGGTTAACAGCTCTCCTGTTCTGTAAGTGAACTGAGCTATTTCAACCCGGGCCGTCCTTGTTTTTTAAAAGCTCCAGCTCCAACCTAGTCTAATGGAATCAGAATCTCTTTTGGGGTCAATTTAGGCTTTAAATCCTCATAACAAACTCCTCTTCCTCCCTGGGAAGCTCTAGAAATATAAATTAATAAGGCATCTGAAGCTCCTTATGCAGCCCTCCTGCCCTACTGAGGCAACCACCATCCTGACTTTCTTTTTATAAGATTAAAAAAAATTTTTTTGTAGGCCTTTTGACATGTTTGACTTACAAATCTTGTTCTCTTCTTTGTCACCCTCCAAGCACAGCTATTGACTACTAATTAACTACAACTAACAAGCAGCTGTATAGTTACTTCCTATTCTGAACAAGGTCCCTGGTCAAGTGATCATTGTCGTCAGGAGCTGTTGCTTCTACTCAATTTTGCTTACACACTGATTTGCTATATGAAAATTCACCCTAGGCTAGACTTGTTATTTTATCCTTCATAGCTATTTTTGTCCCATAATGTTATGTAGTAGGAATGAAGTTGAATGAAGATGTTTTGAAAGTAAATAAAGTAAGTAGTGTTAACATAGTGTGGCGTTTCCCAACTCAAGGTATATCTCTAAACAAATAAGCTTCCTATATGGCTGTGGAAATCAAGGGGGTGTGGTCACTGTGGGCTGTTCAGAGTTGTTCTAACTCCTGCGGTGAGTGAACATGCATAATTGACATGAGTAATTGCTACTTGAATTAAGCAATATAAAATTCTGTGTAAAATCAACTGCAAGTGAGAGACTTGAGAGTTAAAAAGAGGAAAATTAAGGTTTAAAGCAAAGGTTTGTAAGCAACATGAATGATTGAAAGAACATGGGGAACTTCTGTTTAAAAGGATGATGGGAAAGATATCTATGACAATGTAGCAAGCCATTCTCTAGAGGTTTAGTGTACTTAAACAGATTTTTAGTTATGGGAGTGAAAGGGATCAGAGTATGTGACCTCAAAATATGCCTCTTTGGCATATTTATTTTGAAGCTGAAGATATCTGAGACTCAAGAAGCTTTATTAGAGCTTCCCTTATGAGGAGAAACTTGTGAGACATGAAGACTGTCATAAACTCCCTCACTCAGGGGAGTATTATGGACATAAGAAAATGGAAAATAGACACCAAGATGATCTGCATGAACCTAACCTTCCTTATCTTCCATTAGTTTCCCCATATATTTACTTTTCCACAATTTACTGTCCCTAGAACCTAACAACCCTTTTCCTTGGTCTTGTCACTTCTCCACAAACTTATTGCTCTTTGTTAAAATGGTATATAAGTATCCAGGACTGACCACCTCTGGGATTTTCATTTCATTTCTGTAAGTCCCCCTATATGCATAGGTAATAAACAGTTTTCTCTTGATAACCTTTTTTTCAGTCTAGTTTGTGGGGTCCGGTTAAATCTAAAAGGATAGAGGAAAAAAGGTGTTGTTTGTTTTTTTCCTACAAGAGTAAGCACTAAATAATTATATTTTAAAATGAACCACAAGGGCCAAATTTAGCTAAAGAAACTTAATTTTCTAAAAAGAACATTTGAATGAGAAAATATTTGTGAAGATTCGACCACTCAGCTGAGTGATGAACACAGCAGTTTAGACTATTCTTTTATTTTAAAGGAAGCTGAAAAGAAAGTTTTGTATGTGTATTTTTTTTTAAACAGTTGGAAGTAAGCTTGGTTTTTCTGCCATGTTCTGTAAAAAAACAAATCAAAGTCTGTGGCAGATCATTCTCCCCAACCCCCAAACTGTCAAGATTACAGGCAGAATCCATATTGAAGACAATCAGGAATTCATTCTGTGAGCAAAAGTAATCAATCAGACCATCTTGTCTGATCAACTCATTGTTTTTTTAAGTTGAAGCCAGTAATGTAAAAAACAAACAACAGAAGTAAACAGTAGCATCCTAGGCTCACAGGTCGTTCTCTGAAACTATTTTGCGCCCTCCCAGGATTATCTAAAATCAGCTGTGAGTGACTTGGCTTTTTAAAAACGAATTGAAGCTATGATATAAAATAAAAGACAAAATCTGAAGGGAGTTATTTTGAAGAAGAGCTATTATTTAAAGTATACGTGGAACAGTGATAACATTAGGAGAAATGGCGTATTGTTTCCTAAAACAAACACATTGACTAATATTCTTTGAATGTTTATTGGGTGTTCACAAGTTTCAAAGTTCTAGAAGAGAGGAACACTCATCTGGATGTCTCTGAACCACTAGTACAGTGGTCAGCAAACTGCGGCTTGCGAGCCACATGCGGCTCTTTGGCCCCTTGAGTGTGGCTCTTCCATAAAATACCACAGCCTGGGTGAGTCTATTTTGAAGAAGTGGCATTAGAAGAAGTTGAAGTTTAAAAAATTTGGCTCTCAAAAGAAATTTCAATCGTTGTACTGTTGATATTTGGCTCTATTGACTAATGAGTTTGCCGACCACTGGTCTAGCCCTAGCCAGTTTGGCTCAGTGGATAGAGCATCGGGCCTGCAGACTGAAGGGTCCTAGGTTCCATTCCGGTCCAGGGCACATGCTCGGGTTGCAGGCTCCATCCCCAGTGGGAGGTGTGCAGAAGGCAGCCAATCAGTGGTTCTCTTTCAACACTGATGTTTCCATCTCTCTCTCCCTCTCCCTTCCTCCCTGAAATCAATAAAAATATATTAAAAAACAAACAAACAAACAAACAAAAGCCCCCAGCCCCCTCCAGGGCTATCTGACTACACACACACACACACACACACACACACACACATTATGGTCTAGTCCAGTGATGGGCAACCTTTTGAGCTTGGTGTGTCAAACTTCGCCAAAAAACTGAGCATAACTTGGGTAGTGTGTCACTTTGAGGAAAAAACGTTATTTCGCAAATGTTTCATCCTCAGGAGCAGCATATGTTTCATCCTCGGCATGCGGCCGCCTCAGCGGCTGCGTGTCATCAGAAATGGCTACGCGTGTCAGTGCTGACATGTGTGTCATAGGTTCGCCATCACTGGTCTAGTCCTTTGCTAGCTATTGACGGGGAAGGAAGCAAAGGGGGAATCAGACATTGTCGAGCATATTCAGGAGGGAAGCAGGGGCCTGTTTGCTTCACCCGGAAGCGACAGCTTCATGCTGCCCCACAGGGAACTAGCAGTCCACTCCCAGCAGATCACTGGGGGGAAGGGATAGAACAAAAGGGGGCGGTAAACACATGTACAATAAAGTCAAAATGGCACAGGGGGAGGCGCTGGACCTTAGACGTCTGTCAGTCTATCCCGGGAAAGGGATCAGTGGAACCCAGTGCAAACCTGTGAACGCTAGGGAAGTTGGAAGTTGATTGGTTGCTTTGAAAAAGCTTCTTGTTCCTCCCAAGCCCGAGAGTACATAATTCCAGGGGAACAAAGAGTCTCCCTTCCTCCCTGCCCCCCACACCCCTCCGCCTCTGTGACTCCCACTCACCCTCTGCCTTTGCCTGATCTCCCTCCATAGCCATGTGGTGGCCAGCTGCCACCAAATGCTAGGCTGAACTAAGTTTTAATATGGCACGGAATTGCTGGATATTTGCTCTACTTGTGGCCCTGACCCTGATTTTCCATGGCCAGAGGGACAGAGCTGGGCCACTGGGGACAATGTCCCAGCACTGTCCATGAATCTGATTTTACATCACAAATAAAGACTGCCAACAGACCTCATCCTCCCTCGCGGGTCCCCGGAAACGCTTTTCCTCGAGATGCCACTGCAAAAACACCACATCCACTGACAACAAAACTGGACTGTAAAAATGCATTCTCTGTATGATCCTCTTTTATAATTGATACATATACATATTAATTTTTATTACTTTATTTTCTATTTTATTTTCATAGGATAAAGGTCTGGAATGGTAAATTCCAATGGGTGTTTAACTTTGCTCTGAAGAATTCTAAGGTGCCAAGAGGTGCTTCAGGACTCAACTTGGGGGTTGAGGGCCAAACCCTTGGGCTTCAGGCCACCATCCTCTATTTTTTTTTAAAAAAAATCTCTTTTACATGCTAATGAAACCAAAATGTGCGAGTTCGAGTTCAGGTTCACTGTCGCGAAAAACCGAAGAATGGACTCATGGACAAAAACAGTTAGCGGAAGCGAAGTTTATTGAGAGAAGCCAGCCCTGGAAAAGGTGCAGCTAGGGTTCCAGGAGAGTAAACCGTAGGCCAGTGTCCAGAGCTTCCGTTCCATGTTGCAGTCGGGTTTAGTTTGGCATCCAAGCTAATTAAAGTCTATTAGTCCATGTGTAGAGTCCCACATGGCTTATGCTCCCCCTGCCCCCGCAACCCCTGTCTTCCCCCCCCCCCGCCCCCCTCTCCCCTGCCTCAGGAACCCATTGCATGCCAGCGAGAGCTGAGAGAGGAGAGGAAGCTCGCACTTTTTAACCCTTTCACTCGCTTACTTTTTTCTCGATTCCTTTATTCTAATGCTAACCGTGTCGAGTCACACTTGACATCCGAGTGCAAAAGGTTAATCTAGGGATAGATACATGTCTTGCTAGAACATCCTTGGGATTGGTTTATACTCCTCACTGAATTGTGATTGGTTATCTGCAAGCTGCCTGTCTTAGCAACATCCACACATTTTAAACTTTGTCTCCAGCGCCCACCCTTCTATCCATGCCCAGCTGGGTTGCCTTAGCAATTGCACCAGCTGAGTTCCCCTGTTCTACTTCCTTCCCCCCAGGGTCTGGTCCTTGTCTACCTAGCTTCCTTCTGTCTCCTCACTAAAATCCTACCTAATAAAAGAGCAATATGCAAATTAACCATCACTCCACTACAAGCCCCGCCCACCAGCCACGCCCACCAGGAAACCATCCACGGGAGGCTTTTCCGGCCTTGGGCACCAGCAGGGAGCCTGCGATGGATCGCAGGCAACTGGGGTCCACTCCTGTGAGGGGGTCTGCTCCTGTGGTGGATTGCAGGGAGCTGGGGTCCCCTGCCCAATGGGCGGTGTCTGTGATCACAGGGAGCTGGAGGTTCCCTTCCCAGGCCTAAAGCTTTGGCCAGAGGCTTTAGGCCTGGGCAGGGCACAGCCGGTGATTGGTGTGAACTATAGAGGAAACACCTTTTCTGACTGCACATTGGCTAAGCTTCCTGTATGCCACTGGTAATATTCTTAGTAACTTGGGTAATAAGAATCCAAAAAGGTGATCTGGGGTTTTTCCACCACACTTCTGGAGAAAAAAACAAAAGTCCGCTGCTGGAGGGCTAAGAAATGTCATATCCTGCCCTAGCTGGTTTGACTCAGTGGATAGAGCCTCGGCCTGCCCACAGCAGGGTCTGGGTTGATTCTGATCAAGGGCATGTACCTAGGTTGCAGGCTCCTCCCTGGCTGGGGCCCAGATCAGGGCTCATGCAGGAGGCAACCAATCAAAGTGTTCCTCTCACTTTGATGTTTCTCTCTGTCTTTCCCTTTCTCTTCCACATTCTCTAAAAGTCAATGGAAACATATCCTAAGGTGAGGATAAAAAAAAAAAAAAAAAAAGAAAGAGAAAAAGAAAGAAAGAATGAAAGACATCCTATGAAAGACACATCTTGAAAATGCCTAAAGAAAGTTGTCATTTTTTCTTGGTGAAGGGACTGGAGTCCGTGTTGATGAAAACACCTTGGTGGCTGTGGTGACTGGCAGTGGCTGTGGTGACTGGCAGTGGCTGCAGCAGCAGGGTGATGGGGCTGGTGCCTTCCCCTGACCAGCCCGGTTGCCTCCCACAAAGGCCCGCTTCCCATGGGGATCAGGCCTAAGCCATCAGTAGGACATCCCCTGAGGGCTCCTAGTATGTGAGAGGGGGCAGGTTGGGCTGAGGGACCCCACACCCCCAGTGCATGAATATCGTGCACCGGGCCCCTAGTCCTATATAATAAAGAGGTAATATGCAAATGGTCGTTATGCCTTGACGGACACGACCAATCAGCAGGAGGGTGGGGCAGCCAGCTACAGTGCGGTGGAGAGCTACACGCGGCAGTGGGCAGGGCAGCCAGCTGAGGCAAGCAGCAGCAAGCTACTCCGGCATGAATGATTCGTGCGCAGGGCCACTAGTCCCAAATAAGATTCATTTGAAAAAAAAGGTTTTGCAAATTTCAAAAATTTGCTAATCACTGACACATACTGTGAGATTAAAAGTAGTTATTGCTTAAAAAAAAAAAAAAGGTAGTTATTGCTAGATGTTTTTCTCAAAATTTTATTTGTTCACTCAAGTCCCAATGGACCTATTAGCAGAAAGTCCAATTACCTCACGAATAATTTTCTTTTCTTTTTTACTCATCTGCAATTTCAGATTTTTCTATAATGCAAAATACTGCTTTTGTTATAAGAAAAAAAGTCATTTTAACTTTAAAAACCTAATGAGAGAAGAGCAATGTTTAATCCACTTGGTAGTGACATTTAAAATACATTAAAACTCCCAGAGGGAAGGCAGGGGAGGGTGGGTGGGAAGAGACCAACTAATGAACTTGTATGTATATATGCATAACCCGTGGACACAGACAATGGGGGACTAGGGGCGGGGGAGGATGGACGGGAGCAGGCTAGAAGAGGTTACTGGTGGGGGGAAGGGGGACCTATGTAATACTTTCAACAATAAAGATTAAAAGCAAAATAAAAAAATAAAAAATAAAAGACATTAAAACAGCAAAGTGCCCTGTGAAAGGTGCTTCGAAGGGAGTTCTTGTCACTGAGCAGAGCACAAAGGTTTGTTTGTATCCATGGATTTACTTGTTTCCATAGTAGCAACCTGCAGCAACTGGGAACAGGTAGGTTGACTTTTCTGTTGAATATGCACTCTTAGTATCTTGTAAATTAAGTTCTTGCCCTATTTGGCTGTATGAGACCAAGGGCAGGAAGAATTGGAACCAAGCCAGAGTACCCAAAGAAAACACGTTCAAAGCAAAAGTACGAAAAAGTTTGCTTTAAAAATCCCTTTGTCCAAGTGAAAAGAGTAATGGAATGTTATCATGGGTGTTTCTGAAGCTCCCAGAGTAGATGATTTTATTGCATCTTGTTCTTTATTCGTTTATGTAAATAAAAAATGACCTAACATCTAAGGAATCTGATCTTATTAATATTTTAGTGACTCCTCAAGCTTTTAGTAAGTGAATAAAACATTGGTTCACACTCAGCTTTCAGGGGGTTACATTGAGAAAAGTAAACCTGTGGAATTGGTTGAAGTAAATCTATTTAACTTGAAAATGCTTATCTTTTGACTTCCTGCCATTAGAGTCTACATCCCTATGGCAACCTAAAAGGTTTTTCATCATTCATTCCGCAATTATTAACTGGAGGTTTCCTAAATGCAAGTTAAATGTTTGTTGAGTGATAATAATGGAGCAAGCATTGTACTTATCCTGCTTATAAATTCAAAGCAGGTCAAAAGGAATTTGCCTCTGACAGCTTCACAAATGTATACTTAGTCAATTTGGGACTTTCCCCAAATAAAAGTGACTCACGAACCCTTCATTTCATTTGGTACGGGATGTAAAACAATGTTGGCTCTTTGGAGACAACCTTTCCTTGTACGGAAAAGGTGTCCTTTCCCCTTATTATCCAAACCCAACTGTTAGGGGTGGGAGGGAGAAATAGAATAGTGAAGACCAGCTATGGTTAATAAGAAATATTAATCATGCACTGTTGACTGTGCTTGTTTTGTTCTGACTAAAGAAAGTACATTGTAACCTAGCTGGGAGTTGTACGCCCTGGGACCTGGGAGTTAACCTGGAAATGTGTCCATCCTCCTCATCCGAGAGCTGTCTATTATGATGGAAAGATTAACCACCTTGTCACAGAAACTGGAGGTGTCTGCCCTTTGCAAATCCACCACCACTCATTGCCTGTAATCTATAACCATTATACCCATTTTTATTCCTTTGCCTACTTCCCTATGTCTGCATACCTATTGTTATTCCTTTTGCACACCCGTTTGCATTTCTTTTGGCTGCTTCCCCATGTAATCTTTGTCCTTCTACCCAATATAAGCAGCTGTCTTATGGGAGTGTGGGGGATGGAAGAGCAGATTTTCATGGGTGACCTGCTGCTCTCCCATACTGCTGGCAGTATTGGAATAAATGCTCATATATGACTCAACACTGTCCCTGCTTAATTGGCGCAAATAGTGACAGGCAGCCTGGACCCATTCGTTGTCTGCTTTCACCACCCCTGCACTTCTGGTCTCTTAATGGTAACCAGTTCAATCAATCTTCATTTATACCTGTCACACTTTATTTACTACATGCTATATATTTCATACCACAGCTGGTAGTGGGCTTCAAAGATACAGACAAAGAGCCGACCCTCAAGAAGCTCACACAAAAGTCTGATAAGCGCAATGACAAAGGTAAGTGGGATGTAAATAGGAGGAATAGTGGATGTATTGTAGGCAGTTATACGTGAGCAGAGCAAGGACAATGGGCCAGGCCCAGAAGATCACCAGGGTGGAAAGCCCAGGAGCCTAGCATGGACAATGGATTGTAAGGTGGGACCTCGCCCCCAGGGTGACTTTTCCTCCCCTAGCACGTTGCTGGTCATGTGGTTTGGATCAGGATCCCTGACCTTTCCTTCCTAGATAACATCTATGCCTCAAGTTGTATTTCAGCTCCAGGCTCAGTGAAGTCACAAAACCAGTCTCAGGACCAGTTGCATTGAATAATGATCCCCTGCCCTGGTGCCAGCCAATCAATCACATCCCTGAGACCTGTGGTCGGCAAACTGCGGCTCGAGAGCCACATGCAGCTCGAGAGCCACATGTGGCTCTTTTGCCCCTTGAGTGTGGCTCTTCCACAAAATACCACGGCCTGGGCGAGTCTATTTTGAAGAAGTGGCGTTAGAAGAAGTTTAAGTTTAAAAAATTGGGCTCTGAAAAGAAATTTCAATCGTTGTACTATTGATATTTGGCTCTGTTGACTAATGAGTTTGCCGACCACTGCCTGAGACCACCTCCCTGAAAGGACACGTCTGGAAAGCTGCTGAATATTCTATTGAGTCTTCCCCTGGGACCTCCGCTAAAATCTCCACCCTTAAACCCTTTGGCTGGAGGACTCAGTGTGCTCTTCCTCCCAGGACCACGCCCACATCTTTCACTTTCCTCTTCCCCTTCCTCCTCCCTGCCCCAGATAGGTTTCCATTAGCTTCCTCACTCCCAAGCTCCAAAGACCCTTCCTTTACCTCTATAACTTGTGTCCTAAGCCCATTTCTTCTAGGAATTACTTCTTCCACCTCTGTGATTTACCAATTAAATGTTCTCTTACAGTTTGGGTCTTGGCTCTGAATTCTTTCCCAGCCAGAACCCAAATACTGAGGCTGCTGAACCCAGGTTTGCTCTGACCTCACCGGTCTATGACCTGGTGCCGTTCCCGTTGCCTACAACAGTGTAGGCTTCCTAGAGAGACTGGGTTGCTGTCCGTCAGGTTTTGTATCTGATTCTTGCACAGATTTTAGGAAGAAGATATAAAATACTTCAAAATCAATATACCTAAAACTGAACTTATTATCTTCCTTCCCAAATCTGTCCTCCTATGTCTCCTCTTTGGGAGCCATCAGTTGTTGCTGCCTCCATCTACCTAGTCATCTGAGACAGAAACCTGGGCACCAGTCTAGATTCCATTTCTTCCTTCTTCCTGACCTTCTTCAGAAGCTGGGCTGGCCTGTTGGGATCACCACATTTGAGGGAAGCGCTGGGATGTGTGAATCTCGAGCCCATTCAAAGCAGGAGGGGTGTTTTCCTGAGACAACATAGTGAGGTGGACAGAGAGACTCTTTCAAATGAAGTCTAGTTTGCAGCTAGAAAAATAGGATTTAACACTGAGGGTGAAGCTTAAGACAATGACACATACTGGAAACAAGGACCAAGGTTGGTAGCTGGGAGGTTTGAAATGAAGATAGTCTAGCCCTGGTCAGATAGCTCAATTGGTTAGAGTGTCATCCCCATACACCAAGGTTGTGAGTTCAATCCCTGGTCAGGGCACATACAAGAATCAACCAATGAATGCATCAACAAGTGGAACAACAAATCAATGTTTCTCTCTTCTTTTCTCTCTCTATCTCAATCAACAACAACAACAAAAATTAATGAAGATAGTCTAAAGATTGAGCATCCAGTGGATGAGAGTGAGATGTTTAATGCTGAGTGCGGGATCTTGGCTTCCCTATTAAGTAGTAGTACACTGTATTACTCGTTAGATGCAGTGCCATAAATAGTATCTCCACATCCTCAGTTGGGTTATTTATAAGAAGCTCTCTGGATTGGTGATTGGTCTATGAACACAAAAAGTTCGTTAAAGTTGAGAGTTTTTCTTGCTTGAACTACCCCTTAATTTCTGTCATCATACAGTTCTGTTGGGCAGTGCAGGATGTCACCCAAACACCAAAATGCCATGCAAAGGCCCTAATGCTTCTCTCTCCAGCCAGACCTTCCGTCAGTGCCCTGTGCTCACGCTAAGCTGAAGTCATACTAGTAGTGCCACTTATGAACCTAAACATAGCACTTATGTTAGGTAGGAAGATAGACATTAGCAGCTGGGGTGGGGCCTGCCCGGGGATCCCGAACAGGGGTCATACCAACATTGTCTTCAGGCTGCCTCTTTATAGGCGGCCCAGTAGCCAGCAGACCGCCAGCAGGCAGGTTTGGAACCAGCGGATGACCTATCCTCTCCTAGCATGTCACTGTTCATACAGTTTGGACCCTTGCTCCTTCCTATCGCTGGTCAGGCAATTTAGGACTCCCCCCCCCCCCCCCCCCCCCCCCGCCGGCCTTCTCCTCCCTAAAGATAGCATCTAGGCCTCAGTTGTATATCAGCTCCAAGCCCAGAAAAGCAGCAAAACCAGACAAGTGATGCGTGGCTGCCTCAGGATCAATTAGTCATTGATTGCTTGCTATGACGTATGCTGACCACCAGCCAAGATCCCCCACTCAGCATTAAACATCTCACTCTCATCCACTGGATGCTCAATCTTTAGACTACCTTCATTAATTTTTTTGTTGTTGTTGATTGAGATAGAAAGAGGGAAGAAGAGAGAAATGACTAATGACCCCCTGCCCTAGCTCCGACCAATCAGTGGGGACCACAACCTTGAAAAAGCACAGCTGGAAAGCTAATAAGCATTCTATTGAGACCCTCCCCAGACACCTCCCCTGACATTTCCACCTGCAAGAGAGAGATAAATATGCTCAGGACAAAGGGCCCAGGGCAGCTCTCCCTCCAAGGAGCACACTCGTGCCATTCCTTCTCTCCTCCTTCCCTCACAGGCACGTATCTTCCAACTTCTAAGGGACCCCATGAGGCTTGCAACCAGGAGGCAATGGGCAGTAGCAGCTCATACTGGGCTTACCCCCGGAACCTGTCTCCAAGGCCCCCTTTTCTCTGGTTTCCCAGTGAGCCAAAGAGACGAGCCCCCTCCCCACACCCCCCTCTCCCTCGATTGGCCTGCTCTGCTCCTCATTTTTGGAGTATATCTTCAATAAACTCCATTTTGCTTTACTTTCATTTTCATCGACCTTAAAATCTTTTCTGCATCAACGAGAAGCAAGGTCCCAGCCAGTAACCCCAATCGATAACAGTTGCTTCATATGTCTCTGTGTTCATGCATATTCCCTCAGTAGAGTGCACTATCAGTGGAAGGGAGCCTGGTGAGTTCTTCCTACTCAGTGCTTTACAATCTAACACAGTTGACAACTCTCCTTGTCTTTCCTGATCTATAAGATTCCTTCACTGTCTAATCATTGGTTGTTTTTAACCTCAGGAAGAAAATATGACTTGTGTTTAATTTTAAATTATTTGTTTATTATCCTTTTTCTACAAATTATTTGAGTCCATTTATAATGTTACTAGAAGCCTGGTGCACAAAATTCATGCACAGGTAGGATCCCTAGGCCTGGCCATCAATCAGAGCCGATTGGGGCCTTCTGGCTGCCTGCCGGGGGCCTCCCTTCATTCCGTGCTGCTCCCTGGTGGTCAGCATACGTCATAGCAAGCAATCAAACTCCCAGTCTCCCAGTTGAACTCCCAAGGGGACACTTTGCATATTAGCCTTTTATATATATAGATGAAATATTCATGAAAAGGAAAACATATGAGGATCGGATCAGGAAACCTTGAAGGGTTATTATGAAGTTAAAATGTGACAGTGCAAGTAGGCACTTAGCATAGTGTCTGTTCAAGGTGAGGCTCAGTAAATGGGAGTTATTGTTAAGTGGATCAACCCCAGCTCTCCCTAAACATCACTTTTTAAAATAGGCTTGGAGAAACATTGGGCGGCTGACTGATGATGCATCCTCTAGAAGATAGGTATTCTGTATTTACTGAGTAATGGCACCTGAAGGAAGTAGAGAGTAGTTGGGGGAAAGGACTTTCCAGGAGAAGGGGACATTTTGGGTAGAAGTTCCCAGGTTCTGACTTGGTGTGTCTGAGTGATTGAGGAGAGTAACCTGAGAGGCAGTAGGTGCTGGGAAGTAAGGACAGGTATAGAGATCTCCAAGACTGAGCAGAGAGTGTAATTTGGTGTTAGAAAGGGAACTGTTGAAGCTTCACTTGCTGACTTTATGGTATGACTACTTCTCATATATTCACAAAACTCCCTATAAGAACATCTTGTACTTCCAAAGCAATTAAAAAAATTATTTTTATTGATTTCAGAGAGGAAGGGAGAGGGAGAGACAAAGAAACATCAATGATGAGAATCATTGATCAGCTGCCTCCTGCATGCCCCCTACTGGAGATCTAGCCCATCGCCTGGACATGTGCCCTGACAGGGAATAGAACTCTGACCTCCTGGTTCATAGGTCGACACTCAACCACTGAGCCACACTGGCCGGGCCCAAATCAATTTTAAGGACATGCACTGGAGCTGGGAAATATTAGACACCAGGAGGTAGGCCCATCTTTGTTTTCTTCTGGAGGAAAGAAAGTGTTTAGAATAATGTTCTTCTCTGACAGAGTGTGTACCTCTACAGGGTATGATGCAAATTATTAGTCATACGTTCCTTTTGCGAATTCATATTGTTGACAAGCCCTTCCCTACCTTAAGCCTCCCCAGAATGACAGAAGCCCACGGCTCTCTGAGGATCCAGGTGCTGCGTGGAGCAGAAACCACCTGAGCAATTGCTGGTGATTTGAAGCTAGCAATTGGGAAGCATGTCCCTGCTCCACCTGGGAACCCACTGTGACTTGTGACAAACCTCATATTGGCTTGGTTGTCCTTATCTTTAAAATAAAATCCTTTATGTTACCATTTGTACTGGTCCAACTCAAACTCTACTTTCAAATGGTTGGTAATCTGTATCCATACCCCAAGCACACCTTTAGGGCAGGGTCCACTGGGCTTTCCCCCATCCTCTTTTGCCTCTTAGATTTTACAAGGGCCTTTAGGTCAAGGACTGAGCTTCACCCTCCTTCACCTGCCACCACACCTGCCACAATATTAGCTCTACGCCTGGCCCAGGCCGTGTGTGTAAAACTGACAGGAGCTTCCCCTGGAATTGTAGCAGGAGGCTCGGGTTTACCCTGTGCAGACAGCGTGTACTGCCTTGCCGTTTATAATGATCAGTGAGCTCTTTGTTCAGGGAAGGTGACTAACTCTGAATCAGCAGTCAAACTCCTACCTCTGCAGGGTGGTGATTGTATTTTTTTTTTTATTTCAAGAGATTGCTCAGAGCAATGCTTCTGCAATCATTACAAATTCTACCCACGTAGCTGTGTGGAAATCAGAACAGCAAAATGAAGGAGGGAATGTGTCAGTGTGTGTAGGTCATATGTGCACGTGTATGGCAGTCTATGTTTCCTGGCTAAGATTTTGCAAATATGTTGGTATTTTGTGAGTGTGTTGGTCAGAGGGATGACCAAAACATTTCATTGAAACTACTCTCCTAGTCATACCTTATTCATTCCAAACCTGACTTAGAAGTAGAAATTGGAGTGGCAGTAAACAGTACAGATAATGTTCAGGGATTCTTTTTCTTCTAAAGCCAGGTTGATTGATTTCTGATATATTAGGGATGATTCCTCTTGAACAGACACACAGTGCATTCCTTCCCATGCCATCCTTGGGAAGCTTTCATCATTTCCGGTACAGGAAGTCTCTACCTTTGTTCCTAACATGTTCTTAGAAGTAAGTGTGTTTCTAAGTTGCGTGCTTGAAAGTCAAGTACCAGACTCACATGTTATAAAGAGCAATACATTCCCAGAGGCCTAAAAAAATATGTTGCTGTGGGGGCTTCTTTCTTTGGAGATAGGCAACTGGGCATGAGGTAGAGGCTGCGGGGCACCTGTGAGGGTAGAAAGGGCAGGAAGGTGAAATGGAGACATTGCTTTCAGCCAAGTGACGTTAGTAGGATTTCCCAGAGCATGGCGCGGAGGGTGGGAGGAGGAGGAGGAGATAAGCTCAGGGCTCCAGATATCAGGCACTGTGGGGTCTGTGGTCTCTTCAGACAAAAGGTAGGGATGGGAATATGATCATGATAAGACCTGGAGGAGGGGTTTCTACGTTGACACCGTAAGTGAAGGCAAGAAACTTTCCCTGGCACCGTGCCTAAGTCTGACAATCTGCAGGTGATTTTATTATGTAACTAGAGGCCCGATGCACGAAAAACGTGCAAGAGTAGGCCTTCCTTGCCCCGGCTGCCGGCACCGGCTTCCCTCTGGCACCCGACCCAGGCTTCCCTCACAGACCGGGCTTCATTCGGAAGGTCGTCCGGAAGGACGTCCAGTCTAATTCGCATATTATGCTTTTATTATTATAGATAGTTTGAGACCCTCATTGGCCAGCTGAAGTAGGAAAACTAAATCCAGGCAGATGCTTTAGCAGTGTGAGTGTATTAAAGTCAAAGACACTCAAAGGCTGCTGTAACAAAAAACCATGGACAGGTGTCTCATGAACAACAGAAATTTATTTCCCACAGTTATGGAGGCTGGGAGTCTGAGATCAGGGTGCCAGTGCAGTTAGATGAGGGCCCTCTTTTAGGCTGCAAATTTCTCACATGGCAGAAGGGCCTAGGGAGCTCTGTGAGATCTCTTTAATAAGAGCACTAATCCTATTGTGAGAGTCCACCTTAGGACTTAAGCACCTCCCAAAGGCCACCTCCAAGTGCCATCACATTGGGCAACAGGATTTCAACATACAAACGTTGAGGCGACACTAACATTCAGACCACAGAAGACACCTACAATAGAGTTCTTCACATAATAACTGTTTTAAAGCCCTTGACTATTACTATCATCTATGTCATTTCTGAATCTGTTTCTATTGATTGATTTTTTTCTCTCATTTTTCCCCAGTTCTTTGCATGCCTGGTCATTTTTGATGGAATGCTAGATGCTGTGTATTTAATCTTGTTGAGTGCTGTATACTTTCGTACTCCTATAAATATTGTTGAACTTTGTTCTGAGACACAGTTATGTTATTTGGAAACATTGGTCTACTTATGGGCCTTGCTTTTAAGCTTTGTTAAATAGGACCAGAGCAGCATTTGATCAAGGGCAAATTTTGCCCCACTGCTGAGGCTATTCCTCCTGACTACTCTACTTGATGTCCTATGAATTATGAGATTTTCTACTCTGTCTGGTGTCACATGAACTATTACCACCACTGTGTGATCGCCCAGAATGTTCCTTCTAATCACTAATGTGCTGATGATTGGCTGAGGACTGGAGACTGCTGCAGACGTGCAGATTTCTCTCTTTCTGTAAGTCTCTCCTCTCTTGTACTCTGCCCCTCAGCTCTAGTCACCTTGGCCTCCCTGTGCTTCTGCCTGTCTCCTCCATTCAGGGAGACTATTGGGCCTCATCTCGTTTCCCTCCCCCTAAGCTGCAGCCTGGAAACTCTTTCCTGGTAGTGAGGTTGGGCAGTCATAGGGCTTGGTTGGTTTTCTATCTCTGTGGGACCACTATCTTGCACTGCCTAATGGACACTGCCTGAAAACCATTGTTTCACACATAATTGTTACGCACACTATTTTTCAGTCATTTTGGATAGATGGGTAAAATCTGAGACTTGTTATTCGGCCTTGCTGAGAAGCAGAAGTCATTTATTACTTTTGGAGTTGACATATATAATGAAACTGCTCCATCTGAGCTGCAACGTTTATGTGTTTTTGTGTTAATTGATGAATGTGTGTTGTGTTACAAGGATAAGGGTTGGGGAAGGTTACAGGATCAAGTCACTTGTTTCTTTTAAAAAATAATCTTCAAATGCATTTTTGAAAAGTAGTTTTTTAGCTCCAGCCGGGTGGTTCAGTTGGTTGGAGCAACATCCCATACACCAAAAGGTTGAGGGTTCGATTACTGGTTGTGGCACATGCCTGGGTTGTGGGTTTGATCCAAAGTGCATACAGGAGGCAGTAGATCAATGTTTCTTTCTCACATCGATGTTTTTCTTTCTCTCATTCTTTCTTTCTCTTAACTTAATAGACATATCCTCGGGTAAGGATTAAAGGGGGGAAAAAGTAGCTTTAAAAAATATGTAAAAATAAGTGCTTAAATAAATAATATAAATATAGCACAGATAACATAGAGTGAACATTAAGTCTCTTGACTGAGCCACTGTCCTATCTTTAAAATATATATATATACATATATATTTCAGAGAGTAAGGGAGAGGGAGAGAATGGTAGAAACATCAATGATGAGAGAGAATCATTGATCAGCTGCCTCCTGCATGCCCCACTACTGGGGATCAAGCCTGCAACCCGGGCCTGTGCCCTGACCAAGAATCGACTGTGACCTCCTGGTTCTTAGGTCGATGCTCAACCACTGAGCCATGCCCACGGGGCTCTGGATGTGATTTAATACTATATTTTTGCAAAATGTTACCATTGAAGGAAACTGAGTAAAGTGTGCATAGGATCTCTGTTAAAAAAAAAAAAAAAGGTGGATAGTAGGAACATTACTGGAAATAGCCATGGTCTGAGGCTATTGGTATCAGAAAAAAACCTCCAAATTTTATATTACACATTTTGTACTTTATGATATGGACCTGACTTATATTTTTAGTCTGTCTCCCATGACATGCCTAGGCAATCCCAGCATTGCAGCCCCTTTGAACTCTTTGCCATTTCCCAAAATGCTTAGTGTTTTCTGGTGTAATATGGGAGGGTGTTATGGCTCAGGGTGTTGGTCCCCCAACTTGGCTGTGGGTCAGATTCCCTCCCTTGCTCACCCAGTACAGTGTAGGCATCATGATGCTTGCTTGGGCCATATAGTCGTCCATGAACTTGAAGTTCTTACCCTTAATCCTAGTAGCTTACCAAAGTACTTTTCCAAACAAAGAATGTTCTGTCCTATTCTGGTGTCAGTGATTAAGATTTTAAAAGTTCACCTCTTTTTTGATCTTCTCTTTCTCATGGCTTCTCTGGCTGGCATTTCCTGACCCCCGCTCTGCCCCTCCCTCTTCTCCTTCTGTTAAAGCTACTTCCCTAGTGAAGTTTCGTGTCCGTCAGCTGCATGAAATTGCTTCCTTCTTGGAAATCCTGAAACCCTTTTGTTCACACCCTCTGTGTTATAGTTTGGTTATTCACATACCAGCGTGATGCTTCGACTTGATGCGAACAATTTGGGGTCAGAGTCTGTCATCCGTTCGTCCCTCCCACTGCTGGCCGCTGTGGGAGAGAGACTTGCAGTCGAAGTCCTTGAATCCCTCACAACTTGGTGAAGGAGATGGTTTTTCAATATATCCCTTTATCCATCGCAAACTGTGGAGCAGCCAAAAATCAGTGTCCCATGTCAATTTCTCCTGAGGCGCCTGTCACAGTAAGAGGCAGATTAAATCGTCAGGTGTTGAGCCCTAGCTGGTTTGGCTCAGTGGGTAGGGTGTCAGCCTGCGGACTGAAGTGTCCCAGGTTTCATTCTAGTCAAGGTGTCATGCCCGGGTTGCAGGCTCAATCCCCAGTGGGGGGCCTGGAGGAGGCAGCCCATCCATGATGATTCTCTCTCATCATTGATGTTTCTCTCTCTCTCTCTCTCTCTCTCTCTCTCCCCCTTCCTTTAAAAAAAATATATGTATTTTAAAAATCTGCAGGCTTTGATTCTCTTCACACAGTACTTTGTGCTTTTTACTGCTTCACTCAAGTTGCTGAAGCCAGAAACTCTCCAGAGGAATGGCTAATTGGGAGAAGAAACGTGGAAGGTAAAATGGCTGTCCCGGAAGTTTCATCCCATCTGGGAAAATAGAAAATCTCCAAGGCTTTGATACACAAGGCAAAAAACAAAGAAAATATAAATATATACATTCATGCACGCCCCCGTCCCCCAAAGCAGCAATAGGAAAGGAAAGGAAATCTTATATTGTTGAAAGGCTTTTTTCCTCTTAGAGTTCACATTTGGTAAAATTTTGCTAATAGTGTAAAAGTAATCCAGAGTCACAAAGCTTTGGCTAATTTTAGATGCCTGTACCTATGGGCATGGTGGATAAAAGTAGTATATGGCTAAAAGCCTACTATTTTGAACCTTACCAGGCACTCAGAAGGAAGATGATCCTTTCATGGTAAGGCAAGCCTGGTAGATTTTTATCTTATCATTGGGACCTTTTCTAAGATTCCTTACTTGGTTACATATTTCTCCACAATTGCCCTGTGGATTATATTAATGTCTAAAGCACATATTATGTACCCATCCTGTGCCCATTCTGTCTTCTTTTGGTAGCAGTACCTGATTTTCCCAGGGAGACTCCATAAGTCCCCCCAAATCTTGGCTCAGCACATGACTCAGAGCAGCCAATCAGAATATTGTATTCCTCTGGTCACTGTGGCTGGCTGATTCTGTGCTAGGTATGTGACTCCATTTGGTCCAATTAGAGTGAATGCCAGGACTTTTGCCAGAACCATTGGTAGAGAGAATCACTCTGCACTGAGGTTGCTAAGAGAAAACAGTGTAATCCTGGAACTGCTGGCAGCCATCTATATTTATAAAAGGCGAATATGCTAAGTGTCCCTCCTACTGCCCAACCAGTTGCTATGACGCGCAGTGAACACCAGGGGGCAGACATTCAATGCAGGAGCTGCCAAGCTGCAGTGACTTGGCAGTGGTGGTTCTTGGGCAACGCACCCCGAAACCAGAGAGGAGGGAGGCCGATTCCTTGTGGGACCACAAGATTCCACCTTCTGCTGTGGGTTATGTTGTTGCTGGGGCACTGTCGGCCCTGAATCTGGTTTACTGCACATTTGCATTTGCGTTCCACACCCTGTACGACAGCAACTTTGCAGAGTGCCCTCTCGCACTCTGGGACCCCTTGGGGGATGTCAGAGAGCCGGTTTCAGCCTGATCCCCACAGGCCAGGCCGAGGGACCCCATCTGCTGGAGGAACCTTGCTCACTCTGCAGATACCGGGGAGGGCCTGTGGGAGGTTGGCTCCAGGGCATGTCCGGCCCATCTCGTCCAGTTCCGCCCCGCCGGCCACCTTCTAATTAATTTCCTTTCAATATGCACAAACCTGTGCACTGGGTCACTAGTTTTTCCAATAAAAGAACAGAGTTTGTCAGAAAGCATTGTTATTACACACACAACACACACAGAGAGAAACAAACAAACAAACAAACAAACAAACAAAAATAGAGCTGAGCTATGAAAAGAATGGCTGAGGTTTTTTGTTTTTTTTGTTTTTTTTTAAAGGCTGAGTTCTTGATACCTAGTTTAAGCCTCTGTATCTACATGCCCAGTGCTTGCTTCACCCTTGGAGTTTTAATTTATGTAGGTTAATACATTTCCTATTTTACTTAAACCAACCTATTCTGTTTAAGCCAAATAGAAATTTCTTTGTCCCCATGTAAGTAGAACTTGAACTCTTGGTGTCTGCTGCTCCATCTATTTTAGGGACTCTTTACATGTGTTAGGGCAAATCAGTAGGCGTGAGCCATGGGCTGGTTTTCCAGAGGGCTCCGAGAACCGACTCAGAGACTTCACAACCAGAAACGATGCGCATTGGTCATGCCACAGCGCTGTCCCACTGACCACAGGCCCTGCAGCTGGGGTTGCTACAGCTAGTGAACTGGATGGACACTGACCGCCATTGCTAGACTGTTGCTACAGCTGCTTCTGGAAATGGCTTGCAGCCTGTTGGTTCACGGACAAGCTTTGAATCGGTTGGTGGAACCTAGGTCCTAGTTTGCGTTCTAGCTACAAAGGAGGCAGAGGAAGCAAGTCTGGGATTTTCAGCTTTTTGAGAGGGAGGTGACCTTTGCCTTATAGGTGGGGCTCTCTGAATACAGTTTTAGATACTGGGTGGCTAAAATCAACGGCAGATGTCCCTTCTAGTGGCTCGTGCTTCCACTTGGTGATTTCCAAACAGCAGAACTTCATTACAAGATTGACGATCCATCTTTGTATGCCCTGAAGTTTGTCATTCAGACAAGTAGGCGATAGTGAGAAAAGGACATTTATTGAGCACTGACTGCAGGCACTTAGCTACTGTCAGATGTCTAGTGGTGAAGGAGAGAGCATCCCTGTCTTCTAGAGCTCAGGGATCAATACCTGAGACAAAATTTACATAGGTGTTTTTTAAAAAAGCTTTTGTACTATAGTTTCAAACGGTGAAAATAGCTATACAGTCAATCCTCATTATTATGGATTTGGTATTATGAATTCACCCACTTGCTGTAAGTTACCGTCAACCCCAAATCAGTACTTGTGGCTTTTGAGGTCTCTCCTGTGCTCTTTGGAGCCAGCATCTCGATTCTGCTGGTTCCCTTATTAATGAATTAAGTAGGTGTTTAGCATGTGTTCATATATTATATATATATATATATATTTCAGATATAATATACTTGTATCAGTCATGTTTTTAACTTTCTGACACTCTAAAATGACAATTTTAGAACTTTAATGTTATATGTTCTAAATCATAGTGTGTGATGTAGTGGAAAATTTGAGTCATCCAACACTTACATTCCCAGCTGAGGTCAAACCAGGCAATGTCTGCCTTCTCGTTTCACTTTTATGCTGTAAACCAGTGTCCTTTTTGTAGTCTACTTAGTGCCATGTTTTTCACATTTTTGTCGGTGAATTTACTGCCTAAAATGGCCCTCAAGGAAAGTGTAGAAGTGCTCTCTAGTTCCTAGGCACAGGGACGCTGTGATGTGCCTTACAGAAAAAAATACGTGTGTAGATAAGCTTTGTTCGGGCTTGAGTTATAGTGCTGCTGTGAATTCAGTGTTGACGAGTCAACAATATATATTAAATAAAAATATATCTTTAATGGAAACACACCTAAGACAAGGTTATGTTTTGATCAGTTGACCAAAATATGTGACTAGACCTGGCCAATGTGGTTCAGTTGAAAATTCATTTTTAGTCATTGAAAGAGAAACTTTAATCATATGAAAGAGAAACTTCCTTTTAAATCATTCATAGATCTAGAAAGCAAGATTGCTTATTCCCTGTAGTGAGGGTTGTGTCTGTGTATGCTTAGCAGTACTGGCATTCAGAATAAAAGACTGACTGCTATTTTAGGAGCGTTTGGTTAAATCGCGGGGGGAAATGAATAGCTATCATTTTTATCGTTTCACAGCATGATTTAGGATCAGTACGGAGCATTAAAGAAAACAGCTAACGAGTCTGTCTTTCCTTTTGTATCTTCTACAGTCATCTCAACTCGAACTCCACCTCCACCCTCACCGTTGCCATTTCCAACACAAGCTATTCTCCCTCCAGCCCCATCGAGCTACTTTTCTCATCCAACAATCAGATATCCTCCCCACCTGAATCCTCAGGATACTCTGAAGAACTATGTACCTTCTTATGGCCCGTCCAGTCCGCAAAGCAGCCAGGTAAAAATGAAGGAGGTCGCCGGTTTGATTCCTGGTCAGGGCGCATGCCAGGGTTGCCAGCTCAATCCCCAGTAGGGAGTGTGCAAGAGGCACCTGATGGATGTGTCTCTCTCATCTCTCTCTCTCTCTCTCCCCTCTCTCCCTCTCACCCTCTCTCCCTCTCATTCTCCCTCTCCCTTCCCCTCTCTCTAAAAAAATCAACAAAAACATATGTTTTAATAAAATGTGACCAGAAGCTCATAGGAAACGAACCCTTTATTTCCCCTATTTGCTAATTCAGTGTTTGTGACAACTTTATAGAACATAACTTCTGTGCACAATAAGAATAAACTGTATCATTACTTTTTCTAATTTTAAAAGCAACACAAGTTTATTGCAAAATAATGTAAACAACAGAGGAATGTATGAAGAAGAAAGTAGAAAAACACTCAAAATTTCACCACTCAGAAATCCACTAGGGTTACTATTTTGGTAAAATGTTTTTCCACCATCGCATTTTATCCAACTTTTCAATCTTTGCCTACTGGATAATTAATATCCAATTTAAAAAATGAAAACCAGTGCAACAATTTAAAAAGTTTTACATGTATCTGTGCACCTTGTCTGCTTATCTCTAAAGATGAGATCCTAGAGAGGAACCTAGAATGATTGAATCAAAAGTTATGATGTTTTGTTGAGTTGTACACTTGAAACCTGTATGTTTTTATTAACCATGTCACCCCAATAAATATAGTAAAAAATTAAAATTCTTGTGATCCCTTTTGGGACACTTTCCAGGAAAGATGTGCCAATTTTCTCATTCCCACCCACAATGCTCAAAAAGAAGAGTGTAAAGAGGTAAAGTGCTAGGAAAATAGATATGCCAGAGATTGAGTTAGACTCTTTTGTATTTTCTGAAGAGTATTGAATTATTATTGTTTTTTAAATCAGTTAACTGGGCTGAACACAAGCAGCGAACACTCTTTCCCCTGTGCTGAGTGGTTGCGGAAATTTCAGTTCTGCTCCTTCAGTGTTGGGGGTGGGGGCGCTGATCTGAGTCAGCCTCACCTGTGCACCTTTCAGGGTCAGTCGGAGATTTGGGCAAGAGTGTCTACCCATACAAGTGAAGGCCCCTACTGCTTCCTGGCCTGGACATCTCTTCTTAATTTCTAGCTGCTCTGAACTTGAGTTCTTTCAGTCAATCAAACTGCACAGGCTATCCTCAGGGTCATGCCACTGAGAACGAGAAAGCCACAGAGTACTTCTCTCTCAGCATGAGACCCGGCCGCTTTTTGTTTTGTTTTTTTTGTTTTGTTTTTGGCTGAGAGTTTTTACCCGCAATTGGGTCTTCTCTGGACTTATTTTATACTAGAAGCCCGGTGCACGAAATTCGTGCACGGCGGGGGGTTGTCCCTCAGCCCAGCCTGTACCCTCTCCAATCTGGGACTCCTGGAGGGATGTCCGACTGCCCGTTTTAACCGCTTCTGCCTGCCAGCCTGATCACCCCCTAACCACTCTGCTGCCAGCCTGGTTGATGCTTAACTGCTCCTCTGCCAGCCTGTTTGCCCCCAACTTCCCTCCTCTGCCAGCCTGGTCACCCCTAACTGCCCTCTCCTGCAGGGTTGATCACCTCCAACTGCCCTCCCTTGCAGGCCTGTTCCCTCTCAACTGCCCTCCCTTGCAGGCCTGGTCCCTCACAACTGCCCTCCATTGCAGGCCTGGTCCCTCACAACTGCCCTCTCCTGCTAGCCATCTTGTAGTGGCCATCTTGTGTCCACATGGGGGCAGGATCTTTGACCACATGGGGGCAGCTATATTGTGTGTTGCAGTGATGATCAATCTGTATATTACTCTTTTATTAGCTAGGATAGAGGCCTGGTACAGGGGTGGGGGCCAGCTGGTTTGCCCTGAAGGGTGTCACAGATAAGGGTGGGGGTTCCCTTGGGGTGTGGGGTGGCCTGAGCGAGGGGCTTGTGGTGGTTTGCAGGCCGGCCACGCCCCCTGGCAACCCAAGGGGAGGCCCTGGTATCTGGAATTTATTTTCCTTCTACAATTGAAACTTTGTAGCCTGGAGCGGCAGCCATTTCTGTGGCAGTTAATTCACCTTCTACAATTGAAACTTGGTAGCCTTAAGCGGGTGAGCCCGGCCAGGGTGTGCAGAAAGCTTTGCTTCCCCTGTTGCTGGTGGCAACCCTGGCCTGCTCTCTCAAGCTCCATTCTGCTGCCATTTGTTTGAATTTGTTTACCTTCTATAATTGAAACTTTGTAGCTTGAGTGGAGGCTTAGGCCTGCAACAGCTATGGAAAGCTTGGCTTGCTCTGTTACCTGGGAAACCTTGCTCTCTGTGGCTGTAGCCATCTTGGATTGGGGTTAATTTGCATACTTGCCCTGATTGGCTGGTGGGTGTGGCTTATGTAGCAGAGTGATGGTTAATTTGCATATTACCATTTTATTAGAGAGGATTCTTCACAGTTTGATAACGATGATTTCTATAGATCCCTTGTGTGTGAACAGTGCCAGAAAAATACATTTGTGAGTTCACCACGGGTTTATGTCTCCAAAGGCCTTGGAATTGCCTGATAAAGACAAAATAGCCAGCCAGTAGGGTGAGTGGTAAGGGAGCTCACAAGTTTCTGGCGTGTGTGTATTGTATTGATGCAGATTTAGGGTATTTAAGCCTTTCCTAATCTCTCTAAAAAACATGGTCCAGGCCTCAGTTATCCTATATAATAAAGAGCTAATATGCTAATTAGACCAGTCGGTGGTGGAACAACCTTCCGGAACAACCTTCCAGACGACCTTCCAGAACAACCAGTGAGCGGGGCTGCGGGGCTGCGGGGCTGTGAGGCAGCCAGGCTGCATCGGGCCTCTAGTACCCTTTATAAAATACCTTTTAGAAAAGGGCCTTAGCATGTGGTTTATTCCCACTGACTAATGACTTTGGGTGAGCCATTAAACATATCGGAAGCTCGGTTGCCTCATCTGTAAGTTGTAAACCCTGCCTAGCTCACAGGGTTGTGAACGTGCTTAGCAGATGATAAAATAGTTCAGATATACAGGAACCATACTATGCTGCCTCCGACGTGGGCATAACTGCTGAGTGGATCAGAGGTTCCCAGACTGCACCTGGAGGCCATCCCCCTACAGCCTGCTTTTTAAAATATTTAAATATGTTTCCAGAGAAAGCTTTCTGTTGAGAAACCAATGGGGAATTCCGAGTCAGCTGGAAACATCAGAAAGAGGCGACGGACTAGAGATAGTATATAGTAGATAGGAGAGCATAAATTATTTCACTTTAAAAGTCCACCCTCCCCGCCCAACACATGAGCTAGTATGACCTTTTTTTTTGGAAAACCCCTTGAGATACCTGGTGATTTGGGAATATGTAAAGTCATTTACTTGGCTACTTCCAGTCACCACACCCCACCCTCGGTGGTAACTACAAGCCAAGAAGAGCTTTCGTCAGTTCAGCTATTAGAATCCCAGGATTGCAGTCTTCTAGAAAGGGATAGTTATATACACAAAACCCCCATTCTATATTTGACTTGCATGCACACAAAAAGCTGAAAGCATTGAAGTGCGTTGTTCAAGGTCACAAATCCAGGTCTCAAGAAGCTAGGAAATGAGGCTTTATTACTGGGAGTCCAGTGTTGGTGCCAGAGTCAGGCTCCCTTGAAGCAGTGAAGAACCATCTTTTTCTTTTTTTTTACAATGGTCAACTGCACAACAATAAAAATTATTGGAAATGAAATGTAAGTTATTCTATTGGGTCACATAGAAAACAAAGATATATTCTTACCACTAGATTGTTATTGGAAGAATGTCAGGGAGGAAACTGTCACAGATTTTCATTGAGATGGAATGTTAATGTTAACGTCAGCCTTGTGTGCTAAGTTGCAACTCAAGAGCACCGTTCTAGTGTTTGCTCCTGAAATCTTAGTGGGGCTCTGTCTGGCAGGTAGGCTGCTTGTGTCCCAGGGACTTGAGTTGCTTACCACGATTTAGAGCAGTGGTTCGCAAGGCCTGGTTCTTGAATTAGTAGTAGCAGCCAGGGCACAAGCCGGCGCCACGCCAGATCTATCTAATCAGAAACTCTGGGGGTCCAGGCCAGTAATCTGTGTTTTTGCAGCCTTTGTAGGTGATTCTAATACCTCTCAAGTTTGAGAACCATTGCTTTAGAGATACTTACAGCTAATCACTAGCACCAAGTCAAACTGATTTTAGAATATAGATGTTACTAGGAGTAAGTTTTAGGAAGAAGGTTTGTATCTGTATCTCCTCCTTTAGGTGAGTGAAGGAACTGCCTGATAGAACTCCAAAGTGCCCAATCAGAAGTGCTGGAAATACTAGGCCCAAAAAAGACTATGAGAATAGAATTGCCAAAGGTGGCTAAAGATAATTATCTACACTAATAAAAGAAAAATATGCAAATTGACTGTACCTCCATGACACCCACCAGCCAATCAGGAGTGAGTATGAAAATTAACCCAACAAATATGGCTGGTTAATTTGCATACATAGCAGCTGGATGGGGCGGGATACCAGCTATGAGGAGGTGGGTGGGGGGCAGAGGGAGCTACAGGAGCGGCACTCCGGCCGGGAGCGAAGACTTGCAAAGGCTCCTGGGCTGCTGGGAGCGAAGCCAGGGGAAGGAAGGACTATTCTTGCACGAATCTTCGTGCAACGGGCCTCTAGTCTATTTACTAAATGCCTTCTCACCCTGGTGGATGTGGCTCAATTGGTTGGAGCCTCGTCCTGCACACCAAAAGGTCTCAGATTAAATTCCCCGTCAGGGCACATGCCTAGGTTGTAGGTTGGGTCCCCGCTTGGGAAACATAGGAGAGGCAACCAATCGATGTTTCTATCTCTCTCTCTCTCTCTCCCTTCCTCTCTCTAAAAGTCAGTAAACATGTCCTCAGTTGAGGATTTAAAAAAAAAATGTATTCATGAAATACAATGAAATGTCATTTTAAAAAAGATGCTAGTATTCCTCAGAATGTGGAGACTACTTGGACTTGTAGGACAATGAAAGACTCTAGCCGTGTGAGGGGAAACATGCCAGAAGTGAAGGTACAACAGAACCCATAGAGAGAGGACTTGGGGGAAGTGCCCCCTGGAGAGAAGGTGTACAAGCAAAACTGCTCCAAGTCATGCCAACTCAACATTGACCAGAAGTTCTAAATGCTTTGGCTGGAGTTGGTGGGAAGTTATATAGGAACCCAGAACATCTGAAAACACTGAATTACATATGTATACGTTTAGATTTACATTTGCTTGCATATAATGAAATCTCAATAGAACCGTGACTTAAACAAAGTAGTAATTGACTTATCATTCATGCAATAGAAATCTGGAGGTTGGTAGTCAAGTATTTGTGGCTTAGTTCCACAGTTATCAAAAGTCCAGACTCCTTCTGTCTTTTTGTTCCAGTATTTTAATTCATGGCTCCCATTCTCAAGGTATTACTTCATGGCCCAATAGGGTGGCAGGAGCTCCAACCATCATATCTGTTCCAGACTATGCGGAGGAGGAGAGGCAAAAGGGCAAAAGGTCACAAGCCCTTTAAGTAGCCTTCTTGGGAGTAAAATATAATATATTTTATTGGCCAGAATTTAGTGACCGTTGGTCATTCCTAGTTGTAAAGGAATCCTTGAAAACGTAATTTTTTAGGCAGGCACCACGCTGCTCAATATAAAACCAGGTTTCCTTACTAATGGAGCAGAGAGAGCATGAGCAGCAGGTAGCAAGGAGCAGGCTCTACCACAGATTGCTGATTTATTCTTGTTTTTTAAGTCCTCAACATTCCGCTCTGAAGTCTCGTATTGTCAAAGTTAGTCTTTGTTTTGCTTTGCTCTTCTCTGGGTCTCACTTTCCTCATGTGAAAAAAAAAAGTTAATAGAATTTAAAGTGTATAGTAAAATTAAATAGTAAGGTGATTGAAAATATTGTATGTATGTATGTATGTGAAAAAAGTGAACCAAGAACTGATAAACAGGGCAAAATAAATGTTTACCCAGCTCCAAATTCCTAGAACAAGGATGTTCTTAAGGGAGGATTTCAGCCTCCAATAAATGATGAATTTTTCCCTCTTGCATTTAAATCTCTCCCAGGGATATGAATTAATCCCCTTTAGGTCATTGAGGGACCTCTAAGGGCTTAGCTCTTGTATAATTCTGCAAAAGTGAGTAGGCATTAAAGTAGGCATCCTGCCTGCCACATTACCCTAAGAAAAATAGTATTTAATTTTTAGGCTTTATGTAATTTATATTCTTTAATCTTCTTCATTATTACCAGTTTTCTCAATTAAAAAAAAATCATATGCTAAAGCATTAGTATTCCAAGGTCTGAACAAAATGCTCTGTATACTATGAACTTTTTCATACTTTCATTTATTCACTCAATATCCATTTATTAAGTATCCATTACATGTTGGGCACTGTGGTTTTGTTGTGAACACAAAACACAAGGTTACTTCCTTCAGAGAGTTTATCTTATAGGGTGTGTGTGTGTGTGTGTGTGTGTGTGTGTGTGTGTGTTGTTATTGAGGGAGATAGACCATCAACAAGTAAATATATATTTAAAAAAAAAAGGGAAAAAAAGTTCTTGTGGATGTTTTGTGTAGTATCTCCACATTTGTATTAATAATAGTTAAGTTCACTTCCGAATAAAACTCCCATAATGCTAGATTTGATGTGTGCCCAATTTGAGCAAGGGTTGATTGACACCTGCAAAATTTGTTCAACTTTTCCTCTTGAAAGGAAATATAGTAATCTTAAATAAAACAAAACAAAAAACAAGTAAATATATAAACAAACAAGATAGTTTCAGAGAGTGACAAGTGTAGGCTGCAGGATGGCGTGGTAGCATGGGATTGAGAGGGAGGGGCTATTTTAGAAGGGGAAGTCCTTGAGGAAATAAGACTAAATGTGAGACAAAGCCATTGACGAATGCATAATTTACAATGAGCAGTTACTTTATGGATATGAACATCTGAAACATTTTATTTCTAAATGCAAAACCATTCTCTCTCCACTACATAAATAAAAATACAATTTTTATTTAAATCAAGTATCAACAAAAAAGCCTTGCATTCACTAAGGGTAACAAGTTCAGGAATACTAAAGATTAGATTTCTGCAATATTACATTTATTTTGAAACCCAAACAGCTCCCAGCAGGTGTGCCTTCAATGACAAAAAAAATTCAGATACTTTGCTTGCTTAATCCCTATGCTAGTTACACAATATCTGAGTAAGCTACAAAGTTTGTTATCAGCAAACTGGCAAGGGAAATTTTGTTATAAAAATGAATCTATCCTAATTGTTCTTTGAAAAAAAGCTGTTTTCTTTTTGTGATTCATGATCTTGTAAAATCACACATGTGCAGGAAAAGAAAGTTGGCATTTGCCAGGAGCAAAGCAAATTTGATTAGATGTTCTAGTGGCTAGAACACATTTATTCATTCAGTGTTTATAATTAGCTTCCTCAGAAATATGAGTGTTGCACGTCTAGTGATGTGAATTTAAAACATACAGGACTTCAGATTTGATCCCCAGTGTTAAAAGAAATATCACACCAACCTTCATCTACAAGAATAGGTTTTTGGAAAATTAGATTTGATTATCATTATAACACAATCATGACAGTAATTAGAGCCAAGTTTTTTTGTATCTTCAAAATTCGAGGAGTTGAAATTCAGAAGTAAAACAATAAGAAAGCATATGGGGGAGGAAGAAGCCAGCAAGGAGATGTCAAAAAGATGTGTGATATCAATTTAAGAACCAATGAATTTTATAACACAGAATCATGCATGAGTAATACAGAGTAGAATCTGGACTTAGACAGGAAATCTGGTCTCGGGAACTGAAGGGAAATCTGGTCATCGGCCTGTGGAGGTTGTGGGGAGGAATGGAAACTTGCAGGGGTATTGGAATTAAATGGTCTCTAGGTCCCTTTTAGCCCCCTATATCTGATTCTAAGGACACCCAACAGGTGTGTTAACCAGTTCTTAAAAAGACTTTAATTGAGATATAATGTGCAAAACTATAAAACTCACCTATAATAAGTATACAATTCATGATTTGTGAATCATAGTAAATTCATAGAGTTGTGCAACCATCACCATAATCTAACCCATTTTTTTTTCCATGGGGCTTATAGGGTAGAAGCCATGTTATTTATTTTTTTAGTATAAAGGTACATTATGGACTCATTACAATTGTAGAGCAATTCAAGGATGCAAAGATGATTTACTGAAAATATGTGTAGTTGACATGTTCAGGCAGTTGCTCTATTGAAACAAATAGGGAGAAAGAGAGGGAGGGTGGCTGGAGGAAGTGCAGAGAAATGGTTACCAGCCACACCCTGAGTCAGACTGCTGGAGCTCAGATTCTGGCATCCCTACTTGCTTCATAGCTGCCTGACCTCAAGCAAGTTACTTAAACTTTCTGAGCTTGGGTTTACTCATCTGTACGTTGACAGTGCCTACTTCATGGGGTTATGAAGGATGAATGAAGTCATATATGCAAGGGGCATAGCATACTCCTGGCATATAAGAAATACTCAATAAATGTTAGCTCCTTTTATAGTTATCACTTGATGACCATTAGCCTTTTATGAGCAGCCGTAAAGGACCACATGCTTTGATTCAATTTATATGAAACTAGAGGCCCAGTGCATGAATTCGTGCACCAGTGGGGTCCCTTGGCCTGGCCTGCAGGATCAGGCTGAAACTGGCTCTCCCCTGAGGGGTCCCAGATTGCAAGAGGGCGCAGGCCAGGCCAAGGGACCCCACCAGTGCACGATTGGGACTGGGGAGGGACGCGGGAGGTTGGCCAGCTGGGGAGGGGCCGTGGGAGGGCTCCAGGGCGTGTCTGACCCATCTCGCTCAGTCCCAATCAGCTGGACCCCAGCAGCAAGCTAACCTACCAGTCAGAGTGTCTGCCCCCTGGTGGTCAGTGCAAGTCATAGCCAGCGATTAAGTGGCCTTTGCTTATCATTAGCATATTACGCTTTGATTGGTTGAACAGACCACGGGATGACCAGACACTTAGCTTATTAAGCTTTTATTATATAGGATTCTAGAAAAGGTAAATGATGGTGGTAGAAAGCAGATCAGTGGTTGCCAGAGGCCAGGGACTGGGGATAGGAAATTAACAGCAAAGAGACACAGGAAACTTTTGGGGGTTTTCTGTATTATCTTCAGGATGGTGTTTTGTAAACATTTGTCATCCAATTATACACTTAAACTTGGTGAATTTTATGGTATGTAAAATAAAGCTGACACCCCCTCACCCCCGAAATATAGGTTTGAATTTACCCGTTGGATACTTCGATTATTTTACATGTTAGAAGCAAGAATCAATTTCTAAACTCAGGCAACAAATATTTGTTGAGCACCTACTACATACAGGACACTGTACGTTCTAGGTGCTGGGGATACAGCCTTGAAGTAAACAGCATCCCTTCAGTCGCTTCTAGTTCAAGCACACATTATACACCTATGTTTGGGGTGACAAAAGGGGTCAGTGCGGGATGTTGGGGACATAAAGGTGACAAGGTAGTGGGAGGAGGGGTAGAGGAGCACTAAGTAGTATAAATATGTGTCCATGGTTTTTCTTTTAGTTTTCAAACATACTTGGAAGCAGCCCTAGCAGGTTTGGCTCAGTGGATAGAGCATCGGCCTGTGGACCAAAGGGTCCTGGGTTCGATTCTGGTTAAGGGCATGTACCTGGGTTGCAGACTCCTCCCTGGCCCAGGCCCTGATTAAGGCTGGTGCAGGAGGCAACCAACTGATGAGTTTCTCTCACATCGATGTTCCTCTCTGTCTTTCCCTCTCTCTGCCATTCTCCCTAAGAATCAATGAAAAAATATCCTCGGGTGAGGATAAAAAAAAAAAAAAAATACACGGAAGCAAACAAAGCATCCCTGTGTCTGAAGATGATGCCACTGACGGACCTATATGACAGAGGCCTCTGGGTGACCGGTGACAGTGACACAAGGCACTCTGGCCACACCATCTCTGAGACCCGCTGTCCACCTGCGAGGGAAGAGGACTGGCATCAGTGGAGGCTTCATAGGACTCAGGGGTAGCGCGGCTTTGACCTTGGCCTCGTCCAGCCGGCCCTCTCTTGGCTCCAGGGAGCACCTGCCCTCTGCAGAGCGCTGGAAGCGGGGACCTCAGGTTCCTCACCGGTGGGTGGGCCAAACCCGCTAAGCCTCGGGGTGCGAGGTGACCCCGCCCACGGAGTGACCCCGCCCACGTGGGGGTCGAAGGCAGAAGCGGACTGGGGGCAGAGACCCGTCGGGGGAACCTGGTTGGCTGAACCGTCTGAGCCGCGTGGGAGGGCGGGGCGAGGCCTGTGGGGGCGGAGCCCAGGCGCGGAGGGCCGCCCGGCGCCCCTGGGGGAGATGGATGCTCCGCAGGTCTGCGGGCGCCAGGGGCGGGGAAAGCGCCTGTGTCGCTGCTCCCTGGCCCCGCCCGGGAGCCGGCGGGAGGCGGGGCTGCCCCCTTCCTCCCACACTGGCGCTGGGCTGAGCCCGGAGCGGAGAAACGGAGTCGGCTCTGAGCTCCCTGCTTGGGTTTGGGTGGCGGCAGGCGGAGGAGGAATATGGCGCTCGTAGGCAACGGAGCCGAGCTGGAAGCGGACGAGGTACTGGCCGGTGGGGGAGCGTGGGCACTGCGCCTGGACCCGGCCGGGATGGCCCAGGTCCCGCCCCCTTGGTCCCAGTTTGGGACCGGCAGCCTCCCGCCTGGAGGGATGGGCAGGAGCGCGGGAAGGGGGGTCTGTCTGTCCCCGCGGGAGCGAGGAGGGTCCCCGCGGCGCTCGGAGCGGAGGCGGTGCCGCGGTCCGGGGCGCCGGCACCTTGGGGTTGGGTGGACGGGGGACACTTGGTCCGGTCGTCGGGTGGATGGGTGCGAGGGCGCGGGACCCGCCGCACGGAGCTATTCGGGGCCTCTCCAGGTCCGCCCGGCGTTCTGAGGTCCGGCCCCGCAGTCCCGACGCCGGCCCTCGCCGGTCCGCGCAGCGGTGTCTAGAGCTGGGAGGGAGTCGCACCTCCTATGGAAGTTTCCTGGGGGCAGAACCGAAAGGCTTACAGTCGAGGAGAGGAGGGGGACCGCCGGAGGGAGGAGAACCCCAGGGGTGTCTTCCTGGGTGCGGAGGGCAGGGGGCTGCCGAAGGGCTGGGGCGCAAAGGGCCCGCAGCAGCCGCCGCCCCGGAGCGGCGCTCTCCCCGCGGTCCACGCGGCCCGGCCTTGCCCCAGCCGGTCCCCGGGGCCGGCGGTGTAGACGGAGAGAAGGCGCTGCGGAACCCACTCGGGCATCCTGGCGTCTCCGCCGTATTGAAGTCATTAACCACTTCCTCCTGCGGCCGGCGCGCCGGGCCTGGGCACCCTGGGGCGTGCGCGCCGGACCTGTTGATGTTCCAGACTCTCCTTTCTGCACTTGGCCGCTCCGGGGAGACGCGCTCTCTGGAGCTGGAAGTTGAGGCCGGCTGCTGCTGCTGCTGCTGCCGCTGCCATTTTACCTGACTTGAATCTTACAAGTCGCTGCCTGAGGAGGCTTAGTTTCAAATGATGCAATAGTGGAAGATCTGGAGGAGGCGGGTTAAGATTCCCATCCTTCTCCTCAAAGCCGGGAAACTCCCGACGGTGAACACGAGGCTTTAAATGTAGCCCTTAACATAAAAACCAAACCAAACCCGAACTGTATATACCTCCTTTACGTGCCCTGCAGACAAGAGGGCAAGCCTGGCGGTCCAGAACCTTCCTTGCAGCCTGTCCCTCGAGACGAGGGCACCAAGATCACAGACCAGTGAGCTAGAGCTTGCTCAACTGCATCCATTTTCTTTTGAAACTTTAAAACTACCTATACAAAAGGCCAATGATGCGGTATTACATTTGTTGCTAATTTCATCGGTGACAACCTTTCCTTATAACTTGAGGCTGTCTTTTTTGGTGCGCCCGGAACCAGCTGTTTTTCATTCCTTAGTTCTCTACTGTAATCAAGGTGGTAGCGCTTGTGTGGTGTGCTTTGACCCTGCAGGCACCCCATTCCTCAAAAGCTGTTACGGCTCCCTGTTGTATATTGAATGTAGTATCCATGCACCTGGCATGCAAGGCTCTGTACAGTGGGGTCTCAATCCGGTGTTCCAGCCTTGTCCCCAGCTGCTTCTCTGTGTAGCCATTTGGTTTAATCAGTGTTATGCCTATATTATAAGTGAGGAAACAAGACAAAAGAGTAGCTGGTAAATGTGGAGTGAAAATTTTGAATCCTTAGTCTGCTCATCGGAAAAAAAAAAAAAAGTGCTACACTTAGGGCTATATAATTGTCTAGACCAGGGTATTGTTGAGAGAGAACGCGGATGCTATTAATAATTCATGCTTGGACAATAGGTGTAAACTGGGACTCTCCTGGGCATATTGAGACATATGGCCACCCTGGCTATGCCCATGGCCTGCAAGATGAGCAGATGTGTTGAGGTGCATTAGAAGGGCTGTCGCTCTGTGGGGGAAGTTAGGTTTCAGAGCAGCAGCGAGCCTGGCACACAGATACTCGATGAAGACATATTTGTTGAATGAAGGAACAAATGAGTGACTGCAGAAAAAATGTTGCTCAGTAATTTCTTATATTTTTCCATATATTTCATTCACTTTTTTTTAATATTGATTTTTTACAGAGAGGAAGGGAGAGGGATAGAGAGTTAGAAACATCAATGAGAGAAGCATTGATCAGCTGCCTCCTGCACACCCCCCACTGGGGATGTGCCCGCAACCAAGGTACATGCCCTTGACCGGAATCGAACCTGGGACCCTTCAGTCCACAGGCCGATGCTCTATCCACTGAGCCAAACCGGTCAGGGCTTCATTCACTTTTTAAATGTAATAACTCTTAGGCGCCTATTACATATTAGGTTCCGTACTGGTCCTAGGAGATGAGCAAGGTACAAGTAGTATTTTTTATTCATGCCAAATCCACTTTTGTCCCTCATGGTGCACCCGTTCCATTGGTATATGTTTACAAACATTTATTGAACATTTGCTCTGTGGTTCAAACTTGGTAGGTGCTTTAGAAAGACAAGACACAGTTTTGACTGTCTCGGGTTCTTGGTCTGGGTAGGGGGATGTGACATGTGTACAGGATTCTAGAAAAGAGCTCAAGGCAAGGTAAGCAAGTTAGAAATGGTGCATTGTAGACTGGGTATCCTTATTTGCACAAAGTTCCTAACTTTCAGTGGGCTGAAATGCTCTGCACACGAGTGAACAAGACCCTACCCTTCAACTTTACTGGTTGTGTGAACTAAAATAGCTTATTTCAGCTGGGAAGTTTTTCAAACACTAAACATTTAATAGTCTTTGTGCCACTCGTTGATACTCCAGGGAAATAGAAGGGTGTGGTTGGAAAGGGTAGTACAAGTGCCAGTGGTATAATTGGAAAAGTAACTGCCTCAGAATTAGGTGAACTGGGCTCTCAGTTCTGTCACTAATTTGCCCCACAACCATTCATTCATTATGTGTGCAAACATCTGACTGTCTCATGTGTCAAACCCAGTGCTGGCCCAGAGACACAACAGTGAACTAGACAGACAAGGACCTTGCCCATAACTGGTGGCTTTAATTGACATGTCTCTCAACTTCTTAGGGCTCTGTTTTTCTTCAGATGAAGAAGGAGGGGCTGGATGAGCCTTAAGTGTTTTTCCAGCTCTAAAAGTCTGTGTTTTGGAGCAGAGGGGGGCTCCTTTTTGGGAGAAGGGTTAATAATATGGGGATCTCTTTTCTTTCAAAGTAACTAAAGAGATGATGGTAGTAGAAGAGCTCTCATGATGAGAGCAGATGTGTTGAGATGCATTATGCTGTGGGATGCAGTGTAAATGGATGTTTTTGTTTTTTTCTAGGAGGATAAATGTGAGAATACAGAGATTAGGACCTGCAACCTCAAAGGTGCCAAAAATTGATTCTGGAGGGGAGACAAAAACATCTTAGATTTTACAGTGGTGTGTGGTCCTTCAAACCTTGGTTAACAAAATCTCATTTCTTAACATTCGGTTTTCTTGGGAATTACACAAGCAACATTGACATCAGGTTCATGAAAGGTATACAGCAATTGTGCAAGGTCAATACTACAAATCTATGGCAAATAGATGGCTATGACTGGAGGACCATCAGTTGCTTATCTTGAAGTTGTATCTCTCTCGGTGAACTCCTCATTCTTATGGGCTGCTGTCGGCTGCCCTTCTTGCTATGTTTGGCCCTCCGTGCTTTTGTGTGATTTGGAATTTGAGAGTTAAATAAAAATAGTTTGTTTACATTTCATTATTTAATCCTGTTAAAATTATTCAGTCCACCAATAATTATGTGAAAAAGTACTAAAAAGAGAATATATCACCCTGGCTGGAGTAGCTCAGTGGTTAGAGCATCTGCTTCCACCCTCCTCCTGCACTGAAGGGTCCAGGGTTCCATTCCCTGTCAAGGGCAAGTACCTAGGTTACAGGTTCCATCACCTGCCCCATTGGGGGCATGTGGGAGGCAACCAATTGATGTCTCTCTCTCACATTGAAGTTTTTCCCTCCCGCCCTCCTTCCCTCCCTCCCTTCCTTACTTCTCTCTCCTTGGGTGAGGAGAATATATTGACAATATCTGAATGAATATCTAGGAGCTAGTTAAATTAGAAATTAATTTCTCATATGAAACAAGAGTTAATTTCATTAAAAATAACTTTTAAGAAGATAATTTTTCAATTGTTTTACCTTTGCTGGAAAAATAATAGTTTTGAATGTCTTTTAAAAATTTGTTTATATTTCTATTAGGTAGAAATTGGTAATTTGCACATGTAAACAGATGCATTGTATTTTATATTAAAATTCTATTAAAAGTTACTCAGCAAATACAGTTACAAAGTTAAATGTTCATAGCTTTAAACTTTTAATAACTGAATTTTTTTTATTAAGTCAATCTGAATCCATTATTGAACAAAAAGATTAAACTCTCGTATTTTCCGGCGTATAAGACGACTGGGCGTATAAGATTTTCCTGGGTTAAAAAGTCGTCTTATATGCCGGAAAATACGGTATACTTGTTTCATGTATGAAGCACAGATAGATCTGGGTGCTATTAAAATTTCATGGGGGTGTAGTTAGGAAACAATGTCTTAAAGGGCTTCTTAGGGGGCCATAATGAAAAACAGTTGAGAATCACCCAGTTAGGGAAGGGAATGGCCTATGTGACAGATGTTCCCATGACCTGCTTTTGGGGCCCAGAATTTTTTAAGTCTTATTCTGATTTAGAAACTTTTTTCTTTGGAATTTTAGGTGAAGTTTAGATCACATTGATTGCTACAGTTTCTTAGAATCAGCTCCATCCTTTCATTCCGTCAGTCACCAGTGTTTCTGGAGCACTTAGGTGCTAACAGCCTTTCGATGCTGGAAGCACACACTGAGGTAAGACAGCATTATTGCCCTGCAGAGCTCTCTTGCAAAGGACACAGGTGCACAAGTAGCTAGTTCTGTCTTTGGGCCACGATAGGTTTTCGGTAGGCGGGCCATGCAATTTATTGTCATAATAGGACACTCTGAGAGTAAACGGGGTGCTTTCAGGAGTTACCCTAGGACAGCAGTGATGGTTGACACCCTAGATTAGTGGCTGGCAAAGACTTTAAAGAGGGGATGGTCTTTGGACTGGGGCTTGAAGGGTGAGCAAGATGATGCTGAGAAGAGCAATGGGATAAGCTCAGGCCTGGGTGGACGTTGAGACGGGCGGGAATGCGAGTGCACCTGGCTTAGCAGGGGTTCAGCCATGGGAAGGAGAGCTGGTGAGGGCTGAGCCTGCACAGCCAGCTTGGATCACGTGATACAGTGTCTGAATGTCAGGCTAAGGAGTTTGGGCTATTCTAAAAAAATGGGAATCTGGACTTCTTTTTTCATGTAATCAAAAGTATATATATATATATATATATATATATATATATATATATATATATATATATACACGTATATATATATTTTAATCAAAAGTATATTTATTTATTTTCCACATTCAGTATTATTTTGTATTAGTTTCAGGTATACAGCATAGTGGTTAGACAATCATATACTTTGCAAAGTATTTCCCTCTATATTTCCAGTATCCACCTGGCACCATACATAGCTATTACAATAGTATTGACTATATTCTCTATGCTGTACTTTACATCCCTGTGATGGAAGGTTTTTTTAAATATTTTAATTTATTTATTTTGTTAATCCTCACCCAAGGATATATTTTCCATTGATTTTAGAGAGAGTGGAAGGGGAGGGGGGAGGAGAGAGAGAGAGAGAGAGACATCTGTGTGAGACACATCAATTGGTTGCCTCTCCCACACCCCAGACCGACCAGGACTGGGGATCGAACCCATGACCCTTCCATGCACAGGCTGATGATCTAACCATTGAGCACCCAGGCCAGGCCAGCTCCCCAACCCCTTGACACAAGTGTGATAGGTTATTTTAGGAAGTTAAATCTGGTAAAGTTGATGCAGCCAGATCGTGGAGGTGGCAGCAGGAAGAGCAAGGGGCTGCTGCTCCTTTCTCAGTGAAAATTGCCCTCATTTTCTCCTTCCTTCCCCGCTCACCTGGATACTCCCTTCTTCCTTTCCAGTCCAGTAGTGCAGGCATGCTGCTCTGGGCAGGTATCAGTTCTTCCTTCAGTTAGCTGTTTACCTTCTTGTCTTAGTTCCCTGTCCTCGGGGGCCGTTACTAATGATCCACCCGTGAATCTGATTCTCTGAATTCTGTGAGGCTAGTGGTTTGCACCTATGCCATCTGTGGACAGCTCCCCAGCCCCTAGGCCCTAGGTCGGCAAACTGCGGCTCGCGAGCCACATGCGGCTCTTTGGCCCCTTGAGTATGGCTCTACCATGGCCTGGGCGAGTCTATTTTGAAGAAGTGGTGTTAGAAGAAGTTCAAGTTTAAAAAATTTGGCTCTCAAAGAAATTTCAATCGTTGTACTGTTGATATTTGGCTCTGTTGACTAATGAGTTTGCCGACCACTGCCCTAGGCTCAGGTGCCCAGTGGCCATCTCGGGTGGGTCTCACTGCGCCAAGGTTGAGTACCCGGGGACTCTTTGGGCACTTGTGAGACTTCTCAGAGAGAGTTTTCCTTTGCAAACCTTTGCTGGTCTCCAGTGCTCTCCCCTTCCTTTCCTCTGCTTCGTGGAAATTGGTCCTGTACTCAGAGCCACTCTGGCTAGATGGCTGAATTGGTTAGGTCACCACACTTCTTCACAGGGACTCCTCAAGTGTTGAATGCCTGGGAGTTCATCATTCCAGTGTGTTTCTTAAGCTCTTTAAGACTGTGGGTGTGTAGTAAATGCTTTTTTGCTGAGATCTGAGGACATGTCCCCTTGAATGTATTGCTGATATTATGCTGATATATACATAAGGCCTACATATTTTTAAGTATTTTAGTAAAATTACACACACACACACACACACACACACACACACACACACACACACGAGGCCCAGTGCACGAAATTCGTGCACTGGGTGTGGGGGGGGGGGCGTCCCTCAGCCTGGCCTGCATCTTCTTGCAGTCCAGGACCCTTTGGGGGATGTCCGCCTCCCAGCTTAGGCCCAATTCCCAGGAAGCTGTCAGTCAGACATCCCTCTCGCAGTCCATGGCTCTCCAGTCCAGGACCCCTTGCTCCTTACTGCCCACCTGTGGTGGAGGCGTGAGAGGTTCTCGCCACTGCTGCTGCGCTCGCCAGCTGTGAGCCCGGCTCCTGGCTGAGCAGCACTCCCCCTGTGGGAGTGCACTGACCACCAGGGGGCAGCTCCTGCATTTAGCATCTGTCCCTGATGGTCAGTGTATGCCATAGCGACTACTGGTGCCATAGCGACCGGTCGTTTAGCCATTTGGTCGATTTGCATATTAGAATTTTATTATATAGACATATATACATGTATATATACATATATATATATCCTACATATTTTAAAATATTTTAGTAAAATGCTATATATTACATATATACACTGCCTTTATAATTATTCAAAGTATGTGTGTACATTTTTGGGGGACACCCTACATTTGTTGGGTCTCATTGTAACTAGTAAGTGAGAATTATTGAGTCTAATTTAATGTGTTAGATTTTGTGCTAGGTCCAGGAGAGGCAAACATAGCTGTCGCCCTAAGTTACGGTCTAGTCAGGAACAGGACCAGGTGTGTGGACAAACAGATGTACTGCTGCATGCTGGGAACCATGGAGGAGGATGCCAGGCTTTTTTGGGTGCACAGAGGAGGGCACCTCACCTCTGGGCAGGTGTCAGTTCTTCCTTGAGTTAGCTGTTTCACTTCTTTTCTTAGTTCCCTGCCCTCGGGTGCTGTTACTAATGATCCACGACGTGAATCTGATACTATAAATTCTGGGGGGGGGAGTGGGGGGGGGATAGTCAGGGATGGTTTCCTTGAAGAGACCATTTTTTGGAATTCTGGATTTTGCAGGGTAAGTATGGCCGAGCAGAGAGCTGGGCATGAGGGAACTCTGGAAGTGTGTCTCAGGGAGAGGACCTAGCAGGCATAAGGCATGGAGGTGGGGAGAGCTTGTGGTGCTCTGGGTAGCAGGGGTCAATACTGGAAGGGCAGGAAGGGCCGTTCCATGTCTTTGATGCCAAATTGTGGCCATCATGGTGTGTAGTTAGTGTTTTAAGCTGAAGAGAAGTGTGGAGGGATCAGCACTGTGGGCAGGTGGCTCTCTCTGGAGTGCATGCAGGCTGATTGGAGGGAGGCACACCGGAGATGGAGGGGCACGTGGTTTTCCGGTGTTTTGTTTTGTCAGAGATGGAGAGGCACGTGGTTTTCTCGTGTTTTGTTTTGTCAGAGATGGAGAGGCACGTGGTTTTCTTGTGTTTTGTTTTGTCTGTCCAATGACTGTTAACAGCCCACTGAAGGCCCACTATATGCAAGGGTAGCTAAGTACTGGGGTAACGTGATGGGCAGGGTGTGGCTCCCCATTGGAGCAGCCAGTCAGGAATGTGGACACAACAAACAACTCTATCCTGACGTGTAGGGGCGAGTCCAGAGAGAGTGTGAGCAGCCTGGTGCTCCTAGAAGAAGAGAGAAGAGAGCGTTCACAGGGCTGCCGCGGACACGTGGTGAGGGCATGCCCCTACCCAGGTCGGTCGACTTGGTTCACAGACCAAGTCTTTACTGCCCGGCCGTGTGACTTAATCTTTGTGGGCCTGCTGTCCTCATAGGTGACTCGAAGGAACTGGCACTACTGGTCTGTCTCTGAAGTTCCTCTCATCTTTGACATCTGTGATCTAGAGGGTGACATTTGACCTGGCCCTTGAGGGTGGCATTTCCACAGGCAGTGGTGGAGAGATCACACCTTCATTCCTCGAGGCGGAGGCAGCGGCAGGGGAAACATGCTCAGGCGTGGACGAAGCATGAGGGGCCACGGTGCGGGAGTGCAGTGTGCGAGTGAGGTGGTTGAGGCAGCAGAGCGGTGCTGTGTGTTCCAGCAGATTTAGATCCACCCTGAGCCCTCAGCTAAGGATTTTTTTTTTCTTCTTTTTGACAGTGGAAGAGACACATGTATTCTCCCATATTTATGGAGTGTTTTCCCTTCTCTCTTTCTTTCTCTTTTTGAATAAAGGAAGCAATGATGATAACATTTCTTGGTTTCACTTTCTCCTTCCCCAACCCCGTTTCCAACGTGCAGTTTTAAACTGATAACTATACACTGCAATGCAGCGGTTAAGGAGACAGAGTCAGACACGTTTGCCTAACTCCATAGGCTTATGTTTCATCGCCTAGACTTACCCTCGGCCGAGTTCTGAGACACAGAGCCACCCTGACCCCCCTCTGGTGTGGTCCGCAGGACCAGGCAGGCGTTCTCTCAGGGGCTCCTCAGTCCTTCTTTTCGCCTTTCCTGCTTCCTTAGAGCACTTTCTAGAGTCCTGGCGTTGCTGGTCTTTGTCTGCTTATGAGTCACAATTCTTTCATTCAGAACGAAAGGAAACAAACCTCAGATTCTCACCTCGTTTTTCAGGCCCAATGACGTCTGATCTTTTTGAGAGGAGGCGGGCAAGACAGATGACAGAGTGAGAGAGAGAGAGTCCTGAAGAGAGAATGGGGGAGTGAGGCCTGACTCCAGAACCCTCTCCCAGAAGCACTCAGGGTTATCACCTGTGCAGGATCATTGACCAAGGACCAGTTGGCCCAAAGCAGCCCTCCCACAGAGCGGTACTGAGCTTCTGAGGAGCGGCCAGCTTGGCTTCAGATCCTGGCTTCTCATTTGCTCTGTGACCTGTGGCATGCTATTTGGTTAGTTGGATGCTCTTCATTTATAAAATGGGAATATATCTACCCTACAAGGTTGATGATGAAATAAGATTCTGTTTTACAAAGCACCTGGACATAGAAGTGCTCTTGAAAGCCAGTTCTCTTTTCCCTTATGCTCTGTCCTAAGGTATTGCTGTTACTGTTCATTACTTACGGGTTTGATGAAAAATCAGCCATGGATGTTTTAGTGTACTCAAATAGTTTCACCTTATTTTTGCAGTCAACTGAGAAGAAAATTCCGCAGAAGTACACATCCTAGACACAGTCAGGAAGTGACTGGCCCAAGGTCATTCAGCTTGCCTGGGCACAGAACCAGGGTTAGCAGCCACATGCTCTAACTCTACGTACTGTGCCCTTCCCACTGGGTTAGGGGACGTCACAGGAAGGCCAAATGTAGCCCGCCTGCCTCCTGCCTGTTGTTGTAGATAAAGTTTTTTTGGAACACAGCCATGCCCGTTCATTCAGGAGTTGCCTATGAATGCTTGTGCACTACAATGGCAGCACTGAGTAGTTGGGACACAGGTCGTATGGCCTACGTGGCCTAACTAGTTATAGGTCCTTTATGGAAAAAGTTTGCTGACCCCCGTACTAGGTGATTTCTAGCGCTGTATGTAAGTTTGTTTATAATGTGTTGTAAGCCTTATAAATTTGCTTATTTCCTAAATACTTGTATAGACATAAAAAACTAGGAGAGAATATAAATCTAGTTGGCATATCCCATGAAGTGGTATCGTACAAGTTCTGGAGTTACATGGATGTCCCTTCTCCTCCTTGTACAACCTTGAATACATTAATCTCTCTGAGCTTCAGTTTCTTCCTCTGTAACTGGAGATAACAGAACCTCCTTCTGAAGGTTATGGTGAGGATGAAAGCCCTATAATGCGTTGGGGTCGTGGGGCGCAAATGTTGGCTCTCAGCATTATTATTACGGATTGTCGGATGTGGATGGTTGACTCTGAGGGGAGAGGGGCAAACACCACAAAAGAGAGTCAGCATGGACGCAGAGGGCCATCTGTCTCAGCAGAACGGTGTGAGACTGTGAGCAAGGGAAGTGGCAGTGTCACTAATACTTTGAAAATGGCTTTGCCCACCAACACATGAATAGTATGTGTGGTAACCTCTGGTTTCTCCAAACATTTTGCTGTGTGGAAGGGTCCCCTCGCTAGTATTAGTGAATGTCATAATGGTTCTTACAGGTTTTTTTTTTTTTTTTTTCACGTAGCACCTAGATGTTTTAGTTGGAGACTTGGACCTATGAAAGGTATGTTTGTGTTAGGTTACTTAGTGTAAGAGGCTAAAAGGTAAAGGAGAGGACAATGTTTGTGCATTCCTGGGCCCTGGAGGGAGCTCTGGGATTTTTGTTCTGCCCCAAGGCAATGTGCTATGCCAGCCTGCTCTTTCTAAAGTTCAAATCCATTGTCACCCTGCTGCTTTAAAATCCGTTCACAGCCTGTGAGGTACAATGCAGACACTTTAGCATGGCACGTAAGGCCTTGCTTAGGATCCAGCTCAGTGGTCCTCACACGTCGGTGAGCATAGAGCACCTGGTGAGGGGGTGGGTGGCTTGTTAACATGGATGTTCCTAGGTCCCACCACCAGCCATTCCTAGTCAGTAGGTCTGAGTGGCTCCCAGGAGTTTGCATTCCTCACATGACCTTTAACATCAACCATGCTGAAGTGCTTGTAGGTCCGCATCTATACGTCACCTCCCGGAAGGTCCGTCCTTTCTCACTTCCCAGCTTTTTCATTTGCTGTTCCTTCACTTGGCCACTGCTCTTTAGCATTTAAGACCTTCCTTAGGTATCACTCCTCCTCCAGCCTTTCCAGATACGCATCCCCTCCTCCTTTCCCTTGCAGATGCTCAACAACTATTTAACATGCTTGGCTGCCTGGAAGGAGCAATATTTCCCTTTTGGCATATGTGTTATGACGCCCAGTTGGATGGGATGTAGGCGCCCAGGTGTTCCGAAAGAAACCAGCACAGAAAGCAGCAAAGGAACTCCCCTTAGTGCTTTCTAACAGTGTGAGATTTTTATCCTCTCCACCAGAAAGGAGAATTTACCCCCATCATCTGTTAGCATTGCCTCAGTATACTTAAAAGAAAGCTTTATTGAGGTGTAATTTACATGCCATAAGCGCACTCCGTTTAAATGTACAACTCAATGATGTTTAGTAAATATACAGAGCTGTGCAGCCATCACTACAGTCAATTTAAGGGCATTTCCATCACCCCATTAAGATTCCTTGTGCCCATTTGCTCTCACCTCAGTAAATTTTCGCATTTAAATTAATTGAAAAATTAAAATTCACCAGGATAAAATAGGAGTTCCCAGGCAGAAATAAAAGCGAGCAGCCAAAATGTATGATGGGGATAAAGCAAACGGGTTAGTTATTGAAAAGCAAGACTGGAGAGCACGGTACATTTGGGCCAGTGCTTGACTGGGTTCATACGCCGTGACATCCCCAGAAGAGAGGCCGGAGGGCTGTGTGAATAACCGTGTCCAAAATAGTCATGGTTTTCCAGGACTTTCTAGTTCATTCCCCCAGGCAGTTGCTATTTATCTGCCATGTCTTGCTAAGAAAGATGAACAAACATTTGCATTTCTAAGCCATTAACAGTTGGATGAAAGGGACTGTCACCATAGCTAAAGTCTCAAGTGGGACAAAGAGTTCGCAAAATCAGCCTCCTGTCAGGCACCCCCGGATTTCAGATTTGTTGTGTCCGAGCCTAGGAAGGCCTGTGGGAGAGAGGACAGAACACAGGTGGGCTTGCAGGTTAGCGGACCTGGGTTGGGCCCTGTCACCTGCTGGCAGTGTGACCTTGGACAAGTTGTTTAATTTCTCTGTGAATTTCAGTCTCTCATCCGTCAAATGGGGCTTCTGATGCCCACCTCATAGCGCCCCTGTGTGTAGCCTGGAATCTCACCCGGTGCCTGCCATAGTGTAAGTGCTTAGTGGCAACCATTAATTTGACAATATGTATGTATTTTGCTTTTTATCAGTACATTCAGAATTTTATAGAGCAGGGAAGAGTCGTAGTAAGATTGTATCAAATACTGCAACTAGTCATATTGAACATCTTGATATGAAATATTTATTTGCTGATATTGATTTAAGAACTAGTTGGGGGAGGGAAGTTGTTTTGTTTTTATTTTAAAATACAAACAGTGGTAGGTGTCCTCTTGGAGAAGCGACTCCTGCAGTGGGGCTTAAGTGGAATAACTTAGGCAGTCTAGCTGGGAGCATTCACAAAGTGAGGATGATTATAATTTATTCATACACCTAATGCTTTTAGGAGCCTGAAGTATTCACATTTCTAACAAGCTGCTTACTTAGTAATAATAACATTTGGTATTCCTCCCAACTTTTCAAAATGGAAAAATTGAGACTGATGGAGTTCTTTTTACATCCGACATAAAGCAAACCTCTGATTTCATAAATTTTCATAATCGCATTGCTAATTATATTTGAAATTTAAAAAATAAAGATACAGGCTTGGAAAGGATCCTTTTTTTTCTTCTGAAGACTTGCCTTTTTTACTTTCCTTTGTAGCTTATGGAGGCGGAAGTTACACTTTAACTTAAATAAGGCTCTGTCCACATCAGAACTCTGCTGTTTGGGGAAAGGAAGTTTCAGTTGACAACAGATTCGTCTCCTGCTGATAAACATGTGACATGCTTAAGTGAATTCCTATCTTTTTTGTTAAAGACTGTAAAGCATTACATTTCACTTGTGGCAACTTGGACACAATCGCCCTTGCCATAATTATTTCAGGAGCGAACACGAGGCTTTGGGGGAACAATTTAAAACAGCATTGCGCAACCCATGAAGCCCTCCCCTGGCCTGATGTTTAATTTTCCCTTTCTGTTCCCCGCGATTGACCCTTCTTTTGTTCCATTTCTCTGTCATCAGCTAGTCCTGTTGCATCTACCTGCAGAACACGGCTCCTTACTGCAAACCAGTGCCTTCTGTCCGTCTCCACCCCCAGCTCCCCACACCACACCACTGCCTTCTCATGCCCGTGGTCCTGGGAGAGCATCCTATCTAATTGGTCTCCCAGCTCCCCTCTGCCAAGGGCTCCTGTACAAAACACTCATACAGGGGACTTCCCTGCTTAAAACTGGTTAGTGGCTTTCTGTAACATTTAGAGTAAAACCCACAGTACTTCCTGTGGGCTGCGTGGTGTGGCTTTTGCGTTCCTCCTCCAGTGTACCTCCCGCCCTTCTCCCTCTCCTTCCCTCTGCTGTAGCCACCCTGGCTGCCGGCAGGTGTTTTGAACCTGCCCAGTTCCGTCCCACCTTGGTGCTTTTGCCCGGCGATCTCCCGCCTGGCGGACTTCACCAGCCCTTCACGTGACTGGCTCCTTCTCAGCTTACCGTCCTCACCTCCGAGATCAGGTTCCAAGTGCCGCCGTCCTCGGGTTCCATCGTCAAAGCAGCCTCTCTCTTCTCTCCATTACACATCCTGTTTATTTCCTCTTAGATGTGATCACACTCTATATTATCTTGTTTATTTTCTTCTCTGTCATCTGCCTCACTCCCTCGAGTTTCAGTGCAGGAAGTTGAAACTGCTGTAGGCAGTTTAAATCAGAAGAGTTTATGAAGGGAAATAGGTGTTTACAAAATGCACGGAGAGCTGAAGGAAGGGGTTCTAGGCTGCGCCTCCAGGAATGACCCGCAGTCCCACCCAGAACTGACCCCCTAGGGGAGGTGCTCTGTTCTGTGGCTGGTGATTCTAGAGCTGAGAGCTCACGGCACTTTGCGGTAGCTGTGATTCAGGGATCTGGAGGCCGGAATGGAGAAGCCCCCGTGGCTGCTGTCCTTTGTGGGCAGGAAGCTGGGGAGTGGATGCTGGGGTACTGCTGGTTTCCTCAGCATGTGCGTCACAGCAAGCAAAGTCAGAGAGGGGCAGGGAAATGACCTCAGCCTCTGGGATCTTGCGCAAGGTACATCTGAAAGGGTGTAACCTAATTCTTCACCCAGAGTCAACTCACTTCCGCTGCAGCCACCAATCTGTTGGGCTCCCAGGAGCTCCCACCTTTGTGAATTATGCTGAAGTTCCTCAAATTTCTGTTGTGACTGAGCAAAACGCTTGTTTTGTTGTCCCTAGCTGTTTCTCTGCTTCGTAACGTTGGCAGTTCTCCTTTTCACTGTGGCCTCATTTTAATCAAGTCCATTTTGTAATGCGCATTGGTGGATCAAGTAGGTTAAGTCAGTGGCTACATATCTCAGTTTTCATTAGGGGAATCAGAAAAATAATTGAATCTTATTGCTCAAGTTTAGCTATGCCTTAACCTTGTAAGATTCCTTGGCAAACAGAATCCTCATAATAAGCAAGTTCTATTATTAGAATTTGCTCAGAGGGGTAAGTCGTGAGACATTTAAAAGTTGCCCAGGCCAAATTTGTGACAATTTGAGCATGAAAATAATTAAAGCCAGTAGTTGTATTACAGACCATTTAAAAAAGTAGAACTCCTTGAAATCTGTATGGATGATAACTAGATAGATACATGGAGGAGACTGGAGGGCTGTTACTTTCAAGAGAATGCCACAGGCCGACTGGTAAAGGTGGGCGGAGTGTTGGGGTTGAAAACCAGTTTTCAGCTATCGTAGTAAAGAGTGAGTCTGGCAGCCACCACCAGAGTGCTGAATCACCCACAGGCAAATTTGGGTGAGGAGCATGGTACATCCCTAGTCTTACACTATCTCACTACAGATTCCTTGCAAGACAAAAATAGTAACTGTGAAAGGGAGAAACGGGACAACACGCTGACCAGGTAATCAAAATTCACCTCACCAGTGGGGGCAGCGAACCTCTCTGCCTCCAGGTATACAGGACGTGACAAGGACACCGTGTCCCTTCCGGAGTAGTCTAACCTGAGTCTAATCACGAGGAAACAACAGAAACTTTAGATAAGGAAGGTTCTATTTTTAAGGAAAGGAGAAGAGGGCTGTCCTCTCAAAAAATGCCAGTGTCATAAAAGGCAAAGAAAGGCTGTGAAAATGTTCCAGATTAAAGGAGGCCCAGGAGACCTGACTGCTAAATGTATTTGACCCGAGACTAGCTCCTGCACAGCCGGGGGAAAATACTGAAAGGGAAAATTGTTGGCTTAATAGACAGCATTGGCATATGGACATTAGCTGAGAGCAGTCAAATGTACTGACTGGTTATACGAGAGAGTACCCTTAGTTTTAGGAAATACACACTGAAATATTTAGAGATAAAGGGCCGCATTACATGTAATTTACCTTTTAGTGGTTCAGGAAAAAAAAAATCTAGTTAGCTAGCTAGAGAAGTTTGGAAAGGGAGCGGGAAAGGGAGAGGAAAAAGAAGATTATGAAGCAAATGGGCCAAAATGTTAACAGTAGATGAATCTGGATAAAGAACAACCACCCAGTGTTCTTTGAACTGTTCTTACTCTGGTAACTACTCTGTAAGTCTGAAATTATTTCTAAATAAAAGGATTTTTAAAAAAAGTTTTACTACTAGAGACAGAAAGTGCTCTTCACTTATCCCAGGCGTGGAAGGATTTGGGTTATAAAATAACTGTAGTTGAAATGTCACCTTCCTTACTGTGGTTCCCAGGTGGGTCCTTTCAGGGTAAGGGGTCATGATCCAGCGCAGCTGGTCCTGAGGTCAGCTGTGGTGTTGCTTATCCGATTTTGCTGTTTTTCTGAGCCTGGAGCTGAAATACAACTGAGGCCTAGATGTTATGTCTAGGGCGTAAAGGTCACCCTGAGGACGAGGTCCCATCCTACAACTGTTCTTTGCTAGGCACCGAGGGCTTTCCGCCCTGGTGACCTTCTGTATCTGACCCATCGTCCTTGCTCTGCTCACGCCTGTCTCACTGCCTACCACAGGTCCTTGTGCATGTGTGTAAATATTTTATAGTATAGAATCCTACAACTAGTGTTGCTGTGTAAATGTATATGCACATACATGTTTTTTATAGATATTGCCAGATTGACTTCTAAATAGTCTGAGGCAACAGTGTATGTTCGCTTTCCAGCATCTTTGCAATGCAAACTGTGGATATTATCAGTCTTGCAAACTTTGCTGATTCCCATGGACAAAATAATACCACTTAAAAAAATAATACCACTTTTTAAGTGCACATTTCCAAGTTAACTGGCTGCTGGATTTCTTCTCTAGTGTACTGTCTTTACAACCTTTATCTGTTCTTTTTGGTTCTGCACTTAGATGCTTTGTGATTTGGGGCAAGTTACTTAACCTCTCTGTTTCCCAGTTTCACTCTTTGTAAACCGGGGATCATACTAAACCATTTCAGAGGACTGGTATGAAGAGCAAATGAAGTAATATATGTAAAAGTGTGTAGAACGGTACTTGGCACATAAGCGTGCTGTAGAAGTGCTAGCCCTTATTAGCATATCAGCATCCAAATTTTTAATACTTCATATGTAATTTTTTATGTTTATTTTCCCCAAATTCTTTTAAAAATCAACTTTATCGAGACTTAATTTGCATGTAGTGAAATGCACCCATATTAAGTGCTCAGATTGTTTAATAAATGAATACCCTCATTTAACTACCACTATTATCAAGATATACATTTGTATCAGCTCCCAAAGTGCCCTGATTACTCTTTGCTGTCACTTCAGATTCTTTTTAATGCATTTGTTCTACCAGAATTTTTGTATTTGTTTTTAGCTGTTTAGAATTTTTAATTCATTTAAAAAATTTTTAAATGTAGAATGTCTATTAGGTTTGAGATACTAATTATATGATTTATTATAGGGATTCCTCTGGCAGCCTCTTTTTTTTTTTCCTGCTAGTTTCCATATTTAATTTTCTTCTTGCTAGAAATCAAATGTCAGCATTTCACTTGTGATGGGATTGATTCAGTTACTTGGTCTTAATAGTATAAGGTTTATTCCTCTACATAATACTAATATGTAGATAAACATTTAGCTTCTTGTCCAAAATTTCTTACTGTTGAAAGGGAATGTTGGTGGGAGTGGAGGAAAATTAATGTTGACAGAAGTGGATTTATCAAAATCTTAGCTTTTTCTCTCTTAGACTGCTGCCAAAGAACAGATTACAGTTCTCAGCATCTCTGCTTTGCTAGCACCGGTAATTCTCATGAGGGGAGATGCTTGGAGAGGGAAATTACTGTCTGAGTGGTCCGATGTTTGGACATGCAGCTTTTCCCGGAAGTAATAACAATGAAAGCAATAGTTTAGTGAGTGCTGACATTATCGAGTACTCACTGTGGACCCGACACCAGGGCAAACCCTCTGTACATCTCATGTAATTCTTTGAACCCCGCAAGTGTGGTTTTATTGTTGTCCTTATTTTACTAACAAATATGAGTCCTAGAGCAGCTGAGTGACCTGCCCAAGGCCACACATGAGTAATGGAGCTCGTGGTGGGCCTCTACACTCATGCTCTTAGCATTATTTCGCCCTTCATTTTAAAGATTGAAGGCCATGGTTTTTTTGTTGTTTTGTTTTTAATTCCTATTTTAGAAATTATTCACATCTGTTTCTCACTCTATTCTCAAAATATCCAATTGGGTTAGGGAAGAAAATTCAATGTTTTATCTATTTGTGCCAAGGTAGGCAGACTTTTTCTGTAGAAGGCCAGTTGCAACTACCTAGCTCAGCAGTTGTAACAGGAAAGCAGCCATAGATAGTATTTACGTGTGGAGCGTGACAGTGTTCCAGGAAGACTGCATTTACAAAGACAGGCAGCCGGCTGGATTTGGCCCCGGGTTGTAGTTCGCTGGCCTTGTGTGGTGGTAGACTAACCTGTTTGTGGACACCAGGGTGTGTCTGCCGGGGAGGCAGTCTCTTTAGTGCCAAGTGTTGCACCCCGTCTACCACCCGACCTTCTCCAGGCTGCAGGCTGAAGTGCTCGCCAGTGCCTTTAGGAGAGTTAGTCCCAGCAATAATAGGGATACTTACAAATGTTTTATACTCAGTGCTTGGTTCTATGTGCTTTTCACATGTGTCATTTACTCTGCGGACATCCCTCTAAGATGGGAAACTGAGGCACAAAAAAGGAAAATAGCCCCAAAAGCTAGTGAGTCACCATGGAACTGGGATTTGAACCCAGGCTGGCTGATTCTCAGCGTGTGCACTCACGTCCTCTGGCCTTCTCTCTCCTGGGGTATGGGCTTCCTCAGTTTGAGTCACCTTTGTATGTAGCCTTAGTTTTCGGGAACCACCTCTTCCAAGCACTCATATTAAGAGACAAGATTCTGTATTCCCTCTCTTTTTTAAAAAAATGTATTTTTATTGATTTCAGAGAGGAAGGGAGAGGGAGAGAGAGATAGAAACATTAATGATGAGAAGAGAATCATTGATCGGCTGCCTCCTGCACACCCCCCTACTGGGAATCGGGCCTGCAACTGGGGCATGTGCCCTTGACCGAAATCGAACCTGGGACCCTTCAGTCCATAGGCCGACGCTCTATTCACTGAGCCAAACCAGCTAGGGCTGTATTCTTGTTTAAAGACATTTACTTTGGAGCAGAGCTATGAGTAAAGGAATGCTCACTGCCAGTTTTCTATGGTAGCCGGAAAGTTTGAGCGTCTCTAGCAGGATGATGCAAGAAGTTTCTTTTTGCTCATCCTTAGGCTGCACTGGAGCCTTTTATCTATAGAACCATTTTAATGATAACAAAAGAAATCACTTATTAGTCGTGTCAACACTGTGCTGAAGCATTGAATACATTATCTCCTTTAAACCTCACAACAATGATGTAAACTAACTGATATTATTCCAATTGTATGGATGGAAAAACCGAGGTTCATCTATGGGATGGTGGATAAGTTAATTAAATGTTTATGAGTTTTAGTTTCCTTATTTGGACATAATAGTAGTCTTATCTCCTAGGGTCATAATGAAGATTAAATGAGTTAATGAATGTTAGGATTTAGAGCAGTTTATGGCACTCAATTGTATTACCTGTTATTATTATTGTCAGAACACAGTGATAGCAGTAATAGTAAAGGTGAAATGCTCACTGTTTTCTGATTTTTGTGTGAATTAGAAATAAGCATCTAAGTGTCCAACAGAGTGCCTGGGTATTAATGAATGGAATTATGGTATTTATTCATAAAAAGAAACTATAAGCTCTGTTCATTTTAATTTTAAAACATCTTTACTAGTGATGATTTCAAAATTATACAGTTTTAAAAAGTCTCTTGGTTCTGTGTAAAATTATTCTCCTGAAGAAATGGCATGCCCTCAATATTCCTCTGTGAAGTACAGATTGGGTAGGCTGGGCCTTAGGGAACAGAAGTGCTTGACATATGAAGTAATTGCCACGGTTCATTTCACAGCCATAAAACTAGTGGCAGAGGCATATGTACAGGGGAGTAAGATAATTTGCTTATTTATGTTAAATAAATTCAATAATACACAATTGTAAAAATTTTGTTTTGCATATGTACTCTTTATTACACACCATATTTCACTGTACACATTTTATGTTTGTACATACCCATTCCTCTATGAGGTTATATTCAAAACCATCATAATGACAGTTATGATGACAATTTAAAGTATTTGTTCAATGTTAAATTTGACTATATATTTTCCTTTTAAGTATTGACCTCAGGACTTAACCCTTGTCTTAAGCCAGACTCAACTCCATATTTATAACAAAATGTAGGAAGGGAAATTTTTTCCTCCTTATAAAGTTATCTATTTCATTTTTCTCCACCCACAGATCTATGTGTCAGTGGAAACTAAAGCCAAGCCGTCTAATTTCCTTATTGTTTTTTGTGAGAGTGACATCTGGTGGTTCCTTTTTAATTCTCATGGTTCCTCGGTGCTTGGCTAAAAGCTGTTGAAATGCCAGAGTCATTTTGTGAACTGCTTTGCTTGGTACTTAACATACTAGCTAACTGTTGAGGATCAAGTTGGTACCACTGATACAGCTCAAAATCTGAAAAGTTCAGCAGTCTATTTAGATGCAGTCCCTCTGAATGCCAGGCTTTTCTGAGGGTGATGGACAAACAGCTTCCTCACTGGGGAGGATTTCTGTTCAATTTAGGATTTTGAGAAAGGGATGGCATCTATGCCAGCCCGTCTGCTTCACTCATAAGGAGGCTGGAGCCCCTAGCCATTCATTGGGTGTATTGGCCAAGCTCACATTGTGTTGGCCGAGGTCATTCTGCTCCCCATTGAACTGAGGACCTGGGCTCTGTGCCCATAACTTACGTTTATCATGCTGGGTAACCCACTGAGTAAGAAGGGTCTGGGCATTAAAGAATAAGAGGTGAAGACATTTTGAGATAGGAGAAGTAAAGGCAGTTAACATTTTTGAGTACCTACTTGCTATAAATAGTCCCACATTTGGCCTCTTTTCTCTCTTGCAAAAGGAGGTGTAGAATCTTTGGTATGAAAAAGAGTTGTTGAGGAAGTATAGTGGGGGATCTGGCTCCACAAGTCTATTGATTCATCGCATATCTGAGAATTTAGGACCTTCTGGAATGGTATTTATTTGACTTGTTTTGAGTCAGACCTGCTATGCATGATCTCATTAGTATTCTTACAAAAACCAGGGAGGCTGTTGAAATCCCTGTTCTACACATCAGGAAGTGGAGGATGGAAAGGGTAAGACTTGCCCAGGGTCAGGGGTAGATCTAAGATTCAGACCCAGACAGGTCTAAATAAAACTTTCAGGCCAAAATATATGTTTCCCACTGTCCTATGATGGAAATGTACTACATTACTACTGCAGTGTTTGAGTGAATCATTAAATAAAACCTAACTCACAACATGTAATAGTTGCTTAATAAAAATGTGTTCAATTTATCTGCTCAAAGTAATCCTTTCTAGTGAAATGACTTTTTTTGTATGCCTAATTTTCACTTATCAGGTCTGATTGGAAATATGAAGCTTTGAGAAAAAAGATATAATTTATGGGGTAATATTAGAGCAATCCCCCGGAGAAGAGCAATTAGAGAACTATATTAAAGTTATACTTAGAGAATATGTCAAATTATTTTCAATCCCAAGTGATGATTGTTTAAAATAAAATTTTCTAAGGCATATATTTTTTTCTTCTGGCAGCTGATTTTATGGTGTGTAGTTTTAAAAATTATAAAGCTCTACATTTGAAGAATGTCTGAAAACCTCCAGTTTTTTACTAAGTGTATAAAAAAATCAGGTTTTACAAATCTGGGCATGTTCGGAAGATGAACTCTGTGTCATGTTCTTTTCTCCTGTCTGCGATGGTGAAGAACTTATGCCCATAGCCTGATCTTTTTAAACACTGGGAAAGTCACATTTTGTTTCCTGCAAGGGCCATGTGGGGACTTGGGGTGTGAATAGTCTCTACTATATGGACCCCCGTTGCTGTCCTTCCCTTTGAATAAAAGCTCTGTGGGTCAGTAAAGGTTTCACAGGGAACGTGCGTTGCTGGTAATTTTTTGAGGGGAGGTAGGAGTGGGGTTTGCACTCTGCAGACCCAGTAACGAGGATGCTGAGGCTGCGTTTTACATTTGTCCACCAGGGAGTCTCAGGGCATTGACACTCACCACACAGCTTGAAGTTAAGAAAGCAAGTAGCATTACATAGCACATGCCACTGTGGAGCCCTCAGGAGGCAGTTGGGAGTTTAAATGAAGGCAATGGCTGCTTTTTACAAATCGGTAAGATGGCAGAAAAATGGATGGCAGATATAAGCACAATGAAAAAACATTGCTGACAGATCAGCTCAGGGCAAATATATCTTTTTTTTAAAAAAAGTCTTTTCCCAGTCTTCTAAAAGTCACTATTAAAAGTCATGGACATATAATAAAGATGTATTTTAAATTCATCCTGATTTAGAAAAATCAATACTTTATCGATGTTAGAGTGGGGAATGATGCCACTAAGTGTATGTGTTTTTCATACGATTCCTTTAACTAGCAGTGTGCCCTCTCCTTTATGTATGAAAAGATTTACAGCCAATATTTGAGGAACCTTCCTGGTGTGTCACTATGGTGTTACTGAAGTATAACAATTGATGTCAGCCTGGTTTCCCACTTTGAATAATTTGATTCACCAGGCATGGAGGCCATGCGGAGGAGCGTGTGCAGTCTTGGAACCTCAGTATCCATGGCCCTTAATCCCTGCCCTAGTCCCAGGGGAGGCTGGGCACTCTTTTCATGCCTCATTTTCCTGGGAGTGGTCCAGATGTGCCCCGGAGCCAGCTGTAGGTAGAACCTGTGACTTGTCAGAGTTCTCAGCAGCTCTAGGGTTCTTTGAGCCCACGGAACCAAACACATAGCATCGTTGGTCAATAGAAGGGAATCTTGGGTGAAAGCTCCAGCGAGGAGGGTCTGGGGCCATGTGGGGCTGGTTCTCCCTGAGGAGGAAGGTGTCTACAGAGTCCTATCACACTGTGCAGTCCCTCTCTAAAGAGCAGTTACATGAGAACTTGGTCATATCCGCTCACAGACCTCATGAAGACATCCATGAGAGAGAGGGAGAAAAGGAGGAGGAGGAGGAAGAGGAAGAGGTAAGGGGAGACAGGAAGAGGCTCTAGAGAAGTGAGTCAACGTTTTGGATTTGTGGGACCCTTTGAAGGAAGATTTATTATGTTCCTTCCTACTTCCTCTTTCCTTTTGGAGTACATTCCTTTTCATTACCATACATTCCTTTTCATGCCACAAAGTGCATTAAAACTCACATGGGGAATCCTGAAGAGTTTGTAAATCTATCTGGTCTCTTTGGAAATTAATACAGACTATCTAAATTATTACTGTTAATAGCATATTTGTCATCTTTATTCATTTTTGTGTCTTTATTTTTTAATTTTTTATTACAGTTTATATTCAATATTATTTTCTATTAGTTCCAGGTGTAAATCATAGGGTTTAGACAGTCATATACTTTACAAAGTGTTCTCCCCAAATTTCTAGTAACCCCCCTGACCCCATACATAGTTACTACAATATTATTGACTTTCTTTCCTATGCTGTACTTTACTTACCGTGATGTCATCTTTATTCTTTGCCTCTTCCCCTTCAGGATAAAAATAATGTAAACATTTTTATCATTAGTATCTTCATTATTTAAGATTCTGAGTTTATTAAACATTTATTAAGAATCTGCTGTTATTTAAACACACTTTCATGCATTTTTATACTCAGAATATAACCCCATTAACCAATCAACATGAAAATTGTTCAGAAAAGCTTTAATAGTTGATACAGCACCCTCAACCCCTTTCCTCACTTCTACGTCCATTTCCATGACCAGGGCTCCCCTCAGTAGGGAGCAGGCCCTGGAGGGCCAGCCTTGGGTCTGAAGGTCCTCCAGGGTCTCTTTCACCTCACAGGGTTAAGCTATTTGCTAAACTGCAAAATGAAACTGCTCAAGGTAAGGAGCTTCTACCTCAAGACAAGGCTGCTCAGCCAGCCAGTCAGCTGACAGTTATTTGCTAAGAATCTGTGAAGTGTGTTGTGCTGGGTTATAAAGTGGGTTTAAAAGGAGTGTGATATCCCTTGACTCTAGCCAGGAAGTCAAGATAAACTCTGGAAAAAGTCAGGTACCATTTTGAGGCAATGTGTGATGAGGAGCCAGGTATGTTCAGTTAAACATTTGTTGGGAAGATGGGGAGGTAAAGACAGCTAGCTGCCTTCAAGGGAAGAAGGAAACACCAAAGCTTTCCGATGAGCAAATCCTATTGATCAGCGACATGAGCTTGCCTGTCTTATTTTCCTTAAACGGGAAGACTCTGGCTGCTTCTCTGACTGTATATGTTTCAACTGGAGTCCACATGGTGTGCCTGCCCGGTACTGAGAGGTTTAAGGGAAACCAGTTTATGGTAATCACCAGGGAAATGCCCGGTACTGGGAGGTTTAAGGGAAACCAGTTTATGGTAATCACCGGGGAAATGAAAACCAACACTGAGAAGTACTGGGAAGCTGATGGTGAGTCTGGAGAAGCAGAGAGACCAGAGGTAGAAAACTGTAATAGTTATGCTGTGTGATGACTATATGCGGGCACACTTAGTGCTGGGGAGAGGCTGTAGACCAGCAGTCATTGCAGATCCAGTGCCAAACCTAGGGGTCCTGATGGGAACCCACAGAGGAAAGGAGCCCCCTGAGGCAGCAGCAGGAAGGGATAGAATTTGAGGAAAAGGAAGCCATTGGTCCCTGGGTATATGGTACAGGAGGTCTGAGCAGACAGTCTCTTTGATTTCTGGTATTTTATCCCCAAGGTGGACCCACATAACTTTCCCCAAGAAGCTGGGAAACTGTATTTGCACGTAACCAGGGAGAGAGTCTGTTGTCAAAGTATAATTTTCGAAACTTAGAAATATGATTCTCATAAAGATAGAAAATGAACATGTCAACATTTTATTTCGCCTATCATGGCAGAAACGAGTGAGATGGCAAACTGATTCAAAGGGTATTTGAGGAACTGGGTATTTATAGGTTTGAAAAAAAAGAATGTTAGATTAAGATTGCTAGGCTACACACAACACTGGGCAGTGTCCTATAGGGCAGTATAACTACAACCTTTGAGTCAGAAATCTACATGTTAGCATGTAACCTCCCAGTGTCTGGGTTCTAATCAGACAGTAAATAGCAAAGTCAAACACAAGTACATCCTCCTAGAGAAGGAAACACTCCTTGGAGGGCTAGTTCCCACAGTGCTTCAGTGTGACATGGAGCGTGTGCTGCCCACTCCTCTCCCACACCCTTTCCACTCCTGCTCAGCTGCCTCAGCTCCAAGATTTGGATAGTTTTATTACCATTTAAAAACTACGTTGGCGTTAAGGAAATCTGAGATTGAATTCTAATTCCTTCGCTTACCAGTTGTGCAATATTGGGCAGGTAGTTACCTGTGACTGGATTTACTTGCTATCGATTGGGAGGAGCAAATGAGATAGCTTTTGTAAAGTCCCTGGCACATGATCGGCAATCAGTAAATCTTAGTTCTGCTCTTTCCTCTTCATAAAATGAAAAAATTTTTTTTATCTTTTGTGTCTGGCCTTCATAGGAAAAGTTTCTTCCTTCCCTCCTCCCTCCTGCCCTCCCATTTTTCCTTCTTCATCTCCAGTTTATTAGAATAATGTCCTAGAATTCCATGGATTTTCTGCATTGTCAATGGAGGTATCCTATTTTCATCTAAATGGAAAAAAAAGATTTTAACTTTTTTAAAAAATTCTCACCCGAGGTCATTTTCTTTGACTTTTTTTTAGAGAGAGAGATAGAAAAAGAGAGAGTGAGAAACATCCACGTGAGAGAGAAACATTGATCAGCTGCCTCTAGCATGGGGATGGAACCCGAAACCTTGGTATGTGCCCTGACTGGGAATCTAACCTTCAACTCTTTGGTGTATAGGATGTTCTCCTACCAGCTGAGCCACGATTATAACCAGCCAGGGCGATTATAACATTTTTAATTTTAAAAAAATCCCAGCTTTATTGAGATAATTAACATATAACAGGTGTACAACATCATGATTTGAGATAGGTATTATTGCAAAATGATTAGCATGGTAGGGTTAACACCTCTGTCACCTCACATATTTACAGTGTTTTTATCTTTGTGTGGTGAGAACTTTTAAGGTTTACTCTCAGAAGCTTTCAAATATACACTGTAGTATTGCCAGCCCTAGTCACCACATTGGGTAGTATGCTTTATTTAGAGAATCCTCTGCATATAAAAAAATGGAGAGACGTTACTTAAAGTGTACACATGATCAACAGGAACCTGCCCTGATGGAGACAGATTGTAGCCACACAACCAAACAAGGTTTTAGAGATTATGATAAGATTATGAATGAAATAAATCAGATGACACAAAACTATAAGTAAACTGCTATTTTTAGTAATTTTAATTAGGGTTATCAGAGCCAGTCTCCTTGAAGAGGTGGCTTTCTGAGCTGAAAACAGAAGGAGGAGAACGGTCAGTCATGGGAAGAGCTGAGTGAAGAGCCTTCTATGAAAGAGTGAACAATTCGGAGAGGTGTGGGACGAGTCTGTCTTGTTAAAGGAACAGAAACTCGGACCTGTGCCTTATGTGGAGTGAGGAAGGGGGCAGCCGGGAGTTGGGGGACCGGTGCAAGTCCTTGAGTTTGGGTGAAGGTGGGAGGGATGTGAGAGAAAGATGCTTTGACAATTCGACCAGGTTGTGGTGGGTCCTGGATTTGATTTTGCAGCTTTGAGGGAGCTTTGTGTATGTTTGAATTTGTGAGTGAATGTGTGTGTATGATTATGAGTTTATATATGAGATTGTGAGTGTGTGAGATTGTGTATGTTTGAATTTGTGAGTGAATGTGTGTGTATGATTATGAGTTTATATATGAGATTGTGAGTGTGTGAGTCTCAGTATGGATGAGCGTGGGGTGCATGTGTGGATTTGTGAGTGGATATAAATGTGTGTGTGTGTCTGTTTGTGTGTGTATGGATATGGGTTTTTCTCCTGTTGTAGCTTTTGAACAGGCCTTTGGCACATTCCTTAAGGGCTGTCCTATGTGGCACAGATTTACATACTGACCTGGGAGAAAGGCTGGCAGCAGGAAGGCCAGCTAGGAGGGCATTGAAATCAGATGTGAAAAAGGGGCCCAGAGGATGCGGACTTGGCTAGCCATGGAGAGAGGGAAGACTGGATTGGGTAAATCCTGTTATTTATTTTATTCTCTGTCTGGGATGAACGAGACCGAGGAGGAAAAGATGACTCCCTTTAAGAAGTCACACTCATTCAAATTACCCCAGTTTGATTGCTAGCCAAGTGTTTTACCAGCCTTATTATTTAAAAAAAATTAAACCTCACTTAAGTTCATATGCTTGCTTTCCCTGACGGACATTCCTTAGTGAGGGTTGAGTGATCCCACTGCACCCCACCCAGACTGCCCCGCCGCTGCGCACCCCCACATACTCGCCTGCTTGTTCACCGTTGGAGTTCTTGATTCTTGAGAAACTCATTGTATTTTCTGTTCCCCCTCAGGACATTTTTGAAGATGCCTTGGAAACCATCTCTGCGTAAGTAGCACCATAATAAACAATGTGTAGTAAATAAAAATGGATGGCTCTCTTATATAAAATGTAAATTTCCTTTTTGTCTTTTGAGATTACTGACCAGTGTCAGAAGGAAGTCACTTTTCTGTAATTCAAGGGTTAGGATATGGCTATGCTTAAGAAAGGATCTATCTGAAGTTGCTATCAAATATATTTTTGAGTATTATTTCTTATAACATTAATGAAACGAAGAGAAAAGTACGTTTTCCAACAGGTTAAGGTTTAAAAATGTAAAACTAAGTAATGAATATTTCCATGTGTATAGCTTTGTCATATTCTTGAATTATCACCAAAGATTAACTTCACAGACGTAGGATCATTGGGTTAAAAGGGATGCATTGTTCTATGTATGCTATCTCAAGTTGCCTTTCTGTATGTTACCTTGGGCTACCGTAAAAAACACCACAGACTGTGGTTTAAACAACAGAAATTTATTTTCTTGAAGACCTGGAGGCTGGAAGTCTGAGAGCAGGGTGCCGTCACGGTCAGGGTCTGGTCAGGGCACTGTTTCTGGCTTGCATGTTGCTACCTTTGAGAAAAGGGAAAGACGGGGGTGGGGGGGGGGTGGGGCGGAGGGAGAGAGAAAGAGAGAGAGAGAGAGAGAGAGAGAGAGAGAGAGAGAGAGAGAGAGGGAGGGAGGGAGAGAGAGAGAGAATGAGAAAACACACTACCTCTCTGACATCTCTTCTTATGAAGGCACTGATCCCATCTGAAGGGCTCATTCTCAGGATCCCCATCTAACCCTGATTATCTCCCAAAGGCCTCATCTCCCAGTACCATTACCTTGGGGGTTAGGGCTTCACCCAATATGAATTGGGGAGGGGGCGGGGGCACAATTCAGTCCATAGCACTTTCAAAAGAGTTTTTATCCGTTTACATGGCTACCAATGCTGTGTAAGTGAAGTGTTTTAAAGTGTATACTCACCTTACATGATACCTAATTATTTTAGATTTTAAAAACTTTGTTTATCATTGTTTGTTTATAACATCGAATTTCCTTTTGTATGAATGCTAGTTTTCTTTTCCTTGTTAACTATTTTTCCAATGTTTCTTACATACTTATGAACTTTAAGATATATATATATAAAAAAAAGATATATATGTGTATATATGTATATGTGTATATATATATATACTTTAATCTTTTGTCATATTTGCTACAAATATTTCCCCTTAATTGCTGTTTTTCTGTATGTTAGAGTTACAAATTTTTATATTGTCCAAAAGTTTTAATGTTTATATTGTTGACTGTTTATGTGACTAAAAAAACTTAATCATGACTACTATTTTTATTTTGGAACAGTTTCAGAATTACGGTGAAGACAGTAAAGAGAGTTTCTGTATACCCCTCGCTGGTTTTCCTTCTTATTAACTTTACATTAGCACAGTATATTTGTCACAGTTAATTATCCTAAGTGGATGCATTATCATTATCTAAAGTCCGCACTTTATTTGAATTTCTTCAGTTTTCACCTACTGCCCTTTCCCATCCAGCATCTCCGTCAGGATGCCCCATTACACTTCGTCCTCCTGTCTCCTTGGCCCCCTCTTGGTTTTGACCTTTTCTCAGGCTTCCTTGCTTTCTATGGCTTTGACAGTTTTGAGCCGTACTGGTCAGTTTTTTGCAAAATGCCCCTCAGTTGGGATGTATCTTTTATCTTCTTACACTGAGATCATGTGTTTTGGGGAGGAAGACACCGGCCATCCTCATCACATCATATCAAGGCCCTGTGTTGTCAACCTGGCTGACTAGGATAGCACCTCTGATCAACTGGCTGGAGATGGTGTTTGTAGATTCCTCCCCTTTTCCCTTTCTCTGTTCATGCTGTACTCTTTGGAAGATTATCTGTTTATGTGACATTATTTTTTTTTTTAAATATATTTTATTGATTTTTTACAGAGAGGAAGAGAGAGGGAGAGAGAGTTAGAAACATCGATGAGAGAGAATCATCGATCAGCTGCCTCCTGCACACCCCCTACTGGGGATGTGCCCGCAACCAAGGTACATGCCCTTGACCGGAATCGAACCTGGGACCTTTCAGTCCGCAGGCCGACGCTCTATCCACTGAGCCAAACCGGTTTTGGCAATGTGACATTATTTTTAAAAAGTCACTTTTAAGGTGAGCGTGTCATCCGCTATCCAGAAATCTTGTAATTATTCAAGTCTGCGGCTTCTGTGCCCGCTGGGTGTCTGGGACTGAGCTGGGCTGTGATAGGAGACTGCAGTCTAGGAGGTCGGAAGGGGTCAGGCTGCAGGCGGGTAGTGGAGTTCACCAGCCGAGGCGCCGAGGCTCCGCTGCTCCCAGCGGGAGGAGACACACACACCAGAGAGAGGGGCCCGGCCTAAGGGATGAGAGCAGGTCAGACGTCCTTGCTGTGACCGAGGGCGGCACATTTTCACTGTGTTTTCCTCAGCTTTTCCTGGCTGCGTGACCTCTACACTGGCAGAGACATGACCTTTGGGTCTGTAAGGCCTTGTCAGCTATTTTTAACATTTATTGGTTTTTTAAGAAATCAAATCCTAGAGGAACAAACAAACAAACAAACAAAACTCTGAACCTGACATCCAGTTTCCGGTTTCACATGTCAGGAGCTTGGAAATTGCCACTCTGTTCTAATTGTGCCAATTAAAAGACAAAGATTGTCAGAATGGATAAAAAAAACACACAACACGACCCAACTATATGTTGTGTCTAAGGAACTCACTCTAAATATACATATAGATGAAGAGAAAATGGATGGAGAAACATACACCATGCTAGCACTAGTCAAAAGAGAGCAGGAGTAGCTATATTAACTTCAGAGAGCAGACTTCAAAGTAAGGAAAGTTATCCGGGATAAAGAAGAGCATTGCCTAGTGACAGAAGGGTCAACTCTCCAAGAAGATTCAACAATTCTTAATGTATATGTGTCTAACAGCAGAGTGTCAAACTATGTGAGGCCAAAACTGATAGAACTGTCCAGAGAAATTGATGAAACTATTATTGCAGGTGTGTGTGACTTCAATACACCTCTCAGAAATGGACAGACCCAGAAGGGAGAAAATCAGTAAGGACATAGTTGAACTAAAAAAAAAAAAAAACCACAAAAAAACAACCCTTCTGAACTTAACTGAAGTTAATTTAGACCCCTCTCTCATGCAAACCCTAAATCCTCTAGCCCACTGTTCCAACACCATTTGCTAAGTCTGTGAAGGAAAGAAAATGTATGTATGGTGTCTCCTTTATCAAGTAATTTCATTAAAATAATAATGCTCTGTTTCTGGGCTTTTTGTTTTGTTCCTTTGATCTATATGTCTGTGTTTACACAAAAACTACTCTTTGTTGAACTGTTTTAGATGTTTCAATACTATTATGACCGGTTCTCGGAACAGCATTCAAAAATGACCCCTGTGATGGAGACCTGTTCTATTCCTGTCAGAAACTGCTTGAGCTTTAAAATGCAGAATTCTGGAGGCCTCGTGTCTTGGCTTCTTTTATTCTAATGTCAACCATGTTGTAATTTTTCTCATCCTGAACCCAATAGTTCATTAACGCTCCTTCACTTTCGTTTTCTTTTCCATCCCTTGCCTCTTTCAGCCTCTCTTCCAGCTTTATTTATCTGCTGTTGCCAGCATTTTCTTCTGTCTTCGAATTTTCAGTTCCTGTCCTGCTCAGTTTAGCAAATCCAGAGGTTTCAGAATTTTCTTGCTCTTTTAGGTTTCTGATGTGCATTATTTCTTGTGTCCTTTAAGAATGTCTCATAAACAGTTTGGTGTTTCCTTTTCAGTGTTGCCCGAATGTCCCTGGTACATGCTCCCATCACTGTAGTTGTAGCAACACATTGGTAGCAACACTTCACCCAACAGAGAACCTCACCTATCTGAAATAGAGCCCAAAGCCAGAAAGGTAGGCAAAGTACGTATTAGTGTCCATGCTCTAAAACTCTTGTCCTTTACTTGTAGTAGAGGCCTCCAGCCAGAGACTACTTATCATTACTTCTGACCTGATTCTAATGAGCGTTGTTTGTGGCATAATTTTGTTAGAGTTCTGAGAGGTATGGTGAGAGGGTGTTTTTAGAAGCCAGTTTGTGGACAGTGGCAAACAATGGCAATGAAAGAAGGAAGAAAACATGACATGCAGTCATAGAACTCAAAAGCTCAGCAGCCTGGTTTTGTTTTGCTTCGGGGCACACAACTAGATGTACCTTCCTGGGGATCAGTCCTTGGACTTCACAGGTAGAATTGAGCTCTAGTCCCAGCTGCCATAGATTGGCTGGGAGGCCAGCGACCAGTTACTCTTGAATCTCAGTTTCTTCATCCTCTCTTGGATGTATTGGGAAGATAAAAAATGAAATGTAAACGTGATTATGGGAGTAAGGCACCTATAGGTGCTCAGTAAATATTGGTACCTTACTGCTCCTCCTGCCCCAGTTACTGTCAGTCTCCACTGAGCCATTGAGGGAAGTTTAAATGAAATTATATCCACTGTATTCCATTTAAAAAGGTAGAGACTTGTATCACATATGTTAAAAAAATTTCAGGATGATGACAAATGTATTAAGGTGGCATTTTGAAAGTTAGTAGGATACCCTTCATTCACAGGGAACGCTCACTTGGGTGGTTCCTTTTATTTCCCCAACACAGAGTGTGATGTTTCTGCATTTATGTTTACTGCATTACTAACCTGTTTTTGAAATAAAAAATGTTGCAGAAGTAATCTCTTACTCAGTATTTTTTTAAATATATATATTTAAAATTGATTTTAAAGAGGAAGGGAGGGGGAGAGATAGATATAGAAACATCAGTGATGAGAGAGAATCATTGACTGGCTGCCTACTGCATGTCCCCTACTGGGGATCGAACCCGAAACCCAGGCATGTGCCCTTGACCGGAATCTAATCTGGGACCCTTCAGTCTGCAGGCTGACCCTCTATCCACTGAGCTAAACCGGCTAGGGCTCAATATATATTTTTTTAAATTGTGTGTTTTCTCTGATTTGAAATACATGTTAATTATAAAAAATTCGTCTGTTGTTTTTGTGTGTGTGTGAACTGTTAGTTTGTCCTAATTTCAGAATCGGTCAATATTTTTCTTTCATTGCCTCCTAAATGTGTGATGCCATGACGTTCCCTTTGTGATCCCTTAGCTGCTAACCTCACCAGAGCTCTTTTTCATTATGCTGATTGAACCACACATTTTGGTTTTGTGTTTCTAGTGCAAATAGCAGTGATTTAACCTCTCTGTAGCAAGACACGGACCTCTTGCCAACCTGATGATTAATTTCTTCCTGGGAAAATTTTCTCCTGAATTTCTAATGAAAAGATTTGAGCTAACAGACAAGAGAGGCCTTAAATTGTTTCCACAAAAGAAAACTATTTCCTATTCTCCCTTTCTGCTTAATGGATTGACCACCGCAGGCATAGATTTTCCTACTTCTGATCTTTGTGGTAACCATTGTGTTATTTTAACTATTTTGAAAAGTTGCTAGGTTTGCAAACTGCTAGATCATACAAACATCTCCACCATTTAGAACTGGAGATAAAATGAGATTAAAAAACCTCTCCACAAATAGTTAGTGATACATCCTTTTTTAAAATAAAAATTGTTTATGAACTTTCTGAATTGCTTGGCAGAGGAGGTGACCTATAAATTAGACCCATGTCATGAATTATAGACATTTGCCAGATTAGCTGTGCTCTCTTTTGCCTTCTAATCTATTATTTTAAAAAATTATTTATTTATATTATATTTTTATTTATTTCAGAGAGGAAGGGAGAGAGAGAGAGAAACATCAGTGATGAGAATCATTGATCAGCTGCCTCCACCCCCTAGTTGGGATCAAGCCTGCAACATGGTCATGTGCCCTGATGGGGAATTGAACCATGCATGACCTCCTGGTTCATACGTGGCTCAACCACTGAGCCACCCCAGCCCGGCTCTTTTTGATTTAACAGTTCCATGCTGACACGTGCGTCTGGTACTCTGGTGACTGGGTAGCCTTCTTTCTCAGTGTTTGTGCGCCACTACCCTTTCTGACAATGCAGTGGGGAGTGTGAATAAAGCATGTTCATAAAGTAGCAGTGACAGACATGTGAAAAATAAATAAAATGCTCAGGAGTTCCAAAGAGAGCTCTTTCTGGTTGACAGGAGCACCTGGCATTGGTTTTGGGTTTTGAGGGGACACCAGGTTACCTGGGACATGCGGACAAAGTGAAGTTGGGTCACTGAGGATTCCTGGCCTCCATCGAGTGGAGAGAGTGGACTAACCACTTGGGATCACTGTGACTTGGTTGTATTTTCAATTAATTGCTTTCTTATATAAAAACCACAGTAGAAAATGACACCGAAATCTAATTAACTCAGGGGCCTGTTGGGTACTACTTAATCAAGATTTTCTTTTTATGATAGTTTAGAGAGTCAGAGGATAAATTAAATTTATGTTTAAAGACTGTTAGAACAGATGCAGTTTAATGTGTTCTCAGCAGTGATCTCTCGTATTCCTAGCACCTTATTAAGTTTTTAAATTTATTCTAACATACGGAATCGTATGAGTTTAATCGAGTCCTGAGGTAGTGTGAATGCAGTGGGGATGAATGTGGTTTTGAGCAGGAACTACTGATTTTTGTCCTTACCTCTAGAAGTTGATAAAGGTGGTATGGTGACATTTTTAGCCAGGTGATAAGAAGCTTACGATTAACACAGAATGTTTTGTAGTATAGCATTTCTCATGGACTTTTTCCTTCTTCATACCTTTTCTTGTGAATCATAAATTGTAGATTATAATGAGATAAAGCTTTTAAGGCCAGTCTTCCCCCTCCCCCCCTCCCCCCCCCTCAGCTTAGATCAGTTACTTATGATGTAATGGTTTGGTCTGTCTTAAGGTTATTTAGGGTGAAAATCAGTGAAAAACATGCAGTTAATATTTTTCTTCGTCGTGGTTAAATGATAAAGAATTAACCACAGGCAGAGTTGGATTTACTTTCATTTTTCTCTGATTTCCTCCCCAACTTCCCTGTCTAAGTAATGCAGATGTTTCTCAGGTCTGGAGAGGGACACTCTTCACAATGCCAAAACCCTACTCCCAACCTAATATTTTAAAAAGATGCCATTGATATTGTTATCTTACATGCCACTAAGGAAGGAGGACACACCAGGGAGAATGTGTGTTCTTAGGCGACCTTTCCTAAGGGAAGGGAAAAATAGCTGTCATGCAGGGAGACACAGTAAGGAGACTTGTGTATTTCAGTCTTGGTACAAGGTAGGGGGGAAGAAACCTCTCGTGAGATTTTCTGCTCTGAGAATTGAATAAAAATTCTATTGCTTTATTAATTTATATCCCATAAAATCCCTGTCTTAAGTTTAGTATATTTACACAATTACACAACCATCACTATAATCTACTTTGAAAACATTTTATCACCTGAAAAAGAAATCTTGTGCCTTTTTTCCACCCCCACCCCTAGGCAACTACTAATCTAATTTCTGTCTCTATAGACATTTCATAAAAATAGAATCATATGTGTTCCTTTGTGTCTGGTTTTCGAGGTTCATCCACATTGTGCAGTGTATCAGAACTTCATTTCTTTGTATCGCTGAATAATAGTCAAATGTGTGGATATACCACATTTTGCTTATCCATCCATAAGTTCACGGACATTGAGGTTGTTACCAGTTATTGGCTACTGTGAATAATGCTGCTACAAATAATTATGTACATGTATTTGCCATTCTCCAGCATGCATACCTTGGAGTGGAGTTGATGGGTCCTATACATGAAGCCCATGTTTAACTTCTTAACACTCTAATAAAAAATCTGAGTCAGAATTAGATTTGTGGTCTGAATCTCAGTTACCAGTGTGGCCCAATCAAGTGCAAGCAAGTAATTTAATTTTAAGTGCATCAGATTTGTGGTTGTCTCAGGTAATTGGCAGAAGCATACAGATCCTCTCCCCAAGAACTTCACTTTGATCTAGGTCAGGCGAAGTTGCTGGCAATTTTAAGGTGTATTCTGGTTTCAGGCATATTGCATAATGAAAAATCTTGTGTCATAGAGTCAGTGAAATATAATAAATGGAAATAAATGTTCTCTAACAAGCCCAGTGTCCTCTCCTATATTGAATTGCTTTCTGTGTAGTCTATTTTCTGTGTAGTCTCTCTTGATGGCCTACTGTTGTATCAGAACTTCTAAAATGAGCCGTTCTTTACATAAGGCCACTGAGAGAATGGGGATGCACATTTTGTGAAACTGGATATATTCTATATATGCTCCCTTTCACTATGAGGAGGAGTGACAAGATTTCATCATTGGAAAGAAAGCTCTTAGTGACCTTTGGGTCCAATTTTCACATCTTACCAAGGAGGTGGAAGACTTGGGCCTTTGTGATGGCAAAATGAATGCTATATCTGTGAATCCCTATGGGCAGGGCCTTTGCCATTGTGATTGCCTTTCCTGCAGACTCAAAATTTTCTCTGACGGTCACTCAACCCTGGGTAGCAATGCCCAGGTTGTGTCTGAAAGCCAGAGGGACCCTGCTTTCAGTGCTGACTTTCTCCCTTCCTCTAGCTGTGACCTTCTGGACTTGGCAGCTGCTCTCTGCTGCTCTGTCTGGGATTATTTGGATAGCTGTAATGGGAAATAGGCCCAATCATTACTTATCTGATCACCCATTTGGATGTTTCACAAACACTTTAAGTAATATGTTCCAAACTGAACTCTTGATATCTACTTCCCTCCTCCATCTGAAACCTTTTCCTCTCCCAGGCCTCTCCATCTCTGTGAATGTTTTCAACCTCTTGCTCAAGCCAGATGCTTGGGAGTCATCTTTGATTCCTTTCCTTTCCTTAAACTTCCGTGTTACCAAGTCTGATGATTTCTGCCTCCAAAATTTATTTCCCATCTGTTCACTTTTCTCTCTCCCCTCTCTATAACATTAGCTCAAGGTACTTCCACATTTTGCCTGAATTACTTTAAGAGCAGCCGAATGTGTTTTCTTGTTTCCTTTGTTCACACTCCTTCTGTCCTCCCAACTGTACCCCATTCGTTCTCCACACAACACCAAAGTTACCTTATTTTAAAAAGAATTCTGGAATGGCCTGTGTGGCTCAGTGGTTGAGTGTTGACCTATGAACCAGGAGGTCACGGTTCGATTCCAGGTCAAGGCACATGCCCAGGTTGGGGGTTCAGTCCCCAATAGGGGGTATGCAGGAGGTAGCCAATCAATGGTTCTCTGTCATCATTGATGTTTTATCTCTCTCTCCCTCTCCCATCCTCTCTGAAATAAATAAAAATATATTTAAAAGATATTTAAAAATAAATAAAAGAATCCTAATATGAAAAGTTAGAATATATATACTAATATATATTCAAATATATACAAAAAGTAGCAAGGATAGTAAATGAATTCCTGAGTATTCATTACTCATCTTCCACAGTTGTCAACTCAAGACCCATCTCATTTCATCTATAATCCAGGTTATTTGGAATCATAGCTTAGACACTCACTATACTTTATTTCTACCTCTAAATATTTTAGTATGTACTTCTAGAAACAAAGACCTTCTCTTAACATTCGGATATCAAGGTCAGGAAAATAACATTCATATAGAACTATTACCTAATCTATACCTCAAATATGGCATTATTTTAATCTATATTTTAGTATGCAAATATACAGGATAGGTCTCTTTTTAAAAACATTACAAGACTGTAATCACACCTGAAAAAATTAACAATACTCATCAACTATCCTGTCAGTATTCAAATTTCCCCAGTTGTCTCATATAATTTATTAACAGGATGTTTGTTTGAATCAGGATAGAGTGATCCTTCTTGAAATCAAATTGGATGATGTCGATTTGCTTAAAATCTGCCCATGAGTTTGCATGTCTCTGAGATGAAGACCCCAATCTACCGCAGTCCACAAGGCTTGAGGTGGTCAGGCCCCCACACACTGCTTCCACCTGGTCAGGGCCACTCTCACCCTCAATCACTGCCTTCTAGCCACAAGCCTCTTACAGTTTCCTGAGTGTGCAAACCCTTTGCTGCCCTCTTTTTGTGCATGTGGGTGTCTCTGACCACAGACTTCCTCCCACTTCTCCCGGGGCTTCTTCCTGTCTGTCACCCACCGCTCTCAGCTGGGATGTTCTGCCACCTCTTGTAATGACTCCTCCTAAATAGATTACTCCTCCCATTTCTCTATCTTAACTCGCATTTGTCATTTTGTAGTTAATTATTACTTGTTTTTTGACCATTTGTTCCTTTGGGCTCTAAGTTCCATGAGGATAGGACTGGTCTCTGCTGCTCATTACAGTTATGTACTCTGCATCCAAGCACCATGCTCAGCACATAGTAGGTCCTCAATATATATTTGTCAAATTAATGAATTTGTTGAATGAATGTACTAATCAGAAAATATAGATGTGTAATCAAAGTAGACTGCAAGGATTTGCAGTGCATTAAAAAAAAAATCCAGTCATCATTTATTGAGAACTTACCAAGGAAAGGGCATAATAATAATTGCTGTTATTGTTCAAGGGAGAGTGAGTTAATGAATCTTTTGGGATGTGTATTTTCTTTTAAATAATGATTACAGTTAGTTGTGCTAATCAACCCAAATACATACTAGTACATAATTAGGTAATGCCCAATTGCTTGGGCCTAGTAAACACTATTCAGGATGGTGGGTGTCTCCTTTGCTATTTCTCAACTGTGGGCTGACTCACTCTTCATCTGAAGTTTATGTAAATAAGCTGTCAGACAGAGTCCCAAGGGATAGAGCGAGCTTCACTGCCTTTTGTTAACTTTCTACCATTCTTTTCTGCCTGATTTCAGGAGTCCTTTATCCATCTTTTGATAAAAATAGCCCAAAGTGAATAATAAACTTCCAAAAAGCAGATACTACTTGGGAGCTTTGCCTTTTGAAATGTATCAAACTGCTCCATTGCTTGTTCTTTGAAAGTTTATCATTCTCTCTAGTCCCTCCTCTCTCTCATTCTTCCCTCTCTCCCCCATTTGTGTCATCATGTTTGTAGAACATCATGCGTAGAACTTTGCAAAGATGGAGTGATGTTCGGGTTAGGTACATTTGTGTAATTCAGTATCATGTATCATATACATTTAATAAGTAGTCTGAAGACTTACTAATAGTCACTAACAAATCTAAAGGACTCATGAAATCAGGCAGAAAAGAATACACACACATACAACTATATTGTTAGGAATTGGTTATCTCAGCGTGGTGGGGTTACATGGTGCTTATAAAAGGTCCCCTTGATATATCTTTGCATTGTCAAAGTCTTTATGGGATGCATTTTACTAATGATCAGAAGAAGTAAAAAATAAAAAAAGAAATAAAATTACTTTTAATTTGGGAAAAAGGATTATAAAAGACTTTATATTTTAGAACAGTTTTAGATTTACAGAAAAGGTGAGAAGATAATACAGAGAGTTACCTGTACCATCATTCCCCTCTTATTAGCATCTTAAATCAGTATCATAATACTATATAATAAAGAGGTAATAATATGCAAATTGACCATCACTCCAACACACAAGATGGCCGCCCCCATGTGGACACAAATTGGCTACCACAAGATGGCTGGCAGGGGAGGGCAGTTAGGGGTGACCAGGCCAGCAGGGGAGGGCAGTTAGGGGCAATCGGGCTGGCAGGGGAGCAGTTAGGCGTCAATCATGCTGGCAGGGGAGTGGTTAGGGGGTGATCAGGCTGGCAGCAGAAGCGGTTAGGGGCAATCAGGCAGGCAGGCAGGCGAGTGGTTGGAGCCAGCAGTCCTGGATTATGAGAGGGATCCTAGATTGTAGAGGGTGCAGGCTGCGCTGAGGGACACACACACACACCCGCCCGTGCATGAATTTCGTGCACCGGGCCTCTAGTTTATTATAATTAATGAACCAATATTAATACATCATCATTAACTAAAGACCATACTTTATTCGGACTTACTTATTTATAACTAATTAGCTGTGACAGTTTTTCAGGCTTGTTTTTTCTTTTTGAATGTTTTAAGGAGTACTAGTCAGATATTTTGTAAGATTCCCTTTATTGGAATTTGAATGATGTTTTTCTCCAGGTAAGACTGAGGTTCCAGATTTTTGGGAGATAGAGAAGAGAGTTAAAGTGCCACTTTCATTACATTATATCAGGGTCTATACTCTCAACATTATTTATCACTGTTGATGTTGGTCTGCATCACCTGGCAGCAATTGTATTTTTCAGGTTTTTCCACTGTCAAGTTACTTTTTTTGGGGTGGGGGAGTTATGTTTCCCCTAAATGAGGGCAGAGAATCTACATAAATTATTTGGATGTTCAGTGTTTTTGATTTTAGATTGCATCAAGAAGGTCATGTCAGATTTTCATATTTCAACACTCTCAAAGGAGTCTTTTAATCTGTATGAGATCCTGAGCATGGATAAGTTAATTTTAGGTTGAAGAGCTCTTGGAAATATGTGATAACTCACCATTTTAGGGATGTCTGAAATTAACTGGGTGGTCTACCTTTTGTAACTTCTCAAAGGTTTTGTTCAAATGCAAGTTAGATGAATTCTCTTACATATTGCACATTATTCACAACAAATATAACTGGACTTAAAGTTTCTATTGATAAAGGAAAAAGAATATTAGATAAAAGTAACTTATGTTGATGGGAAAATATATTGTACAAATAATTTGCAGTTGGCCTTGTCATTCTCTTTTCCTTCCTTGAGAAAACCTGACCTTTGCAAGACCAGGTCTCTTAAACAGATTTCTAAAATGCCCTGTGGTTCTCCTTTGAAGTACAGTACCTGTCACATTTGCTATCATTTGACTCTCTGGCTTACCTGCTGGATGGAGAGCTCCCTGGGAGCAGGGACCATGTGTGCTCTGCTCACTACTGTATCTCCCATGCCCACACATAGTAGGCATACAAATACATATTGACCGACTGTCCTATGCTATTTTGAGCGCTTTTAGAAATATAGGTGGTTAAATATTGGGTCACAGTTATCATAACATGATGCTGTGTGAAAAGGTAATACACAATAATAGAATTAAAGAAAAATGTGTACACACACACACACATACACTGAGGGGCCAGATTATTATGATCTCTGAACACATAATAATCTGGCCACTCAGTGTATATCCTATATAATAAAAGGCTAATATGCAAATTGTCCCCTCGACCACGAGTTCGACCAGCAGGCAGGCTGGCCAACCACCCATGTCCCCTCCCCCTGGCCAGGCTGGCCAGACCCCACCCATGCACGAATTCATGCACCAGGCCTCTAATATATATATTGGAGGAGGAAGATGAAGTAAATGTTGCAAAATATTAACAGTGGTTATCTCTGGGTTATGAGATTATGGCTGGCTTTAATTTTCTTCATTGTTTTCCAGTTCTCTCCGAGGAGTTTATTATTTTATAATTAGGACATATCAAGAACACAGTACCTAAAACTTTTATAATTAGATAAAATGGTAAGCCCCATTATAAAAATAACCAACAGTTCAGTTCTAGTATGCTCAAGAGCCCTTCTTCAAATACAAGTTAGATAAATTCAAGACAAGAAGGCAACAAGAAAGTTTCCAAGTCACTGACCATCTCTAAGACTACTTAAAAAGATCTCATCAAGGCCAGTTCAAATATTGTTTAATATTAATTTCAAAGTGCTGTTTCCAATAGTATTAGTGTGACTATGTCCTGTGTATTTCATTCACTTCACTAATTTAACTTTTGTGCATTAAACTAACTACTGGAGTAAAAACTTCAGAGAATGTCATTTTCCCTTATTTTGTGTTTTTAAAAAGTCCATGGGATATAAAATCCAAGTCTAACCTGGGAGTATCAGCCTGCTCTTACATTTTCCTTGAAACAAAAGAAATTCACTGCATTTTGCAATTGGCCCTTTTTCGATGGATTATTTGAAAAATCTTTAAAAGACCCTGTAGATTTTATAAATCCAGGCCATTTGTATTTTTATTTCCTGTTCCCCTAAGACAATTAAACAGGGATGGATTAGCATTAGGCTGCAGCAGAGATTGGAGGGGAGGAGGGGGGATTTCCCGGCATCCCTTCCTGCAGGAGCATCAGCCACGGGCAGAGCCAGAGCGGATCTGCCACTTTAACTGACAAGTCTTAAATTCTGCCCTGGGAAGCTCTGGGATGCTGTCAGCCGCCTCAGCAACTTCTTTTCTCATGCCTGGTAATTTAGAGTCTCACTGGGGACCGAGAAATAAAACAGAAATTGAGGATTTTTGTTGACTGTTAAATTGAGGACTGCCTCTTCTTTTTGTTGGCTGTTTAAAAATCATTCATTCCTCCAGAGTCACAGCTGGTCTAAATCTGTGAGTATGTCGCATTTATTTAGCTGCTCCCGGGGGTCTGATTGCAACCTTCTCTTTAGATCTGTGAGGATTTAATTCGAGGAAAACAATGCCAGTTTTTAAAATCCGAGTTAAATTTCATTGGAGATCTGGAATTGTTTTTTGTGTTTTTTTTTTTTTTTTAAGTTGACATTTTCTTTATTAAAGGCTTTATGTCAAACTTGCCAGGGGTTTCCTCCCACTACCCCTCCCCCTTCTGTCCCCCTGAGGGTGAGTGCTGAAATCAGAGAAAACAGCAAATCTCTCTGCTGCAGAGGCTGTGGTTCCCCTGGATGCCATGGCTGGTTTATCGCTGCAAGGTGTGCATGGGGCTGCAGAACAATGGAAGGATCGCACTGGCTCACTCTGTGTTCCCCGTGTTTGTCTTACATCCTTTGCGGGCTTCATCATAAGTTTTGTTTTGCTTAGTGTGCCTAAAACCTTAAGAAAGATAAAGTACAGGGTCACGCTCTCAGAATAGAGTGGGTTGATATCACCCCTCGCCTTGCTGTGTCAGCTTCAGCCTGTCTCTTTGTGGCAAGATTACAGTAAATGGGAGTCACCACAAAGGGAGCTTTGCATGATCACCCTTTCCTAATTGTGCATTTGAATCCGTGCCATTTTTCCCCCTGGTGACGCAGACCCTTTTAGTCTAAACATCTGTCCTTAGTCATCGTGTCCCAGTTTCCCCCATTGGAGTTTACTGGAGGCTAGAACTGTAACCTTGCTGAATTACCATTGAATCAATTGTGAAAATTTTGTAAAGATAGAGGTTAAATTATGGTTCCCACTATAACCCCCATATGTGATTCTTGATTTGCCTTTGTTAAATGGAAGTCTTATTATTTTAGTGAATTGATTCGTATTGTTTGGTTACTGATCTCAGTTCTTTATCTTAAAATCACATTAGCTGCAGCAGTTTCTAAAAGTTGATATGTTCAGAGACCAGTAATCAGGATGCTTTTAAACACCAACTGGTAGCAGTCATCTTTGTAGCTGCAGAATATGTTTGGCTTAGGGTGACATATTATATGAGCTTTGTGGGTCCCAGTATTTTGGTGGATTTCCTGCAGCGTAAAATAAATCAAGGATTTTAAAAAGAAACTCTCCGCCACCCAGAGGTGAAACGTTTGCTGTTTTTATTTTTAAACATGTTGTCATACTTAAATGCAGCAACTTTGAATTGAATTAGGAAAAGATGCCTAAAAATTAGAAATTCTGCCTTCTCTACACCTGCAAAATTTATAGCCTCTCATTAATTAATTTATTTCAACATTCAACCAATGTTTACATTTGTTCCTCTTGGTGCAGATATTTTTAGCAGGCGAGAGACGTTCAAAAACTACCTAATTATTTCATTACAATTGTGTTCATTTTTCAGCTGCAGAAGTGTAGGTACTTTGTGGCCAGAACTACACAGGACATACAAATACTTGCCACTAATTTTGACCCAGATTTTCTGAAGCCACAGTTCTTTAGGATGCTTGCATTGGAAAGAGATTTTGGAAATCATGTAATTATTTCAATAAGCATGTGATAGGTACTATATACAGGGTGTCCCAAAAATGTATACCCACTTTGAATAATTATAAATCCCAATGGGTTAAATCTGAAAAGAAAGACGCATCAGTTGAACTCTCAGCTGTAAAGTATGTATATGTGACACCCTGTATAGAGAGAGATCATACAATAGTTAAAATAGCTTCCCATAACAATAAAAAAAGAAAAGGAAAAAAAAATGGTTTCTTGATTTTTTGGCCACTCGTTAATTCCAGTATCTTAGAAGATACCGTGACACCAAAAAACAGAATAGAAAGCAAACAACAGACAAAAAAATCAACTAACCAAAACAAACCAAAGTAACAGCAACAAGAGTCTGAATCTGTAAAGGTGTTTGGCTGGTCTTGGTTCCGAAGAAGGAATCCCGGCAGACCTAACCCACTTGCCTGACAGCCCCGACTCAGAGGGCTCCCTGTGCTGCCTGATGGTTAGTACTTGAGAGTGAATAATTAAGATTTTTTTTTTTAATACAGCAAATATCTTGGCCTATTGATAGATACTCATTCAAGAACTTACAGTTTGTTGGGAAATACAGGAAATTCTGTCTTTGGGACATGGTAGGATAAACAGTGTGTGGAGAAGGACAGGGTCTGTGAGCAATGATGAGGGGCGACCATTCTAACCTTGGGTGATGGGCAGGAGTCTGGGCAGATGCTGACCGCCTAGGGGTGACCTCCCAGGGCTTTCTGGAGGAGATGTCTGAATTTAGGCAGATATTGCTAGATACTTGGGCAGTCGGGTCTCGAGGTGGTTTATTAGAACTGCAGAGCCCCTGAGATACGAGGCCCTTGTACGAAAGGAAAAACTTTCTCCTCTACTCCTAGGTTCATTGCTTGGAGTTCTGCAAGTTAAATGGACAAAAGACAGATTAGCAAGAGAAGGGAAAAATAAGATCAGTTTACACACACACAAAAAAAAATTCACAGAGTTCACAAAGAAATGTGCCTCTCAAGGAGGTGATTAGAATTTGAGGCTTATATTCCATCTTAACACAGGATGATGTATCCTGGGGAAGAGGCTGGGCTAAAGAAAAGGGTTTCTGGGCTTCTGGATGGGTAAGTTATGGGAAAGGATTAGGAAATGTATGGTAAATAAGGATTGTTTTGTAAGGTTTGTTATACAAATAAAAATCCTTTTCAGGTGATAAGAGTTACCTCTGGGGTCATGTCCTTCCTAGTATGGGAGAGGGGGATACCTTTACAAAGGGAAATTTATGTCCTGCTCTTAGACAGAAAAGGGGAGGGCAGAAAGCTCATTGCCTTCAGCTCAAAACAGTCTTTCTGTCAAAATGGCAAATTCTGGGGTAACAGACTCTGATCTCCTTCACCACCATCTCTTTCGTATTTGCCAAGAAGTTTGGGAGGCCTGCAGTTCTAGTGAGGATAGGCTGGTCAGAGGAAGACAGATGCCAGGGAACCGTGGCAAGAGAAGTGACCAGCCACATAAGGAAGATCACATGGATTTGTATTTAGTGAGGACTCCCTGGCCACAGTGTGGGGATTGGTAGAGGGGAAGTGTGCCTCAGCCCTAAAGTATGACACCTTGCTCCTGGCTCTAAGACTCTGGTCAAAATTATTAATAATTTAGGTCTCAAATAGGTTTTTATGGCTTATGTTGAGAATTTAACATATGTGTGTGCATATCTATATGCATGTACATACACATATGCATATGCAAATACATATGCATATACATATACTATATATATATATATATAGTATATGTATTTCAGTTATTGCTTTTATAGAAAATATTAGAGGCCCGGTGCACAAATTTGTGCACAGGTGGGGTCCCTCGGCCTGGCTGGCGATTGGGGCCCATCAGGGTGGCGGGAGGTTGGCTAGGGGGAGGGGTCGCGGGAGGTTGGCTGTGGGAGCGCACTGACCACCAGGGGGCAGCTCCTGCATTGAGCGTCATAGTGACTGGTCAACCGGTCGTTCGGTTGTTCGGTCGCTTAGGCTTTTATATATATAGATGCTTTGATTTCTAACCAAGTGACTTATAAACAAACTTATATAGGAAATGACCTACTTACAGCTTGTGTCGTTGCTAATCTCCCATTTTTTGCATCAAATCTCTCATTTGATTAGCAGAAGGCTCTGGGGCCTCTTGTAAGACAGGACATTTTGAGACTCTATGTCAAACTGTCAAACATGTGGCCCATCAGCTGCAAGTTTGACATGCTTGCTCTATGTGGTTTCAAAGCAAGAAGGAAGTGTTAGGGGCAGAAAAAGAATACTGGGAACTAGCTATAAATATAAGAAATATTAATCATATTCGTTTTCTGTTAACTGTGATGGTTCTGTTCTGATTAGAGAGAGCACATTCTAACCTGGCTGAGAGTTGTATGTCCTGGGACCTGGGAGCTAACATTGGAATGCAGTTCCTCCTTTCCCAAGAACTGCCTAGCATTATGCAAAGTTTTACAGCCTGGAACAATCTAGGCCCCCTGGCACCCACCATTTGCAACCCCTAGCCCTATTGCCTGTAATCTGGTCCCAGAGGTTGCCCCCTACAACCCCCTCTCCCCGCCCCCCAGTCCGCATTGCCTGTAACCTGTAACCATTATACCTTGCCTACTTTCCCGTTCCTGTAATTCTTACTCTCCCACCTAATCTTTGCCTTCTACCCAATATAAACACCTGGCTTTATGGGGAGGGGAGAGCAGATATTCATGGGTGACCTGCTGCTTTCCCATGCTACCGGCATTATTGGAATAAATGCTCATATACGATTCAACCCTGTTTCTGCTTAATTGGCTAAAGTAGTGACAGACAGCCTAGACCCATTGGTTGTCCGATTACAGAATGTTAAGCACCTTTTTGCTTTGTCATCATTTTCATATCTTAGTTGAGAAGAGATGAACTAGAACCTTTTAAAAATGTCTTCTGTGCCAGGTCCAGTACCTGTGGTAAGTCCTTGTATTTTCAACAACTGAGATAATTGGGCTTGCCATTTCCTCTTACGGATGAGGAAGATAAGGTGCACAAAGGCTAAATCAGTTGCCCAATTCCTGCTGACTGAGACCCCATTGTGGTGAGGTTGGCAGATCTGTGCTCCAGCTGTTGTATTGTATTAGGTTGACTGGTGGGAGCCCCGTGCCCCCTTTTATTAAAAATCCACAGTGCACTCCTGGATACATGTGTCATGACAAATGCTCAGTATTTTTGGACTTCATTTTGCACTTGCTTTCCATTTTTTAACACCATATTTACACTTTGCTTCATTTTAGAATGGGCGGGGTTGCATATATGGGCAAAGGACATGAACATGAGTTTGATATGAATTTCATGCATGGGTTACTTTTCTTTCGATACTTCGTCAGTCTGCAGTTGTGGAAAGTCTTTAGACCACTCACATGGTGTGAATGGATATCTTTGGTGATTGTTTTGGACGAGTGTGTTATGGACTATCTCATTTCAGGTCATTACAGGTGATTGTGTTTGAGAAAGCAAGGAAGAGTGGAACCAAGACTTGAATTTCTCTTGTGGGTTGGGACTATAGTCATTATCTTCCTAGTTAGTGGGTGAAGCAAATTTTGAGCCATTCCCGGATCCAGCAAACCAGGCCCTATATAGCATTTATGAGCCATCACCCCTCTTCAATATTAGTTTAGGTATTTTTGTTGTTGTTGTTTTGTTTTCTAAGCAATAGCATCCCTGTATACCAAAACCATTTTGTGTGTCTCCTTGATATTATAGGCTGAATAAATAAACACCAGCTATGAAAATAGTCACATACTGAAGATCTAAAGAAAATGAAACTTTGGCACTTAATTACTTGAGTAGTTATATGTTTTCCCTTCTCGTTTGTTTGTCTGACCTAATAGTAAGGAAAGTCCTTGTATTTACTGAAAGCTGCTTATTTTTGAATAAAGGACTCTGTGATATTATATTCATTGGTACTTTCCATGCTCTACGTATGTGACATAAAATGCCAAGTATCATGACTGTACTTGGCACAGGGTGCTAGTATGGAATCAATAAAAATGTCATTCATTCATTAAAAAAATCAGTGAGCATCTCTCAGCTAAGCCAGAGAGTTCCTCTCCTTAAAAGGTTCATAATTGATTCACCATAACTAAAAAGTAACCCAATAATTATACTATGATGAGTTGTAAATTCTGACCAAGGAACCCAGAGGAGAGACACATTATGTAGCCTGGGAAAAAGACGTATCGAGTAGTCTTTATTTTGAGAGTCAAATGAAAGGAAAACTTACTTTTAGCATCGATTTTTAAAAATTTATTGTTTTGGTTTTCTTTGTTTTAGGTTGTGATGTTTTAAAAGACAAGATAATCACCCACGCAGTGCCACACTGAAAACCTGCATTTGCTCTGCATCCCTCCCTTGAGGATGTAATGAAAATGGCAGAGTGCTGCCTAAGTGGCTTCTGCCCAGGGGGCAGGAAACACTGCCCTACTGAGTAGCAGGAGTATAAACGTAGGTCTGATGGGAGGCTCTTGGCCTCAGTCACTTAACTCTTCAACACCAGCATCGCATGTACGCGATGTTTCAGTCTAAAAAGTGATTTCATAAAATAGCATGCATTTCCTCTCATCACATCCCTTGAGGTAGACAGGGCAGGTATTGTTATCCCTCCTCTGGCTGTGTGTGTGTGTGTGCATGCTTTCTCCCCAATTTGTTTTTATTGTGGTAAAATACACAGACCATAAAGTTAACTATTTTTAAATGTACCCTTCAGAAGTATTAAATACGTTCATAATGTTGTGCAACCATCGCCACCATCCATCTCTGTAACTCCTCACCTTGGAAATCTGAAACTCTATACCCATTAAACAATAGCTCCCAACTTCCCCTGTCCCCCAGCCCCTGGCAACCACCATTATATCTGTTTCCATGATTTGTATTCTTTCTCTGTTTGAGCAGGGGAGGACACTTAGGCTCATAGAAGTGAGTGAAGGGTGCAACGCCACACTGCTCACCTCGGCTGGGAACCCAGCATGCTTTCTCCTAAATCACACTACTGCAGGGTGATGAGAGAAGATAAAAAACTAGCTGAAGATTTCTGTTAGTAATAAGAGAGTCCTCTAGTAGGGAAGGTTTATATACACACACACACACACACACACACACACACACACACACACACACACACTCTAGGTGCCCAGTGCACAAATTCGTGCACCTTGAGAGGAACGGTGGGCACAGGGACAAGTCTCAGCCCATTCTCCACGCTCTGCTCAGCCCCTCTGGCCACAGCCCCCGGTCCCCATTCTCCTGCTGCCGCCGCTTCCATGTGCTAATGGTGCTGGCCTCGCTTGCACCTGCTGATGGCATGGAGCGATTAGGGCCAGTGCCAGCAACAGGTGTGAGTGGTGGCTGCTGCCCTGATTGCCCCACAGGAACAGGGGGAGGTGGAGAAGCCCTCAGAGACGATTGGGGCCAGCAGCCACTGCTCGTACCCGCTGACGGCGCCGAGTGATCGGGGCCGGTGCCAGGCGCCCGCAGTGGGTGCGAGTAGTGGCTCTGGTACTGGCAGCGGGTGCCAGTGCCAGCGGGACCATGGTGTGTGGGAGCAAAGAATTTTTATAACTACCAGAGGCTCGCCCCGATGACAGTGACTGGCACCCTGCCTTGGTCTGGCGTCCCTGCTCATCTGCTCCACCATCCCGCCACAGCTGATGCCTGCCATGTTCTGTGCTTTGCTGCCTGTTTCCGATGCCTGCCATGTTCTGCGCACGCTCCCTGGTGGTCAGCGCACATCATAGCGACCGGTTGTTTGGTTATTCAGTTGTTCCGCCGTTTGGTCTATTTGCATATTAGGGTTTTATATATATAGATATGTTTTTACTGACTTCAGAGAGAGGAAAGAAGAGGGAGAGAGAGATAGAAACATCAATGATGAGAGAGAATCATTGATTGGCTGCCTCCTGCATGCCCCCTACTGGGGATCGAGCCCACAACCCTGGAACGTGCCCTTGACTGGAATCGCACCCAGAACCCTTCAGTCCACAGGCTGACACTCTATCCACTGAGCAAAACCAGCTAGGGCTTTTTTTTTTTTTTTAAATTAAAAAACACACAAAAACAATAAAGAAAAGCAGAAAATGAAACAGGAGCTGTGCTTATCTCCTGCCAATCTAACATTCCATTGCTGTTTGTTTTGAATAATGTGAAGAGTGCAGTTTGTTTTGCCGAAGGAAAGAATTTGAAGGGACACAGGCTCTGGTTTAGTTTCCACTGTGTCAGGGATTTGCTGTGGCTGTGGGCAAGAGAAACAGCATCTGTTGGGATAGTTTCTTTTTTCTGAAGAGACTGTAAGTTTACCCTCCATTTTCTTAGTGAGTGGGGTCTGAGACACACTATCGTTTTGCAAAATGAACTTTTATTCTTTCCAATTGCTCTCAGTTGCCTCTGGAACTCTCATCCCCATTGAGGATGGAAAAAAAACATTGCCAATTAAAGATGACATCATTTGCTCAAATTTCAAACAGTCTTTTTTGGAGTGATTCAGGTTTTCTTGAAGGAGTGGCAGAGGCAAGTGCCCAGTCACGTAAACTGTCAGGCCCACGCCTCCGTTCTCTGAGGTTCCCCCTCCCTCTCCTCCTTCCCAGGTGGTGTCAGGTGTAGGAGGAAGTGGAGTGGGATGGAGCAGGATCTGGGTCTTGCTCTCTGGTTGGTGGCTCCATCCAGTTGTTTTTGCATTGCCCTCTGTCCTTGCTGCTGCTACACAGGACGAGGGTCTCAAGGTCTGGGCAGTCTTTACTAATGCTATTCTTGCTAAGCGTCAAAGTGGAGCGCAGTATTTAGCAGACACAACTGTAACCGGATGAGCTTGCCTGGACCCTAATAATTTAGTCAACTGCAAAGAAGAAATCAACATGTAATTAACCAAATAGTGTATATAAGCAATGGCTAAGCCTCCCTTAGGGCAGAGAGATCTGGATGTGAATCCCCTTTAGTTGCTGCATAAAATACCTAATGATAACCATGTCTTGTTCTTGAATAAAACACCCAGAGCAGCAAATCCATTGTGTTTGGTTCCACTGCCTCTGCCGCCCAGGCACCTGTGGTGGCTGGACTTGGTGTGTCCATGACCCTGAGGGCTTAGCATTCTCCACTGGCATTGGCAAGGAGTGACTGAGGTCCAGCGACCATTCATTTGATCCCTGTTGCTGCCCTTTGGTACAGGGCCATCTAAGCTGTCTTTTAAAAACATTTTCTTACTTTGCAATAATTCCAAACGTAGCAAAAGAGTGTGAAAATAATAGAGAATTTAATGTATACCCTTAATCCATTTTCAACATTTTGCCACATTTTGCTTTTTTATTCTCTCTGTATACACATAACAGGATGAATTAGAGAGGAAACTGTCTGGAAATAGCTCTCATGTTCTTTCCTTTTCTCTGCTTTCCTCCAACTGTTCTTTCTTTCAGGTTAAGCTTCTCCACTTCCTTGAACTCTTCCTTCTGTTGAACTGGCTTTAGTCTTTACCTGGCTGTAGGCTTCTAGTTGCGTTTCCAATCGTTGGTTGTCTTAGAACAGTGTGTCTAGAACATCAGATAGTTCAGGTGGTTGGATGGACCAGACGAGAGTGAGGGCCAGTTCTTTCCAGTAAAAAATAAATCAGTGCTGTCTGCCAGTTGCTCCTCTGTTTGTCCAGTTGTTCAGTCAGTCAGTCAGTCAGTCAATCAACATAGTCTTGTTGGGAGTTTCCACTTGCAAGAGTGGTGAGAAAATGTTGAATTCCTTTCACTTGATTCTGATGGCTCTGGGGACAGGCCTGGGTTGGAGCTGACAGTCAGAGGTCCGTGGGGATACCTGCTAGTTTGTGGGCTCTTGCTCTCCCAGCGGCAGCTGCAGCAGTAGCAGTCCCCCCTGCCTCTGATCAGTGGCCCTGAGAATGGCTATTTGAAGGAATTGCCCATTGGGCAGGATTTGGTCTGGTGAGCAGTTTTCTTTAGTAAGAAAGACAAGCTAATCATATGGTCAATAATATTAAGCAATAAATTTCCTGGAAATCTGGTGGTGGTATCCACTGGAGTCCCATGTTCATAATGCCGGTGGACACTGTTCAGACTGTAGATTATATAAATGGTGCCTCTCATAGCATAACGGTTGGCCATCTCTGTTCATTCCTTTACTCCCCTTAAAGAGAGATTTTAACTTTGATGAGAAGCTGGAAGGATATTGTCTTTTAATAATTTTTGAAAAATTTACTTAATTTTTTTCTTTTCAAAATGAGCTAGCTTTTTATTGTGTAGGAACATAGCACATTGCGTTGAACTTATTAGGGAAATTAAATTTGAATTGATTCTGCTAATTATGACTTGAATGAGAGAAAAAGTGTAAACAAAGACAGCTGTAAGCTTTTCATTTGAAAATAGTTCTACCTCATGATTAAAAATTAGATTAGTATAAAACACAAAAATAAAAAAGACAAATAACCCAAATAACAAATGGCCAAAGAACCTACATAGACATTTCTCCAAAGAAGATACACCAATGGCCAATGAATACCTAAACAGATGCTCAATATCATTAGTCATGAGGCAAATGAAAGGCAAAACCATAATGAGATACCGTTACCCACATGAAGATGGACAATAACAAGTGTTGGTCAAGATATGGAGAGATTGGGACTCTCATACATCACTGGTAGGAATGCAGAATCACACAGCCAGTTTGGAAAATGATCCGGCAGTTTTTCAAAATATTAGACATAGAGTTAGTATTTTACTCAGCAATTCCACTCCTAGGTATATACCCAAGAAAAAAGGAAATATATATCAACACAAGAACTTGTACATGAAAGTTAATAGCATTATTCATGATAGTAAAAAAGTAGAAATAACTGGGTTATTATCCACCAACAAATGAAACAATAAACAAAATGTATTATATCCATACAATGGAATATTATTTGGCCATTAAAAAGAATGAAGTACTGATACATGCAGTAACATGGATGAATCTTGAAAACATGCTAAGTGAAAAAAGCCAGTTATAGCAAATATGTAGATACAAAGGACTATGGGGAATGACTGCTAATGGATAAATACAAGTTTTCTTTTGGGTGACAAAATATTTTAAAAATTAGATTGTGGGGATAGTTGCACACTGCTATCAATATGAGTATACTAAAAACCATTGATTGTATGCTTTAAATGGGTAAATTGCATGGTCTGTGAATTATATCTCAATAAAGCTTTTTTAGAAATTTAAATATTAGAGCAGTAAATACAGGGCAAATGAGGACATATTTTCCAAACACTAATAACAGTAATTGAAATATGATGGTTCCTTTAGCATCTGTCAACCAAATAATATTTTTCACTAGCTAAAAATACGTTTCTTCTAACATCTCAGTATAGCATCTTCGTCATGCTCAGGAGTGGAGCAGACAAGTCATTCTATTTAAATGTTTAATAACTGTGCTTGCTTTGGAGAAACAGATCCCAAAACTGAAGCAATTTAAAGAACGTTTACATGGCTTTTTTTTTTTTTTTTGCAAGGATGCATGTACTCCACTGCAGTGTTTCAGATATTAAAAACCTTTATTGGCCCTAGCTGGTTTGGCTCAATGGATAGAGCATCAGCCTGTGGACTGAAGGGTCCTGGGTTCGATTCCGGCCAAGGGCACATGCCTGGGTTGTGGGCTCAATCCCCAGTAGGGAGCGTGCAGGAGGCAGCCAATCAATGATTCTATCTCATCCTTGATGTTTCTATCTCTCTCTCCCTCTCCTTTCCTCTCTAAAATCAATAAAATATAAAAAAAACCTTTATTGAAGGAAATAAGACTTGAATAAATGCGTATAGATGTGAAAATATAATATTGTAAATATAGCAGTTCTCTGCAAAGTTTGCTAGAAATGTAATGAAGTCCCAGGAAAAACCATGTCAGGACTCTTTTTTTGGTAACTCTATAATAACTTATTCTGAAACTTATAACTAAGAATGAAGGTAAAATAATAGCAGTCCCCTCCCATCCCCCTGAAAAAGAACATTTAATAAAGTAGAGGACTTGCTCCTTTGGCATATAAAAAAGCCATGATAGTGAAAGTGCAGAGAGGCAGATATATGAGTGGAACAAGAGTGCCTGGGAACAGACATGTGTACATATGGAAATTGGCCCTGTGTTACAGAGTTGCAGTGTTATTCAGTATGTCATTGTGTAAAACTTACAGAACGAACAAATGTCAAAGATTTATTTATCAATCAGCAAGATGGTAAAACTGGTTCTAAAAATATTTGGGGAATGGAAGAACGAATGTTGGAATAAGATTTGCTATATTTAAAACTGGGAAATATCTTACAAGGCAATAAAACCATAACTTTACCAGACTAATTATTTGGGTATTTACCAGAAAAAAAATCTACAAGTTAACATATAATTTTACAGAGTATAGGCCTCAATCAATAATCATTAGCAAATCAAACTAAGGTATATCTTTGGGTGGGCCTGTTAGACAGTGCTCCAACATGACATTGAAAGGACATTGATTTTCCTTTTGTCTTATTTCCAAGCTAAGGAGTAGCTGAAGGATGAGTTATTCATTGGTGTTGGGATAATTGCCTGTCCATGTGGGAAACAAATATGTGCACTTCACATTGTACACAAAAATGAATTTCAGATTTACTTGCTTATCATATTATTTTCTCCATGTATTTGAAACATTTTTCATAAAAACTTTAAAAAAATAGTTCTTGATGAAATACTAGGTAATAGTTTAAGTGAGTGAATTAGGTCTATATCAAAATACGATTGAATAAAAAATCACTTTGTAGCATGATACATTTATTGTGATATTAATATAAATTTTAAAATATAATTTCTGGGACTTTGTATACATGTATATAAAAGCATACAGGACTAAAGGTGTCTAATCTAAACTTGAAATATGACATGTTGTTTTCTTTAGCATCAGAAAACATGTTGTTTTCTTAGCATCAGAAAAGCCCTAGCTGGTTTGGTTCAGTGGATAGAGTGTCAGCCTGCTGACTGGAGGGTCCCAGGTTTGATTCCATTCAAAGGCACATGCTCGGGTTACAGGCTCGATCCCCAGTAGGGGGCATGCAGGAGGCAGTCGATCAATGATTCTCTCTCATCATTGATGTTTCTATCTCTATCTCCCTCTCCCTTCCTCTCTGAAATCAATAAAAATATTTTTTTAAAAAGAAAAGATGAATAAAATCTAATTTTATTTTATTAATAATTATTAAGCCCTGGCTGGTTTGGCTCGGTGGATAAGTGTTGGCCTGCGGACTGGGGGGTCCCAGGTTCGATTCTGGTTGGGGGCGTGTGCCTTGGTTGCGGGCACATCCCCAGTGGGAAGTGTGCAGGAGGCAGCTGATCGGTGTTTCTCTCTCATCGATGTTTCTAGCTCTTTATCCCTCTCCCTTCCTCTCTGTAAAAAATCAATAATATATATATATATATATATATTAATTTCTTTATTGATTAAGGTATCACATATTTGTCCTCATCCCCCCATTCCCATCCCACCCCCCTCCCCACACATGCCCCCACCCCCCTGTTGTCCTTAACCGCTGGTTAGGCTCATATGCATTCACACAAGTCCTTTGGTTGATCTCTCCCCTTTACCCCCACCCTTCCCTACCCTCCCTCTGAGGCCCGACAGTCTGATCCATGCCTCCTTGTTTCTGGGTCTGTTCTTGTTTATCAGTCTATGTTGTTCATTATTTCCCCTAGATGAGTGAGATCATGTGCTATTAGAAATACACTTATAAGAACCGAAAATGAGACACGCAATAATGGTAATGGTTATGGTGACAGGCAAATGAATCGGTCTGTAGTGAGTTTCTTTCTGGGCCAACAGTTCTTTTGAGACCCAATTTTAATGTCCAACAGTTCCTTATGTGTACATGTCAGCACTGACATTACAGTTCTGGATGGTGGACAGATGGTGGTAATGCAGGTCCGACTCTCTCTGGTTTGGTCCTGGGCAACCTGCAGCGACGCACAGCTGCTAACTGCTAGTATGGGAAGGCCACATCAGCGTCTTCCGTCTCTGGACTGCTTCTCTTCTGTCTTCATGGCTGGAGTAGTCCTGTCGATTCCTCTCTCTTGCTGGAATCCACATGGTCTCGGAGTTGTTTTCTGAAAATATACAAACATATTCTCGACCAAAAGTTAATAAAGGAATATTTTCCATAAATTTGACTTGGGATCCTATTTCATTTTTTGCCCAAATGATTTTCCTCTGGCTTGTTTTGACACCTTGTGTGTATTTCATGGGTGTCTTGCTTTTAGCCTTTCAATTAATTTTCTAAAGTATTAATTTTCTAGATGTAATTTACTTACAGGATATTTTTCCTTACATGATATTCCTCTACTATCCCCTCCTTTTTTGATTTAAATGGTAGGAGGCTTTTGAAAATTTTATAATGTAAAATATATTTTTAAAAAAATTATTAAGTTCTGTTAAATTCAAGTCTATTGTGCCAGGTAAAGACACTATAATTGTAGCTTTGAAACATGCAACATTTACTTGGTAAATGTTGGTTTTAGCAGAACTTAATAAAATTTTAATGTTTTATATAATGGTCTCTCATATCATTGAGGGAAAATATATGGTCTTTTAAAAATTGTCTTGGGAAAATGGCCAAAGACTAAGAAACAAATTCACAGCACTATCTTGTACCATGCACTCAAATTATAAATAAATCAACGGATGAAATATTAAAAAGTAACAACACTGGTAAAATGATAGAAAATCTTTGTGGAGGGGAGTTTTTCTGAGTATGCCCTCAAAATCAGAAGTGCTAAAGGAAAGAGCATTGTTTGCCTTTTAAAAAATATGTTTAAAACATTGAAGATGTGATTTTACAAAGAGAGAAAGGGAGAGGGGGAGAGAGAGCGAGAGAGACATCCATGTGAGAGAGATACATTGGTCAGCACCTCCTCCTGGGGATTTAGCCCACAACACAGGCATATGCCCTGATGGGGAATTGAACTCACAACCTTTCTGTGCACAGGACGACCCCGACCAACCGAGTCACACCGGCCAGGGCAAGAGTGATTACTTTTGATTTTAAAAACCCTAAAAAATTAAACACTGGAGAGAATTTTATGATCAAGGCCAAGGGTGAATCTGTAAGAGAGCAGATGGGCAGGAATGGTTCAAAAGGGTTCACAGTCTCTTGAATCTGTTTTTACCTCTTTCCCTGTTTTTAAACGGATATGGCAGCCACTGCCCCAGAGTTTTGTGTACATAAGTGCTAGTGCTTCCTCTGTTCTGGTATAAAGTTCTTGGGCTGGAACATATAACCTGAGTTCAAGCCACATTCCGCCTTATCTGTCGCTTTTTCTTCCCTCCCACTACCCACACCCAATGACTCTTGTAAGAAGAACATTGATTTTCCCTTAACCTGATGTATAAAACTTAGGGAAGTTGATCTGTTCCAGATATGGTGAATGTTGAATGTAAAATATTAGAGGGTACTGGGAAGTTTGTGAGGTGGAATATAATCAAACTCCACGTACTTGAGGGCATTATATATTTTAGAATTGGAAAAAAAAGGCTTCCCTTAAGGATAGTCAATACTCCTTTCTTCTTTATGGGATGTGTGCTCTTAAGATGAATGGAAGCAGAAGGAGATTGGAGATTCTGTTACAATACAGGGTGGGCTTATTCTTAAACTCTAGACGTTTTCTTCTCTTGAGTAGCTCTGGGTCAGTAAAGTGGCCTGCGATTCTGTAAACCAGATTCATGTCCACCTCCTCTATGTCACTTCAGCACTCTGTGGTATCCTATATAATAAACGGCTAATAGGCAAATTGACCAAATGGCAGAATGACTGGTCGCTATGACATGCACTGACCACCAGGGGGCAGACGCTCAACCCAAGAGCTGCTCCCTGGTGGTCACTGTGCTCCCACAGGGGGAGCACTGCTCAGCCAGAAGCTGTGGCAAGCACAGCGGTGGTGGCGGGAGCCTCTCCCGCCTCTGTGGCAGCGCTAAGGATGTCCGACTGACAGTTTAGGCCTGCCCCTGAGGGCTCCTGGACTGTGAGAGGGCACAGGCCAGACTGAGGGACCCCCCCACCAAGTGCACAAATCTTATGCACCAGGCCTCTAGTGTATGTGTGTGTATGTGTATGTATGTGTGTATTTATATATATATATATATATATATATGGAAATGAAGCAATTTATTACAAATAAGATACCTTACAAAATATACCCCTTTTAATTAAAAAATTTATCCTCAGGAAATCATCAGGCAAAAGTGTATAAAGGGGCTTATTACAGTATTATTTGTAGTTGTAAAACATTGGGAGCAACCTCCAAGACCCAAAGTGAAGATGGGGTAACAAATTACGTTACTTTCATTCAGTAGAATGCTGTGCAGACAGTAACTACAATAGAGCACCTCTTTTTATTAAGAAGACGAGATTCAGGATAAATGAAGGTTATAATGAAGGAAACTAGACTATGCTACCCCAAAATATGCCTCTTTGACACAAAAATTATTTTGAGCTTAAGGTAATTAAGAAGCAGTAAAAGGCAGTGAAAGCTCTCCCTTTGCTGCATAAAGGCAGGAAATAAATTCTTTTACTGGAGACAGACACCTATCCGCCCATAGAACCTGCAGACAAACCTTATTGAAGTAATCCTTATATTCCTAGTTACTTCTTCACCATTTACTACTCCTAGCCCAGCTCCTTGTCTTGTCAGTTATTCACAAACTTACTGTTTCTTTGTCTAACAGGTATAAAAGCTTCCTATTGTCCACTTCTTTGGGACTTCATTCTCTGTGAAGGCTCCCATGTACATGTAAAAATTCAATAAAATTTATATGCTTTTCTCTTGTTAACCTGTCTTTGTTACTTTACTTTTCAGATCCAACCAGGGACCCTAAGAGGGTCAAAGAAAACTTTTTTCTCCTCTACTATACTATTCCATTTTAATCTATATATATAAAAGCCTAAGCAACCATTATGACCAGTCGCTATGATGTGCACTGACCACCAGGGGGCAGATGCCCAACACAGGAGCTGCCCCCTGGTTGTCAGTGTGCTCCCACAGCCAACCTTCCCCGGCCAGACAACTTCCCATGGTCCCTTCCTCTTGCCAGCTGGCTCCAATCAGCCCCAATAGGCTCTGATCGCCAGCCAGGCTGAGGAACCCCACCTGTGCATGAATTTGTGCACTGGGCCTCTAGTAAAATATAAAAATATATGTGTAGATTTACTTGGGGAAAGATATGCAAGGATATATACAAGATACAATGCTGTCTTTGGGTGGAGAGCTGTGGGGGATGATTTCAGTTCATTTCTTTTGTGTGTGTGTGCACTAGAATAAAAGAAAAATAAGTTTATTTTATTGGGGCTGTATTTCAGGAATGTTCGCCACGTAACTGAATAGTTTTTCCAAATTGCTAAGAAATGGAGGTGCCCCGGCTGATGTTACTCAGTTGGTTGGGTGTGGCCCTGAAAGGTTGCCGGCTGGATCCCCTGTCAGGTCCAGCCTGACGATTGAACCGGGCTGAGGTAGGGAGGTGGGATTTGAGAAGAGAAAGAAAGACAGGACAGCGGGATTCGGGAGGTCCACAGCTCTCGAGGAGCTCTGGCAACTTTTATTAGTAATACAGTGCTTTTTATACATAAGACACTAAGCAGGGAATCACTCACAAGGAAAACATTCTTTGTTTCTCTAAAATCACTACTGGAGGGATAAGTTGAAGGACAGGTTTCTTGTTACAATAAATCTCACTAGTTGGATACATATTTCTTGGTAAGCCATGAAAGTAGCTCTTATCCTACTGATAGCAGTCATATAAACAAACCCTGGGAAAGCTCTGTAGGCAGGGGCTGCTCTCGTTATACTGATTAGTTGCCATCCAAACAGGCCTGGGAAATCTGTGCGGGTAGGGTGCCAGCCTTGCTAGCCCCTACAGGTGCAAGGACCGTGTCAGCTTACAGCCCGTTCCCCACAACCCCCTGTAGCGGGTGTGCAGGAAGCAGCACACCCGCTACATGTTTCTCTCTCACATCGATGTTTCTCTCTCCCTCTCCCTTCCTCTCTCTCCAAAACTCAATTTAAAAAATCTTAAAAAAAAGAAATGGAGGTGAGATGCAGTAAATAATTGAAGGACTTGTGTTGTGTACTTAAGTTGATGTGAACGCTTCCTGTAAGACTCCTCACTCTGCCTTCTTCATTAACAGGCCTTTTCGCACAGAGATGGCAGCAAGCAAACCTCACTTGGCATCACTGGACGCAAAACAGGCCTCTGGACAGCACCGATCATCCAAAGTGAGCAGGTCAGAAAGGGTGCGAGCATTCCTGGGGGGACCAGACCGACCCTTCGGTGAACTGCAATGCTGATGTCAGAACAGGCTCTGTGTTTTATTGACCTGTGGGGAGAGGAGAGGCCCAGGCAGGTAGAGGGCCCATTTTACAAATTAGGGAAGGAGGCTAAGGGGCTCAGTGAGTAGGTGTCTCCGTTACATAAAAGCAGGAACAAAACGAAATTAAACTTCTGGGGCACAGCTCCCTTTGTGTCTTTGTTACCTCAAATTTTTTAAACCATTAATTTTTAAAAATATATATTTTTTATTAATTTCAGAGAGAAAGGGAGAGGTAGAAAGAGATAGAAACGTCAATGATGAGAGGGAATCATTGATTGGCTGCCTCCTGCACACCCCCATACTGGGGATCGAGCCCGCAACCTGGGCATGTGCCCTTGACCGGAATCAAACCCGGGACCTTTCAGTCCTCAGGCTGACGCTCTCTCCACTGAGCCAAACTGGCTAGGGTAAACCATTAATTTTTAAATAAAATAATATAACCACATTGCCAAGCATCAGAGAAAATGGAGGAAGGAGAAACATAAACTATAATTATGACTTTAATACAGACTGTTAGCCTTTTGGTGTATTTCATTCCAGTCTTTTCCCTGGGCATGTGTTTCTTGAAATGGATATAACCAAAGAGTTTTTGGTCAGTATTGTATTATGATTATTTTTCTAATAATATTCTTCTTGTAATCTTGGCTTAAAAGTGCATTTAAAAAATGTTCATTATAGAAAATTCAGGAAATATAGAAAAATCTTAAAGAATAAAATATGTATTACTATCACCATAACTTTCACAACAATGTTTTAGATGAATATTCTTTCTTTCCCCCCTTATATATAAAGATACTAACTTTTTTTTTTTTTTTGCTTAATTGGGATTATATTAAATATACTGTTTAGTAACCTACTTTTTAAAACTTAATCATAATATTTTTTTCTTTTCCTTAAGTATTTTATATAATATCACATTTCATTGCTAAGTTCTGTTCCTTTCCTGCCTATTCTGGAATTAACTAGTTGTTTCTTTTTAAACATGTAGGTTATTCCTTTATCAGTTATTAAGACAACTCTGATAAAGCTGTTTTTTTAGGCTTGGCCGGTGTGGTTCAGTGGTTGAGCGTCGACCTATGAACCAGGAGGTCACAGTTTATTTTATTTTTTATTTATTTATTTATTTATTTTTTTAAAATTTCTTTATTGATTAAGGTGTCACATATTTGTCCTCATCCCCCCATTCCCATCCCACACCCCTCCCCACGGATGCCCCAACCCCCTGTTGAACTTAACCGTTGGATAGGCTCATATGCATGCACACAAGTCCTTTGGTTGATCTCTCTCCCCTTCCCCCAACCTCCCCTATCCTCCCTCTGAGGCCCGCTAGTCCGATCGATGCCTCCTTGTTTCTGGTTCTGTTCTTGTTCATCAGTCTATGTTGTTCATCATTTCCCCTAGATGAGCGAGATCATGTGTCCCTAGAGATATACTTATAAGAACTGAATGTGAGACGAGCAATAATAGTTATGCTGACAGGCAAATGAGTCAGTCTGTAGTGAGTTTCTTTCTGGACCAATAGTTCTTTAGAGACCCAATTTCAATGTCCACCAGTTCCTTATGTGTACATGTTAGCACTGACCCCTCAGCTCTGGATGGTGGACTAATGGTGGTAACGGAGGTCCGACTCCCTCTGGTTTGGTCTCGGCCGGACCCAGGGGCACGGCTTCACCCGGACTCAGGTGCACGTGGCCTCACCCGGACCCAGGGGCGCGTGACCTCTCCCGGACCCAGGGGCGCGTGGCCTCACCCGGACCCGGGACCCAGCCTCACCCGGATCCAGGGACACATGGCCTCACCTGGACCCAGGGGCGCGTGGCCTCTCCCAGACCCAGGGGAGGAGGTCACAGTTCGATTCCTGGTCAGGGCACATGCCCAGGCTGCGGGCTCAATCCCCAGTGTGGGTCGTGCAGGAGGCAGCCAATCGATGATTCTCTCTCATCATTGATGTTTCTCTACCTCTCCCTTCCTCTCTGAAATTAATAAAAATTATATTTTAAAAAAGTGCTTTTCATCTATCCTACAGGTTTATTAGACTTTAACTATACAACAGATCTTTAGCATTTTGTATTTTGCATTTGAAATTTTAGCTGTTTATGAATGTGTTCATAATACTCAGTTTGTCAATGTAAGAAAGGGGTGCAATAATATGAGGGTTGAGGAATGGAGATGAACTTGAAAATAACTTGTAAGTATCTTAAGGCATTTATTTTTCACAATACTATCTTGTTCCATATGTCTCTGTTCATGGAAATCTGAGCTTTCTTCAGAAATATATGCCCCTCTTTCAGAGTTATCCTCATTTATCTGATAGTTTCCTAGGTTCCTACTACATCAACATTTATAATGCTGAGTTTGAAAGCTGTAATAAAATAGCTAAAAAAAATGACTGAAAGCAGTACTAAATAAAGGGTATGGTGTTAAGAGAGAAAACAAGAGTGAAGGAAAGTTACCTTTTTTTGCTTGGTTAACATTAAGTAGAAATAAGTAAGATTTGTGTGTGTTTCTGAGTTGAAAAGGGGTCAGAGAAGAAGAGGTTAAAGATACATAAAGGAAGTTCGGTCAGGATGGCGGAGCAGATAAATGCTGTGCTTGCCTTCTCCCACAAACACATCAAAATTACAACTAAATTATAGAACAACACCCTAGAGAACCACCTGAAGACGGGCTGAACAGAACTCATAAACAAGGATATAAAGAAGCAGCCAAGTTGAGGCTGGTAGGAGGGGTGGACGCAAAACAGTCTGGTTCCACACCCAAGTGTGGCGGTTAAGAATCAGCTGGGCTATGTCGGTTGTGGAGGTTTTCCCTGAGGAGCGAGGGCTTTCAGACCCACATTGGGCTCTCCAGCCTGGGAAGAGGAGTCCCCACAACTTCTGGCTGTGAAAATCAGTAGGGATTTTGTGCATCCTGATAAGATGAAAAGTAGCTGGAGTCCCAGGCTTTCCTCATAAAGGGCCTGTGCGTGGCCTTACTCACTGATGGACTCATTTCCTCTGAGCTCCAGCACTGGGGCAGCAGCTCGAAAAGTGCCAAGACCTGGAGGGGCAGCTTTCTCCCAGACAGAAGTGCTGGTAAAAGCCAAAGCAATCTTGAGAAAGAAGAACAAAGTTGGAGGTTTCATGCTGCTATCAAACTATTCTATAGTAATTAAAACAGCATGGTATTGGCATAAAAACAGACACATAGATTAATGGAACAGAATGGAGAATCCAGAAATAAACCCATGCCTATATGGTCAATTAATCCATGAAAAAGGAGGGGAGAATATACAATGGGTTAAAGACAGTCTCTTCAATAAATGATGTTGGGAAAACTGGATGGTTTCATGTAAAAAAAGAAAGAACGAAGTAAACTTTACTTTTGTACACTATATGCTACAAGAATAAACTCCAAGTGGATTAAAGACTTACTAGTAAATGTAAGACCCAAAATCATAAAACCCCTTGAAGAAAACATAGGCAATAAAATATCTGGCATGGCTCTTAGTAATATCTTTTTAGATATGTCTCCTTAGGCAAGGGAAACAAAAGGAATTATAAAAAAACTAGAGGCCCGGTGCACGAAATTCGTGCGTGGGTACGGTCCCTAGGCCTGGCCTGCGATCAGGGCCATCTTCTCTGGCCACTGGCAGCTGCCACCACCCACTCTGAGTTCCCTGTTCGCCATCGAGAGATCAGAGCCTGCCGGCCAGAGGGAGGGACCAAGAGATGGTCAGTGCGCCTCATAGCGACTGGTTGGTCATTCTGGTTGTTCCGCCATTCCATCGATTTGCATATTACTCTTTTATATATATAGATGTGGGACTATATCAAATTAAAAGGGGTTTTGCACAAAAGAAACCATCAACAAACCAAAAGACTACCTACTGAATGGGAGAAGATACTCACCAATAATACACCCAATGGTGCTTAATATCCAAAAATACAAAGGAAACTCATACAACATAACACCCAAAAACAAACAATCCAATTAAAAAATGGGCAGAGTATCTAAATAGACATGTCTCCAAAGAGGACATAGAGATGGTGACTAGACATATGAAAAGATGCTCTATGTCTGTAATCATCAGAAATGCAAATTAAAGCCACAATGAAAGGAACTCCTACCATTTGCAACAGCATGGATGGTCTTGGAGAGCATTATGCTAAGCGAAATAAGTCAGTCATAGAAAGATAAATATCACATGATCTCACTCATTTGTGGAATATAATGACCAACATAAACTGATGAACAAAAACAGATCCAGAGACAGAGAAGCATCGATCAGATGCTCAAACCTCAGAGGGAAGGTAGGGGAGGGTGGTGGTAAGGGGGAGAGATCAACCAAAGGACGTGTATGCATGCATATAGGCCTAACCAATGGACACAGACACCAGGGTGGTGAGGGCATGAGCGGGGGTGAGGGGGTGGGGAGGCAATGAGGGGATAAGGACACATATGTAATACTTTAATCAATAAAGAAAGAAAAAAGAAGCCACAATGAAATATCACCTCACACCTGACAGAATGGCTATCATCAATAAATCAACAAATAACAAGTGTTGGGGAGGATGTTGAGGAAAGGGAACCGTCATGCACTGCTGGTGGGAATGCAGACTGGTACAGCCACTGTGGAGAACAGTATGGAGTTACCTCAAAAAATTAAAAATAGGACTAACATGTGACTCAGCAATCCCACTTCTGGGTATTTATCCAAAAAAATCCAAAACACTAATATGAAAAAATATATGCACCCCTATGTTCACTGCAGCATTATTTACAATAGCCAAGATATAGAAGCAATCCATTGATGGCCAACTGGATAAAGAAGAAGTGGGGCAGGCCCTGGCCAGGTAGCTCAGTTGGCTGGAGCGTCATCCTGATACGCCAATGTTTTGGGTTCGGCCCTCAGTCAGGGCACATACAAGAATCAACCAATTAATGCATAAGTACTAGTAAGTGGACCAGCAGATCAATGTTTCTTTCTCTCTCTCATTCTCAAATCAATAAATAAACAGTTAAACCCTAACTGGTTTGGCTCAGTCAGCCTGCGGACTGAAGGGTCCCAGGTTCGATTCCGGTCAAGGGCATGTACCTTGGTTGCGGGCACATCCCCAGTAAATGTGTGTGGAAGGAATACAACCTTTATGCCTTTGTCCATCCTGCACACATTGTGAAATGGGAGGGCGTTTACTGGTAAAAGGTGAGGAGGCAGTGGACTCAGGGAAGATAGATGACTTTCTGAATGAAGATCTATCTCATGGCTAGAGAATGGCAACGCTGACTTCCGGTGTCCAGTGCAGGAATTCTCATTATATCACGTCAGGCTTGAGGAGAATGCATGCTGATGAGCCTCTTGCAAGATACTTGTCTGTTTTCAAATAGCCATACTCTTCGTTCTGATCTGATTGGACAGGTGTGGTGAGGTCTGGGCAGAAGTGTTTGAACTTCCTCTGGTAGATACGGGCAGCCCCTTTGGTTCTTAACCTAAGGAGGCAGAGTGATTAAACATCTGTTTTAGGAAGAGCAGTGTGAGAGTGGTGTGCAGGATGAAGGAAAGCAAAATTAGAATTGTTTGGGAACTTGTTGGGCCTTTCCCAGGCCAACTGAGTCAGGAATGCTGGTGGGTGGGGCTCAGCGGTGCGTTGGTTTATAACAAGCCCTCCAGGTAAGTGTTTTGCACGCTGAAGTTTGAGAACCATGGAATCAAAGCAGCACGGTCGGGAAGGCATTCTTGACTGGAAGTGAGAAGGGTCTCAGTTAATGTGATGGCAATGGACATGGAGAGAACTGACTCCAGAGATGCTGAGAAGTTCCCGCTGAGATTCAATTCGCTCTCCTGGTCATTCTGTGCAAAACACCTGGTAGCATTGGTATTCTGGGGATACGGGCAGTGATTCTTAACTTCATGTGAACATCTTAGTAAACTGCTTAGAAGGGTTGAGTTGACTGTGTTTGGAGGTGCTGAGCTCCCACTTTTGTTTATCCCTGTAAGCTGGGCATCTGAGTGGGTCCTCCTGGTGATTGTGGCCTGCTGAGATGCAGGGGCGATTGTCCTTTGGCAAGGGGGCCAGTATTTGTTCACAGCCCATCTCCTTGCAATAAAAGCTGAGCTGTAAGCTGAGAGAAGTGGTGGGAGAGAAGAGTAAGAGAATGGGGTGGGAGGTGGTAAAACTGGAAAACCTCATAGTTGAAGGGGTGGTTAGAAAGGGAATGGAGATTTCTGAGCTAAGAATTTCTTTTTGTTCTTAGAATAAAACCCACCTTTCTGCCACTATGATTTCTTGTTTCTGCCTGGTTGCTGTCCTCATCTTCTCTCACTCTCTGCCTTGCTTATTATATTCCCAGCTTAGAATCTCCCCCTCTCCCTTCAACCTAGATATTCTCATGGCTGGGTCCATATTACAGCTCTCAGAGGTCACCCTTTTGGAGAGCTTTCCATGACCATCCTCATTAATGGTGGGCCTTACCCACCCATCTTCCCAAACCAGTTTCTTGCCCAGACTGTCTAACCCAGCCTGAGATGATCTTAGCTACAGGTCTTCTCGTTTAAGTCTGCACCCTACTCTAGGAGAATGGAAGCTACTTTAGAGCCCCGCATCCTGTGTGTCTTTTTTAAAAAATATATTTTATTAATTTTTTTACAGAGAGGAAGGGAGAGGGATAGAGAGTTAGAAACATAGATGAGAGAGAAACATCAATCAGCTGCCTCCTGCACACCCCCTACTGAGGATGTGCCCGCAACCAATGTACATGCCCTTGACCGGAATTGAGCCTGGGACCCTTCAGTCCGCAGGCCGATGCTCTATCCACTGAGCCAGACCGGTTAGGGCCTGTGTGTCTTGTTTATTGTTATATTCCAGCCCCTACAAGGGTGCCTGGCACACACTTAGAGCTCCATAAATATTAGTTGAATGAATTCTAGGCGGAGGTCTGACTGGGGTGAGAGGTAGGGGTAGGAGATGGGTGAAATGTGTCTGTAGACACCAGGCAGCAAATGACAGCTCAGTTGGACTGGGCAGTGGAGGTGAAACAAGGTAAATCCAAGAGATGTTCAGGAAGTAACACTGACCAAACATGGTGATGGACTGAAGGGAGGTATCAAGCAACTGTCTTGTGCAAATCTTCCTGAGAGAGGTTTGTGAACTAGCATTCATATTTGGCCTCTGTAGTCACTGGATACTCAAGAGCAAACAGTTCTGGATTTTTCAGGGTTCTTCAGAGAATCAGGACCAATAGGATATATAGATGAGGAGAGTTGTCTTGGGAATTGGCTCACGTAATTATGGAGGCCTGCTCTTTGTGAGCTGTGGAACCATCAAAGCCAGTGGTGCAATTCATTCAGGTCTGTAGGATTGAGAACCAGGAGCTCAAGAGAGCAGAATGTGGATGGCCCAGCTCAAACAGAGAGCATCCACATCCACTGTTTCTCTGCTTTTTGTTCTAGTTGGGCCCTCCGTGGATTGGATGATGCCCACCCACACTGGGGAGGGCCATCTGCTTTACTCAATTCACCAATTCAACAGCTAGTCTCTTCTAGAAACACCCTTCACAGACACATCCAGAAATAGTGTCTTACCAGCTGCTTGGACATCCCTTTAGTCCAGTCAAGTTGACACGTAAAATTAACCATCATTAACTTTCAGCTCTTCAGCTACCCTTCCACCAAAAACTTGTCTCATTTCTGCACCACCTTCAAGCTCTAGGCGTGAGGAATTCTGTGTTCCTACCCAGATCAGCTTTACCTAGCCACCTACCCACCCACCAGCTCAACAATATTGAATGAGTATGTACTATGTTCTAGATTTTACTGAAGATACTGGTGGCACAGCAGTGACTAGAACAACCTCCTTGCATTTATGTTCTAGAGAAGAAAGACAGACATGTCTAAAATGCTGCATGGGATACTGGGGATAGTAATAAGTGGTGTGGAGTGAAAAAACAGCGAGACAGTATGGGTCGGATCACTGAGGCAGTTCTGAGTTGATGCTTCTTGAGCTAAGATCTGAATAACAGGAAGGAACCAGCCCTGAGAAGTTTTGGAGGCGTAGGACCATTTCCTGTAGAACCTTCAGAACCCATATCTGGTAGATGAGTAACTGGTAAGATTTTGTTTTCATGCTTGAAAGAATTTATTTGGAGAGGTTGGAGGCATGGCAATTCAACTTTAAGTACTTTGAAATAAATTGTACTACTCATTTGCTTACTTATTGATATTTCTATCAATAATCATTAGCAGATAATTTTCAAATAGTGTATAATGATAACTCTCATAGAGATACAGAAATCACCGCATTTGAAAGGCTTTACTTAACTCATTAATCAATGAAGGAACTAGGCAGATGTTATAGCAGATTCAAAGGAGAAATGAAGACAGCACAAATTTATATGGACTAAAAAGTGTTGAAATGAATGTGTAAATTCAGGAACAACTAGTTTCTTTTACACTGGAGGTAAGTCAGTTGAACCTCTACTGGCCTGGACTAAATTGATATGTCTATAGACAACAAATAGTTTGCATTGCTATCAGTTACTTACAATTCACAGAGTTATAAGAAAACTCCCATAAAATCAAAAGCAAGTAACTAGGAGGGGTCTCCCTTAGACAGTTCAGTTTTCCACTGAAGCACATTTCTCCCCTTTATATAACCAAACTAAAGCAAATAACCTTGGCCTCTCCCATGAAAAAAGTAGTTCCTCTACTTGTGGAGGAGTAATGGGGGGGGAGGGGGAGAGGGCATAACTATCATTTATTCACTGTTTGCTATGAGCCATATTTGTCATTAACTCCATCCTCACAATGGCCCCATGAAGTAGGGTGTGGTGTCCCATTTTACAGATGAGAAAGTCAGCTCCCAGAGGTTCAAGACACTGCTAGTAAGTGGCAGAGTTAGAATTTTAGCCTATCTGTATGCAAAGTACGTGTGTACACACACACACACACACACACACACACACACACTCTCCCTGAGACAACTTGCTAATAGTAAAAAGTATAGAAATTACATATATTTTTTTTCTTGATCTTTAGGTCATCATCAACCAAGATGGATCTCAAGAATGGCCTGGAAGAATGTGAAGTGGCACTGAAATTATTTCTGAATAACAGATTTAAAGATGCCTTAGAATTGCTTCAACCATGGTAATTAACTTTATTTCTTTTAGGTAAAATATATTTTTTCACATGTTTTTGATGATATTCATGTCTTTTATGTCTTACTTGTCAGTTAATTTATTTGTATTTCCACCTAAATATTTGAGACCTCTTAATATCCAGTTAAGAAATCTGTCTTTTCAACTTTACTCAGTAGAAAATTTCTGATTTTTTCTCATCCTTTAATTTCTATACTTGTTTAAATAATGTCATTTATGTAGTTTTGTAGAGCTCCATTTTGCTTTCATCGATGAACTATTTTTACGGATGTTCCTCTTAACCTTAAATATAATGGAGAAGAGTTTCCTTTGAATTGGGAAAGGGAAGAACAAGAAAATGCTAATCGCAAGTGCTAATAAATTTAAAATGATATAAATATTATAGGGACTCGCTGCTTATGTGATAAACTTAGGTTAAACAACTTAATTTCAATTAATAGTACCTGTTAATTCCTCCTCCCCCTCCCCCCCCACTCCGTGCTCAGCCTTCTTATTAGGCCTCACTTTGACCACAGTCCCCAACCCCGTGGTGTGACTGTAGCTTGACAGGAATGCTTACTCTGACATTGTTTCTTCAGACACAGTCACTTCCTTGGGTTAAGCTTAGACCTCATATCATAATTTTCTAGAAGCTTAGCTGGGAACAAAAGTGGGAATCTTATTCTTTTGAGCCATCAGTATGGTGATGTGATTCTTGTCCTTGACCTTGAATCTTAGAAATGGATTTACCTACTGAGAAACTGCGAAGGCAGTTCTATTCAGATTTAGATGATCTTGGTCAATTAGCATTTCAGAGGTTAGGAACATATGTTAAAATAGATGGTGAAGCCCGTAGCCTACAGAAATTGTCCAGTGCTGTCTCCATCGCTTGTCTCGCAACCTCTACCTTGCCTGTCTCCTACCTTTTCGCCCAATGACTTCTCCATCTCTCTATATCTTGTGTCTCTACCTTTCCCTGTCTTCTCTCTGTCTGTCTGTATTTTTTTCTTTGTCTCTCCTCTCTCAGCCTGCCTGCTTACCTCCTTCTTTTTTAGTCAAACACGTCTCCTTTTTTTTCTATGCCACTGAAATCAGCTGGACATAATATGGAATGAAAATAAATGATTTAGAATTGTATTTAATGGAGCTATAGATTCTCTGATCTTTATGCAGTTGTCACTCTTAAGAATATATTTTTCCTACTTGAATACTTTTTTTCCTCTTGGAGGACCTTCCGGTTTAAATACGAGGTTTAAAACCCCAGTTACTGATTAACTTTGGCTCTTACTCCTTGCGGTCTTTTTGAACAACCAGTGCCCTCACCGTTCAGGACAAGCTGCAAATTACTGAAGGATGTTTAGACTATCTCCGTGGGGGAAGAGAATAAAGTGGCTTGCACTTGTTTTGCACAGCAGCAGGCTTTTGTGATTATATTTGAATTAAAAACAGAATCGTGCATTGATATTTTACATCTTATAAATAATTAACATAACTTAAGAAGTTTTGAGAAAAGTGATGGTGAGGTTTTTTTACAGCCTGAGAATCTGGGGTGTCTGTCATATATCAGGAGTAACTGACCTTCTTAAGAATCTAAGTGATTCTCACTGGTAATGTGAATTATCAAGAACTTTAATCAGGAATCTCAGATAACGGGATTAGATTAGCAATGGAGTTTAAAATGTGCTTTTTTCTGCCTACCTAACTTTATTGCAAAAATGTTGCTTCTGGCTGGGAAGAGAAAAGGGGACAATTTTGTTGTTGTTGTTAATCTTCACTCGAGGATATTTTTTCATTGATTTTTTTAGGGAAGAAAGAGGGAAAGACAGAGAGAAACATGGATGTGAGAGAAACACATCGATTGGCTGCCTCCTACACAAGCCCTGACCAGGGCCTGGGCTGGGGAGGAGCCTGCAACCAAGGTATAAACCCTTGGCCAGAATCTTACCCCGGGGCCCTTTGATCCGCAGGCTGACGCTCTATCCACTGAACAAAACCGGCTAGGGCAGAGAGGGGACAATTTTTAATGAGTCTTTATCTTTCAAAAAAAAAAAAATCAGAATCTGTCACAAAATATATTTCTAGTGGCTTTTATTGTAGCTCTTATATCAGAGCTAAAGGCAGTAGTACACTGCCCCTGGTTCAACTGGGGAAAAGCGGTTTGCTTTGAAACGTTTTCTAGGAAATGAACCCGCAGGCTGCCCCCTTGTGCTGAAACAGGGAAAAGCATCTCGTCTCTCTGTTTCAACCTGCAGTGTTCTGTGCTGCCTCTGTGAGCTTAAATCGCTAAATCCTCAATACGGGAGTGTTTTAGGGCCCTTCTTTTACAGTCCCTATTCTTTCAGGGACTATGGCACAGGAGTCAAGATTGTCACTGTGAAAGTCAAGACATGCATGTATTAGGATTTCTCATGATGACTATCAGACTAGACCTGAATGCTTTCCAGTTTGAATTGAAATGTGCTAATTCCCTGTGTTGCCCCCAGGGCTAAGGACAGCATGTACCATGCCTTGGGCTACAGTACCATTGTGGTATTGCAGGCCATCATGACCTTCGAGCAACAGGACATCCAAAATGGCATTTCTGCCATGAGGGACGCCTTACAAACCTGCCAAAAGTATGAACTCAGTAATTACATGCTTGAGATATGACTATAAACCTCTATGTCTGTGTGATCAAATGCATGCTGTTTGCCTGACTGAGAGCTGTTGGAAGTTGGCCACAGTTGTAAGACAAGGACTTGAGCTTCAGAGCTTTCTCGGCCTGATGTAGTTTTATGTAATAGAGACAAAAATCCCTATTAGGAATTAGAGTATGCTTCTCGTTTGGCCAAATGCGTGGCATTTGTGGTAACTTGAAGTACCCAGCAGGGCTGAGATTTCAGTGGGGTTAGCAGCAAGCCGCCCCAGGGTCTCCCTGTGGTGAGCTTACGTGCCGCAACCCGAACCAGGCCAAGCAAGGCACGTTCTTCTTTTTGTAGGGGAGGCTGCCAATTCAGAAAGGAATGTTTTATTTGCTTACAAAAAATGTAGTTGGTGAAAATGAGATGGGTTTTCAATTTTATTTTAATCTTTGCTCTGTGTCCATAGGAAGACCCTAGCAAAAGCTGTTAGCTAGCATTGGTGAATTTTAACCTTGGTGGAATTACATACTCACCTAATTTTGTGGCAAGCCCCACACATGAAGAGAGAGCTTTCAAGTATTGCACTCTTACGTTCATTCTTTATCTGTGGTGAGTCTTACCACAGAAATGCTGAGTTCAGCCACAGATCAGGGGAGGTGCTTGGCAGGTTGGGGTCACTGTTTTGTGCGGGTCTGTCCACTCACGTGTTCAGCGATCAGGGGTTGAGTGCCCCCGCATGCCAGCCCGGTGCTGGGAGGTGAGGCTGCAGGGCTGACAAGGGTGGTCTCTGCCCTGGGGACGGTGGTGTTGAGCTCTGGCTGCCTTCAGGACTCTCTGGTGTGATTGTGACTGAAGTGAACGTTGAGTGAAAATGAGCTCGGGCTAATTTCTTGTTACTTCTTCTTCCTCTTTCCTTCCCTCCTCCTTATTCTATGCAGATATAGGAAAAAAAGCACGGTTGTAGAATCTTTCTCAAGTCTTCTTTCTAGAGGATCATTGGAACAGATGACCGAAGGTAAGAGTCATTTAAAAGATTACATTTTTTCCTTTCTTTGAAAAATTGAAACAGGATCATGCTCATAAGATCCAATACTTAAATATATCATATAAAGTATTGTCTTTTTCTCTTCCCCATCATACCTTCCAGAAGTAACTAAGGTTTTGAAGCCTTGCAGACTTTTCCGTGTATATATATATATATAAATATACACAAGGCAGACATGGGGTGTTTATAGTTGTTCAAGTATCATTCATTTTTGCAAGCATAGAATTGCATTATATATATATATATATGTATATATATATATACCTTTCCCTAAGCCATAGTTCTTTCCTCTGTAACCCAAACTTTCTCCTGTAGACGTGTAGAAAAGGTCATAGAATGTGTCTTATACGGATAAGGGAAATGTTGAATTGTTCCTGCGTTAGAGATCTTGACAATAGATGGTGCTGTTTTCTGATCTTTTTCTTATGTCTTTGGACATAGCACTTTAGAAAATCTGGAATACTTTTTACTAAATACTAAAAAGTAAACAACAATGAGACACTACTACACACCTGTTAGAATGTCCAAAATCTGGAACACTGACCACAGGAAATGCTGGCAAGGATGTGGAGCCTCGGGGACTCTCCTTCATGGCTGATGGGAATGCAGAATGGTACAGCCACTTTGGAGGCTAGTCTGGCAGTCTCTTATGAAACGAAACATACTTTTGCCATATGATCCAGTAGCCGCTCTCCTTAATACTTCCTCAAAGAGCTGAAACTTTATGTCTATACAAAAACCTGCAGATGAATGTTTATAGCAGCTTTATTCATAAATGCCCAAACTTGTAAGCAACCAAGATGTCTTCCTGTAGGTGAGCGGATAAATAAACATCCAGACAATGGAATATTATTTAGCACTAAGAATAAGAAAGAGCCATGACATCATGGGAAGACATGGAAGAACCTTAAATGCATATTACTAAGTGGAAGACACCAATCGGAAAAGGCTACATACTGTATGACTCTAAGTATATGACATTCGGTAAAAGGCAAAACTGTGGAGAGAGTGAAGAGATCAGTGGCTGCCGGGGGATCAGGTGGGGGCGTGAATAGGTAGAACATGGAGGATTTTTAGGGACTGAGGCACCTGTAGGATACCATAGTGGTGAATACATGTCATTGTACGTTTGTCCAAACGTAGAGAACGTGCAACACCAAGACTGAAACCTCGTGTAAACTATGGACTTGGGGTGATTATGTCGTCAGTGGAGGTTCATCAATTGTAACAAATGTGTCACCGGGGAGGGGAGGATTGTTGATAGTGGGAGAGACTATGCATGTGCGGGGGTAGAGGCCATGTGGGAAATCGGTACCATGCACGCAATTTTGCTGTGAGTCTACTAGTAAAACGGCTCTAAAAAATAAAAATTAATTTAAAAAATCGTAAGTTAAAAAAGTAAGTGAACTTATGACTGTAGCCTATTCTGAAATATAGGTGTAAAGGGAGGTCTGGCCCCTGAGTCTGGACTTTTATACCTGAAGTATAAAAGTACTTATAACTTAGCTAACATTTCAATGCAAAGTGAAGATATTTCCTTCAGTGAACTAAGAAATTGTGAAGAAATAAGGCTTTCACAAATTAAGTTGCATTTATTCCTAATGAATTTGGCTGCCACTGCAACCCAGACAGACTTTGTGTTCAAGGGAGCGTGTCAAAACATTGTAGCTTTAGCATGTGATTTGTTTTTCCTCTTGGTAATTTTCATTTACATCCTTGAGTGGCTGGTTGTGTGCAGGAGGAAATACAGTTAATTAAACTTTTCGTGGGTTTAACATGGAACACTCCCGTCCTTCTCTCGTGGCTGGCATAGTGCCCTGAATGGCTTTCAGATTGCCTTGAGGAACACATACTTATAGGCAGTGCTTAGGATGTGAGAGGGATTTAATGTGAAGAATATGTATGTATAGTGCATAGAGTTCAAACGTCCTTGCCTTTTATCTCTGCTTTCTGCTTACATCCTTTAGCTGCTGATAGATTGGTCTGTCTTTAACTTAACCCTGACCCTGCCACCCTTCTGCTCAGATCTCTGCGAGGACTCACCATTGCCTCCCGAATCGAGCCCTGACTCTGACATTCAGGGTTGTCCATAATTTAGCTCCGACTTACACTTCCAGACTCAGAGGCCATGCCTCCCTTTGCACCTGGTGCTTCAGCCACAGGCACACCTGCAGGTGATCGGCACTTCCCTCGCCCTACGGCAGCTTCCCCCTCGGCACCCGCCCCACGCCAGCAGTCTGGGTTACTGAGCAGGCTTTCAAAGTGAATAGTTCCTAACCATACCCACTGCGTTACAAGTGTACCTGGGGGAGGGGATAGTCAGGTGACTCTACAAATAGAAGTTGCCAGTTTTTATCGACTGAATACACTGGGGAAGCCCAAAAGCACACGTGGAGGTGGGGTGTTTCGAAGGACTGAGACCCTGTCGATGCTGCCGGGATGTGCACAGGCCATCACTCCTCAGGTGTGGCCCCATCCTTATGGGTGCTCGTGGGCGATCTTAGCTGCAGAGTTGCTTTTTTGTAAATTCAATCTGTGGAATATGAGCATGGCCGGACGTTGAACCCATTTGTGAAAAACCAGTGGTGTGTAGTGTGTGTGTGTGTGTGTGCGTGTGTGTGTGTGTGTGTGTGAGGTCGGGGGTCTGGTGTGTAAATAAAAGCAATAGTTCTTATCCAGTTTAATTCAGCAGCTTTTCCACTAGCATGGAAACACCCTAGTTTTCAGTACGACACACACAATGTCCTGCTGTATATATGTATCAAGTGCTTCTCTGAATGGTGAGCTCCACACGCAGCAGCTCACGGGGTTCCTGAGCACTGAAGCACAGACGTTGTAGCCAGGCCGCACAGGAGGACACCAGCAGAGAGGGGCCGGGAGCTTTCTTGAGGTCCTACCACTAAGTACTTGGCAATATTCTCCTCCAACCCAGGCGGTTAAACTCCCCAAGCTCATTTACTACCCGTTTGTCTGTCAGGGATAAAACAGGAATCTGCTGATGTTTTTGATGCAAAAATGCAAAGATTCTCTGCTTCCCCCCAATCTCTGCAAGTGTAACGGCTTGTTTGGGAGGATAGACCCAGTGTTTGAGGCGCTCCACGTGCCCCTGGGATATGCAAGCTGCACAGAGCCCCCGTGCCAGGGCTCTGTTCCCGTGCTCGGTGTCACAGCCATCAAAATAGCCTAAAACCTGGCTCGTGCGTTTTTCACATCTTTTGTGTGTAGGGGCCATGACGTGTGCACACAGGGCAGTTCCTTTTCACAGAGCTCTAGAGAATGGCTGTTCTCAGGTTACTAATGTGTCTGATCATTGCCATGATGATCGCACCTTCAGATTTTAGAAGCTTGAATTCACAAATGTAAGTTAGTTTTTTTCAATCTTTATAACTGTGTTAAACTTGAATATTCTTAATAAAAATAAGTGGTTTTCTGTTTTTGTTTTAATGCTTTTGAATTTTGGTTTCCTCTTGTGAGCTGAGTTCGGGTCCCTGAAACTAACGGCCCGACTCCTTACCCTCATATTTGAATGGAACCATAAGATGACTTTCCTGAGCCAGTTTGCACATTCTGGGAAAATCTTGCGGAGAGACTTGAGAACGGAAGTCATCCTTCCACTTTTACGGAAGCATCAGGGCGATCTAGGGTTTTGCATTTCTCTTGGGTTAATTTATCTACCAGTCTTTTCTGAACATCTCTGAGCAATTACTGTGGACCTGGGATTTTCCTTAATATGATTTTATTTGTGTTTTTTTTTAATAGAGGAAATGCATGCCGAAATCTGTTATGCCGAGTGTCTCCTACAGAAAGCAGCACTCACGTTTGTGCAGGTAATGAACCTTTGCTTGAGAGTCCATATTGCTGGGGTAGCCTGCCAGAACGCCATAGAAAAAACATGGCTCCTTTGATGTCAGCGCGTCAGTTCTTTTGACTTAAGAGTTGCAATGAAAGATACTTGTTCTTCTGATAAACCAGGGAGCTTTATTCCTATTCACATGTACTTAGAGTCTGTTTCAAACTTCAGTCTACTGGAAACTACTGCCTTTTAAAGAAACTGTCTTGCAAGTACCACACCTAATTTCAGGATGCTCCTCTGTATGAAAACAGCTTCTCTCTCCCTCTGAGCTTGCTCTTATTGGTAGAGGGCGGCACACAGCAGTGGCCCGGGCATAAAAGGCTTCCTTAGTCCTTGGCCATTCCCTTCTTGCATCAGATGCTTCAGCAAAGCTCAGTTATGCATGCATCGAGAGCCACACTTTTCATGCATACTTCAGATTTTATTTTTCTCCCTCTTCCTATTGTCATTCCCCTGGCTTGTTTTTAGTTCTTCCTTTGAATGAGCATTTTTAAAAAGTCTACTAACAAAACCATGAATCATTTCCTTAGGAGGCATTTTCATTTCACCTCTAGGGACTGTTGCCACCAGTACCTATCCTTGTATCTCCCAAAGCTTCTAAGAAACATGGGTGGCGGTGATGGGCACCGCGGGGCAGCCGTGGGGTGGAGATTGTAAGAGGCAGAAATTCAGCTGTAATATGAAAAGAATCTTCCTCAATCTCAATGTTTCACATTGTATTGAGAATTGCTTTTCTCTTTTGCTGGAGGTTGACTTCTTAGGTTGGATTCTGGTTCGGCAAAATTGAATCCATCGGGCCCATGACCCTGTGTCCTAAAATCCAACATATTATGAAGGCTGATTGAAAACAAGTCTTCCTGCCTTAGTAAATAAACCTGATGTTAGTCACGGAGGCCTTCGCTTTTTTCTGATGTGTTTCCCAAATGGGGATTTGATCGTCAAATCTATGATTTGAAGGCTTATGTTACGCTTGGATACTTGTAATCAAACGTCCGGGAGCTATCCATGGTTTTCCTCTTCCGCACTCCTCCGTATCCAGTCAGTCTCATGGTCATGCCTCTGTTACCTTGGGAAGAGTTAGCAGCTCCATCTCTTCCTCTTTCTTCTGACTGTAATTGTCCAGTGGAGGTGCGCCTCAGCTGTTCCCGGGCTGGACAGCAACCCAGTGACTCTAATTTCTCTGACCTCCCGCTCATTCTCCATTGTGCAATTGAGCACCCTCTCAGAGAGGAGAACCTCACCTTGTCATTCCTCTGCTTCAGCCTGGAGTAGTTCTCACGGACTACAGCAGTGGTTCTGTATTAGAATACCAGAAATGGAGGAGGCTTTTTCAAACTAAACCAGTATCTCTCCCAAGTTCCCTACTCCCTCTTCCCAATGGCCTCAGGTGGCAGGTATGTTGCATATTTGAGTGGCCTGGGTAGAGGTGGCTTTCTTACTCCTTCGTCATTCCCTTTGCTGTAGATTTCTGCAGCAGTGCTGAGGATGGCCAAGCACCCCGTGACCTGTAATGCTTTCTCGTCTTCCCACTGACTTTTCCTTTGCTTGCGAAGTTTACATCTGCTTTGCCTTTCTTCACCAGGCTACTTCCTAATCATTGTGTGTGTGCGCGGTGTGAGTACACATGTGCTTTAAGCACTGATACCTCCCGTCCTCCAGCCCTCCCACCTTTGTGCTGTTATAGCATCCTGCTGTGCATGTCTCCATCCGTATGCATTCCTCCATCCCTGAGCACATTGCATTGCTTTCGTCTAATTTTGCATTCGGGTGCCCTGGTGTAAAATAGGCATTCAGCCAAAGTTTGGTGAATCATGAAATGAAATATTCTTATTTGAGGCAGATTTTAATCTAATTTAAGCAATTTTTTTCTGGCCATTATTGCAATTTGTGTAATCATAAAATGCCTTAAAATACAATGATAAAAGTTGTGTAGTAAATTTTGTATTTATTAATATTATAATAATTTAAATGTTAAATATTTAAGTATCTCTTGAAATTACTAAACTGAAGTCATTTTTTCTTTTGCTTCAGACGTTGTTCAAGTGCACAGGAGATAAATACCAGAGCATCTTTCTGATATCAATAGCTTAGAAAAGTATTCTTGGAAATGGGAAACATGGGGCCATCTCCATTTGCATCATCTATTATACCAGGTGGGACAAAAGTAGGTTTACAGTTGTGAGTACACAAAACAGCATTTATTCTTGTATTATTATTTATTGTATTATTTACCATACAGACAACTGTAAACCTCCTTTTGCTACCCTGTAGTAACTTCCTTCAAGCAGTTATTTGGTATGCTTTTTAAAGAGACTCTTGGAACCTTAGAATGCTGAGTCTAAAAATGCCATTCATTTAGGCCAACTGCCTCAATTTGATGCTTGATGACCATTAGGCAAAGAGAAGTGTGTTTCCCCCCGCAAAAACAAAACTTCATATTATTGACAACAAATTTAGAATCCAGAACAGTTATTTTTAGTTTGGAAATGTATATGAATGGCATTCACAATGATAAATGGTCTCTGCCTATTAAAATACCCTGTGAAAAAAGAACCGTAATCCCATTGGCTTCAGTATGATGGACAGGGACAGGAAAGGCCTTAGATCAGGCGTCCTCAAACTACGGCCCGCGGGCCACATGCGGGTGTTTTTGCCGTTTTGTTTTTTTACTTCAAAATAAGATATGTGCTGTGTGCATAGGAATTTGTTCATAGTTTTTTTTTTAAACTATAGTCCGGCCCTCCAACGGTCTGAGGGACAGTGAACTGGCCCCCTGTTTAAAAAGTTTGAGGACCCCTGCCTTAGATCATATTCCTAAAGCCAACCATTTTGGATTCTATTGAACCAAGAAGAAAGTTGCTCATTCAAGTAGGTTTGTATTCACCTATATGGCCCCTAATTGTGAGAGTTATTTCTTTAATTACTTAAAGTAATTTGAGGATTTAAAAAATGTTTCCTTTCTGTTGTCCTCTAACTTGGAAGAAAAATGGTATTTCAAATATAAAATAATAAGAATGTTTTAATTTAAAAAATGATTTTCTCAAAAGATGGTATCTTGTTCAGATCACACAACTATATAGCTGTGGGGAAGGTTTAAGAATCTCTTGCTAAATGATCTAATTATTTAATTGAATTGTTTTCAGGATGAAAATATGATCAACTTCATCAAAGGTGGACTCAAAATTAGAACGAGTTACCATATATATAAGTAAGTTAAAATTTAAGATGTGGGCTTTTTATTTATTTATTTTTTAAATATATTTTATTGATTTTGTACAGAGAGGAATAGAGAGCTAGAAACATCAATGAGAGAGAAACATCGATCAGCTGCCTCTTGCACACCTCCTACTGGGGATGTGCTCACAACCAAGGTACATGCCCTTGACCGGAATCGAACCTGGGACCTTTCAGTCCGCAGGCCGATGCTCTATCCACTGAGCCAAACCAGTTAGGGCAAGATGTGGGCTTTTTAAATCTTACCTCTGGAAGTTTGTACCTTTGACCATGATCATGTGGTTTTTAAAGGATTCCTGTACTATGTACCATTTTGTACTGCAGAATTTATGACTAGGGTTTTTTATTTTATTGGATGTTGGTAAAAATGCACTTGATTTCTGGTTTACTAATTGATTGCTATAGGACAATAGAATTTCAATTTCAATGTAATTTTTAACCCTTTGTACTCGCTTGCTTTTTTCTCGATTCCTTTATTCTACTCGGGAATTAATTTTTTAAATACCCCAGATTTTACAAAGCGCGGCAGTAGAATAAAAAAACTGGAGTTTCTTTTCATACAAACTTATTTATTTGGATTTTTTTATATTTCAAATTATTGATACATTCAAAGAGTAATTTTAATCTCGACATCTGAGTGCAAAAGGTTAAGGGAAAACAGCTAAACATTAGCTGATAATTTGTGTTTAGATAATCTTAGTATCTCTCTTCTAAAAACAGTCCATACATTTAAAATAACAGGTATATCTTTGGCCCAGCCTCTAGAGCAGCATTGCCCAGTAGAATTTCTGCAGTGATTCAGATGTTCAATTAAGGTAGACCATGGTATTGTTCATGGCTTCTGCAACCTTTCTGATTTTTATCTAATGGTTTTATCATTTACTCACAATGTTAAAATTCTCTAACTTTGATTCTGGAGTCATTTATTTCTCCCTTTAGTTACATCAATGTTTGCTTTGTATATTTAGAAACTCTGTTGTTAGGCTTATATATTTTTAATTGGTTTATTTTCCCAATAAATTAACCTTTTTATAAGTATGAATTGTCCCTACTTAACTCCTTGTAATATTCCTTGTCTTGAAATCTTTTTCCACCCTGATATTAATACAGCTATTCATGCTATTTTACAATTAGTGTCTGTGTGGCATATATTCCATTACTTTAAACCTTTTAAAAAATATTTAAATTGCATTTCTTGTAGCTGTGCATCATTGTGTCCTGCGTTTTTACTCAGTATGACAATATGTTTGCACTTGTGACTACCATTTTGTTTTTTCACTTTGCCTCATTTGTTTCTCCCCTTCTTTTGCTTTAATAAATTAAAAAATAAATACTCCTTCTATTTTCCCAGCTATAGCCATCTTTGATTTTTTAATAGTTGCTCTAGTGATTGCAATATACTTCTTGTCACGGTCAACATAGAGTTAATATTGTACCATTACACATAAAATATAAGAACTTTGCAAAAGTATAGTTTCATATTCCACCTGCTGTCTTTTATATTACTCTGATGATAGTACACATATGCATATTATAAACCTCACAATGCAGTGCCAATCTTTTGTTGAAACAGTCTTTATATTAGAGTCTTCTTTACGTACCCATATAGCTACCATTTTTGGTGTTCTTCATTTTTTTCCTGTGTATTTTCAGACTGAAGCATTTAGTATTTTTAGAGATACTTTTACCCAAAATGATTTTATAAAATTATATTTTATTCAAAAACGCTGGAGGGGGATGGATTGTGGGATTCTGATAAACTCTTTTAGTTTTTCTCTCAAAATATTTTTAGAAGATATAAATGAATGTTAAAATTGATTGCTTCTAATCATCAAAACTTAAAAAACTGAAGAAATTAAAATAATCTTATAAAGGCACAGACATATACGAGTGGAATGGAACATGGGGTTTTGAAACAGATGCGTCATGTGTGTGTATTCACGTGTACACACACTTGTGTGTATTAAAATATACTAAATTCCTACACATACATAAATCTCTTTCAAAACAATGGAGGAAGATGGCGACTTTAACAAATGATTTTGGGGAAATTGGTCTTCATTTTGAAAAAATGACTATGCAAAAATAAATTCCATATAGATTTAATATTAGAATATTTAAAAAAGAATACTAATAAAACATAGGAAAGTGTTTTTTTATAATCCTAAAGTATGAAGACCTTTAAACATTTGTGTGTTTTTTTAATTTTTTCACTTTAAAATAATTTTAGAATTTTTATAAGAATTTTCAGATATTCTTTACTCAGTTTCACAAAACTTAACATCTTATAGAACCACAGTACAGTTATTAAAATCAAGAAACTAACATTGATTCAATATTATGAACTAATGTATTGACTTTACTCAATTTTCTCTAATTGTCCCACCAGTGTACTGGGTGGTTATGAATTTGTGGGGGGTGAGACATAATTCAGTTTATAGCTCCTTATATTTCCTGTAATCTGCAAGTTTGAGCTACAGGATTATTACATTCAGGTTAAATTAATTTGGCTTAAACACATCATAATATAGGTGCATGCATTATAATTACATCATAATACAAAACATCTGGTTATTTCTTAATACCCTTAAAATATATTTATCAATTTGTTAGGCAGTTCCTGGTTATTATAAATTTTATATCTTTGTTATTGAGTTTAATTTGCATTTCTCTTTTGAAGATGTGAAGGGAAAGGGAGAAATGCATAGAAAAGATATTAAAGTGAGAAATCAGTAAGATTTGCTTGGAGGAACAGGAAAAAAATAACAGGGCAAATGGAGCTATTGTTGTAGAATTTGCTTTCTTCTTTCAGTGTTTCTTAGTCACAAGCTCTAATTCATTTGGTCTTTTTGAGGCTATGGGGATCACACTGACATTCAGTTGTTGTTTTTTTGTCAGTAGCATCTCAGTCAGTTGATGGAAGATAGGGTGGCTGAGGAATGGACTGCACCCAGGAAGTCCCCTCCACCACACTGTGGGAGACTGGGAGACCGAGGTCCTGCAGTCCTACGTCTCCTGGGTCATACTTGCTGGTGTTTAAACCTCTCTTGCTTTAAGTCCTGGTAAACAGTGTAGAAATGAGCGTGTCATTTTTCCTTACTGATAATTAATTACGCAATAGCTTTAAAGGTAAAACTCAACACAGCAGCATCCCCCTAGATATTCTCTAGAATTTTGGCAAATGACAATTATTTTATGGTGTGTAAGTGTGAAATTTGACTTAACAGTCATTTTCAGAGTCATAATAAATTTATGCTCTAACTTTTTTCTTCAATCCAGAGAATGTCTTTCTATTCTGCATATACTTCAGAAGAACAAAGTTGAGCAACAATTCTTCCATGAGTTTGAAGGAGGTGTCAAACTTGGAATAGGGGCCTTTAATTTGGTAAGTAAATAATTACATATCCACCAGAATCTTTTGTAAAAGATCGTAGGTTTTCAGTGCCTTCTGTACTGCGTTTGAACCTCACCCTGACCCTCTGCCTGGGTTTGGTTGCTAAGTGGTAGAGTGGGATCAGTTTTCTTCTGTTGAGACCCAGTGGGGGCTTTGGTGAGTATGTGTTGTAAAGTCCTGCACATGCTCAGAATAGTTTTGGGTTGTACAATAAGGGAAGCATATAGCACTCTGAATGGAGAAGTAACATTTTTTGGTAAGAAGACCTAGGAATCCAGTTCCATTTCCACATCAGAAATATTGTTGTGGGGGGTGGGAGGGGAGAGGTAAGAGATCAACCGAAGGACTTGTATGCATGCATATAAGCATAACCAATGGACGCAAGACACTGGGAGGGGGGTGAGGGCATGTGCCGGGGAATAGGGGAGGCTGGTGGAAGGTCAATTGGGAAAAAAAGGAGACATATGTACTACTATTTGTAATACTTTAAATAATAAAAAAAATAAAATTTAAAAAAACACACAAATATTGTTGCTATAGCAATGACGGCTCTGAAATGAAAAATAGGTGACCGAGTGACATAACATGGGGAATGATTTTGATGTTCTGGGTGAGGTGAAACGTTTGGAGTAGATACCTGTCAAATTGTGATATAATAGAGATTTTGAAATTAAGGTTTGACTGGAATGTTGAGAAAATAAATTGGTAAAGGGAATCGTATGCACGAGTGTATATGTTACCACGGCCACTTTGTTCATGAGCCCGTGGATCGCTGACAGAGGTGGCTAAGCAAGGAGACTGACCACTGTCCACAGAATGGGTCACCCCATCCACCCGATTATTAAAACCCTCCTCTGCTGAGGTCAGCCTTCAGTGAACATGCACATGCGACACAACTATCTTCATGGCTTTTGCCCATTCAGAGAGGTCCATCCACACACCTCTTCCGCAGACCTTCTTGTCATCAGTGTTCCCATCATGTTCTTCCCAGATCCCTGACCATCCAAGCAAACCATGGGCTACAGCCCACGAATCGCATATAATCACACATGTGGCCATTTCTCCTTCTAAGCAAAGTGAACAGCCAGGTGCAGAGCTGGACGTTCTGCGCGGGGAGGATTTCCCTTCGCCACGGCTCCACAGGGCTGTCCAGGGAGGGGTTGTAGCGTGCAGCGGTCCACTTCTGGTGGTGCCTGCAGGTCATGCAGAATACAGCACGCTTGTGCAGTCTGAAGAGGAAGCTAAAAGAAACCTCGCTGGAAAGGTGGGCCCTGAGGAATTGCCTTCTCATCATTTCATCACTGCACGTGAAAGGAGCAAGTCTTCTTGAGAGCATGCTGAAAAGGCCAGGTTTTCCTTATTTAAACTTTTTTTTTTTAGATTATTGTCTTAGCTAAATGAAATTAATTCACAAGTAATGATCGCAACCTGTGCAGTAAGTGATGCTTGAGAGACGTCTGGTGATTTCAACTCGGTTCTAATTTTTCATATTACTGAATTACTAAAACTTGAAGTTGTTTGGAGTTTGACATTTGCCTACAGTTAGATACACTAACATGTGAGTACACTTGTATTATTTTTTTTCTTACAGATGCTGTCCCTTTTACCAGCACGGATTATCAGACTACTAGAATTTATAGGATTTTCTGGAAATAGGGTACAAATTTAATTTTATCTCAATTTTGACAGTGAAGATAAAATGTTATTTACTAAATAGTAGAGCAATGTAACATGTCCTCATAACCAACATGACAATTGTTGGCAATTTGTGTGCAGGATAATAAAGAGCCATTGGTCCTTGATCATGTTTTTTAGGAATTAGGTGCTTTTTCTACTGAAAGTTAATTTTTTTTTATCTCTGTTACCTAAATTCTGAGATTAAAACTTTTATTTTTAAATTTATTTTATTGATTTTTTACAGAGAGGAAGAGAGAGGGAGAGAGAGCTAGAAACATCGATGAGAGGGAAACATCGATCAGCTGCCTCTTGCACACCCCCTACTGGGGATGTGCCCGCAACCAAGGTACATGCCCTTGACCGGAATCGAACCCGGGACCCTTGACTCCGCAGGCCGACGCTCTATCCATTGAGCCAAACCGGTTTCGGCTGAGATTAAAACTTTTATTTTACTAAGACAGGGTGGAGCAAAAGTAGGTTTACAGTTATTCAGATGGAAAATAATGCAGTAATTAATAATATAAGAATAAAGTCCGTGTTTCGTGTACTCAACAAAACCTTACTTTTGCCCCACCCTGTGTTGTGCTTGCTGGACCTTCACATTTTTACAACCCCAGAGTATTTTGTAAAACCAGGAAATTGACTAAATTTCCAAGTCTAACATTTTATGATTTACCTGATCAAGCATAGCTGCAGTATTTTGGGTTTCCTTGTGTTTTTACAAGCTTCACAATAAAACTAAGCAAGGACATTTGTTTTCCATGAGTTTGTTTTTGTACTGTATAACATTTATTAATCATAGCATTCAATATGCTATTATCAGAGTTGCCTTATTGCAAAATCCATCCCTGTTAATTAGGAGAGCAGGTTTCAAGAAATGTATGAGAATACGTACAAGAAACTGTAATTTTTAAAATTCTCCCCCGAGGATATGTTTTTTACTGATTTTTTTTAAGAGAGAAAGGAAGGGAAGGAAAGAAAAAGAGAAAGAGAACCATCAATTGGTTGCCTCTCATACATGCCCCTACTGGGGATCGACTCAGCAACCTACATATATGTCCTGACCTGGAATCAAACCCACAACCTTTTGTCTATGGGACAATGCTGTACCCAACTGAGTCATCCAGTCAGGGCAAAAACCTTTAATTTTTTCCCTCATTTATTCTACTGTATCTGTTCTTCATAAGGCAATATGTATTTACGGTGATCTCTTCATGATATGTTCTATCTATTCAGACTGTATTTAATCATTCCCCTTCCCCTTGACCATTCTTCTTTCACGTGGCTCTCACTGTATTCTAGTAAAATCATGTGCTTGTATACTGTCTTCTCTATTTGATGGAAAGGTCTTTGGAGACATAGAACCATATTTATTTATACCCACCATAGTGCCTTCCACTTAGCTCCTCAGTATGTTTTAATAAATTAATATTTACTATATCAGAGAAATTAACAACATTTCTCCGAAATGAGCTCTGCTTTTCTCTCTCCCTAGAATCACATGATATAAAAGAATTTGTGAGATTGTCTGATGCCACATTAAAATATAAAGTTTATTTCTAGCTAGGAATTACGACTATTCTCAGTTCTTGGAAGATGAACTTTGTGGTGGGTGGGGATAGAGGAGCTAGCATTTTCAAGTTCCTGAGTATGATTTTCCAGGCATGCTCTTCTCATTCTAAAAAGCATTTAATTCCCACAGGAACTGGGCCTCCTGCAGCTACAGGAAGGTGCATCTGGAAGAAGCATGAGGTCTCCACTCTGCTGCTTGACCATTCTGTCTTTCCATACTTACATCTCCCTAATACTTGGTAAGTGCTGGGCTGCATTTTAGGTCATTGTCAGTGGATTATCTTTCATCTAAGTAAAAATCATGAAAAATCAGTAAGTGGTAATAGTCTAAATCTATCTGTTTGTTTGTTTGTTTATTTATTTATGAATAAAGATGGAAAATAGTAACATTTGTCAGGGATGGTGGAGGGTTTCTTGCATTGAATTTTAAAAATCTGTTCATAGCTAAATAAATTCTATAGTACTTGTTGAAGGAGATCTATGTTAGCGTCCTAGATTTCCTTTTAAACTAAAATATGGGCTAAAATAAGTTAATATTGCTATTAAAACCAGACACTCCAATTAGGGGTCTAAGACAGCACCTCCGTTCTTAGGAATTAGTCTGTCCTAGAGCTTTCTTAAACGAAAAGTCACAGATGAGGCTTGTCTTAGTATATTTTCCAAAGAAATGAACAGCTTTCATCCTTTCCATGAATAGGCCTTTGCTACATGTTAATGAACTTGGGGGAATTGATGACCAGGGTCTGCCTGTTTCCTGGAGACTGAGGCTGTTGCTGTTACGTTTACAGGGACAGGAGAGGTGAACCTGGTGGAAGCGGAGAGTCTCCTGGCGCCCTTCCTGCAGCAGTTTCCAAACGTACGCCGAGAATCACAAGTGTAGTTTCAGCCGCCATCCCCGGGCCAGGGCCGACGGTTGAACAGTGTATCTCTTCCTTTCTCCTCAGGGCTCATTCATGCTGTTTTATCACGCCCGAATAGAGCTGCTGAAAGGCAATGTAGAAGAGGTAATTTCTTTGGGAGGGATTATTTGGGAAGTTGTCTGTGTGGTGGAGTTGCATCACATTCTCATTCAACATAAGTCAGTTTAGCTGTGTGCCCTAGACAGAAGCAAAGGAAAAACTCTGTAATTAAAAAGCCAAAATTGAATTTTGTGTGTGTGTGCTATTATATGTAGTAGATTACTGATTACAGTCTACATTTACACATAAAGTACATGAAACAATTCATAGTAAAGCATACAAAATACAGATGTACAATTTAAGGGATTTTTAAAAAAACTTGACTATTATCAATTTCTATCTATCCTATATAATAAAAGGCTAATATGCAAATTGACCAGATGGCAGAATGACCAGTCGCTATGACGTGCACTGACCACCAGGGAGCAGACGCTCAATGTAGGAGCTGCCCCCTGCTGGTCAGTGTGCTCCCATAGGGGAAGTGCTGCTCAGCCAGAAGCCCCGCTCACAGCTGGCAAGCACAGCAGCAGTGGCGGGAGCCTCTCCTGCCTCTGTGGCAGTCAGACATCCCCCAAGGGCTCCTGGACTGCAAGAGGGTGCAGGCTGGACTGAGGGACACCCCCCCCCCCCAGTGCACAGATTTTGTGTACCAGGCCTCTAGTATATATATATAAAAGGCTAATATGCAAAACGTCCCCTCAGGAGTTTGACCAGGAGCCTGGGAGTTCGATCGCTAGCTATGACGTGCGCTGTCCATCAGGGGGCAGTGTGGAATGAAGGAAGGCCCCAGCTGGCAGCCGGAAGACCCCCGATCGGCCCTGATTGCCAGCCAGGCCTAGGGACCCTACCTGTGCACCAATTTCGTGCACTGGGCCTTTAGTATTATATATTGACTTTGGAATTTAGCCCCTGCATGAGATGCAACCTCATTGTACTACATGTGTGCTCTTCATCAAAGTGAATTATTCACTAATTACCTTGAAGAAGATGAAGAGCCTTTTATATAAATACTAGAGGCCCAGTACACGAAATTCGTGCATGGGTAGGGTCCCTGGGCCTGGCTGGCAATTAGGGCCGATCTGTGGGGCGACTGGCAGGCGATCAGAGGAGTCCCGCTGGCACCCGCCTTGGCCGGCCTGGCACCGCCCACTCACTGGCCCCACCCCCCACTTCCACTGCTGGTCGCCTCCCTCTGCAGGGCGACCGGTGGGGCCAGCAGGGGGCCCCTGCTGGCACCCACCTTGACTGGCCTGAGGCCTGCGGGCTGGGGGCAGCTCCTGGTGGTCAGTGCGCGTCATAGCGACTGGTTGTTCCACCATTTGGTCGATTTGCATATTAGGCTTTTATTATATAGGGTTCTTACAAGCAATTGTCTTCTATACAAATGGGGTCAAACATATGTATTTTTCTTTGATTTTTTTTTTTTTCTACTTACAATACATATTGGATTTCTATCCAGGTCAGTGTATGTAACTCTCATTCATTCCTTTTGATGGCTGGGTTTCATTTCTTAGGATGGATGTACTATACCTATTAAAGTGGTCCATTATTGATAGACATCTGGCTACTATAAGCAATGCTGTTGTAAAACATGATTATATGTATATTTCTGTGCATATGTGTGATATGCTGATCATTAGGATTTCCAGGTCAAAGATGTTTGCATTTTGATAAATTCTGCCAGATTGCCCTTCTGACTTAAGGCTATTCCATTTAAATTCTTGTAACGATAGAATACTTGTTTCCAGTGCTCTTTACCCAGTCTGGACATGATCTGTTTTATTTTTGCCTCTTTCTTGGCTAAACAATGATAACCTAATTTTATTTTTATTGATTTTTATTGATTTCAGAGAGGAAGGGAGAGGGAGAGAGAGAGATAGAAACATAAATGATGAGAGAGAATCATTGATGGGCTGCCTTCTGCATGCCCCCTCCTGGGGATTGCGCCCTGACCAGGAATTGAACCATGTCCTGGTTCATAGATTGATGCTCAACCACTGAGCCCTGCCAGCCACACTAATTTTTTTTAAAATATATATTTTATTGATTTCAGAGAGGAAGGGAGAAGGAAAGAGAGATAGAAACATCAGTGATGAGAGAGAATCATTGATCGGCTGCCTCCTGCATGCTCCCCACTGGGGCTTGAGCCCACAACCCAGGCATGTGCCCTTGACCAGAATCAAACTTGGGACCCTTCAGTCTGCAGGCTGATGCTCCGTCCACTGAGCTAAACCAGCTAGGGCAAGCTGGGCTAATTTTTAAGTTTATATTTTTTAGTTTCTTTAAATGTATATTTGTTACTCGTGTATCTTTCTAATTTGCCTATTCATCTTTGACAATTTTCTCATTGAGTTTTTTTTTTTTTTGTCTTTTTCTAGAAGATTTGATAAACTTGTTGTATAAGGTTAATCCTTTGCCACTTACTTAGCTGATGATATCTTCTCCCAGTCTGGCCATTGCCTTTAACTTTGTTTAAGGTGTATTTTACTCTCTGAAAGTTCTGACTTTTATTGTCGGTCTTTTCTTAATGGACCTCTACATTTTATATCTTACTACATTTTATAACTTCCCCATTCCCACCTTATAAAGTTTCACAGCCGCCTCAGAAACCGAATCAGCGAGGCAGAAAAGAATTGTATCATTACATGTGAGGAAAGGAACATAGCATCATTTTGAGTGGTTTAGTGAGGGGTGATGTTGTTCGTTCTGTACAAAGTGTTTTATGTATTTTTCCATTAGGTTATTATCTCCTTGTGTAATATCTGGATGATCAGCTTTATGCAATTGACTTATAGGCACAAGAGATATTTCGAAAATGCATTTCAGTTCAAGAAGAATGGAAACAGTTTCACCATCTCTGTTATTGGGAGCTGATGTGGATTAATATATTCCAACAAAACTGGATGAAGGCCTATTACTATTCAGACCTGCTTTGCAAAGAGAGTAAATGGTCCAAGGTAAAGAGCAGTGCTTCCATTAATGTCATCTATTTACTAATAAGTATACAGGACTTATTAGGACTATTTGTTCAGTAGTATGATGTCGACATGGTTTTCTCCACTGAGACCTGTCAGAGGAGGAAATGTGCACTTAGTGCCTATCAGTTATGAACGCTATTGGTCCTCAGCACTTCGTACTTTAAAAGCCATCCAAAGAGTCCTTTTCCGAAGAGGCTTTCCCTCTGAAGAGGAATTGTACTTACATTTAAAAATTATTAAATACCAATAGTTTTGATAATTTTTTGTAGACTTTCCAATGCCCTGATGACAAAGCTTTTCATAATAATCAACATTGATTCTGATCCACTTGTGAGAAGTTGGGAGGAATGAGATAATGATCTCTCGTTCATTTTGTCCATTTTCTCACCCAAGAGCACTCTAGTTGTGTAGTAGGAAAATGGTCAGCAGTAAGTGAAAAGTGTTAATCTCATTCGGAACAGGCATCACGAGTCATATTCTATTATTTCTTTGATACCTCTTCAATATTATGTCTGGAAGACCTGTAGGTCATTCCTGATTGCAAGATTGAAGTGCCATGTTCCTACGAATCTTCTATAACCAGGTGCTTTTTTCTCTTCTTCCAGGCAACGTATGTGTACTTGAAAGCTGCGATTTTGAGTATGCTTCCTGAGGAGGAAGTAGAAGCAACTAAAGAGAATGTGGTAACTTTATTCAGGTGAGCAATATACCACTTCTATAACCAACGCCTCGTATGTAAAGAGGACCACACAAGTACATCTTCTTTTTTCCTTACTGCGCTCCCATGCTTCACCTTCATATTTCTTTAATTTATCTACTTATGTAACACAGGGACTCTTTAAAAATATATTTAGCTAAGAGTCAAAATGGCATCTTTTTAGCAGGAATTTTGAGAACACATTATTTTTTGTTTTGTTATTCGGACTTTGCTACTGCATTTTGAACAGTTTCCTAAAATGGTATTGTTGGCAAAAGACATCAACTATTGCTATGTATCAAAGGTATTCTGTGATCAGATAAACTTAACATACCCTTAGTTTTCATTAGTGTGTCAAAAGATTCTGAGAGGCTCTTCTGGGAGTAATCTGTTTAGCTTTGTTTACACTAGTATCCATCCATCCATCCATCCATCCTAGGAGTTGCTGATTCATTAGGTTTGGGGAGGAGCCTGAACATTGCCATTTGGACCAGGTTTCCACGTGATGCTGCTGTTGGCCTAGGGCTAGGCCAGTGGTCGGCAAACTCATTAGTCAACAACAGAGCCAAATATCAACAGTACAACAATTGAAATTTCTTTTGAGAGCCAGATTTTTTAAACTTAAACTTCTTCTAACGCCACTTCTTCAAAATAGACTCGCTCAGGCCGTGGTATTTTGTGAAAGAGCCACACTCAAGGGGCCAAAGAGCCGCATGTGGCTTGCGAGCCGCGGTTTGCCGACCACTGGCCTAGGCTAGGGAGCACGGCGTGAACATCACAGGTGTGAATAGTCTGTGTCCTAATGACTTTTTGCTGGGCTGGGCTCTTCACAGACAGGTGGATAGCTTGAAGCAGAGAATTGCGGGGAAATCCATCCCTACGGAGAAGTTTGCCGTGAGGAAGTCTCGCCGTTACTCCGCCTCGTTGCCTGCACCCGTGAAGCTCGTCTTGCCTGCCCTGGTATCTGCCTTTGTTTTATTTACTGTTTGTGTTCTAGAAGTAAATGGTCTCTTCCTAGCAGCAGGGAACACGCCTCGCTTTGGTTATGAAGTTTAGCTCCATTGAAAACCATTGTAAGTGTTGTCTGTAAGGTGAACATTCATAATTAAATAATAAATATTACAGCTGATGTTTTTTGGCAAGTTGGTATGTTCTACCCATTATGATAAGGACTGTTTAAAAATATATATCATTTGATTCTTACTCGATGACTCTGAGGGTAGGTTCTCTTTGTAGCCCATTTTACAGGTAAGGAAATCCAGGCAGAGTGGGGTGAGTTGACTTAAGCTGAGTTGAATTGTAATGCTAGCCACATAGGTCATTTTCTCTTTTCTGAGTGGCCACATTAAAAATGAAAAGGTAAAATGTTAAAAAGGAAAAGGAAACACGAAAATGATGGAAAAGATGTGTTTTGTTTAATCCGGTATATACAGAATGTTGTTGTTTGAGCATGGAATCGACAAAAATGTCATGAGATGCTTCCTGTTCTTCTGTAGAGTTCTAATTGTTTGGAATATGTGTGTTTTCCTCTGGGAGCACATCTCCTGTGGATGAGCACATTTCCAGAACTCAGAGCCTGGGTGGCTGGTGGCTGCTGTACTGGGCAGTGCACAGCCCGAGCCATAGTCCTCATGGTTAGACCACCAAGGCTAGACTTCATAAAAACCGTAATTTCAACTTAAATGTTCTTAATGAAGACTTCTTGAAAAAGTACCGGGTATCTCAAATTGCTGGGGTTCGTTGGGGCTTTAGATTTTTCTTTTTGTTTAAAAATTTTATTTTTTGTATTTCAGAGATTAAATTTTTCCTGATGTTTAAAAATTTTATTTTTTGTATTTCAGAGATTATTCAATTATTCCCCTTTGAAAGTTCTTCAGGTTTTTCTACCCCCAGTTTTTACTATTATAAACATGCTACAGTTCATATTCTTTTATATTCTTCTTTTTGTCCTTGGGCATATAATTCTCTGGGAAAACTTTCGTGAAATGGAGTTCCTGGTTATAGGGTACATGGATTTAGTATTTTGACATTGCCAAATTGCCCTCCCAAAAAGGCTGAATCAATTTAAAATTCTACCAACAGTGTTTTACTGTTTGGATTTGTGTTTTTTTATTGGTGCAGTTGAACATGTCTTTATGTGCCTACTTACTTTTATTTCTTTCTCCTCTTGTGAACAGTTTATATACCTCACTGATTTTTTCATCGGGTATTTATTGTTTGATCATTGAATTGCGGGAGCTCTCTCTACCTGCCTTGAGAAAGAAAACTGTAGCCCCTCCAGGTGATAGGAGCGACCTGCATCTCGTGCCCAGGCCCGCGTGTTTTCTACTTGAGATAGACAGTCTCAGGGAACTCCACACCAGCACAGGTTATGCTGTGCCTGTGCAGGACAAAACTTGACCACTCTGTGTCTGAGCACAGATGAAAGTAAGAAAACCAGGAAGAGGACCAAATATCCCTCTTTCCCAGCTAATGTGGGAGCCTGCTGCTGTTTTCCCAGTGACAGCTCTTAGCTCCCTTCCTAATTCACTTCTATCACTAATTTGTGCTTGGAAACTTTTTCTTCCTACATCACAGAACTTTCCTGAAAATCATGTAGAGCACCATAGCCTTCTTGCTGCCCTAGGACTTCTATGAGCTAATTATATCCGACTTCATTAAGGGTCTTCAAGAAGGTTAACTCACTGCACTGATTTCTCTAGATCTAAGGCAGTATAATTGGCTTGAATTGTGGTAACTTACTTTCCTCTTGTAAATATTTCATCAGTAAAAACAACATCTTAAAAAGATCATCATCATTAAATATGCCATTAGTTATTGAATGGAGTTGTGACACTGTTAGCAACAAGAAACTGTAAGATGTGAAATAAAAGGCAGTTTTAGTAGTTTTCTACTAAATTAAAGATTACTTTGTTGCCACTCAACTGCATTTTCCTCATTTCCACTGTTTCCCTGTAAGAGGTTGTTTAAATAATATCTTCATCATGTTTCATTTCTAAGAAATACTAATTACCCTGCTTATTTCATACCTGTAAAAATGTGAACTGCACTACCAGGAAGATTATAAAAATATTTTCAAGCAAAAGCACATTTGCTTTTGGTCCAAAAAAAAAAATTCTCATCTGTTACCTTGTTAAATGTAACTTGCAATAAAAAAATCATTCGTTTACATATTCAAGGGCTGTCATTCAGCCATATGGCCTTCAAATGAGTACATTTTCTGCATATTGGATTGCATTACTGAACTGTCACATGTTTTAATGGTATAAAAGAACCTGAGCCCAGTGAAATATTTCCTATGTTCATTTCCAGTGATATTCTTGGAAACAATTTATGTAAATAATTGGCAGATATTTTAAAATGTTTTCCCTTACTTAAATGTAACAGCAAAGATTTATATTAAATAGAATTGTCCATAGTATCAGTTTAAAATATTATATTTATTTGCCTGGCTGGTGTGGTCAGTGCTTGAGCATTGACCCAGGAACCAGGAGATTATGGTTCTATTCTCAGGGCACATGCCTGGGTTTCGGGCTCGATCCCCAGTGAGGGATGTACAGGAGACAGCTGATCAATGATTTTGATCACTGATGTTTCTATTCCTCTCTCCATCTCACTTCCTCTCTCTGAAATCAATAAAAACATTTAAAAAATAAAATATTTACTTTGGTATCTATAATTGATTAAATTCCAAAATGATTGACTACAAATAAGCGCTTAATAAATATTTGTTCAATGAATGAATACGTTATTTTTTCAATAAAAACACACTATAGTATATCTATTGAATTACTTCACAGTATAAAAGAAAAAGTCATATAATAAAATGAGAAAGGGGAAATTATATCACTAAACTCCATATGAGATCCGTAGCAACCAAGGCAAACACACATTCATAGTTTTGTTGTTGCAAAGGACATTGAATAACACTCACATAATTGCGAATGGGTTTTCATCCTCCCTGTTAGGAAATGATGTACATCTGGAATGGTTTTCCAGTAGTGAGCAAAAGAGAAGACCTCTCCGAAAATCTGTTGTTAACTGTTGAAAAGGCTGAGGCAACTTTACAAAATCAAAGTAAGTATGAACCTTGAAAGCCTGGAAATCCTTACCATTCCCTCTCCCCTGTCATGTCCCTGCTCACCTCTGCCTGTGCTAGTCCGTGTGCATCGCGAGGACCGAAGAGCTTGGGCTGCAGGCGTCTGGTGACTGCAGTGCAGGTGAAGGGAGGAAGGATACGCGCCGCACACATGGATGAGCCCTGGGCGCTCTCGGCTGAGTGCAAGAAGCCAGTCGCAAAAGACTGCATGTTACATGATTCCATTTATATGAAATACTGACAATAGGTAAATCTGTAAAGACAGACAGTAGACCAGTGGTTGCCCAGGATGGAGAACTGGGGTGGGCGTGATAGTTAAAGGGTCTGGCATTCCTTTTTGGGGTGATGAACATGTTCTAAGATGGATTGTGGTGATGGGTGTACAACTCTAATACATGCAGTGAGTTGTGTACTTTAAATGGGTGAATTGTATGGTATGTGCATTATATCTGAATAAATCTGTTACCAGAAAAGAGGAAGGGAAGAAGGCAGGCGAGTGTCCGAGCAGCACAAGGAAAGCGTGCACTTGTGATTTTATTCTGAGCCTCTCGCCACGCCTGCTTTTGCTCTCTAGTGTCCTTCATGCTTTTGCGGACACAGAGAACTGTTTGTTTTCGAGTTGAAATCTTATCACAAATATATCCTTTTACTCATTACCTTTGGTGACAGTAGAGGCCCCTCTCCAGTTGCCTGGAGTGTCCTCTCTGGGAGCAGCTGGCCTGTTAGTAGAAGGCAGGTCAGGGCCTGGGCTCGTAGTCCCGGCTCTGCAGCTTCCAGACCCTGGAAAACCCTCTCATCACCCCGACCCTCAGGTGTGGTCGGATAATATCCACGTTTTCTTTTTAAAGCGGGAGTGGTGTTGGGCCCGATAATATCCGAGTTTTCGTGTTCTGCCCTTTTCTAATTGTCTGTCTTCAATAGAGGATTTCTCTTTTGATAAACCATCCCGTAAGTGTTAGCCTTTGTCCCTTGCCTTACCAAGATAACGATCTTATCCTCTGGAGTAAAATGAAAACGTCTGTGGTGAGAAGCATGGGAAAGGGCATACGAGTTCAGGAGGAGGCAGCGGGAGTCAGAGCCGTGAGCTCATTTCTCTTAACCAGACCAGGACGGCGCTGGGGAGCACTGGCCCCCACTCAGCACACTCCCCGAGGGGCTTGGGCCCTGACGCTGGCTCCAGGGAGGAGGACCTCATTTGGGTCGTTTTTTGTACTTGGAGCTGCAGCTTAGTGAGATTGCTCTTTACAATTGTTAAAAATGAAACCTATTATTACAATTGATAGAAGCAGGTGAAAAAAGTGTCCGTATTTTTGCTACAACACAATTAATTTACAATTTTTGTATAGTCCATCCTAGCTGATTTTTATAGTTATAATCATAATGTACCTGAACATATACTAGCCTAGTTTTTTTAAAATTTAATATATCATAAACTTTTTTTCCCCAAAATTGAGGTACAATTGACATAGTAATTTTAGGTGTACAGTAGTTTAGCATAATGATTCAATATCTGTATACATTGCAAGATGATCACCACAATAAATCTAGTTAATGTCTGTCACCACACATAGTTACACATTTCTTTTAAGATTACTCTCTTAGCCACTTCCAAATATTCAGTACAGTAATATTAGCTATAGTCGCCATGCTGTATGTTACATTCCTGTGACTTATGTATTTTATAAATAGAACTTTGTACCTTTGGCCCTCTTCAACCACTTTGCTCGCCCACCTCCCAACCCCTGACCTCTGGCAACCACCAATCTGTTTTCTGTATCTAATCAGCATTGGTGGCGTGGTTGGTTTTTTTTTTTTAATTTAAGGTTCTACATATAAGTAAGATCATACAGTATTTGTCTTTATCTGATTTATTTCACTTAGCATAATACCTTCAAGGTCTATTTATCTTGTTGCATGGCAAGATTTAATTCTTTTTTATGGCTGAATAATATTCCAGTGTGTGTGTGTGTGTGTGTGTGTGTGTGTGTGTGTGTATACATATGTTCTCGCCTGTGTGTGTGTGACATTTTCTTTATTGATTTATCCATCAATGGACACAGGTTATTCCCATATCTTGGCTATTATAAATGATGCAATAAACATGGAGTCATATATCTCTTTGATTTAGTGTTTTCATTGTCACTATTTTATTAAATTTATGGGGGTGACATAGGTTAATTTATATAACTTTCAGATGTACAATTCTATAACACATCATCTGTATATTGTATTGTGTTCACCACCCTAAGCTAAGTCTCCTTCTGTCACCATTTATACCCCATCCTCTCTTCTACCTCCCTCCACACCCCTATCCCTCTGGTGAGCAACATACTGTTACCTGTGTCCATGAGGTTTTGTTTTGTTTTGTTTTGCTTAATCCCTTCACCTTTTTCACCCAACCTCCCAACTCCCTCTAGTCTGACAGCTGTCAGTCTGTTCTCTATCTATAAGTCTGTTTCTATTTTGTTTGTTAGTTTACTTGTTCATTAGATTCCACATGAGTGAAGTCATATGTACTTATCTTTCTCTGACTGGCTTATTTCACTTAGCATAATGTTCTCCGGTCCATCCATGCTGTTGCAAAGGGTAAGATTTCCTTCTTTTTACATCCAAGTAGTAATCCATTGTGTCCCAGTAAATGTACCTCAGCTGTTTTATCCACTCATATATTGATGGGCACTTGGGCTGTTTCCAAATCTTGGCTATTGTAAATAACATTGCAATGAACACAGGGGTGCATATATTCTTTTGAATTAGTGTTTCAGGTTTCTTCAGATATATTCCCAGAAGTGGAATTACTGGATCATACGGAGTTCCATTTTTAACTCCATATTGTTTTCCACAGTGGCTGCACCAGTCAGCATTCCCACCAGCAGTGCACGAGGGTTCCCTTTTCTCCACATCCTCTCCACCACTTGTTGTTTGGTGATTTATTGATGATAGCCATTCTGATAGGTGTGAGGTGATTTCTCATTGTGATTTTAATTTGCATTTCTCTGTTGCTTAGTGAGGTGGAGCATCTTTTCATATGTCTACTAGCCATCTGTATGTCCTCTGGTATAAGTGTCATTTCAGGTCCTTTGCCCATTTTTCAATTGTATTGTGGTTGTTTTTTTGGTTTGAGTTTTATAAATTTTGGATATTAGCCCCTTATCAGAAGTGTCATTGATGAATATGTTCTCCCATTCAGTGGGTTGTCTTTTCATTTTGTTGATGACTACCTTTGCTGTGCAAAAACTTTATTATTTTTTCTTTTGTTTCCCTTTCCCGATGATATATATCAGAAAAAAACATTGCTATAAGAAATGTTCGAGATTTTACTGCCTATGTTTTCTTCTAGGATCTTTATGGTTTTGAGTCTAACTTTTAAGTCTTTAATTCATTTTGAGTTTATTCTTGTGTATGGTATAAGAAGGTGGTGTAGTTTCATTGTTTTGCATGTATCTGTCTAATTTTCCCAGCACCGTTTATTAAATAGACTATCTTTACCCCATTGTTTGTTTTCCCATTTTTTGTCAAATAGTAATTCACTATAAAGGCGTGGGTTTCTTTCTGGGCTCTCTGTATGTCGTTTTTATGCTAGTACCAGGCTGTTTTGATTGCTCTGGCCTAGTAGTATAGTTTGATATCAAGTAGCGTGATTCCTCCCACTTTGTTCTTCTTTCTCAAGATTGCTGTGGCTATTTGGGGTCTTTTGTGGTTACATATAAATTTTTGGGATATTTGTTCTAGTTCTGAGAAATATGCCATTGGTATCTTGATGGAAATTATATTGAATCTATAGATTGCTTTGGGTAGTATGGACATTTTAATTATGTTAATTCTTCCTATCCATAAACACAGTATATGCTTCCACTTATTTGTATATATTTCCATTTTTTTCTTCAGTGTCTTATAATTTTCTGAAGAAAGGTCTTCTACATTTTTGGCTAAATTTATTCCTATGTATTTTTTTAAAGCATTTGCGAATGGGGTTGTTTTTTTAGTTTCCCTTTCTGGTATAAAAATGCAACTGATTTCTGGGTATTTGTTTTGTATTCTGCTACTTTACTGAATTCATTGATCAATTCTGGTAGTTTTTTGGTGGAATCATTAGGATTCTCTATATACAATATCATGTTATCTGCACAAAATGATAGTTTTGCTTCTTCCTTTCCAATTTGGATGCCTTTTATTTCTTCTTGTCTGGTTGTTGTGGTAGAACTTTCAGTACTATGTTGAATAAGAGTGGTGAAAGCGGACATCCCTGTTGTATTCCCAATATTAAGAGAAACACTTGTAGTTTTTGCCCATCGAATATGATGTTGGCTGTGGGTTTGTCATATATGGCCTTTATTACATTGAGGTATGTTCCCTCTATTTCCACTTTTCTGAGAGTTATTATCATAAATGAGTGTTGATTTTATCAAATAATTTTTCGGCATCTATTGATATGATCATGTGTTTTTTATCTTTCATTTTGTTTATGTGGTATGTCATGTTTATTGGTTTTCAGATAGTGTACAACTTTGTATCCGACCATAAATCCCACTGGATCATGGTGAACTGCGGGGTCCGGTTTGCTAACATTTTGTTTAGGACTTTTGCATCTATGCTCATCAAGGATATTGGCCTATCATTTTCTTTCTTTGTAGTGTCTTTATCTGGTTTTGGGATTCGGGTAATCCTGGCCTTGTAATATGAGTTTGGGAGTCTTCTCTCGTCTTGAATTTTTTGTAATAGTTTGAGAAAGATAGGTGTTAGTTTTTCTTTGAATGTTTGGTAAAATTCACCTGTGAAGCCATCTGGCCCAGGACTTTTGTTTGTTGGGAGGTTTTTGTTTGTTTGTTTTAGATTGCTTCATTTTGACTAGTTTTAATCTGTCTGTGCAGATTCTCTGATTTTTCCTGATTCAGTTTTGGAAGATTGTAGGTTTCTAGGAATTTATCTATTTCATCCAGAGTGTCCAATTTGTTGGCATATAGTTCTTCATAATATTTTTAAAAATATATATTTTATTGACTTTTAACAGAGAGGAAGGGAAAGGGACAGAGAGCTAAAAACATCAATGAGAGAGAAACATCGATCAGCTGCCTCCTGCACACCCCCTACTGGGGATGTGCCTGCAACCAAGGTACATGCCCTTGACCGGAATTGAACCTGGGACCCTTCAGTCCGCAGGCTGACGCTCTATCCACTGAGCCAAACCAGTCAGGGCCATAATATTTTTTTAAATAATTCTTTGTATTTCGTTATTAATTGTTATTTTTCCTCTTTTATTTCTAATTTTATTTATTTGGATCCTCTCTCTCTTTTTTCTTGATGAGTCTGGTTAAGGGTTTGTCAATCTTATTTGTCTTTTTAAGAAACCAGTTCTTGGTTTCATTGATCTTTTGTATCTTTCTTTTTAGACAATTTTATTTATTTCTGCTCTGATCTTTCTTATTTTCTTCTGTTCACTTTGGTCTTTGTTTGTTGTTATTGTTCTAGTTCCTTTAAGTATAGTTAGGTTGTTTATTTGAGATTTTTATGTTTCTTTAGTTGGGTCTATAATGCTATGAATTTCTCTCCTAGGACTGCTTTCATTGTGTCCTATAGATTTTGGGTTGTTGTGTTCTTATTTTCATTTGTTTCAAGGTATGTTTTTTAATTTCTTCCTTGATCTGATTGTTAATCCATTCATTGTTTAGTACCATGTTATTTAACCTCCATGTCTTTGTGTGTTTTTCAGTTTTTTTCTTGTGATTGATTTCTAGTTTCATACTATATAGTCAGTGAAGATGCTTGGTATGATTTTAATCTTCTTAAATTTATTAAGACTTTTTTTGTGTCCTAGAAAATGTTCTAAGTGCACTTGAAAATAATGTATATTCTGCTGTTGTGGGTGAAATGCTCTGAAGATGTCAATTAAATCCATCTGATCTAGTGTGTCATTTAAGGCCACCATTTCCTTGTTGATTTTCTATCTGGAAGATCTATCCACTGATGTCAATGGTAGTGTTTTAATTTTCTTTGAATAGATACCTTGAGTGGAATTGCCATATCATCCGGTAGTTCTCTTTTTGCCATAAACTTTTAAATTATTGCTAAATAACCCTTATAATAATTTTAAAAGCTTCATAGCTCTTTATGGAGCTAATGCATTATAATTTAACCAGTCTGCAGTATTTTTGAGCACTTAGGTTGTTTCCATATTTAAAGTAATTTTAGCTTTAGATTCCCACTAATCAGGAGAAGGAATATGTAAGAAGGAAAGTTGAATCCCTTAGCTTATCTATTAACAAGGTCAAAGTTTCAGGCTGGATAGTTAAAGAATCCAATAGAAGAAAGAGCAGTGCTGTTCTGAGGCCACAGACTCCCCCCTCGTCCACTCCACCCTTAGTCATTTTGGAAATACAAACAGATGCTCACAAGGAGACTAGCGAATGGAATATCCTACTCCACTATTGAAAAGTCACACCCAAAGCTCATCTGTTGATGGAGGGTGAGGAAAGTAGTCTCCCTTCATTTGTGGTTTTGATCTCTGCCATTTGTTGCTCACGACATGAATTATTCCTTTGTCCAATACATCCATCTCACTTCATCTTATGTAGATGTCACAAGAAGAAGGGTAAGGACAGTACAGTAAGATATTTTGAGAGAGAGAGAGAGAGAGAGAGAGAGAGAGAGAGACTACATTCGCATAACTTTTATTACAGTATGTTGTAATAATAGTTCTATTTTATTATTAGTTATTGTTGTTGATCTCTTACTGTGCCTAATTTATAAGTTAAATTATATCATGGGCATGTATGTATAGGAAAACAAATAGGATATCTAGGGTTTGGTACTATCTGCAATTTCAGGCATCACTGGGGGTCTTGGACTATACCCCCACAGATAAGGGGGGGACTACTATAATGTCACCTTTCCATATTAAAGACAGCATTTTTATAAAAGAACCATATCTCTCTTTTCTTTTTATTTTCTTTCCCCATTTTTAGAAAAGTTATAGCAGTTAACCCCCATAATGATCTGGATCTTAGTTAAAGAAGCTAAAATATTGAGGTATTCATCTTCACAAACTGATAATTCCCTCTGATTTCTGGGCAGCAGGGAAACCAGCGGCTAAGAAGTCTCACAAAACTGGGATGAGAAAGAGGAGTCAAAACTTTTTACTATTTAACAGACAACCAAAGGAGCGTATGTATAAGTACAGACTATAGACTTGCTGTATGGACATTTCAGACTTTTTTTGTGAAGTTCTATCACTAACATATTTTCAATGTAGTTTTTATTGCATAAAGTTGTGATAAGCTTTCTTACTAATTTTTAATAATTATATCTATTTTTAATTTTTTGTAGTAAAATTTACTGTTATCCATTTCTTTTCTTTTTTTTTTCCATTTAGAGGTGTTTACATTCACATTGTTGTGCAACCAATCTCCAGAACTTTTTCATACCCATTAAATAATAACTCCCATTTTCCCCTACCCTACCTCCTAGCAACCACTATTTTACTTTTTGTTACTATAAATTTGATTGCCCTAGAGGCTTCATATAAGTGGCTTATTCCACTTCACATAATGTCCTCAAGGTATATCCATGTTGTACTGTGCCAGAATTTCCTCCTTTTTTAAGGCTGAATAATATACCATTATATGTATATGACACATTTCTTTAATCGATTTATCCATCAATGCATATTTGGGCTGCTTCCACCTTTTGGGTATTGTGAGTAATACTTCTATGAACATCGGTAGACATATATTTTTTGAGATCCTGCTTTAAATTCTTTTAGTTGTATGCCCAGAAGTGGAATTACTGGGTTATACACTAGTTCAATTTTTAATTTTTTTGAGAAACTGCTGCACAGTTGTTGTTTTTTTTTTTTTTTTTGTACTGTAAACTTTACCTTCAGTATTATTTTGTATTGGTTTCAGGGTTACTGCTATACAGTTTTCTATAGTAGCTGTGTATCATTTTACATTCCCACTAGAAGTGTACAAGTGTTCCAATATCTCTACATCCTTGCCAACATTTGTTATTTTCTGTTTTGTTTTTGTTTTGGTAGTAGTCATCTTAATGGGTGGGAGGTGAACTTTACTATTTTTCATGTAAAATAATTTCAAAAAGGAAAAATATTTTGTTCTGAGTGGAAAATCAACATAAAGTTACATCATTTTGAATTTAAATGAAATGAAACTCTATGAAATTTCACCTTAAAAATGAGATTTCAGCCGTTGCTGGTGGCTGAGTTGGTTGGAGTGTTGACCAGTACACCAGAAAGGTTGCGGGTTTGATCCCCAGTCAGGGCATGCAGATACTGGAGGCACCCTATGTTTCTCTCTCACATTAATGTTTTTTTTCTCTCTCTTCCTTCCTTCTCTAAAATATATCCCCGGGTGAGGATTTAAAAAATTAGATTTTCCATTGATTTTTTTTTGTTTTTTTTTTTTTATAGCGTGTGTGGAAGGGAAGAAGGAGAAGAGAGGGGGTGGGGGGTGGGGAACAGAAACATGAGAGAGACACATTGAGTAGTTGCCTCCCACTTGTGCCCGACTGGGCTGGGGATTGAACCTGCGACCCTTTGGCCTGAGGGCTGACACTCTAACCACTGAGAAAAACTGGCTAGGGCCCATTTGGACTTTTGAACAAATTTATTAGTATTCATTTGTGTTCAACTAATTTGGCCATCTTTGAGTAATTTGCTCATTTGAACACTCTTAGATTTCCTTGCTAGATATAGAATTGTAATAGGCAGAGAAAGCATTTGTTTCTGCTGTTAAGGAAATTGTTTATAACTAAATCCCACATATCCACAAACTAAATGGAAAAGTGAAGAACTTGTATGCCTATATTCATAACCCATGAACACAGACAATAGGGTGGTGAAAGCTTGGGGTGGAGGCGGGGGCGGGCTAGAAGAGGTCAGTGTGGGGGTGGAAAGGGGAATATATGTAATACTTTCAACAATAAAGATTAAAAAATAAACAAGTAAAAAAGTGGATATGTGAAAACTGGGAAGTAAAGGAAAATCTCTTTTTATTAAATGAAAACATTTTTAGCTTATTCTTTCACTCAGAAAAGTAGGCCAGCTTGCTTCTGTTTTTCTACCAAGAAAAGGTTGTGGGTTTAGTAGAGTAAATTCTGATGTTTGAATGTCCATCCTTTTCATGTAGACTAATGTGTACCAGCAGAGAGGGTCTTTTGTCTGAAGAAGTCCTGGAGGACTATGAGGTTCTCTCTGTGGGCAGGCTCTTCACCCCCACCCCTAAGTTTATTTTGTCCTTTCTTTGGTTAGGAGAAAAAAATTAAAGGCATAATATATGTATCAGACTGTGCATGTAAAATGCAATAGAGGTTTAAAAAACCAGGACAATATCTCCATCCATTCCTTCCTCTTTTAATGACATAATGAAGTGATAGGCTTCAGAAATATTCATGCAGGGCCCAGGGAAGCTTAGACAGACACACTGTACTTAGTCAAGCTCTGTCTTTGTATGTCTTCCCCTGGGTAGAAAAATTGGTTCCTTTCCTGAAGATCCCCTTTGCCAGATGTTACACATGAAATTTATGGTGATGATCTCTTCCAGGTCCATTGGTTATGCAGGAAGATTACCCGACACACACCCGCCTCTCCCCTGTCCCCCGAACTACTGTTATGGCCTTTGAATAATTAGGTTTCTGTCCTCCCGAGTAAGAGGAAAAATCCAAAATTGGAAAATGGAGTGAAGTTGTAAACCTGAGGTTAGACTTCATCTCCACCCCTCCACCTCCATTATTAGGAATTAATGTGCTTTTGCTTCTACCTTTGGTGTCTTTAAAGTAAAGGATGGCAGAGGGTGCAGTTGATGTACGCTGACAGTGCCATAGTTCTGAGAGGCTGGTCACAGCTACCCAGGGAGCAACACTGTTTAAAGAGAGAAAAATATTCCGTGTGATATGCTTGGAGTCAGTGTTTGCTATGAATTACATTAGCGTTTCGTTTGAAATCTAACTAAATTCAACATGGAGCCAGAAGTTAATATACTCGCTCTTTGTTTGACTATTTGTTGTGGTTAATTTGAAATCACATAGCAAACATAATCAGAGTGACATAAAAGGGAAAGTATCATTTACAACTTTCCACTTTCTAAATCTACTTTCAATATTTTTCTTTGGTGCGTTTCAACTAGCTTCTAAGATGTTCAATGTAGATATTTTTGTAGCCTCGGCCTCAAACTTCTTTTTCCTCTGCCTACCCTCTGTTTTATTAAGTGCAGATCTTTTGTGATGAGAATGTGCTTTGGCGGCATCATCCTTTTCTTAGAATGTAAAATGGAAAGTGTTTAAATCTTCATCCGTGAACTCACCCATGAGCTGGAGAATCGTGATAGACATTCACATCTTAAGGGAAAATAATCATCTGACAGATGTTGCTCTGTGGTCTGAAGAAATAATGGTTTTGCTTCCTAAGGTTTTTGGAGGAATGTTGGTATTTTTGTAACTATTTTCCATATTCCTAACTCACGATCTAAATAAAAGCTAAGTGTGGCTCTACTGATACTTAAGCTTTGCATGGTGTTAAGGCTGTTACCCTCAGCAAAACCGTTGTTTACCGAGCGCCAGAATTTTCTGATAACACACACTATCAGAAAATCCTACAGAGAGCTCAATAAAATGCACAAAAGCAATGCTAAAAACTAGCATCTAGCATGGGACCTAAGGATTTGGTTATAAGCCTGGAAAGATACTGTTTCTTGAATGCGTATTTCAGTGAGCATCTATGATTGGAAGCATACATAGATTTCCCCCTCTTTGGTAGAAAAATGGTTCTTAAGTCATAGGAAAGGTAATGTGGTATTGATACCTGTGATTTATCTTGGCGAATGACCCATCAGAGCTTGGGAGTGAAAGGTGAATATCAGCTGTTTTCAGCACCTGGAAGTAAAGGGACCCCTTTTAGTTGGTTAAACAGCATCGTGAACCTCCCATAGATGAGCAGCTTACGAAGTAAAACATCAGCATGTGTGAATGGTGGTTTCTGAGCTTTTTTCTGAAAACTGGAGGATTTCAATAGGAGGAATTCCCAGGGCCTCATTAATTTGGTTTGCAGGCTCCAGTCCATCCCCCCGTGTACCCCCCCACCCCCAGTGTTGTATGTGAAATGTGTAAATTATCAGTCTGTCTTTGAATGACTTCTTAGTTGCATCTTACTTGCAAAAACCCCCAAATTCAAAAGTGGTGGCTGTGAAATAGCTACCTTTGTCATAGATGTTGCACATAATATTGCTCCTTCTGTTTACCCTTAGCCTTGGGCTGTGGGGGGCAAAGCCTCCTTCCCCAAAGGGAAAAAGTGGCAAAAGGAAAACCATTCCATTAGCCTCAAGCAGTTAGAAATGTGTGATGGTCTGAGGTACCTTGCATGTACTTCAGAACCATTTAATCTAATTTTATCATCTAATTTCCCCCCCAAAAGAACATAGCCTGGGAGAATTGATAAGTTATAAACAATTCAGGATTTGCTCTCTGAAATGTTAATGGGTAGAAGGCCATCTGCTTCACCATATGGAAGTACTGTCCTCATCCATAGGAAGCTAACACAGTTAGAAGCCACAACCACAGGAGGACGCACCTTCTTGCTCCTCAGGGCTTTACCTTTCACAGAATTCATACAGCCCTGCCTTACTTAGAGTTCAGAGACTCTACTCTTATGCATATCACTCAGAATAGGAGCCCCTGGAAAAAGGTTGAAGTGGACGAAGTGAACCCCTTAATAACAGGGTGTACTAGACTAATGTAGTAAATTCAATACCCACTTAGTTTAAAGTAACTTCATTGTGTTTTATTTAGTGAGGCGTAGCACGTGCGAAACATTTTATTTTTATTTTTAAATGATCCCTTTGCAACCTAATAGCTAGTATCCGTTCTTTCCTCTGAATTGGGATTTTGAACAAGTATTTTTGGTTTTGTGCATGATGTTTGTGTGTTTGCTTTAAGACTGCAGCGACTACCTGGTGGACGACGAGTGCCTGCTGAAGCTGCTGAAGGGGTGCTGCCTGAAGAACTTACAGCGGCCCCTGCAGGCGGAACTGTGCTTCAATCATGTCATCCAAAGGTAAACAAAGGAGGAAACCCACCGGCGGGCAAACTGTGGCTCCTTGGGAGTTCCTGTTGGAAAGTGATTTCTCTTGCTGCTACCCTTTCCCTTGGTGTGACCAGAAACAGAACCCGGTAGTGTTGTCTTTGTTCTTTGAGAACCGAATGATCATCTAAGTGGAACACGGCTTTGTGCATTGCCTCTTGGAGTTTAAAGGTGACCCACAAAACTAAATGAATGGCCAAGCCTGCAGGTGTCCAGCTAAACTCGGGCAGCAATGTACAGAACCTCTGGCACTTCTTTGATTCCTGCATTTTTTAAAGTATATTTTATTGATTTTTTTTACAGAGAGGAAGGGAGAGGGATAGAGAGTTAGAAACATCGATGAGAGAGAAACATTGATGAGAGAGAAACATCAATCAGTTGCCTCCTGCACGCCTCCCACTGGGGATGTGCCCACAACCAGGTACATGCCCTTGACCGGAATCAAACCTGGGACCTTTCAGTCCGCAGGCCGATGCTCTGTCCACTGAGCCAAACCGGCTAGGGCTGCATTTGTTTTTCTATTTATTTATTCCACAGATATTTGAGCACCCACTATGTGCCAGAGACTGTGCTGGATCCTAGGGATTCAGAGTTGAGAAAGGAGACTTGCCATCCTTGTGATAATAATCACAGGGAAGAGAGATATGGGGGAATACTAACTGCTTCTCTTTTGGCAAAAGGCATTTCTCCTGTATACACACGAGTATTTTTTTTTTTTTTTTTCCGAATAGCATTGATGATGGGGTCAGGTTCTGATGCCTGGCTTTCTTCTCTATACTGTATCTGGAATCATAAATGCAGACATCTGCAAAGAGCCAGATAAGAAACCATAGTGAGTGGTGGTAGCAATAGGAATTGGTGGGCCCTGGAGATTCAAGAGATTGTGTGTTCTCTCCGAAGAATGCAGCCACTCCTTAGCTCTAATTGATTATTGCTCTGTATAGTGTAGACTCTGTAGCAATAATTCCTACAATTTTTCATGAAAGGCCTGGAACCTGGATTTGATGTGAACTTAGAAGGAGAGGAAAGAGCCCATGTCTAGTTCCCAAATAAGTAATATACTTACAATTTTTTGTGAACATGTTAAGTATTAAGTATCCATTGAGTTCTGTTTTATTTGTGTTTTCATAAGGATCAAAAGGATTATTAAAGATATGACCCATTTGTGCCATTTGTTATGTTTTAACAATAGTGAATTGTGTGCTTCTGTGTTCTATAATTTTGGATTTTGGGTTTTTCTTCATTGGCATTTTATCTTGCGACTCCAATGAGGCTAGGATTCAGGAAGAGTCTCTCTAACGTCACTTTGCTTTTCTTTCTGCCAGTCCTCCGAAGACTTTGCCAGCCCAGAACCACATCCATGTTAATTTCATGGCGTCAAGGTTCTTGGATCTTTTGGGCAATGTAAATTTGAATTGCAAACTCATGTGAGGGCAGGCCTATTGGTTGTTAATTTCCCCGGGAATGTGCTTTTGCTTCCCACCTAGAGCAGAGGCCCGGGAGCCAACTGCCCGCGTTTTCCTCCTGCACCAGAGATTTTTTTTCTACTCTTCCCTTTCTCTGATGGAGCAGCCTTTCAAGGGCCCCAGCTTGTACTGAGGTCTCAGTCCTGCTCCCTGTCCCGTGGGCCCAGGCCTCCTCTCCTCCATGGACATTGAAGCACTGAGCTCTGATTGTTCAGAACTGGAGTGGACCCAAACTGCTTGGTCACCCACACACAGAGAGTTCTGGTTTTGTGTTGTTTTCAGTTCGAGAATTTTCTTTATGTTCGTGGGGGCTGAGCTCTGCATTTGAAAGTGTGTTACTCATATATTTTTAGTGCTTGCAGATGTTTTGTCGTCAGAGAATTCTTATAATATTGCTGAAAACAGAAGTTATTGACTTTTTTTTTTTTTTAGCATACTAAGACTTAACAAGTCGAAGTGACCCTTCATAAAAAATAATACAGCATTCTTATTTTTAAATATTTATGTTCAGGAGTATGATCTTGTCCTTTCCAGGGTTAGGCTTTGAAGATTGTAGCCCATATGTGTTCATATCCCTAAGGGGAAGTAAATAATCCAATTCAGACTAAGGAATAAAATAAGAGATTAATATAGTAAAAGCATACTATTTATTGCTGTAGTTTATTAGATTCTTTGAGCACATTTTGTATAATGACAGCTTTTCTCTGAAAATCTTGCTGCTAAACACCAGTTTTATGGGAAATGGGGAATGCTGAAGTAGGTATGTTGAAAAAGAATGACACCTTTCTTGTTCTGTTGAGACTTAATTGCTTCCCACTCATTCTTTTAGTGAAAAGCTGCTGAAGTTTGACCACTACCTGGTGCCATTTACTCTGTTTGAGTTGGCGTTCTTGTACAAAAGCCAAGGGGAGATTGACAAGGCCTTCAAGACCCTGGAAACGGCAAGGTGAGTGGCGATGGCAGCTTCTCTGGGGTTGCTGTGGAGTTGGGAATGTCAGTGCCATTATAGCAGCAGGGATAGTCCATACACACTTAAAAGTTAAAACATGAATGAAAGGTGGTTATACTGCTTCCTTTGCTAACTTATGCTTCGCTTATGCTCATGGCTTTTGCTGCAATTGTGCTGTTTTCAACCTTCTGAGTGCCTGGCCCTGTGACTGTTTACAGAGGTTGTGGTTGTGGGCTTCTGTCTGACAGATACCTAGTCCAATCTATTCTATGTCAGAGGTCGGCAAACTGCTCCTGTAAAGGGCCAGATAGAAAGTATTTTTGGCTTTACATGTAAGGTCTCCACTGCAGCTATTCAATTTTATCGAAAGTAGCCACAGAAGATGGTATAGAAATAAATGGGTGAGTCCAGATTTAGCCGTAATCTTGATAATAATTTGCTGACCTTTGGTATATTCAACCATATTTCTCATTTCCTTGAAGAAGCTCTTTGAATCTCCCCCTGGCTCTCTCTGTTTTCTGGCTACTCTGGCCATTTCAAAGCACCTATTATCATTCCTTCTACATAATGGCTTACAGACTTGTGATCATGGTCTGTTTGTCCTGAACACTTGTTGCCGTGGGTAAAGGATGCCATTGGTAGCTCCAGGCCATAAATAGCTTAGTGGTTCGTTGGTTTGGTCATTTACTCAAATTCAGTAAGTATTCACTGAGCACCTCTTTTTTTTTTTTTCCCCCCAAATATTTTATTGATTTTTACAGAGAGGAAGGGAGAGGGATAGAGAGCTAGAAACATTGATGAGAGAGAAACATTGATCAGCTGCCTCCTGCACACCCCCTACTGGGGATGTGCCCTGCAACCAAGGTACATGCCCTTGACCGGAATCGAACCTGGGACCCTTGAGTCCGCAGGCCGACGCTCTATCCACTGAGCCAAACCGGTTAGGGCTGAGCACCTCTTATGTGCCCAGCATAGTAAAGGCTCTAGACAGCAACTATACATAAACTGACAATGTTCCTGCTCTATGAGTAGGAAGGAGATATTAAATAAGCAAGTAAAACAATAGCAGTGGTATGTGTTTTGCTGAGACTCCCATTCTGATACAGAGTACCTGGCTGTGGCTCTAGGTTGGGTTGATTCTGGAAGGTCTTCCTGAGGAGGAGATGTTGTAGTTGATATTTGCCTGAGGTCAGTCAGCAGAAGACTGCATGGGGCACATTCCTGTCTGGAGCCACAGCTAAGTAACCTCTAGGCTAGGGTAGGTGGAGCCACTAGGTCAATAATGATGCTTTTTACTGAGATGGGGAATCCTTAGAGGGTTTGGGGAGAGGAAAAAAAAACAACTTCTGTTTGGACCATGATGGTTTGAGGAGCCTGTTAGGTATCCACATGGAGATGGTGAGTTGGCAGTCAACTGGAGAAGCATGGAGTTCAGTGGAAAGGTAAATGCCACATGTGGAGATCTCAAAGTCACCAGCACAGACCAGAGGTATTTGAAGCCATGATACTTAATGAGGTCATTTTGGGAAGCTTAGCGAGAGAGAGAGAGAGAGAGAGACAGACAGAGAGAGACAGAGAGACAGAGAGAGACAGAGAGAGAGAGAGGAAGTTCAGCACACAGCCTTGGGATATGGTATCATTTTACTAAGAATAAACAGAGAAATGGCCACCGAGTCAGGATGACATCCAGGAAAGCCAAGTGAACAAAGTGTTTCAAAAAGAAGACAGTGGTCTGTTGTACAGATAGCTGCTGAGAGGTCCACTAAAGTGAGACTAGAGAAGTGAACTTGGCTGCATGAAGATCATTGGTGACTCTGACAAGTGAGGTGAGAAAGTAGAACCAGCTACTTTGGGCAACTCTTTCAGAATGTTTTTCGGAAAACACAGAAATGGGACAGAAGCTTCAGGGGCATGGCGGAGCCAAGAAAGCCGCCTTCTTCCTCCTCCTCCCTTCTTCCTTTTTTCTTCCTCTTCCTCCTTCCTTCTTCCCCTTCTTCCTCCTCATTTTTCTCTTTGTTAATGAGAGATATGAGAACAAATCACTTTTAAACAATTAATTTGTTCAGGGTGATAATGATGTATTTCAACTGACATGTATGTGTCATGAAATGTAGCTCATGGAAAATTAGGGACTATAAATACTATCATTCCAATTATTCATTATTTGTACATATTTAATGTTATCTAAGCAGTACACAATAAGGCAAATTTGTAATGATGAAAATGAAAGACTAATAATTCACTACTGAAAAACAAGACCAGCAGTGATCCAAAGTCACCACTAACTCAAGCCAGTGCTGATGATGCCAACATAAACAGTCTTCCCAGTAATTCCAGAACAATTGTCTGTAGTTTCCCTTATGTAGTACGAGCCTTGCAAAGTTGCCAAAATTTGTGACCAGACATTTAGGAAAATACTTAATTATATCCCTTGGTAAACTCTAGTAAGATGTTGATTTAGCTTATGAATAATGACCCTTATTATGAATAATAACCCTTTTCAGGGTTACCAGTAAGTAGTACTTAGATCTGTATACAATGAAGGGCTGTGGAAAGACATAAATGCCACTGCAAAGAAAGAAGTTACAGCTCACCCATGGGCCAAAGCAATGGGTGAAAGCAGGAGCCCAAAGTCGAAGCCATTCCATTTTGATCACTCTTAACAATTCTAGCAAAGAGTAGTCATGAATGGTCTCAGTAAAGTTTTTACATCATCTGTGGATTTTAATGGCCTGGCCCTTTCTGACATTGCTATACAGTAACTAGAGACCCGGTGCATGAAATTCGTGCACGGGAGTGGAGGGGTGTCCCTCAGCCCAGCCTGCACCCTCTCCAATCTGGGACTCCTCGAGGGATGTCCGACTGCCAGTGGGATCGGGCCTAAATGGGCATTCGGACATCCCTCTCACAATCCAGGACTGCTGGCTCCCAACTGCTCGCCTGCCTGCCTTCTTGATTGCCCCTAACCGCTTCTGCCTGCCAGCCTGATCACCCCCTAACCACTCCCCTGCCAGCCTGATTGATGCCTAACTGCTCCCCTGCCAGCCTGTTTGCTCCTAACTGCCGTCCCCTGCAGGCCTGGTCACCCCAACTTCCCTCCTCTGCCAGCCTGGTCAACCCTAACTGCCCTCCCCTGCAGGCTTGATCACCCCCAACTGCCCTCCCCTTGCAGGCCTGGTCCCTCCCAACTTCCCTCTCCTGCTGGCCATCTTGTGGTGGCCATCTTGTGTCCACATGGGGGCAGGATCTTTGACCACATCTCTGTGTGTTGGAGTGATGGTCAATCTGCATATTACTCTTTTATTAGATAGGATGGAGGCCTTGTGTATGGGTGGGGGCCAGCTGGTTTGCCCTGAAGGGTGTCCCAGATCAGGGTGGGGGTTCCTTGGGGCGTGGGGCAGCCTAGGCGAGGGGCCTGTGGTGGTTTGCAGGCCAGCCATGCCCCCCGGCGACCCAAGCGGAGGCCCTGGTATCTGGGATTTATTTACCTTCTATAATTGAAACTTTGTAGCCTGGAGCAGAGCCAAGCCTCCTGCTCGCTCTTTGGCTGCAGCCATTTCTGTTGGAATTTATTTATCTTCTATAATTGAAACTTTGTAGCCTTGAGTGGAGGCCTGGGCCTGCCAGGGTGTGTGGAAAGCTTGGCTTCCTCCATCGCTGGGGAAACCCAAGCCTCCCTCCTGCTCGCTCCATGGCCGCAGCCATCTTGGTTGGGGTTAATTTGCATACTCGCTCCTGATTGGCTGGTGGGCGTGGCTGGTGGTGTAGCGGAGTGATGGTTAATTTGCATATTACTCTTTTATTCGATAGGATTATTGGCCAAACTGTTGCTACATGTATTTGCCTGTGAGAATTGGAATAAATGATTTTGGTATCACGGGGTAATCCTGCTGTCTTTGCTGCGGTGGTTGTTTCATGGGAGTCTCAAGATAATTATTTGGAGGAAGTTGTGATCCATCAAGTTCACCTTGTTTGTATGAGGCTGCCTTAGCATTTCCAGTTCAGAGAGGGAGGTCCGCTATTTAAGAATAGTTCACGAAAATTGTTAAACCCTCCTCATAATCTTCTTGGGGTGTTTGTGAATGGCTTGGTAGTGAAGTAGAACCTTGGTATTCAAAGTCTGACTTTTAGGTCCTCACCTGGAAGTTTCTAGAAATAAAGAATATTGCCACCCCCCTCTCTTGACAGGTCACCATCTACATTTTAACAGTATTGACTGGTATGCATAGTCAAGTTTGAAAGTAAATAAGGAGTGAATATGAGAGGAGGGGAGGATGGTGGTGGTGTTCTGGTACAGAAGAACTTTTGACATTTCCATTTTGTTGTTATCGTCTTTAGAAACAACTACAAAGATTACTCCATGGAGTCTAGACTGCACTTCAGAATTCAGGCAGCTCTTCAACTCTGGAGAAAGCCTTCTTCACAATGATCAGAGCCTGGAGGATGGATGGATTGCCCCTCGGTTATACCCACATCTGCTACAGATTAGCCCTTGTATTAAAGTGGAAAAGTGATCTTGTGAATGAGAGAAAAAAATAATTTTATTGTCAATATTTTCTATCGTGTGTGGTTTACTGTTCTACGTGAATGTCCCCCCACCCCACTCTCCCCACTCCCCGCTATGGAATAATGTTCAGTACTATCTAGAAAATTCTTATATTTTGCCTCTTCAAGCAGAATTTCATATTAGGTTTAAATTGGAGAGTGGGGAAGTCATTTAAAGGACTCACAGGTACAATAAAGCCTAATCAGATTATTTATTTTTTTAATATGAAAATTAATATTGTTTAAGTAGCAAATGGCTTACAAGTTGAGCCATTTTTAGATTTGTTGGTCAGTTAAACTTCAGAGTTATTTTGTTGCCTAGAATTTAAATTTCAGAGGGGAAATAAAATCACTTACATTCAAAATAGCTTAATAACCTCCTGAAGAATCCTGAAAAAGACAGGCAGTGGTGTGAACAGGGATGGGATCATGTAGTTAATGGGTTGAAAAGACCTGTATCTAGCAAAGATGGTGAAATATTGTTATTGTTTTTTTTATTCATCATGTAAATTAAATGTGGTGACATTTTTGAGAGACTATCCTGTTTTTGAATGTACTTATGTCTATTATAATAACAAAAATTTAAAAAATGTGTATCTAAAGGAAAGAAAAAGTTATATTTTAGACAATATCCTTAGCAATGATAGCCTGAAATATATATATATATATACATTGATTATTTTTCTTATATGAAGCAAAGTTCCTGCTGCTTTAAATGATATGTAAAATATTAATAATTTTTACATTCATGATGTTGGTGAGTAAGATCTAATTTTCGAATCTCTCTAGCACTGTGACGGTTCCTTGTAAATATCTGGACTGTGTTTAGTCCTTTCATTTTGGAAATGCAATGGGGACATTGAGTGGAAGAGAGTCCGACTCCACGTGGTCCTGGCTCTGCTCTGGTTAGCAGTTACCAGAGTGACCTTGATGGAGCCCCCGCTCTCTGTAAAATGGGAAAAGAATAGATGATTATCAAGGTCTCCTTCAGTTTTAGAACTGTCAGTATTTCAGGTATTTATTTTCAGCAAACAATGTTAAATGTTTAATCCAAATCACTCCCACTTAGAGTATGTTTTTATTTTGCAGCCATCACTGTCTCTACCCCCCCAACCCTCAAATATGTATGTTTTGTGAGTAAGGACTAGTTTGTATTCAGAGTGAGGAAAACAGTTTGGGAGTCCATGAGTCAGGGTTTTGTCCTGTTTCTGCCTCTATTTTGAAGACTAACTTGTCATGGAGGCCTATGCAGTTTAACAGAAACAGCCTCAGATTGGGAGCCAGGGGCTCATCTCTATTCGCTAATAGTTCCTCACCCTGCAGCAAGCCATGCACCTCTTCTGGGACTCAGTTTCCCTAATGGGGATAGCCTCACAGAGCTTGGTGCTTGTGAGGGCTCGATCAGATAATACAGAGTCCTATGCATGGCTTTGTGTGAACTGTGCAAGGCCATATGAACATGAGTTGTAACGATTATGGTTTTTATGCACCAATTATAGTATCAGTACAGAGGTATTGGCTGAGTCTGTGTTCCCTGATGTAAAAGGAGAAAAGCATGGAAATTCTATCACCTTTCAATGTATTCATATATTTGACACTGACAGTGGCCCAGATTATACATTTATTTCTTGTTGCTTATTCCCTGTGACATGAGCCTGTCCCCAGCAGGTGTTTGCCTTGTTTTCTTTAAGGTATTTGTCCAATACTGAGAATGTATTTCCAACGGAAGATGTTAGTACAGTTCGAGTCAGATGGTATGGTGAAAGATCTGAATATGTGCTATTAATATGCATTATGTAACTTACTGCAGGTCAGACAAAAGAGGAAATAAAATAAACTGTCATTAAACTAGTAGTGGAAAACATGTTTAATAATTATTTTTTATATAACTGGGGAAAATGTTTATAATTTCTTAGAAGAGCTTTGGTAGCATTATTTTTTTTAAAGTAAAAACATCCGCATTGTTTTTGTGAGAAGCTGTAAATTAGTGAAAGTCAGTAATAAAAATTCTCTTTTTGGTATAAAATGAAAACAATTTAAGCCAATAGTAGTTATTTTTATTTTATTTGAACTCTGCATTATGAACAAATATAAAAGTAATTCATATCTATTTAAAATTTCACTGTTATTTTTTAAATTTTATTATTATTGTTACTTCCTATTGTTTTTATGGTTAATCTATCCAATGGATTTTTAAGTGCTGTAAAATCACTAATGGTACAAATATTAAACTGTTTCCTGCCATGTTTAAGATACTATGACACCAGTGTCTTGTGCCATCAGCTCATATTTCATTTTTTGGAGTTAGTTTGTGACTCAGGGTGTTCTCTATAGAATGAGTACTGAAGTGACAATGTTTTATCTAATGTTTTGAGGGGCATATGTGGTAGAGTTGGGCTGCCAATGTGTCTGACAGTTTGTGCAATTTGTGTAGTTCTTAGTATAATTGCCTTTCTTTTTTTTTTTCTTTTTTTAAAAAGGGAGAACCAGAGTTCTGATTGGTGCTGTATAATTTTGAGACTCAAGTAGAGGTTATGCTTTGTAGGATGGTGACAATGTAGGCATGATGTCCGCTTGACAACTAACAGAAGATTAACTGCATAAGCTCTTTTATGGACATTTTAATGTTTCTGTGCTTCTCCTGGATACAAAAGGCCCAAGTTAAATAGGAAAAGAGAGTCCATTGATTTTCTGTCTCTTTGGCAAGTGGGTCCAAACTGTAGCAAGGTGAATTCCAGATCAATCAGCGTCCAAGATTTTAAGTCATTGAAACAATCCAACAGCATAACCATCTCTTTGGCAAAGTTGTAGTCTAGCAGAGCTCTGTGATTAACATTCCAACCTGGCCTGGAAGCTAATGGTTTAACTTTGAGGTTAAAATACTCCATCAGTCTTTGATTAGGGCTTCAAATCCATGGGATGTGTGTAAAGATGAAAGTTGTCTTCTTTCAAAGAAAAGTGTTTTCTCTTTTGAAGCTACGTTTAAAGGTAGTTACATTTTGATATGCACTAATAGCCTGGTTCCAATTCTCACCCATTTCTTTAAAGTGAGTCTGTTGATGTTTTCAAACAGATGCTTTCCTGCTTTTGCACATTAGACATAACAATTTTAAAAAGGTCTTTGTGACCAACTGGTAAAACTGGAATTACTCAATTCTTCATTGACTTTAAAAAGTATTTTTGTTTCTTCCTGTACTCTACGTATTTATAAATCAAAAATTCAAATACATTTAGTGAAAATGAACAAACAAAGATTCCAGTGATCATTTTGATGCCAAAGATTTTGGGATTCATCAGGCCTGGAATGGATCTTGGAAAATTGTCTCGTCCTTCCTGATCTCTAAACAGTGTTGTTTCTCCTTCAGTCCTGCTCTGTCCAGTATGGTAGCCACTGGCCACATGTGGCAGTTGAGCACTTGAAACATGGCTGGTGACACATGTTGGAGGGATGCTGAGTGTGGGGAGCACTCACACATGCTGCAGTTCTATTTAGGCGTCTCCTAATACTGGGCTGCTGGAGTTCTGGCTTTTTACTATGATCATCCAGTCACCATATTGTCAGTTGTGGTTCAAATATATATTGGTGGGATTTACCTTTTCTGCTGTAGTACCCATAAACTTTCATTTCATCCTGTTCTGCAGATGATCAAGGTCGATGGCACATTTGAACCTGATTCCTTCCCCACCCCCCAGAGCTCCTTACATACTAAACTAAGAGAATAGATTTTTTTAAGATTACTATTTTAATCTGATTTTCCCTGCCTTTTCAGATGCAACATCACAAACTGTTAGAGTTGTATAGGAAGTGACTCTCAACTTTGGGATTTAGTAGACTTTATGATTACAATAATATTTTATAAGTTTAACATTATTCTGAAAATTTTCAATTCCTGAACCTTTCATTCCATTATATTATCAATGTTTCAACATTAACTCAGCTAGGCCAATATTACTATTTAAAGATTTTAAGGTACTAGCTATCCACTTACAGAATAATTTTTAGGTACTAGTTATCCACTTACAGGATAATTTGGCAGGTAGTTTATTTAAAGTTATATATTTTATGCCTTCGCTGCCTATTATTATTTCTAATATGTATGATACCTAAATAAAATGCATACATATAATTGACATATCTTAATCTCATTAGACATTTCTTGATCAAATGCACAGGTAGATAAATAGATAGAAACACCAAAGAAATATTAGACAAGCTTTACACTCTTCTATGAGGAATGTGGGATTTCCTCCAGGTTTTTTCCCCTTCCCAGACCAATTAGTTACATATTTTTTCTTTATTGTCAAGTACTTATTGTGAAAGCCTATTCCTGCTTCTCATTGTTGCTAGTTTTACCCTTTGTACACCTCCTGTTAGCTCGAGTTACTTCAGAATGTTGAACTTGAAATGTAATAAAAAGGACACATCAGCAGTTATCAGGAGGGAGACTGTCTTCGGTGTTGAGCAGTTGCTGTCTGACCTGGATGGTGCTGAAGGCCACACCAGTCTGTTCATGTCGGAACTACAGGAAGAAATGGTGTAAGGACTGTTTGAGTGGACGGAGAAGACTGAGCAGGTACATGGCCTGATCCACCCAAAGGGAGATGTCGATCTAGCGTCAGAGGAAGTCCAGCCCCATTCTGTCCAGTTCACAAATGGGTAGCAATCCTGTAACTCGACATTGCATGGCAAAGTCAAAGCCGCCACCCCACTGTAGTTCACTAATGAAGAAGTCACACAGACACCTATAGATTGGATAGTTACTAGGAAAACTCAAGAGACTTGAATGCCAAACTTGATTAAATAAGACTTGTTGCATATTAATATGCCTTGTATGTTAACCCAGTAGTTCTTAGAAACACATAATTTAAAAGATGAATTTAAGGGGTGCTGGCACATGCAGGTGGGAACTTTTGTTTCATTGCTACTTGATATTTTCTAGCATATTGGTTTTAATTACTGGTAGTCTGTTTGGTACCATGTAGGGGGAAAAAGTTGGTCTCGTGTAACAGAACTGATAGCCAGAGAAGTTGGATACAATGAACGTGTTCAAGGACATTGCTTATCATTTCAGTTCTAAAGGAATTATGTTAATTTGAAAGGCTGGAAGGTCTTTTTCAATTAGAACGGATGCCTCTCCCTGCTTTGGAAATCATGCAGACATTTTTAAAAATTGAATTTATTGGGATGACATTGGTTGATAAAATTATATAGCTATGAGGTATACAATTCTATAATACATCATCTGTATATTGAATTGTGTTCACCACCCCAAGTCAAGTCTCCTTCCATCACCATTTATTCCCCCTTTACCCTCTTCTACCTCCTCCCACCCCCCTTTTCCTCACCATATTGTTGTCTGTGTCTATGAGGTTTTTTCATAATCCCTCACGTTTTTCACCCAGTCCCCAACCCTTCTTCCCCTCTGACTGCTGTCAGTCTGTTCTCTGTATCTATGAGTCTGTTTCTATTTTGTTTGTTAGTTTATTTTGTTCATTAGATTCCACATAAAAGTGAAATCATATGGTACTTGTCTTTCTCTGACTGGCGTATTTCACGTAGCATAATATTCTCCAGATCCATTCATACTGTCACAAAAGGTAAGATTTTGTTCCTTTTTATGGCCGAGTAGTATTCCATTGTCTAAATGTACCACAGCTTTTTTATCCACTCATCTACCGATAAGTACTTGGGCTGCTTCCAAATCTTGGCTATTGTAAATAATGCTACAGTGAACATAGGGATGCATATATTCTTTCTAATCTGTGTTTTGGGTTTCTTCAAATAGATTCCCAGATGTGGAATTGCTAGGTTATAAGGCAGTTCCATTTTTAATTTTTTAAAAATTTTTTGAGGTAACTCCATACTGCTTTCCACAGTGGCTGCACCAATCTGCATTCCCACCAACAGTGCACAAGGGTTCCCTTTTCTCCACATCCTCTCCACCACTTGTTTGTTGTTTTATTGATGATTGCCATTCTGACAGGTGTGAGGTAACATCTCATTATGGTTTGAATTTGCATCTCTCTGATGATTAGTAATGTTTAGCATCTTTTCATGTGTCTATTGGCCAGCTCTATGTCCTCTTTGGAGAAGTGTCTATTCAGGTCCTTTGCCCATTTTATAATTCGATTGTTCTCTTGGTTTTTATGTTTTTTATAAGTTTTGGGTGTATCATTAGTAAATATCTTATCCCATTCAATGGGTTGTCTTTTCATTTTGTTGATGGTTTCTTTTGCTGTGCAACAGACATTTTTAAAAATATATATTTTATTGATTTTTTTACAGAGAGGGAGGGAGAGGGATAGAGAGTTAGAAACATCGATGAGAGAGAAACATTGATCAGCTGCCTTCTGCACACCCCCTACTGGGGATGTGCCTGCAACCAAGGTACATGCCCTTGACCGGAATCGAACCCGGGAACTTTCAGTCCGCAGGCCGACGCTCCATCCACTGAGCCAAACCGGTTTTGGCCAGACATTTTAATTTATTCTTACTTTTATTGGAGCCAAGTATTCAGGTGGCAATTTTGGGCATAGTAAATGAGTTAAAGCAGTTTTCATTAATCAATTCACTTTTTTCTGAAGTGATTTTATTATTCATAGTAAACATTGTTTTCTGTACAATGATTTGGTTTTTTTTACAAAAATGATTTACATGAAAAGAGATTATGGTAAACACTAGAAATCTTAGACTATTAACTTAATGTCTTAAAAAGTAGTACTATTGGCTTCTGTTTAAGTAAGGTTTGCAAAAGGAGAACATATGTTTCACTGATATGTGCTGTTCAGAAAACATAATTCTCAACAATGTTTTGCATTCTTATGATGTTAGAGGACAGTTTTATAACTAAGTAGTTTATTATGTACTAGAGGCCCGATGCACGAAGATTCATGCAAGAATGGGCCTTCCTTCCCCTGGCTGCCGACACCGCCTTCGCTCCCACTGGAGCCGCCTTTCTGCCTTCCCACGCTGCCCAGAGGCCCAGAGCGGCTGGGGCTGTGCAGAACACCTGCGTCGTTGCCATGGCAATGATGCAAGTGTCCTGCCCTGCCCCTGGCCGCTTGGCGCCTGCGTATGCAAATTAACCTGCCATCTTTGTTGGGTTAATTTGCATACTCACGCCTGATTGGCTGGTGGGCATTATGAAGGTATGGTCAATTTGCATCTTACTCTTTTATTAGTGTAGATTATTTGTTCCCTTTGCTAACTGTTGACATCCAAACACCTAAATGAATACCAGCTGACTTATTTATGTACTCGTGTTTTAAAATATTTATTTGCAAATGTTCATAAGATCTCTTGAATTTTTTGATGTAAGTTGCTAAATCATAGGTAAAAGCAAAATATATATTTAATAAGTGAAAAGTATTATTTTATTACTGAAATTTACTTCCAAAGCAAATTTATTTTGTAGGTACTTCACTTGGGAAATTTTACTTTGCCTTAAAACATAGGAACAAAATAAACCTGTCGTGTGATCTAAAAATAAAAACATAAAACACTTATGCTAACCTTGTTGTGTAGGGGGGATTCTGAAATTCTTTGATAATATTTATTTTTCATTTTTATTTGAATTAAACCAGAATAGTTAGAGGCCATAGTGTTTTGTGAATCAATGTATGGTTTTCTGTTGAATCATCAAAGTCACCTGTATGTGCTTCATAATTCAATGTTTTCTTAGTAAAAATTGTCAGCATTTTATCTCACTCTTTCTAATTACATTTGAACTTAGTTTCTCTCTTTCCCAGTCCCGGCCATCACAGCTTTGCAGAGCAAGACACTTTCAGAAATGGAAGATGTGTGAGTTCGATGTAAGACGAATGTGTTAGTAGCATCCATCTGCTGATCAAGTAGGCATTGGATCTGGTACCAGATAGTGAAAGAGTGTAGCTATTAAAGCATTTTGTCGATATAAGTCAAGAAGGAAGGAGAAAACTGTGAAGTACTGATATTTTTACTATAAAACTGTGTTCCCAAATGAGAATTCGCTTGCTGGTTTTCTGTTAGTGTTGTCATCTATGATTTGTAGGCTAATGCTGATATGAGATATAAATTTTCATCATGAAGATAACAGTCCCTGGAGCCTATTTTTAACATTTTTTGAAAACAGATGTCATCTTAGAAATTGTATTAAGTGCAAATAAATCATCCCAACTTGAAAGTCGATGTTTTATTTTCATTCCTTAGTATTACAGAATACCCTGCATAGTAGATGTATGTTTAAGTTGCCAGATAGTCTCAGAATTCTATATTTACTTATTGCTACAACTGGTTTACCTACAACATACAATTGAATTGTTACTTAAATACATTAAACTTGGTGGAATAACAGTCTTACATGTCTACATGTGAAAGATATACATACATCTATTTTGCTGATTTTTAATCTCAGTGCAATGTATACCTGAATTTTTGTTTCTTGTTAAGACTTTTTAATTATTTTAAACAAAGTTTTACAGGCAAACCTTTGAAGGCCCTTCTTTATGCCGTGTTCTTGGCTGAGCACTGGGCACAGAGAGATAAATGGGATGGTACAGTTTCTTGTGGGAGGAGTGCCTTCTTGTTCATTTTCAAAGACTCTGTTTAATAGTTCTGAGGTTTAGATTAGCTGCTGATAGATTTGGTTTAAGGAGGCATCTTCAGCATTCATTGCCCCATCATGGTCTGCATTTGAGACTGAACTTGGCTGGGTAGTGGCATGTGATTTGCCCTTCCCAGCAACTTCTCTGAACTTTGACTAACCTGTAAAGTGGGGATAATTCCACGACCTTATTCAGCTCTAAGGAGGATCAAAGGAGGAGGCATGCAAGAACCACAAAGGGCTAATCCACATAAAATACTCCCCTCACTGCCCCCCCCCCCGCCCCCGCATGCATTAGGGTGAACTACCATCTGTCTCTAACCTGGTGCTCCTGCCTGTGGTGGCTTTTCATGTTGTGTTTCAGTAACCGAGGTTCTTTCAGTCTGTGGCTCTGCCATCTCGAGTGTGTGGCTGCTACGGTCACTGTTCTTCTGCATCACGTTGCCCAAGGGGAAAAAGCCTGGAGGGTTGTGTGAAGGAGGTGATCTATATCGTCTGTTCACATTCTATTGGTTCAAGTTTAGTCAACTTGCTTGGCCTCCTGTCAAAAGGGGCAGGGAAATGGCCTTGGCTGGTTTGGTTCAATGGATAGAGTGTCGGCCTGCAGACTGAAGGGTTCTGGGTTGGATTCGGTCGGGAGCCATCCCTGGGTTGCAGGCTCGATTCCCAGAAGGGAGCGTGCAGGAGGCAGCCAATCAATGATTCTCTCTCATCGTTTATGTTTCTATCTCTCTTTCCCTCTCCCTTCCTCTCTGAAATCAATAAAAATAAAAATAAAAACAGAGGCAGGGAAATGTAGCCCAGCTGGAGGGCTGGGGAGGAGGAAATGGGTGTGGTCAACAGCTTGTCTGCCGCATCCCCATTTGGGCTGGTCCACCATGGTTTTCCCAACGTGTCCCTGCTTCCACGTTTGTCTTTTGTTTTTTGGCATGAGCAGCTTGGTGGATTTGGGAACATATTAGTTATAACTCTTTGGGTTGGAAGTAAAGAAAACTTGAGCTGGTGTAAAAACAAAACCCCGAGGAGGACGGTATTAAACCAATAAAAGATCAAGTGTGCCTTGTGGAACCCATGGGCAGGAGTGTGGAGTACAGTTGAGTACTATGAAGCACAAATTCGAAAATGAGCTCTTCCTATGAAACAGGGCCTTTTATCTGGCTTTTTGTAGACTCCCATATATCTAAAAGGTAGGGTGTCATTAGAGCTTTTTTGGGGGGTGGGGGGAGGGAAGAAGCCAAGCATACAATCTGAAATTTTAATTAAGCAGATTTGACACTGTTACCAAGAAGCAGCTGTGAGGGGGAAGATGGGTGCATTTTTAGCCCTGCTTTGAAAGGCTCAGATCGTCTCTGAGCAGAATGCAGCAAAGTGCCACAAATCATGTTTTCTGGGAAACCAGTTATATCAACACTACATGCCAGCCAGCGCCAAAAATAACACGAAAAGAAACGACTGCAAATCTATTTAGAACTGAGCCAGGAATTATTTTGTTTGTGATCATTTCCAAGAAGCATTCCGACCCAAATATTCAATGGAAAATAATAAAGGCTCATTCTAGCCCTGAAAGTTCCCATTTTCTTTACTCAACGGTTTATGTTAGTAAACTATTAATAGTTTTAAACAGAGCACTTCTGTGTTGAGTTGAAAAGTAAAGTCATTTTAATACTATTTTAGAGACTTTATATTTTTCTTTATTAAAAGAGGGAATGTTTTCTTTATATTTTCCCCCTGTGCCTGAAGTTGGTTATAACATGAAAGCTTCTTAAAACCCTCATTACAAGGATGTGATCTTTTAAAGTCCTGGGATACCAACTATTTCCTGACTTCCCTTCCAGTATTAAACAAATACATGTTATTTGGGAAAGTGTCTATTTGGCAAACTCTGGGTGAACACTGACATAAGAATGGTGATCATGGAACCAGTGTAGCGATGAAGCCAAATACTCTCCCTTTTGTCCTTTAAGTGGCTTCTCTGGGAAGACATGGGACTCTTCATTCAGGAAAGTAGAGATTTAAAAAAATGATGACAACATAATTATTTACAAAATCTCCCTTTCCTTAGTATTTGTCCAGCTTCTCACACATTTCTTATATTCCTCCTACAAGTTAGTTCCATGAGCAGACCATGTAAATATTTATGGTGCTCATTCATCTTGTACGAAATATGTACATTCTGACATTTGAGTGCCTTGGGGATTCTGTTTTTCTAATCCTTGTCAGGTTTATGCATAACTTCTATCTAGTAAGAACAGGATACATTCCTCCTTCACCCTTTGTCAACCAGGTGATCTTCCTAAGGCCAAATCAGGCAAACCTTGATCCCTAAAGGTGACTTCATGACTAGCTGGCAGAAAGATAAATGCTGCTTTTAAAAATAGATGCGAGATGTAGCCTGTCACTGAGACTGGGGCTCTGAAAGAAGCCTTAGGTTTGGAAACTTACGAGAAGGTCCAGCTCATCTCTAGAACAGAGACAGTTACTGGTGGATGCTCTTTCAGACATCTAGTCTCATTCATTTTCAGGACCTGCGTCTGTCCCTCAGACATTAGCAATCTACATGGTGGTGTTGGAGCTGCAGGGGCAGCTGATTCAGGCAGGCACCTAAGTCCACTTTGTCACGCCTTCTGCTGTACTCCCCGCCGGAGCCAAACACTGCTGCACTCCCTTCCTCTCTCAAACTCAACAGAGGTTTGATCTCCAGGACAATTTGATGGCTACCTCTTGGTCCTCTGAATGATTCCCTTAATGCTGAAAATTGGCTGATGCGCGGACTTTCAGAACTTTTGTAGGTTCTTATGAGCAGCCCTGGGGAAGCATGGGCATTCAATATGTGATACTGATTACCGGTATCAGGAGTCCTTTACCGGACTTACCTCTGCTTGGTGGGCCTCAGGTCGGGTTGCCTTATGGGAGGACCATGTAGAATAGGCGGAAAAGCCTAGAAGGCTCCTTCAGACTTGACAGATGAGTCAGCCTGGGTGTGGAAAGGGGCAAGTGGCAACAGAGGCAGTTCCCTCCAGGACAGTGGCCAGGCAAGATGGTCTTACCAGGCAAGGTGACTGGCTCACATGGGGATTGCTGAGGAGATAAACCTATTCTGGTTCTCTTATGGTCGGTCTTTTGTTGTAGTTGCTGCTGCTATTTGAGTATCAGTGGAGATTCAACAGAAACCATTCCAAGTACTTTAAGAAGAAAAGGCTTTCATACGAAATCATTAGAAGGATTAGACAAGTAGGATCTAGGCTGGGCCTCCAGGAGTGACTCCAGAGCATGGACCAAGTGACCTCCAGGGGACATAACCAGGAAGGTAGAGAATTGTTTAACCCTGAGTTAAAACAGCAACAACATGCCATGTCTCTGGGATCCTGGTGTCAGAATGTCATTTGCTCTCTAGATACGGCCCACAGACCCCTGCTCAGTAACATCCCCCGTTGCCCACGGCCTGGCTGGCTGATAGGAACCCACCCAAGTGGCAGGAAGAGGGGGGTCTGTCTCATTTCTGCTGTCAGAACTCCTTTTAGGGCAGCGGCCTGGTTATTTACCCAGATCTATGGCAGCAAGGGTATCTTGGGAAATGTAGTGTTTAGATTCAAGTCTCAGTTCAGGAAGGCGCACTGGAGGAGCTTAGGTTGGATCCGAGTAAGGTTGTCCAGAATTCAAAGCCTCTCCGCCTGTGGGCCGCCCCCTCAGCCCGCAGCAGCGTCAGCTTCCCCGCCAGGTGAGCGGTGTGAGCTCTCGGGGCTGTTCCTGGCACCTGCGCCTGAAGTGTTTACCAGGGAGCTTCCTCAGGCAACCCCAGGGCTGGGCCCCGAGTGAGGATGCCGGTCCAGGCAACAGCTGCCGTGAAGATGGCAGCGTCCGGCTGGGTGAGTGGAAGCCACACAAAGCCCTTAATTAAGCGTTGTGGGTAGTTTCAGTGACTGCTGCCCCTTTCTTGGGATTGGAAGTCCCCATCTTGCAGAGCTGCCCTTTTTTTGTTGTGAACCCTCATCCAAGGATATTTTTTCCATTGATTTTTAGAGAGAGGTAGAAGGGAGGGAGGAGGGGAGGCAAAGAGAGAGAAACATCGATGTGAGAGAGACACATCGATTAGTTGCCTCCCACAAAGGCCCGGACTGAGGTTGAGGATGGAGCCTGCAACCCAGGTACGTGCCCTTGACCTGGAATAGAACCCATGACCCTTATACGTGTGCACCGACACTCTAACCACTTAGACACACCAGTCAGGGCTTGCAAAGCTGCTCTTCCTGGGAGCGGCTTTGAGGGAGAAGAATGGACAAGCAGTTGGGGGAGCGCATTTGCTGACTAGCTTCTCTCCAGAGGAGTTGCTTTCCCAGTGTGTTGGAGTGGGCAGGTGGGGAAGGGGTAGCTCTGGGCCCTCTCTGGTGGTGCAGGTGGCTGCAGGACCAGTCTCCAGCATAGTGAGCGTGTGAGTGGTGGTGGGGAACTATGGGTGGTTCAAAGAGTGAATTTTATGCTACGTGAATTTTATCTCAATAAAAAATATAAAGTGAGATCCATACATCAAAATAAGTCCTAGATAAACTAAATCATTAATTAAATATGCATGAGTACTGAACTGCTTTAAGGATTACAAAATAATAAAAAGTGAAATGTTAAAGAAAAATATCAATAGATTTTACCACACAAAAATGAAAAACTTTTTATGCCAAAACATGTCATAAAATCAAAAAGTAATAATTTGGGATATTTTTTCCATAAATATGGCAGGAATAAGATTAATAGTCTCACTGTTATAAAATGTCAGTACTAGTTACAAGAAAAATTGTAAGGCCCTAGCAGAAAAAAATGAACACAGGTGATTCATATAGAAATAAATAAGTCACCAATAACGTGAAAAGTGAAAGGTCAAGTTTAAACTATGAGGTACTCTTTTACCAGATTAACAGTCCCTCCATTTCATACATAAAGTGTTTTTCTCATTCCCAGCAGTGGGAGGAAAATGTGAGTTACATTTCACAAATAACTTATGAAACGGGAGATACATGTGTGTGGATTCTGTGTGGGCATGGACCATGCTATTTATTTATTTATTATTATTTTTGAATCCTAACCTGAGGATATGTTTTTTATTGACTTGAGAGAGAAAGAGAGAGAGAGAGAGAGAGAGAGAGAGAGAGAGAAACATCAACCAGTTGCCTCCCACACATGCACAGAGAGAGAGAGAGAGAGAGAGAGAGAGAGAGAGAGAGAGAGAAACATCAACCAGTTGCCTCCCACACATGCCCTGACAGGACTGGGGATCCAACGGCAACCTGGGGATGTGGCCTGACCTTTTGGTGTATGAGATGATGCTCCAACCAACTGAGCCACTCGGCCAGGGCCAGGCTATTTTTTTTTTTAAATTCCAATGTGCATGTTTTCTATTTTTTAGATTTAATTATAAAATTTTAATTTGATAGAAACTTGAGTTTTATTTTTTTACAGCCCTAATGTATTTTTCATAAAATTTAATATATTAACAAGGGTTTAACAGAATTTAGTTGATTATAATATTTATATGTATATATTTTATAAAATCAGCAGAACATATAATCTATAAGAAATGCTAGAACTTGACAGTGCTCTCAATATTATTAGGGTTCCTATTGTTTTCTTTCTCATTTATGTTGTCCATAGGCTATCCAAAGTGGACATGATTTTAACAGCGACAACCCAGAGGCATCCAACAAAGATCCCCTTCCCCCAGCCGTCTTCAGGCTCAGCTGAAATGGAGGAGTGATGTAGGATTAAGAAATAGCCCAACCTGTGTGGCTCAGTGGTTGAGCATCAACCTATGAACCAGGAGGTCATGGTTCGATTCCTGGTCAGGGCACATGCCTAGGTTTTGGGCTCGAGCCTCAGTAGGGGGCGTGTAGGAGGCAGCCAATCGATGTTTCTATCTCTCTCTCCTCTCCCTCTCTGAAATCAATAAAAAAATATACATATATAAAAAAAAAGAAATGGGGAATTAGAAACGAATAAGATGAGCCCTGCTCCTTCTCCACTCTCCTCTCTGTTAGTCACCTCAATACATGTCCACTGTGACTCAGACCAACTTGCCTGAGCCCTGGGGGAATGCGGGCTATTTCTATACCGTCTTAAGAGCAACTCAGGAAAGTACCATTCCTTTCCTTCCATAGGGGACATTAAATTCTGCATAAACATTTTATGATTAGATTTGATTGCCTCATTGTGAATGGTCTGTGTGCTCCATTGTAAAAGCAGCTATTCTCTGCTCCAGACAATTCCAGAATGCTGCCCGACCTGCTGAATTCTGAGAAAGTGGTCCCAGGAAGATGTGAGCATGGCAGGTAGGTCCATCGACCACAAAGTTTGGGAAAAGCAAGAAGCAGCCTTTTGTGTATTCCTAGTCCTTGCTGTCTCGCTCAGGCTGCACCAGAATAATAATAAGGCTGTTCTATCAGAAAACGGCACTAATTAGTCACAACTTCTCAACATCTCTGGACTGCTTCTGAAAACTAATTACTGGGAACCAGAGAGGGTAAGAGAATACGTACCCGGCGGATGTGTAGTTAACACACACCTCTCACAGGCGCTGATGGGACGGGCCACTTAATTTCCCCAAAGAGGATGCGCTGGGTTTTCCCCTCCCCATCTTTTAAGTTTTTTTCTTTTTTTAACAGCTTTGTTAATTTAGGTTAAGTGGTTTGGTTGTCATGGAAACCAATATTCCTCTCTGGCTGATTGTGTCAAAGGCATCATTAATCTGTTTTCTCAACTGCTTCTTCCTCATCTATCTAATTGCAGTCCCCCCTTACCCCCCTTTGGATGACATAATTTTGGACATTTTTAGGACACCATATGTGAGATTCAGCACAATTTATTTTCTATTCAAATTCCATATCACTATGTTAATTGCCATATTTCCACCCCAAAGGAGGAAAGTGGCTCCCCCATATGGGGCATAACATCTCCAAAGGGGAGGTTGAAAGTCCCTTAATTTAATACATCTCAGGTGCAAATTTGCATCCCAAATAAAGGAGGCTTTCTGTGCCTCCTCTCCCTCTTTCTCATCTCTGGGTTCTCCTTGAGGACACAAATGACTGTTTTTGATGTTGTTCTGGGCACTGTGATCTCTGAAAGGGTGGTGAAGAACCTGACTGATGGGACAGAGAAGAGGAAGGACGATTCGGGTAACAGTATGGCCACCGTCCTGCTGAGATGGCCTTGGTTCTGGTGCGAGAATGTGGAGCCCTGTATATTACTGTCTGTTCATTTCGGAAAATGGTGTGTCCTTTGGGTCCTTTTGCCTGGGTGGCAATTTCGACACACACCTGCCCAACAAGGCAAATGTAGAGTGACCATGGTCATTTGGCCCTTTTAGCTCTGGTCCATGGAAAAACTCTCAACTCATTTGTTCTCTCCTACCTCAGCTAGGGGGCTAGATTTCCCCACATACCTCCCTCTCCACGGGTTTCCAGTTCCCCACCATTATTATGAGGGGTGTATGTGCCCCGAGGATGCTGTGGCTGTGGGTGTGGCACAGGTCAGTGGGGGTGACCTTGAGGACAGTTCAGCATATAATCCATCCACTCTGCTTCCGGGTCAATTTTAAGAAGTGTTGGCCTCAACACCTTCCTCTTGGGGAAGCCAAATCTCATCTTTGCCCTATTTTGCCACTGTTTTTATGGGGTGGTGCTGAGAAGCTGGGAAATAGTATTTATTTACCTTTTACATGCAGTCACATAATTTACACATAAATCATGTATTAGAATGTTTTTTTCCCTTCTTATTTCATAACAGCAGACACAAATTATTCTCCTAACACTTTTTGTGTGTGATATCTATTTGATTCCAAAGTTTCACATCCTTTTCTCATCACTATTCCTTAGACAGCATTCATTGTTTCTTCTTCTATTTTCTGATATTTTTCATCAAGACATTTATTATAGTATGCATACTATTTAATTGTAATTAATTTGAAAGTATGTCTCTTGAAAACATGAGTTGTTTGAATCACACTTTTTATATTTATGTCCAACAGAGTGTCTGACATATTATCCAGTTGAGTTTTTTGTTGGATAAATAAATGTTGACTTAAGACCGAAACAATTTTGATGTATAGGTATAATTAGTTTACAATAAGGAAAAAAATGCTCATTGGTCTTCATTGTCAAGAATGGTGGTAGAACTGATTAGGGTTAGTGTGTTAACCCTGTAAGAAGAATTTCTATTTTAGGCCAAAGGAATGAAGCAATTGTAAGAAAACTGCACAAAGCCAGTTGATAGCTTTCTTAGTCCTCTTGGGCTGCTATAACAATAGCATAGACTGGATGCCTTATAAACAACAGAAATTCATTTCTTATAGTTCTGGAGGCTGGGAAGTCCAAGATCAAGGTGCTGGCAGATTCTGTGTGTAGTGAGGGCCCACTCCTGGCCAACAGATGGACTCCTTTTGCTCTGCACTCACAGGATGGGAGGGGTGGGTAGTTCTCGGGACCTCTTCCACAAGGGCACTAATCCCATTGACAAGGACTCCACCCTCATGACCTAAGCACCTTTCAAATGTCCCACCTCCAAATACTATCACATTGGAGGTTAGGTTTCAACATCTGAATTTTAGGGACACCAGCATTTTGTTTGCAGCAGTGGCTAAGATCTATGCTCCTGCAATTCTAAGTAAAATTGATTTAGTGACACCAGGTTGGATACGGGACATGAGAGAGGACCTAGACCTAGCCTTACTCCTAAGTATTTGGCTTAGGTAACCAGGAGGAAATTGGCAATACAGGGGAGAGCAGGTTTGGCAGGGTGAGGCGGAGAAGGTGGGTAGCAGGCTTGGATGTGGTCAGTTTGACTAAACAAGCACCAGTAGAGAATGAACTGGGCCTTTCTGAGTAAAAAGCAAAGGAATCCTTAGGTTATATTTTTCTCAGATGGTTGAGTCTTAACCTTTTGCACTCAGATGTCGAGATTAAAATTACTCTTTGAATGTATCAATAATTTGAAATATAAAAATATCCAAATAAATAAGTTTGTATGAAAAGAAACTCCAGTTTTTTATTCTACTGATGCGCTTTGTAAAATCTGGGGTATTTAAAAAATTAAATCCCGAGTAGAATAAAGGAATCGAGAAAAAAGCAAGCGAGTGCAAAGGGTTAAATGCAATGATATGAAGCAAAGTGTCCTGTATCTCATAGTTCCAGGCAAGAAGCCCTCCCTCGGGGCTGTTGAGCATTAGTGAGAAACAGGGAAGACAGGCAACAAGAGTACTTAGGCTATAATGCAGGATGGAAGCAATTCAGATTTGTAAGAAAGATGATATTTTAATTAAGAGAAATCAAGACATTTTTGTGCCCAGGAAATCACTCAAGTTATTTCTGTGACTTTTTTTTTTAATTCTCACCTGAGGATATGGGCTTTTTTATTGATTAGAGAGAGAGAGGAAGGGAGAGAGAGAAACATTGATGTGAGAGAGAAACATCAACAGGTTGCCTCCTGTATATGCCCTGATCAGTGATTAAATCACAGCCTAGGTATGTGCCCTGATCAGAATCGAACCTGAAGTTTTTGGTGTGTGGGATGCTGCTCCAACTGACTGGACCACCCAGCCAGGACTCTAGGACTTCTTTTTTTTTTAATTAAAGAACAATTAGGACCACCGAAGGGCAGTCACCCCTGCCCTCTGCCATCTCCACTGAGTTCCCTTTCTTTCCTTCATGCTTCGTGGGCTCTCCTTGGACATTGAGTCTGTTCTTTCCTCTCCTGCCAGCTTTGTCTGTATCTTCACCCGCCGATTCCTCAGAACTTGCTTGTGTACAGGGCCCATTTGGCTACCCCTCCACCTCATGGGAAATGTCTACCTTCAACTCACCAGATAAATGGCATTATTTTTTATTCTCCCAGTTCCAGGATTCTCAGGAGAGAATGCTTATTGTGTCTTTCATTTTGGAAACTGTACAGGGGGTATGGGCAGGGTTACCTGGCTGCCACACATTTGTGGGGTTTGTGGGTGAGGGGTACTGAAGGGCAGACCATGGAAAACAAATCTCACCTAAGACATCACTTGGAGACATACTGCAATCAAAACAACGTATTTCTCTAGCGACTTCCCCTGTAGAAACAAGGATTAATATCACAATAGTTCCTTTGTCATAATTTTTAATCTAGTAAGAAATATAAGACTCGGGTGTAGGTGCTTAAACCTTAACATTTCTGGGGTCCTTTTCCAGAACTCATGTAATAAATACCTTTATGTTGTCAACAAATATTTATTGCTTACAACCCAGGCCTTGGTTTCGGCTTTAAAGAGGTGCAGTAGGTCATAGAAGCCACTAGATGTCACTATTGCAGGTAGTATCCCAAATTCCCCAGCTTGCATCAGATACTGTCAGTGCAAATATTTTCCTAACAGTTGGCAGTCTCCAAGAAGTCATCGTGACTGTCCCTTCTGACACGAAGCCACAGTGGACTGGGGAGTTAGTGGTTTGCCTTTAATGATCTTCAGATAAAGAGCAATGTTTATAAAAGCACCAATCTTGAACACTTTCTAAAGTATATGGTTGGCTAACCCAGTGGTCGGCAAACTCAGTAGTCAACAGAGCCAAATATCAACAGTAAAACAATTGAAGTTTCTTTTGAGAGCCAGATTTTTTAAACTTAAACTTCTTCGCCACTTCTTCAAAATAGACTCACCCAGGCCGTGGTATTTTGTGGAAGAGCCACACTCAAGGGGCCAAAGAGCTGCATGTGGCTCGCGAGCCGCAGTTTGCCGACCACTGGGCTAACCACTATGCTATACACCTGAAACTAATACAAAATTATATTGAATGTAAACTGTAATTTAAAAATTGTTTAAATTAAGAAAAGAATAATGTTGTCCCTATGTTGTACACCTGTAACTAATATAATATTGTATATCAACTGTAATTAAAACATAAATAAAATCACCCATCTTGGGGGGCCACTTTCAGGACAGTCACCAACATACGTTTCCTCCAAGGTCCTTAAACTCTGCACATCTATGACCCTGAGATCCTAACTCCAAGTGGACATGGCTTCTGCCCACCACTCAACCTTTGTGTACTTCTGTTTTTGTCAAAATCCAATCATTTTAGTAAATGGTATATTATACATTCGAAATGGCAGGCATCCTACTAGTGAGAAACATTAAGAGTACATCTCAGCGATGGTGAAGCTTTGCCTTGTGTTTGGATGACTTCCCCTGAGGCAGGGGCCACGGCCACGAGGCTGAGGGCCCAGGGCCAGGGCCCCTCTGCAGGGGGCCGGGCAGCTGCTCCTGCAGGGATGCCGCCTCTCTGAGGGCTTGAATGGAACTCAACTCTGAGATTATTGTGTTCATGTGGAAGAAATGTGTTTTATTAAGAGTTAAGAGTTTGTATTAACAACGTATTCTTTATTGCCATGTATTCCTTCTTATGTCGTCTCTTTTAAAAAATATATATTTTTAATTGATTTCAGAGAGGAAGGGAGAGGGAGAGAGAGAGAGAGAAACATCAATGATGAGAGAGAATCATTGATTGGCTGCCTCCTGTATGCCCACACTGGGGACCAAGTCCACAACCCAGGCATGTGCCCTTGACTGGAATTGAACCAGGAATCAAACTGTGACCTCTTGGTTCATAGGTCGATGCTCAACCACTGAGCCATGCCGGCCAGGCTTATGTCCTCTTTTTATTTTTCTCTTTTCTTTCTCTTCTCCTATATCCTCCTCTTTTCCCCTTGCCTCAACTATCCTTTCATCTTTGCCCATCATTCCCAGTGGCTCCAAAGGCATTTCTTAGTTCCATCAGTAACAATTGGTGTGCAAGATATTGTGATCCTGGAACTGTTTTTTTAAAAAAATATATATTTTATTGATTTTTACAGAGAGGAAGGGAGAGGGATAGAGAGTTAGAAACATCGATGAAAGAGAAACATCGATCAGCTGCCTCCTGCACACTCCCTACTGGGTATGTGCCCGCAACCAAGGAACCAAGGTACATGCCCTTGACCAGGAATCAAACCTAGGACCTTTGAGTCCGCAGGCCGACTCTCTATCTACTGAGCCAAACTGGCTAGGGCTGTTTTTTTTTGTTTGTTTTTTTACCTTCTTTTCTCCTAATGTTAGACAACAAGCAGAAGAATCCTAGCTCCTAAAAGGGGATGACCAATTGGGAGAGTGAGACCTAAAGGATACCATGGGAGACAAAGAGGGGTGGAGAGGCATGGCTGCCCTGGGCCCATGCTTCCCACATGGTTTCAGCAAAATAGCATTACTTCCCAAGATGTTTCATAAAAAAAGCAGCTCCATGCACAGTGAATTTGAGAAATGTTACAAGCCATATCCTCTTTAAAAACATTTTTTTTATTGTCTAAAGTTTTACATATGTCTCCTTTTCCCCCCCAATTGACCCCCCCTCCATTCCCACCCCTGAGAGCAAGCCCCCAGGGCCCCAGTGTCTGTGTCCATTGGTTATGCTAATATGCACCCATACAAGTCCTTTGGTTGCTCTCTAACCCCCCTTCCCACCTCCCTTGCCATTTGTCTCTGGATCTACTTTTGTTCATCAGTTTATGTTGATCATTATATCCCACATATGAGTGAGATCATGTGATATTTATCTTTCTCCGACTGGACAAGCCATATCCTTTTTTGGGAGGTGTGCAATGTTCCTACGGCAGTAAAGATTCCAATATGTATTTCAGCAAAGAAACTAAGAAACTAGTTTAACGTTTCTTAGCCTAGCATTACCCACTCCCATGTGACCACAGAACCCATATTATGCCAGAGCTGATTCTGCACACCTACTAGTGACCTACGAGAGAACGGTGTTCTGTGGAATGTACTTTGGCGGTTGTTCCCACAGCAGGAACCTTTTATAAATCCACCCTAAGCAAGGACGTAAATGTGAATGCCTCTTCTAGAACAGGTTCGGGCTTTGGTTTTTGAGTTCTGAGATGTCACATTTAAAGCACATAGAATAACATGTAGGGGATATGACTTTTCTATGATGTCATTGACGTTACTAAAAACAAATACTGAGTTACAAAATTGCAAGACTTTCTTCTCTTTGGAGGACTTTTCACTGTTTGAAATAGCTTTACATCACTTAGTTTCATAATTATTGAGTGGTCACTCTATGCCCAGCATTGTCCTGAGGATGTAAAGATAAATAAGAAATTAGTTCTTGTTCAAAAGGAAATCTAGCCCTGGCTGGGTTGCTCAGTTGGTTGTGGGTTAAATTCCCGGTCAGGGCACATACCTGAAAGGTTTGCGACGCAGGAAACAAGACACAGAGTCCAGGCCATGGAAAGGGGGGGGAGGTTTTAATCTTGCGCTCCCGGGCGAAACTCACCAGTCCGAGAGTGGGCCAGGGGAGTTCGCGCCAAAACGGGGGCTTAGGTACTTCCTTTATACAGCTGTTTAGTGAGGGGAGGGTGGAGGGCATGAGAGGTGTGGAATTCCTGCCTCGGGCAGGGGTCTGGGAAGGCTGGCAAGGGTCTGGGAAGGCGCCAGTTATCTTTGTCACCATCTACCTTGCGGATGCTTGCATGGCTGTGGTCTTTCCCCCATGCCTGGACCTAACAATACCTACGTTGTGGGTTTGTTCCCTGGTCCAAGTGCCCGCGGGAGGCAACTGATTAATGTTTCTCTCTCTCCCTCTCTCTCTCCCTCTCTCTCCCTCTCTCCCTCCCTCTCTCCCCCTCTCTCTCCCCTTCCCTTCCCCTCTCTCTAAAATCAATAAGCATGTTCCCCATTTAGGATAAAAAAAGAAAAGGAAATCTAGAGGTGAATCTTATAGTCTTATGCTACTTAACTTACATTCTGTTAGTTCTGGTGTTTAGTGACTGAGATGTCACTTCTGATATGCTTACAACTGTGTTTAGGGTAAACCTTAGGTAAGTAATGGTTAGCATTATTAACTATACTTTGAAGAGAATATTATAAAAATTTTAGACACTCCAAACTTCTTTTCCTTGTCACTTAAGAAAACAAACCTCAAATAGGTGGCTTTTAATCTTGTGGTTAATGTGTGCCCCCTCTAGAGCTATGTAGGAAGAACCCCTCCCCCCACATCTTCCTCAGGCAACACACCTGCCTTTGGGGAGGGGCACTTCATTTGCCAGGGGTCAGGACTAAGCGACAGCCTGGTTTTATTGTTGCGAGGTGGACGGAGTGACCCAATCAGTCAGAGCCCTTCCCTCACTCTCTCTCTTGGTCCCAGCACCTCGACAAGGTAATCAGTGCTGTTTTACACGGCCTTTTGCATTCACAATAGATATGATGTTCCCCTCATTGGGACATACATAAGACATTAAAAATAATCTCACCCCTTTGCCCCGCTCATGGTGTCCCCTAGACTCTCAGATGCAATGGAGTGTGGGAGTGGGGGTCCTCGAAGTCCTCTCTAGGGGCTTGTTCCAAGGCTCCCACACGGGTTCACTTTTACAATTAACCACAGCATACACCTGGCAGCTATGGCTCCGGATTCCTGGTCCTTCCAGGATAGAGCCCTCCATATTAGCCTTGCAGGAACCAAAGGCAATTATTACTTGCTCAACACTATTCGGTCTGAAGTCAGAGAAAGCGTGATAAATGCTTATTGAACTGACCTACTGATGTTGCCCCTTGAAATATTGAGTAACTGCTTAGAAAGGGTCTCTTTTTTGAGAAGGAGTTTTGTAGGATGTTGGCAACTTCTTAGTAGATAGATTTGTGATTCTGAAAAGGTATACCTGGTATCCCCACTTGGAACAAAAGCCAACCTTCATATCCATAAAAATTTGGCTCATGTACAGGTGAGCACATTCTAAATAGAACTTAAGAACAATCCTTTTCAAAGCTTCCCCTTGATTTATGGACCTTATAAACAAGATCCTGGGAAGATGGCACATAGGATTATGGGATTTATTTTGTTTGCCATGAGGATGAAATAGAGTTTTGGCATTATTGAGGCCAGATGCAAAAGGAAATTAAATAAGCTCAGTGGATGAAAAGAAATTTTTTAAAAAGTGCCCTACAAGACATATCAGGTAATAAAGCACCAGGGCCATATGGATACACAGCTGAATTGTACAGAACAGTCAGTCATAAATTACTTCCAATTTCAGAAGTGGTTTATAAACATGCTTCAGAAACCAGAGAAACTTCTCCTTGTTCCAATTTTGCTGGCAAGAAAAATGAAATGTATAGGCTAGAAACTTAATTTTATTTCTTTAATTCTAACCTCAAAACCATAGCTGTTAGATTTATAAAGCTATTAAGCAATATATTTGCCACAATCAAGTGGATTTATTGTATGGACATTTCTGGAAAGTAATATTTACTGCCCAGTTAATATTATAAGTATAGTACTAGATAATTGAAAAATAGATATGGATAAGGCCTTTACCTAGTAAATTGAAGAGCTGAAAAAAGCGTTCACCTCAAATAAACAGTCATAGAGGGTTTTTGAAGTAATTACAAGACTAGCCTGAATCCAGGCAGAATAAATACGATATTCTCATTTCTAGGAACATATTTTCAGAATGTCAACCAACGGTCATTGGTGCCAACTCAGTGCCAACAAGAATCCCCAATGTGGGGTGGGGTGAAGAAAGAAACTTTATTCAGTGTAAACAGCTCAATTGTGACACAGCAGGGCTGTGAGGGTGGCCCTGGGGCCATGCCCTTTAGCTAGGCAACTCAGTTCTGCTTCATTCTACTCTGGTCTGCCTCTCCGCTCTGCTATGCTCCAGCAAGCCATCTTCAGTTTAAACACAGTGTCCAGTGGAAAGGGAAAGTGTGTTCTCAAAGCCAGAAGCTCTCAGAGCCAGAGGGAAGTTGGCTTATATAGACAAAAGTCCTTGCTCCTGGTCCGTGATTGGTCCATCCTCATGCAAATGAGGGGTCAAATCGTTGCAGTTTGATTGGTCCAGAAGGCACTGTCTCAGAATAGAGCCACTCTGATTGGCTGGAGCTGTGCAGCTCTGATTGGAAGGGGAAAGCCTCAGTCCTAGTGGTTGAAACAGGATTCAGGGACTCCTTCATAAGGGCTGGCTCAGATGGAGGAAACAGTGCAGGCAGTTCAGTGCAGGCTTCTCCCTGAAGTGCAGTTTTCGTGAGAGGCCCCTGTGTACAAATGGCTGCTAGGATCTGTTTTTTTTTTTTTTTTTAAATTTGAGCCCCGTTAGCCACCAGGCCCACTTCTTAGGAAGCACCTTCTTTCTCAGGGTCCACAGGAATCATATCATGCATGTATTAAACTATTTAGTATCACACATGTTTTTTAAAGCGTGGTTTGAAATAGCAAAACACTGGAAAAAAATCTTTATGTCCTACACCAGGTTCAATAAATGATGGTATGTTCATTCAATGGATATTATGCAGTTTTTGCAAGTGCAGAGTATTTAATACCAGAAAGATGCCAGGATATTTTAAATGACAAAAAATGGGATCCAAAGCTTTTTGATTTGCTTTTTGTAAAGTAATAGGGAAACGTGTGTTTGTGTGTCTGCAGGGGCCTTGTTAGAGTCGGTTAAACATTGAAACTCAAGGCCATGGGAGGATACATTTGGCCCAGCCTGCCGGGGAGGGTCAAGCAGGAGGCACAGCTCATTGGCAGGGCAGCACCGGCATTTCTCTTCAGTGGGAGTCCTCGCAGCGGTACAGCTGGGCGGAAGGACAGGAGAAACACCAGGCAGGGCCAGAGCTGCCATGGCCGGAAGCCTCATACCTCACAGTCCCTCTGTATTTCTCATCACAACTTGAGAGGCTCCCAGGGTCTCCAGGGGGCAGTGGACCACACTCAGGGACACCCCCAGCGGCATTGTCCAATCAGGTCTTCAGAGTTCATCTATAGTCTCTCCCAATCCCGATGCAATTTACCGACCAAGGGTCATCGGTATCACTGCCAATGTGGCTCTGTGCTAGAGAATGAATGTTTGTGTCTCCCCTCCCCGACCCCGAATTCATGTGTTACAATCCTAGCCCCCCAGGTGATAGTATTAAGACATGGGGACTTTGGATGGTGATTGGGTTGTGAAGGCACAGCCTCCCTTGCCCCTCCTCCCATGTGGGGTTACAGCAGAAACATGGCAGCTTAGAAAGCGAGCCCTCACCAGACACCAAGTCTGCCAGTGCCTTGATCTTGGACTTCCCAGCCTCCAGAACTGTGAGAATAAATGGCTATCCATAAACTACCTATTCTATGGTATCTATGTTATAGCGGTCTGAATGGCCTGAGACTCTTAGTGTCATAGTGAACTCACCTGTTGATGACGGAGAGGTTTAGTTGGTTAATTTAAGACCAACGGAGAGTAACAGTCCACCTGCTGCTTACTGTGACAGGGCAATCAAGAGGCCAAAACAGAGGCACTTGCTCCCCAATGTTGTACTTCCCCCATGGGCCATGGAGTCAGACCCCTCACCGACGTTAGCGGGTCTCCAGAAGATGGTGTGAGTGTGGACTGACGGGCCAAGTTTCATAGAGAAGGGCTTTCTACCCTTTACTGGTAGTGTTTGTTATATTAATCTTCTTTGTTCACTCTTTCTGTTTTTTTTTTCTTTTGTCCCACTGGATTTGAGTTAGTTTCTTATATATTTCACTTTTATTTGTTCAGTGACTTGGCTGGAAGTACTGGGTGGAGGGTACAGCCACAGTGGCCATGGCCGGGCTCTCTTTGACTTTGACTACCTCTTCCCCTTCTCTCTATTAGGGTGTTCATCTCTGTTGGTATTATACCCAGCTATTAGTCCCTACTAATTTCCAGCTGGTTGCTCTGTTGTTTTTAACTATGCCCCGGACATGAATTGCTCTACAGTCTTTTCTAATTAAATGTGGGCCCTTTTGCAGGAGTAAAAGTCTTTGAGGCTAGACTTTGAGGCCTGTGTTGACCCCAGGAAGGTTGTTCTTTGCTGTCTTTTCACCTTGTTCTTCCTTGTTTAACTTCTACTCGTCAACAGTTTAGCTTATTACTCTTATACAGCTACCAGCCTCCTTAATTGCTTACTACCAAAATTCCCACTGTTTTCAACAGTGCCCTCAGGCTTAAACTTTGCCACACCCGTTCCCAATAAAATCATCCCTCTGAGGAGAGATTCTGAGCTCCCGGTTCGTAATGGCTTGTCTCTCCTGCCGGGCAAAATCTCTGTGCCACAGCTCTAAAGCTTGGGGCAGGGACATCAGTCCACTTCTCTCAGAACGACACCCTTGCTTGCCAAGCAGAGTGCTGAGGGGGGGATGTACCCTGTGCTCTTCTCAGCTTGCCTCTCCTAGCACGAAATCTCTGCCCACAGGTAAGTTGGGATGAAGGGGATTTGGGTCCCAGTATTCTCTGCCTGTTGTGCCTGAGACAGAGCTTCTGCCCTATGAGACAAGGGTGATGGAAGGAAGCTTTCCTGGAATAGAGCTTCTGCAAACTGAAACTGGGGGTGGGGGTGGGGTGAAAAGTGCTGGTGGCCTCATCTTCCTGGGGGAGAATCTGTAGCCCCGACTGAGAGCTGGGCACGTGGGAGGCCTTGTTCTTGGCTGCCCAGCCTGGATTAGTGTCTGCATCGTGCTGAGCTCCAGGCGAGGGGAAATGCCACCCATTTTTTTTGTTCTTACTGAGATTTAATAGATTTTCTTAAATAAATTATTTATCTAAGTGCTGTATGCCCTTAGGAGAATTTCTAGAGACTTTGTAAAAATACAAATAATAATAATAATAATTATTATTATTATTATTATTGTTTTTAGTTCTGGTTGTTTTGCTAGGGAGAAGGTTTGAGGAGCTCTTCAGAGGCCATTCTAGATATCTATTGCCTTTCCTTGTTTCTAATTAATATGTAGTCTCAAGGACCATTAGCCTGCAGTCATTGCATTAATACTATGCATTTATTTTAAAATGGAAAAGTTATACAGTGGCCTATTCATGGTAATCTCTGGATGAGAAATTATGTTGATTTAAATATTCTTATTTTGCTTATTTGTATTTTTTGCTTTGAGTATTTTCTCTAAGACGACTTTAAAAAGCTTTTAATAAAAGAAGCAAATAAAAACAAATAACTTTTCCTTTGTGGGCTGGGAAGGAAAGAGATAGCACTAGGCCTGCAGTCCATTCTCTCCCTTTTACTGAGGGTCTTCCTGGAAAGAAAGATGACTTGGTAAATCTCCTTATGAATGACAGACCCTGTCACACACACACAAATGGCCTTCATTGTGGGGTATTTTTAGCATAGCAGAATGTACCTAGTCTCATGGTAGACACATCAGGAACCTATGGATGTATGGAGCATAGTTCCCCGGATGAAAGTCACAGGTATTGTTGGGGGGAGGACATGACCTCTGGTTGACCTGGGAACTGGATCTGAGCAATCAGAGGCTCCTCCCCCCAGACCCTCCTCCCCCCCATGTCCTTGGGATGTGGCTTGGCCCACGGTTCCTATAGCTGGAGCCGGTTCAAAGACCCGGCCTTGGGAAAGCCAAGTGTTGTTGAGACCATTTGGACTGTATTCGTGACTGAACCCAGGTAAGGCCTCTGTGTAGACATTTGAGATTCTGGAGGACAGGTGCAGAGACTGGCTTATCTCGCAGCCGCTGGAGGGAGGCCCTGTATATGCTTCCTTATTAAACCTGCCACTTACCTATGGGGAAGGGGGTGGGGGTGGGGGAGGGGTGGGGTCTGCTTCTTTCTTTCCACTCTTCCAATTCTCGGTGTCCAAGGGCTGGTTTGTTACCATGGGGATATGAAAAGGAGATGTTTGATGACAGAAATAGCTTTCTTTTGTGAAAGTGATTCTTGCATATGTTAAATATTGCAAAACGAGGCAAGTGAGGGCCTGGAAGCTGGGTGGAGGTCTGGAGCTCTCCCACCTCTTCCCTAAAGCCTGGTATGGGGTACGTGCTCTGATACTGGTGAGTCTGGTATGAGAATCCAATCCTTGGTATTGTTTCAGTGTCAAAGTAAGAAGAAGAGCTCCTTTCCTAGGAGCCCTTGTGCGTTTAACACTCCATTGCAATAGCATTTGAAATGGTTGAACTCTTCGGGTAAATAACAAGCAGTTAAATTCAGAGATGCAGAGATGGAAGTTGTGTGTACTGCCGGCCAGCACTGCCATTTATAACATACATTTCTCACACAATTGGGCAATGCAGCTTTAGGTTCTTCCTTCTTTCTTTTTTTTTCCTGAAAACCAATTTGCCCTACCTCAGGTTGGCAAGTCACTGAAAGTTTTCTGGGAATTGATTATTAGTGAATTGGCTTGCTTCTGGTCAATACAATTAAAAACTAAAAATGTTACCCCAGTTCCTCTGGCACTTCCACGGTGCCTGAATATAAAGAGGAATCACATGGGAAGTGAATACCCTCTTCCCCAACTCTAGGAAGTTTCATGTTTTTGTTCCATTATTTGCCTATTTTTTTTTTTTTTGGCCCCATGTAGATAAAGTTTTTCACTTTATGTTAAACTTATACATTGATCAATGTCACCTCAATACATTTAATTAAAAAATAAACTTACATACTCATTGAAGGAAATTTGAAAAATAGAAGAAATATTAAAAATAGGAAACCACTCAGCCGGCTTGGCTCAGTGGTTGACCGCCAACCTATGAACCAGCAGGTCACGATTCAATTTCTGGTCAGGGCACACGCCTGAGTTGCGGGCTCAATCCCCAGTGAGCGGAGTGCAGGAGGCAGCCAATCAATGATTCTCTCTCATCATTGATGTTTCTATCTCTCTCTCCCTCTCCCTTCCTCTCTGAAATCAATAAAAATATAAAAATATATTTTAAAAAAGGAAACTAACCAGTTTTTATACATTTCCTCCGACCTTTTCTTTAGATGCATAGTTTTTCTCTCATGCGTTTGTAAGCCATTCTGAGCAGAGTTGAAACATTTTAATATCCCAGACTTCAGTTTAGATAGAACATTCACTTAAGTTTATTTTAAAAAATCAAGCTAGATATCTGCCTGAATTACCTAAATATTCAAACTGGCAGGGTCACCTGAAGCTCTCCCAATTGCTTGTTTTTTTGTAATAGCATAGGCTGGTCCTGTGGACATATCAAAAGGCATAGAGGAGAAAAAGGTCCCACTAAGTTGGGGGAGGCACTTTAATGGGATGTAGGAAAGGAAACTAATTAAAAGGCTTTTGCCCCCAGTGTTTTTACACATCACTGGGTGAGTCATGTGATTTCCACAGCTGTTTCCAGATGTGATGAGGGTGTGCACCCTTCCCAGGTAGAGGAGCTAACAGCTATTGAGAGGCATTACCCATGTTTCAGCTGCTTTCCATTATATTAAAAGCATTGCTCTTGCTCATAGAGTACTTCCATGTGAAAGAATTGATAGTTACCAATTTATAGAGGCATTGTGTTTACAAGGATTTTTTAGTTAATTCGATTTGGATTAGAATACATTCTCCTAGATAAATATTAAACACTAGAGGCCCGGTGCATGAAATTTGTGCACCATTAGGGTCCCTGGGCCTGGCCAGCGATCAGGGCTGATAGGGGTCTTCTGGCTGCCAGCCGGGGCCTCCCTTCCCAGGCTGCTGGCTGGGGCTTTCCTTCATTCCATGCTGCCCCCTGGTGTTCAGCGCTTGTCATAGTGAACAATAGAACTCCTGGTCTCCTGGTTGAACTCCTGTAGGGGCAATTTGCATGTTAGCCTTTTATATATATATAGATAATGGTTCAATTTCCAGCTAGATAGCTAAGAGAGAGTTTTAATAGTATTATTAGTTTATATTTGCTTCTATATCATAATGAATCCTATAATCTCTCTGGAAACTAAGTTAATACCATGTTACATATATGTGCAGACAGCAATTCCAGTCTTGAAATGCAAATCTTCTCTTTTCCTCTCCTTCCTTACTGTTCATACCCCAGCATAAAAGCGAGAGGATTTGTAATATCAAAAATATCTGCTAACAGTTACTGTAGGTATACTATGTTCTAGTCATTGTGCTAAGCCCATCCTATGGAGTTTATCATTTAATTCCCACAATTTTCCCCATTTTATACCTGAGCAAACTGAGACTAAGAATTAAAGTGACTTGTCCAGAAAAATAGAGCTGTTAAAAGGTGGAATGTGGTCTGAGGTCTACAAACCCTGTGCTCCTGTCTGCCCCCTTGAAGCCACAAATCAGTCTATATTGGTCAAATATGGTTTCCTCAGTAAGAGTCTCTTTATATATTCCCTCCACCTTCAGACTAACTCTTGTCCCTATTTAGGTTCTCACAGCCTTGAATTTAGAGTACTCGTCACTGTATACTAGCATTGTGTAGTTATTCTAGCTTCGCTAGACTGTAAGTACCATGAGAGAAGGGACCATATCTTTCTACCTTTGTTACCCTAATGCTAATGCCAGGAACATGGCTGGGGCTCAGTTAATGTATTTAGAACAAATGAGTAAAGTAGAAAGTAAAGTAAAGTGGGTGAATTGCTCTTATGGGGGCACAGGTGTATGCTTGGAGAATGTGGGCTTCAGTGTGTTGGGGGCAGGTTTTGGCTTTGATATTGACAGATATCAGGGGAGGGGGTAGCCACAGGTGCTGTGGCTCTTCGTGCTTGGTGGAGGAAGGTGGTCCAGGATGGCGTTGGGATCATTATTTTACCTGTCATATCATTATGTCCATGCTTAATCTGAATAGTTTCCTTTGAGGCAATTTCCAAAAAGTGATTTCTAATGGAACTATTTCCACAATCCATTGGTTCTTTAAAAAAAGTTTTATATAATCGAGGTATAATTGACAAATAAGATTTTGTAAATTTAAGTTGTACAACATGATGATTCATATTATGAAGTGATTACCACAGTGTTTTTAATTGAGGGTCATTTGCTGAGGTATTGATAAATCTTTAAGGGTTTCTTTTTGATTTTGGGGAAAAATCCTACCCCACCAACTCAAGGCCCTCAGGATCTATTCTTATTTCCTACGAGTTACCAGGGCAAACACTCTTCTACATCCAGTCTCATCTCCTCATGGGGCTCTCTTCTTATTCATGGTTTTTCTTTCTGTGTCTGTCTGCAAACTACTCCTTCACTTCACATACTCCCCTCACCCCCTTGCCTACCCTGAATGAGGCCTTAAGGCCCAGTAATTACCTTCTCCACAGAGCTTTCCAGCCTGACCCCTGCTGTACCCACGGCAGCATCCTGCCAAGTCAGTGCAGGACCCCTCTGCCTTCTCTTTGGGCACAGAAATCCCACCCCGTCCCAGGAGTATGAACTGCTTTTTCCTTACTCCCCCATCATTTCCCCTGCTTGAAGCCGGCTGCAGTACTGCGTGTTCTTCGGTAGGTGGCGACCGTCACAAACAGAATTCAGGCAATTTGGTTGCTTTGCTCAATGGGACAGTAACCCTAATGCGAGGCACAGATGCCTCAAGCAGCTACCTCAGCTCATCTTGCCATTAATTAGAAACATTTGCTTCCTTGGAGTAAAAAAATGTTCCCACTATTATTCTGTTTCGTGAAACGATCTGAGTCGTTATTTAGTGATTCCATTTTGCCGCCCTCACATGCTTAGGGGATCAGAAGATATCAAAACAAAGCTCTTTATTATTATTATTACTATTGTTTGTTTTTCAGAGAATGAGGGGGATGAGGGAGAAATCATGGTTCTGCTTTCAATGTTGTGTGGAAGTTTTCTCATTGTAAGATGATGGTGTTAAAATGTTGAAGAGTGATCTTTATCATGAAAAACATTGAGAAGGAGAATGTTTTAAAAAACAGGATAGATTGCTAATTGAAAAAACAAAGACATAAAAAAACAGCATATTGTTCAGAATTCATTCTCTTTGACAAGAATATGAGAGTTGATTGCTTTATGAAATGGAGACGTTGGTCCATAACACTGGTACATTTGGTGCCTGCACTTCTCTGGAATAATGGCACAGGTGTACTTACCGAAAGGGTATGACCTCTTTCTCATACCTTGACTAACTGTTGTCACTTACCAAGGCCCTTTGCTTAGAAAATAAATGCACTCCCTTTTCTTGTTGAGTCCTTTCAGAACTTTGGCCCACCAGTGTGATTGTTACTTCCCATGGGAAGTTTTCTTTGGATCATCCAACCCCTAATGTCACCTTTCCCTTAAACTCTCTTTCCTTGTGTGTACAAAACAAACATAGTATAAGGAAATGAGATTGAATTTCAGCACCAAATCCAAATGCATGCTTCTAAACATCACTGTGCTCTTCAGAGAAGCCACTGTGGAGAGCCATGCATTTAATGGTGATTTGGTGACTTCAAACATTTAAAAACTCCTTTTTTGGTCTTATTTCAGAGCCTGTTACAATGGGATAGGAACAGTCTGAGGTCCTTCCCATGACCTTCAGTTCTTAGTCCTTACTTCTGCCACGCCTTTTGCATTCTTTGGCTGTTCAGAAGGCATTTATCTCATGAGCTCTGTATTGCCCCAGGAGTAACAAAATCACTATTAGCCCCTTCCCTCATCTCTCAGGACAGGTCTCTAGTATTCTCTCATTTGTATCTTCCATACAGAAGACTGTACTCCTTAGAGTTTTGGTGTCTGACCTGAAAAAATGACTAATTCCCATAGTCTCTACCCCATTAGTGTGTGGAGTGGATGGTTCTTCAATTTCTGTTGGACTTACTCATCTCTGAGGTCAGACATCTTCAGGACGGGAAACACATTTACTAATTTACATAAGAATATATTGCATCCTTGTAATCTCTGCCATTTTTAATTTTATCATTTATATTGGCCTGTCACATTTTATTAGAGAGTATTTTGACTCTAGTATCATTTATCATATAGTTTTAAGGTTAATCCCAATATTTTCATAACTTACCATATCCTGAAACTATTGTAGTTATTTTAGTCATATATATATATATATATACATATATATATATATTTTTAAATATATATATTTTTTATTGATTTCAGAGAGGAAGGGAGAGAGAGAGATAGAAACATCAATGATGAGAGAGAATCATTGATTGGCTGCCTCCTGCACGGCCCCCACTGGAGATCGAGCCTGCAACCCGGGCATGTGCCCCTGACTAGAATTGAACCTGGGACCTTTCGGTCTTCAGGTGGACACTCTAACCACTGAGACAAACTAACTAGGGCTCACTCTTATATTAATTCAACTTCATCTATACCTATAGCTTAAAGCAGATGAATTCAATCAACTGTTTGAATATTGGTTTGTAAGAAACGGTGTAACCTCTCAGAAATATATCATTTACAAATACATCTACTCTCTTATTAATTAATACTCGGTTGACAGATTCATTCATTCATTCATACAACCACTGTTGATGGGCACATACTTAGTGCAGTCATTTGTTTACTGTTCTGGTGAAAACAACAGGAAACAAGGGACGCAGTCTGATTTAGTCCCAGTGGAGCTGATTGTCCAGGGGGTTTCCACTTTCTAAGGGAATCAAAAGTAAAATACTGTCCAAGGAACACCTGCTATTGTCAGCTACTTTCACTGATGGAAGTTTATTTAATCCTCACAACAATTTTTCACAAGGTTGATGTAACTTAGAGTAATTTCTATTCTATTCCAAGCGCAAAGATGGGGGAGTTGGGACTTGAATTAGGTGTGCAGCCTACCCGGTCACCCCAATGTTCATGTGACTGTCTTGGCCTCAGAGTTTGGCCACCAGATTCAGTTCCCTTGCATTGATAATCCTGCTGATAACAAATCCTTTACCATAACAAATTCTGTGCACTGAGAACAGTAGCAGTAACCACCCTTTACGTAGCACTTCTTCTTTGTCTGGCACTGTTCTAAGGGCTATCTAGTTATTTATTCAGTAGAGGCCCGGTGCATGAAATCGTGAACAGGTGGGGTCCTTAGGCCTGGCCAGTGATCAAGGCTGATCAGGTTCCCGCCTCCCCATCTCCTCCTTCCCTCATAGCCTGCATCTGCCGCCACCCATCCCTGCTTCCCTGTCCCAGCTCAGGGCCCAGCCCCGATAGGGACCTGCTGGCCAGGGGAAGGGGCCAATCGCCACTGCAGCAGATGGGCGGTGGGCTGATTGGGGCCTGCCAGCTAGTGGGAGGAGGGACTGGGAGGTTGGCTGGCAGGGCCTGATCAGCAATTGGGGCCTGTAGGCCGGGGGCAGCTCCTACATTGAGCATCTGCCCCCTGGTGGTCAGTGCACGTCATAACAGTTGCTTAGGCTTTTATATATATAGATTTGATCTTCACAAAATCCCACAAAGGAGGTATCATTCCATTCTTATTTTGTAGACGAGGAAACAGAAGCACAGAGTGGTCACGTAGGTAGCTGAACTGGGATATAAACCCATGTAGACTGAGGGCCAGGGCGTGGATCAGTGTCACACTGACACTAAGGAATGGGACTCATACAGTGTATCCCACCACATAATAGCGACCTCACTCCACAACTCTTAACCAGACACAGGCTAAGGAAGTCACATCAGTGTGCCCATATACATGTGTGTACCTGTGAAGAGCTGCACACAAGCTACAGGCTTCCTCAGGGTTGCTCTGGAGTTATTTGCCAGGACCTCTGTGAAAAGCTACGGACCAGAAGTCACTGATTGGCTTAGCCGGGCCACAGCCGTATCGACGTCTTGGGCTCTGCTTCACGGTGCCTTGTTAAAGCCTCTTGCCAAATGCTCTTTCTTTGTAACTATGGGAGGAAGGCCTTTAGAGCCTCCTTGGTTTTAGAATAACAAATGTTTAGAAGTCCCTGATTTTACTTAGAAATACCTCTGTCTGTGTCTAAAAGCTTATCACGTATTTTCTTTCTCTCTAGGGTTTGCTGGAGACTTAGTGTGAGCTCACATGCTGGGTTTGCCATTTAATTCTTTAATTCCCACTCCCTCTGGGTTACACAAGCAATATCTTTGAACATAATTTGATTTTTTTTTAAAAAGTACCTGTGCGTTATTTTGAAACAAAGTGTTATTTTTAAAGTCAAAGTTTATTTTATGGCCTGCTAGGATGGCAGACCCTTAAACCCTGTGGGGCTGTTTCAACAGTGAATATGTGACTATGAAGCGGTAGCTTTGTAGCAATAACATATGCAGCCTTAGCATTAAGAAGTCTCTCCAAATGCAGCAAGATCATGTTAAATTAGAGCAATTTTGGGGTGTGGTTAATTGCTTTTGTAGTCAGCTTCGGCAGCATCATATTTTGTTGCTACAAGTCATGCTATGGGCTAGAATATTCTGTGCCTTTTGCTCAGCTCACACAATTTAATTTACACTTCATTATTCTAGTTGAGGTGAAAGTGGACATTCAATTAGACAGGGAGGGAGAGAGGAACAGTAAATGCTGAGTAAATGAAGCCAGAAGACAATTGTTAAAAAGAAAACCCCTCCCAAGAACACACTGTGGGGTGTGTGTGTATAGAAGGTGGTGTGGTTGTAGTGATGGTGTTTGAATGATTAAAACGAAGAGTCAATTTATATTAGCATTCTGTGATAGAAAAAACTCTTTCCTTGGACTTACCTCTTGGTCCTGGCCAGCGCAGATTTCTATCTAATGACAGTCCTGAAGGCCTCTTAACTGTAGGGTGATGAGCACAGTTATTGAGAATGAGTGTACTCATACCATGGAAGATAACTGTACACACATTTCTATATGGTAAAACATTGATATGCAAAAAGCTAAAATCAATATATAATTTTACTAGAGACCTGGTGCATGAAATTTGTGTGCAGGTATGATCCTTACGTCTGGCCTGCGATCAGGGCCATCTTCCCCAGCTGTCTGCAGCTGGCCCTGCTCCCCCATCACCACCCACCCCCGTTTGCCATTGGGTGATAGGTGCCTGATGGCTGGGGGAAGGGACCAAAAGGTCGGCTATTCCCCCCACTTGCCCTCCCACCCTCTCCATGGGTGGCCATGAGGCAATCAGAGCCTGCTGGCCAGGAAAACGAACCAAGAGGTGGTCAGTGCGCCTCATAGTGACTGGTCCAGCAGTTGATCTGGTCGTTCTGCCATTAGGGTCAATTTGCATATTACCCTTTTATTATATAGGACTAGAAGCCCAATGCACGAAGATTTGTGCTAGAATGGGCTTTCCTTTCCCTGGCTGCTGGCAACGCCTTTCCACTCCTGCCCAGCCCCTTTCCACTCAGGCCCCAGAGCTGCCTCTTTCTGCTCCGGGAGCTGCCTCTTTCTGCTCAAGCCTCGCCTTCCCACACTGCCCAGAGGCCCTGAGAGACCGGGGTGGGGCAGAATGCCTGCATTGTCACCATGGCGATGATGCAAGTGTCCTGCCCACCCTTGTCACTCAGCACTTGTGTATGCAAATTAACCACCATCTTTGTTGGGTTAATTTGCATATCACTCCTGATTGGCTGGTGGTATAGCGGAGGTATGGTCAATTTACATGTTTGTCTATTATTAGGTAAGATAGAGGCCTGGTGCACGGGTGGGGGCTGGCTGGCCTGCCCTAAAGGGAGCCCTGGATTGGGGTAGAGGTCCCTGCTGGGGGTCAGGGCCAGCCTGGGTGAGAGGCATTAGGCAGTTTGCAGGCTGGCCACGCCCCCAGCTTTGTCAGGAAGGACGTCTGGAATGACATCTGGAAGATGTCCAGTCTATCCAGTCTAATTAGCATATTACCTTTTATTAGTATACATTACTTTCCAATTTCCTTCTCATAAAGGGACTGATAAACACTCAGAGCCGGGTGTGTCTAGAAAGTGGTCTCTCTTCTGTCATGTCTGTGTTCTCTTGCTCTCCTTATTCTCCTGGTTCTGCTCCAGGTGACTGAGGGAGGTAAGAAGGGAGGGAGAGAGAGAGGAACATTGATGTAAGAGTGAGACATCAATCGGCTGCCTCCTGTATGTTCCCTACTGGGGATAGAGCTAGCAACCTGGGCATGTAACCCTTCTGGGAATCATACAAGCAACCTTTCTGTGCATGGGATGACTGATATTCAACCAACTGAGCCACACTGGCCATGGCTCTTTTTCTTTTTCAATTAGAGTTGACATTTAAAATTATACTAGGGGCCCAGTGCATGAATTCTTGCACCTTGAAAGGAACTGTGGGCTGCGAGGCTGTGGTGAGCACAGGGGCGGGTTTTGGCCCATCCTCCGTGCCCCTGCCTGGTCCCCCGTCTGCTGGCAGCCCTGCTCCTGCTGCTGCCGCTCCCATGTGCTGATGGTGTCGGCCCCACTCACACTCGCTGATGGTGCAGAGCGATTGGGGCTGGCACCAGCAGCGGGTACGAGCAGCAGCTGCTGCCCCGATCGCCCCTCAGGATCAGGGGGAGGTGGAGAAGCCCTGAGGGGCGATCAGGGCCAGTAGCCACTGATCGCACCCACTGACAGTGCCAAGCATTGAGGCTGGTGCCAGGTGCCATCAGTGGGTGCAAGTGGTGGCTCCAGCACCAGCAGCAGGTGCAAGCACCCAGCGGGACTGCAGCGCGTGGGAGCAAAGAATTTTCAGTAACCACTAGAGGCTTGCCCTGATGACAGCAACCGGCACCCTGCCTTGGTCTGGTGCCCCCACTTACCTGCTCCACCATCCTGCTGTGGCCAATGCCTGCCATGTTCTGCGCTCTGCTGCTTGCTGCCAATGCCTGCCCCTTGGTGGTCAGCGCACGTTATAGTGACTGGTTGTTCAGTTGTTCTGCTGTTTGGACTATTTGCATATTAGGGTTTTATATATATAGATTAGTTCTAGGTGTACAGCATAGTGGTTAGACAATGATATACTTTACAAAGTGTTCCCCCTGTATTTCCAGTACCCAACTGCACTATATATAATTATTACAAAATTTGTACTGAATTTGTCACCTTTTCCACCCAGAACTCCAACTGCACTCCCATCTGGTAACCTTCAGTTTGTTCTCTGTATCTATGAATCTGTTTCTTTTCTTTTTTTTTTAATTTGCACATATAAGTGAAACCAGATGGCATTGTCTTTCTGTCTGACTTAGTTCACTTGGCATACCCTATAGGACCACCCATGTTGTTGCAAAAGGTAAGATTTTCTTTTTTATGGCCTAGTAATATTCCATTGTATATTATACATACCACATCTTTACCCAATTGTCTACTGATGGACACTTAGGTAGCTTGCATATCTTGGATATTGTAAATAATGTTGCAGTGAAGATAGGGGTGCATATATCTTTTTGAATTAGTGTTTTGGATTTCTTGGATAAATACCCAGAATGCTGGGTCATATGATAGTTCTATTTTTAACTTTTTGAGGAGCCTCCATACTGTTTTCCACAGTGGCTGCACCAATTGACATTCCCACAACAGTGCATGAGAGTTCCCTTTTCTTCACATCCTCGCCAACACTTGTCTGTTGATTTATTGATGCTAGCCATTCTGACAGGTGTGAGGTCATATCTCATTGTGGTTTTAATTTGCATCTCTCTCATGATTAGTGACACTGAGCATCTCTTCATGTGTCTATTGGCCATCTGTATATCTTCTTTGGAGAAGTGTCTATTCAGTTCCACTGCCTAATTTTTCCTTGGGTTCTTTGCTTTTTGGTGTTAAGTTGTATGAGTTCTTTATAAAATATGGATATTAATTGTCTGTGGAAAGTATTATTGGCAAATATATTCTCCCATTCAGTAGGTTGCCTTGTCATTTTGTTGATGGCTTCTTTGCTGTGCATAACCTTTTTAGTTTGATGTAGTCCCTTTTGTTTAATTTTGTTTGTTTTTTCTTGCCTAAGGAGACATATTAAAAATATGACTAAGAGCAATATCAAAGAATTTACTGCCTGCTTTCTTCTAGGACAGTGGTCGGCAAACTCATTAGTCAACAGAGGCAAATATCAACAGTACAACAATTGAAATTTCTTTTGAGAGCCAAATTTTTTAAACTTCTTCTAACACCACTTCTTCAAAATAGACTCGCCCAGGCCGTGGTATTTTGTGGAAGAGCCACACTCAAGGGGCCAAAGAGCCGCATGTGGCTCGCGAGCCGCAGTTTGCCGACCACGGTTCTAGGAGTTTTATGGTTGCAGGCCTTACATTTAAGTCTTGAATCCATTTTGAGTTTATTCTTGGTGTAAGAGGTGGTCATGTCATTTTTTTTTTGCATGTATCTGTCCAGTTTTCCTAACACCATTTATTGAAGAGACTGTGTTTACTCTATTGTATGTTCTTGCCTCCTTTGTTATAGATAAATTGGCCATATAGGGGTGTGTGGAGATTCTCTTTCTTTATATCTATAATTGCTTGAGCCTCTCATTTAATCTTATTAGTTTTTACTTTAGCAATAATTATTGTATCAAAGTAATACATGTACATATATTAACATAATGAAGTAGGACTAAAAACCTATAAAGAAAATAGCAGTCCTCTGCCCCATTCCTCCCACCCGCTGTCCCAGTCCTCCCTGAAAATGATTACATTAAACTCTTTTTAGCTGTTTCTTTTAGTATTTATTATACTCTCTAATATGCTTATACTGATATTATATATTCCCCTCCCACCCAATTTTAGACATTTTTCTTTTTCTGCCAATAAGGTTTCAGCTATCTTTTTTCTTGTCCCCACTGCTTTCTCTGCTCCTGGCCCCTTTCTCTTAATCTAGTTATATCACATTTTTAAAAAATATATATTTTATTGATTTTTTTACAGAGAGGAAGGGAGAAGGAGAGGGAGAGGAATAGAGAGTTAAAAACATTGATGAGAGAGAAACATCGATTAGCTGCCTCCTGCATACCCCCTACTAGGGATGTGCCCGCAACCAAGGTACATGCCCTTGACTGGAATTGAACCTGGGACCCTTCAGTCCGCAGGCCGATGCTCTATCCACTAGCCAACCTGGTGAGGGCTATATCAAATTTTTTATTAAATCAATACCCAGCATCCTATATAATAAAAGGTTAATATGCAAATTGTCCCCTCGGGAGTTCGACTGACTGGGAGTTCGACTACTTGCTATGATGTGTGCTGACCACCAGGGGGTAGCATGGAATGAAGGAAGGCCCCAACCAGCAGCTGGGGGGAGGAAGGCCCCAGCTGGCAGCCAGAAGGCCCCCATTGGCCCTGATCGCCTGCCAGGCCAAGGAACCCTACCTGTGCATGAATTTTGTGTACTGGGCCTCTAGTTTACATTATAATAACCATATAAGTTGCTCACTGTAGAATCAAGTCATGTTTGACAATTGCATTTTCTTTCTTATTTTACCTTTTTAATCTTGATGTTAAAATTACCTTATTTTTTTTACATTTGTTTAGTTTTCTATGTATACATTAATAATTTGTTTTTTAATTGTCCCAACAGATTTGTCAAACATCTGTCAATATTTTTTTAAACACTCAAACCAGTTTAAACACTCAAAATGGCTGTGGCTTCCATTTTCCCCCTCTGACTCCTACTCCATCTCAGAGCACTTGCTCCATGGCCTGCAGCACGGGGATCATTGTGGGACGTCTCTGGTCTTGTCCTGTTTCTTAGATCCCTGCCCTTTCCATCCCTTGATTTTTCTGAAGCACAGCCTTGTTTGAGAACCATGTGTTTTGAGTTTTGGGGCAGTCTGAAAATGTCTTCATTCTAATCACACCTTGATTAGTTAATAGTGTTACCTACTATAGAGTTCTGTTCCCATCCACCAGGATTCTGAAGGCCTTGTTCACTGTCTTTGATAATCTAGGTTTTTCTTTTTCCCCCAGCTTTATGGATGTATAATTGACCCAATTGTGAGATATTTTAAATGTACAATGTAGCAATTTAATATTTGTATACATTGTGAATAAATTCTCTTCATTGAGTTAATACACTTTCACTTGACATATTTACCTTTTCTTTTTTATGAGAAAAATCCTACTCTTTTATCAAGCTAATCTAGTTTTGTTGTTAAGAAAATGAGAATGATTCCAATTCCCACTTTCTTTGTAAGTAGATTATTATTGTTGTTGTTAAATTTGTACAACCCTTTAGAATTTTCTGTTTATTCTAAAATTTCATGGTAACGTTCCTTTAGAATCCACTTTTATGTGCAAATGAAGACCCATGTCCTTCTGTTTTGGAAAATTCGTAGGCAGTTTTTTCTCCTCTCTTTTCTCTGTTCTCTCTGTCTAGAACTTCTGTTAATTGGACCACGGGTCTCAATATTAATTTTGGATTAGAATTAGGCATCTATCCTAATTTTCTTATTTTCTACCATCTTCTGCTTTTTCCTTCTTTTCTTCCAACCTTTATATTGAATTTTAAAAATATTTCAGCCAAAACATTTTTTATTTCAAAGCCTTTTTGTGTGATTATAAAATTTCAATTTTTTATTTTTGATATTTAATACTATATTTATTCATTAATTTTCATGGGTGTAATATCTAACTTTAACTTTAGGATATTAAGAATAGTTTTATATTGATATTACTAGAGGCCTGGTGCACGAATTCGAGCATGGGTGGGGTCCCTCTGGGTGGCTCGTGGGGATTGGGCTGAAACCCACAGTCCAACACCACCTACAGCTCCTACCTGTCACTCCCACTAATCCCGGCCCCACTGCGCCTGCTGGGGGCTTGTGCCCAATCAGTCCCTATTAGGAGAGGCTTGCGCCACCAGAGCAGCGCTCACCAGCCGTGAGCCCTGCGTCTGGCACCCTCCCGAGGGGAGTGGTCTGTAGGATCAGGCCGAAACCAGCTCTCCGACATCCCTGAGGGGTCCCAGATTGTGAGAGGGTGCAGGCCAGGCCGAGGGGACCCCACTGGTGCATGATCAGGGCTGGGGAGGGACTGTGGGAGGGCTCCAGGGTGTGTCTGGCCCATCTTGCTCAGTCCCAATCAGCCGGACCCCAGCAGCAAACTAACCTATCAGTCGGAGCATCTATCCCCTGGTGGTCAGTGCACATCATAGCGACTGGTCAACTGGCTGACTGTTTGCCCCCTGGTGGTCAGTGCACATCATAGTGAGCAGTTGAGCAACCTTAGCATATCATTAGCATATTACGCTTTGACTGGTTGAACAGTCGACCCGTCACCAGACGACCGGACACTTAGGCTTTTACTATATAGAATAATCTATATTTATTCAATTATTTATTCAACAGGTGGTTTTCATTTTTTTTGAAAGGTAGTTTTTAAATACCTACATTATTTTATACTTAGAGATACACTAGTGCATAACATTGTCCCTGCTCTCGAATATATATTCAAGGTTTATTAGGTCTGAGCCATTTCCTGAGAATGAGAATGATGTGAGGGTTTGGAGGAGAGAGTCTGGAAGTTCGCTTTAGGACATTGTATTAGTTCCTTATTGCTGCTAGAACACATTACCACACGCTTTATGACTTAAAACAACAGGAATCTATTCTCTTACGGTTCTGGAGGTCAGATGTCTGAAACCACTTTTATTGGGCTGAAATCGAGGTGGGTACGGAGGGGCATGTGCCCCTTCCAGAGGCTCTCAGGGAGAACTTGTTCCCACGACTTTACCAGTCTCTAGAACTGCATCCCTTACAATCTGTGGCTTGTGGCCTTGCCCTCCATCTTCAAAGTCAGCAGCCTTGCTTCTTCGTTTGGTCGTCGTTAGTCTGTATGTCATTGCCTTCTTTTGTAACCGAGTCTCCTTATAGTTTCCTCTTAAAAGGACCTTTGTGATTACATTTAGGGCCAATTTGGGAAATCCATGTTACTCTCCCCATCTGAAGATCCTTAACATCTCTGCCAAATTCCTTTTGTCATACAAACATTTACTGGTGCCAGGAATTAGAACCTGGGTTATCCTTGCCGGCCATTATTCAGCCTACTACAGGTGTTGTGAGTTGGAGATACCTCTAAGACATCCAGGTAGAGTGTCAATGGCAGTTGGCATGTGAGTCTGGGCTCAGGAAGAGGTCTGGGATAAAGATACAGCTTTGGAATCGTTAGTTAATACGTAATATTTAAAGCAAGGGGCTGAATGAGATCACCTAGCAAAGGAGTGCAGAGAGAAAACAGAGGTTTACTAAGCATGGGAAAATTCCAAGTAGAGGTTGGAAAGATGCGAACAAACCAGTAGAGAAGACTGAGAAATAGCTAGTGAGGTGGGAGAACCAAAAAAGAAAAAAGGTTGTCTCCAAGTATATCAAGAAGACGGAAATGAGAAATTTTAGGAAATTGATACTCAAGTTAGGAATTTGAGGTCATTGGTGATCTAACAACAACAGCTTTGGTGCTGTGGTGTGGTCATAAGCCTGCTCAAAAAACGGAGGAGAGGAAATAGTTAACAATTATAGACAACCCTCTCTGAGAGGGGCTGTAAGGGAGCAGAGAATAGAATAGTACGTGGTGTCAAAGAGATCTAAAAAATCAACTTCATTAAGGTGTAATTTCCATACAATTAAATGTACCTATTGTGAAATGTACAGTTTGATGAGTTTTGACAAATATATACACCTCAGTAACCACTGCTACAGCCCCGGTTTATAAAATTTCCTCAGCTCCAAATTCGTTCTTATTCTTTTGCAGTCAGTCTGCCCCTCCCATGTCAGGCAACCACTGGTTTTCTTTGTCACTATGGATTAGCTTTGCCTTTTCTAAAATTTCCTATAAATGGAATCATTAGCATAAGGTTTTTGAGATTCATCCATGTTGTACTTATCCCTATTCCTTCTGATTGCTGAGTAGTATATAAATATACCACCTGTGCTTATCCATTTATTGACGGACATTTGAGTAATTAGGACAGTCTAGCTTGGAGCTATTAGGCCACAGAGCTATAACAGAATTCACATACAAGGTTTTGTATGGATGTATGTTTTTTATCTTGAAAAAACACTTAGGGAGCAATTGCTGGGTTCTATGGTAAGTGTATGGATTACCTTTGAGAAGTGCATGGCTAACTGACATGTGGTTGTGTCATTTTACAAACCCTGCAGCAATGTAGGAAAGTTCCAGTTTCTCGACAGCCTTGTCAGCCCTTGGTATTGTTACTTTTTAAAATTCCAGCCACTCTCAAGGGTATGTAGCAGTATAAAAATTGAAATTTTAATTGGAAATGTCCTGATAACCTATGATATTCAAAGTATTTTCATGGCCTTATTTGTCATTTGTATATCTTCCTTTTAGAATTCCCTATTATAATATTTTGCTACTTCAAAAAAATTGGACCCTTTTATATGGCTTAACTGAGGCATTAGTTTTTCTGTTACCTGCCTATTACATGGCATTTTATACCTCTTGGCACTGACATACTTACACATCTGTGGTTTATCAGTTACCATCTAGCTCACCCTTTTGCCAATTAACCACACTCTCTGGCATGTCTCTTGAACAATGGAATTTTTAAGTATGTGTCTTTTTCCTTCAGTGAGACTACAGGCTCTTTTCTTTGTTCCCCAACTCAGAGTCACATCAAGGGTGGGTAGGTTGTTTTGTTTTGTTTTATTTTATTTTATTTTATTTTATTTTATTTTATTTTATTTTATTTTAGTACTTCTAACCATTTTGTCAAATTTTGTCTAGTAACAGTGGTACAAAGGAATTTGATTTTTTATTGTTATTATTTTAAAATATATTTTTATTGATTTCAGAGAGGAAGGGAGAGGGAGAGAGAGATAGAAACATCAATGATAAGAGAGGATCATTGATCGGCTGCCTCCTGCATGCCCCCAACTGGGGATCAAGCCTGCAACCCAGGCATGTGCCCTGACCAGGAATCAAACCGTGACCTCCTGGTTCATAGGTGGATGCTCAACCACTGAGCCACACCAGCCTGGCAAGAAATATGATTTTTTTAAAGGCACAGGAGAAAAACTTTGCACATCCTCCAAGGCAGCCGTATGGTATACATCAAGTGTCCAGCTTACCAACTCTAATATAGAACACGTTTGAAAAAACTCCCCACTAACCCATTCTGGGAATATCTAGGTGCTTTTGGGGGGTCTGGCATGGGTGTTTCTTTTCCGGAACAGGTGGTGAAGCTACATTTGTTTGGTGAGCTTGACAGAGCTGGAGCCTGATATTGAAAGACCTCAGTGGCTGTAATAAACAGTTCTTCCCTCTGTTTACAGGGAATTGAGACTTTCCCTGGGCTGTTGGATTTCTGTTTTGCCCGCGGGCAGGCTGGAAACCATCCTCGCTCTCCCTTCGTCCGCAGGGACAAACAGCTGGGCCGATTTAGTTTAGAAGCCTTGTTGCTTGGCTGTGACATGTGGCCCTACGCTCTGACATTTGGGTCACAACTGATTTTAGTGATTCCTTCAGGTCCACAGAATAAAAGGAACCCATACAGTTTCTTCCAACTCCTCATATTGAGGTGCTTCCTCAGTAGACACTCACGGGGTGGTGGGTTGGAGGGTGAATGAGGGCTTGGGGAGGAGGGGGAAGGTGTGGGCAGGGCAGAGATATATGAACATGGGAAGAGGATCTAGTGGCTGGATCTGAAAATCTTTCGGGTCTAAAGCAGATTGTCCCATTTGTTTGTTTGTTGGTTTTGGCTAAACCAGCCTGTCATGGAAAGTGAGGCTTTCCTGCCCAGGAGGGGTGTTGCTGGCTTAGGTCCTGGAAGTGGGCCAGCCCCGATCTTTCCCCGTGTAGATTCTGGACTGACTATGCTCCAATGTCAGGCCCCGGGTGCTACTGGGAAAGGGGCTGGAGGAATGTCTTTGGTGAGCAGGGTGGAAGGCGGCCACAACCAAAGGACCGTGGTGCTGCCACACGAGACTTGAGCTGGGAAATGTCACTGACATGGTGTTATCTCCATAGGCCGCTGACAGGGGTTGCTTCTCACAGCAGCCTGGATCCGGCCCTCATCTGCAACGGTCAGGCTGTGCTCGCCCGCTCGAGGTTTGTGGAATGCCCCTTGTTCCTTCCAGCTGTTTATCGGTATTTTCATTCAAGATCGGGAGGCCTGTGCTTCCAGTGCATGTGGCGCAGGCTTGTTTCGGGCATTGAAGAGCTAAAGGTAGTTTTCATTAGTACCTTCTCTGGATGCCAGCCTGCCCTCCTTCTGGTATACCTTCTCCTTTTGGATTTTGCAGGCAGCACTCTATGGTCAGTAAGAAACTGGGCTTTAGAGTCACACAGACTTGGGCTTAAGTATTTATCGGTGATGTGACCCGGGTAATGAATTAGTTACGATACAGATTCAGCTGTTGTAGCACAGGACAAAGTGAAGTGGCCTCAGTAGGACAGAAAGAAGCACGTACCCCTCACACCTAACGGAGTTCACGCTTTAGAGTTGAAGTGACAATTCCTGGTCTCTAATTTCTGGTTGCTCTACCATCTTCAACATATAGCTTCTGTTTTGTGGTCTGAGATGGTTGTTCCAGCTCCCGCTGCCAAATATACATCCCAGCAGGTGGAAAGGGAAGAAGAGAACTGGGGATATGTCCCCCTAAGGGAACAACCTAGAAGTCACACATGTCACTTTAACTCAGAGTCCATCGCCCACGACTTAATTGCATGGCTGATATGGACTGAATGCTTGTATCTCCTGCCTCCCTCAATTCATATGTTGAGGCCCAGCTCCCAATGTGATGGTATTAGGAGGTGGGCCTTTGGGAGTTAATTAGGTTTAGATGAGGTTATGAGGGTGAGACCCTCATGATTGAATTAGTGCCTTTTTAAGAAGAGGCAGAGAGCTTACTCTCTCTCTGCACTCTGTGAGGATATAATAAAAAGACAACCATCTATAAACCAGAAGGAGAGTTTTTACCAGGAACTGAGTTGGTGATCAACTTGATCTTGGACTTCCCAGTCTCTAAAACTGTGAGAAATAAATTTCTGTTGTTTAAGCCACTCAGTCCATGGTATGTTGTTATAGCAGCCTGAGCTAAGACAGTGGCCAAACAAAGAAACTGGAAAGTGTGTTTTTAAAGTCAAGTGGCTATGTGCCCAGCTAAACTCAGATGTTTATTACTGAAAGAAGAGGATAATGGGTACAAGGGCACAGTTGCTCTCTTCCACAGACGAATTATTTATAACTAGAGGCCCAGTGAACGAAATTTCAGCACTTGGGGGTGGGGGTGGGGGTCCTTCAGCCCAGCCTGCACCCTCTCGCAGTCCAGGAGCCCTGGGGGGATGTCTGACTGATGGCTTAGGCCCGCTCCCCCTGGGCCTAAGCCAGCAGTGGGACATCCTTAGCGCTGCCTCTGAGGTGGGAGAGGCTCCTGCCACCACTGCTGCACTCACCAGTCGTGAGCCGGGCTTCTGGCTGAGCTGCGCTCCTCCTGTGGGAGTGTACTGACCACCAGGGGGCAACTCCTGCGTTAAGCGTCTGCCCCCTGGTGGTCAGTGCTCTTCATAGTGACCAGTCGTTCTGCCATTCAGTTGATTTGCATATTAGCCTTTTTATTATATAGGATTATTTTGTCTCATTTCTTTCATCTGGAAAATGAGATGGATCTCATAAAATTATGAGACTTAAATGAGATAATGCTTATAAAGCTTTTTTAAAAAGTATATTTTTATTGATTTCAGAGAGAGGACGGGAGAGAGAAAGAGAGAGAGAGAGACATCGATGAGAGACAAACATTGATTAGCTGCCTCCTGCACACCTCTTACTGGGAGCAAGCCTGCAACCCAGGATGTGCCCTGACAAGGAATAAAACCATTGACCTCTTGGTGCCTGGGTCGATGCTCAACCACTGAGCAATACCAGCTGGGCCCTTATAAAGCTTTTGATATGGCATCTGGGATATAACTATTCAACTAGCTGTGAATAACAGAAAACATGTAGGTTTACTTGGATCCTTGCCTTTTGCTGGGTAGTTTTTACTAAAAAGCTTGTATATTTATTTTAAAGCTCTATCCCCAGGAGATTTACTGTTTCACAATGGCCAAGTGATGTCTTCATCTTTTGTGTCCATTTGGAGCTTTACCTGGTGGCACGAAGAGTTAGACTTGAGGTGTTTGTGAAGGATGTTGAATGTCTTGCATCCTTATGCATCTTTGCCATTTTCCCCTTCATCCCATTGAGAATTGCCTCCTTTGTAGTCTTTATCAGAAATGTCATGATTTGGAACTCTGGTTTCTGAAAATGAAAGTGGGGTTAACCTGACTGCTTATGAATCTCAGAATCGGAAAATGGTTGCTAGAGCTTCTACGAAGTTCTGGAACCTGTGAGGAGTAGTGTGGCCTTCAACAATCTGCAATGGAAGCTGGCATTGGGATCTGACAGAGCTGGAGTCTCAGACTTCTGAGGAGCTCTGATTTCTACAGAAAACTGATTAGTTGAATCTGAGGGCTTGATGGGAAATCTATGCCTCTTTCCTAAGGGTTTTCAACTTTTCCATTCATTGTAAGTTGTCATCCATTCTCATTATACAAGTTTTACATTTAATTATTAAATAACTAGAGGCCTGATGCATGAAGATTCGTGCAAGAATGGGCCTTTCTTCCCCTGGCTGCCAGCACCGCCTTTGCTCTGGCTGGAGCCACCTTTTCGCTCTGGCCCAGAGCCGCCTTTCCACCTTCCCACACTGCCCAGAGGCCTCGAGCTGCTGGGGCGGTGCGGAACACCTGCATTGTTGCCATGGCAGAAGCAAGTGTCCTGCCCCACCCCCGGCCGCTCAGCAACTGTGTATGCAAATTAACCCCCAGCTTTGTTGGGTTAATTTGCATACTCCATCCTGATTGGCTGGTGGGCGTCGTGAAGGTACAGTCAATTTGTATCTTACTCTTTTATTATTGTAGATTGTCCTCTTGACTGTTTTGAATTAGCTGCCAGACTGCTGAGGTAGTATAGGTTACCTACTGTAGCCTGGATCTGTGGTCCAGAGAAACAGGGCACACCAGGAGACCACCTCAGGTGGAGGTGGTCTGCAGACTTGCTCCTGGGTGAAGGGGGAGTAGGGAGTCCAGGAAGGTCTCCCCAACCCCAGAGAAGTATGGAGCTGATGACGGCCTCTGAGGCTGCCATGCAAATGGTAGCTAATTCTGATCTTACTCTACCGAATTGTTTTCTGAACCATATATTGTGAAATAATTTGCTGAGTTGTGATGAACATTCTGTAAAAATTGAAATGAAATCGAAAACGGCAGAGTGCATCACAGGTAATAAAAGAGTAATGAAATGTTTATTTTAATCATCTCTCTCTCTATGTCTGTGCTCAGTCATGGTGTAAATGTTTTTCTTACTGTGGGCCATGGTAAAAAAAATTTAAAAGCTATTGTTCCAGCATAAAATGTGCCAGTGTTGTTGCTGTACAGCTGTTTTTAAAAAATATTAAAACTTTTTTTTCTATCATCATTTATACCCTCCATGTCCTCTCCCCCCTTCACCACCACCACTGAACTGTTTTTCTGTGGTTTGCTTTTTATTTTCCTCTGATCCAAATAAGATTATGGCGATGGGCAGGTAGGCATTTCTGGGTTTTGTAATCTATGTCTCCCTCTTTCCCAGTATGGGCTGAAATCCTCATAAAGGCTTGATAGCACAATCAGTTCCATTCCACAAATAATTGTTCAGCATGGAGTGCACACAGACACTGTTAGATGGTGTGGGAGGTACATAAACCCCTTTGTTGCCCTCGGAAGTTCATAAACTGGTGGCTGTGGCAACAGGTAAAGGAATACACAAATAACTCAACCTCAAGACTGATCATGAGAGAGAATATAATTAAGTTTGATCCAACTGTCATGAATTAACTTTCTAATTTTAATTTAGATAACTAAAATTTTATTTTAGATAATTAAAATATTCTTATTGCCAAGATATCAATTATTTTGTATCAAGTACTCTTTGAATTTTAGAAGTTTTGACATTGGGTGTGGGCAAAGTGTTGGTAAGGTGGGCACTTACATTTTCATTGCTGATGGAAATGTAAGTTGGTATCTTTTTGGAAAGCAATTGATGGGCAATAATTGGCTTAAAGTACAATCTTTGCAGTAATTTCTAGGTATCCTTTAAAAAAACAGAGATTTGGACAAAGATTAATGTGCAAAGATGCTTATTGCAACTTCATTTTTAGAGTAAAATGTTAGAAACAACTAATGACTCATAGGATGAATCTATGTAAACGGATAGTCCATGTTGTTAAAAAATCACATTTTCAAAAAATAGGTAAAGACACGGGAAAGTGTTTATAGGAATTATTAAATGAAAAAAGCAGGGTCAAATACTAAGTAGACAGTATGATGACCATTCTGGAAAAAAAAAAAAAAAAACAACACCCCACAAAAAACAATGCTACTTTTGCATAGAAAAAACTAGAGGAAAACCCATCCATATATTAAGTGTTCAAATTGTAGGATTTGGGTAATTTTTGTTATTGTCTTCAAAAGTTTAATGTATTTTCTGCAATAGGCAACTTTTGTGTTATAATCATAAACAACAAATACAATATTATAAAAACGATGACAATTTAATGCTAGCATGCCAAGTTGAGTATTATTTTTAGAAGAGTCTTTCAAAGGCTCTGACAACATCTTTTTAGATTTAGTGGGGAGTCCTAAGTATTTGCCTCATTCCTTCACTTTGCCAGTGGGGGAGACACTATGGCAACAGAAATGATTAGAACAGTCACGTATTTCCTTTTATAAATTTAGCTTTTAAGAAGACAAGAGTGTGAAATGTCTCCCGAGCAGTTGGCCCCATCTGTATTCCATTTACATTTCCTGGAGAACCCTGCACTTACCCTGATAGATCAGGGCTAACCAGAGACCTTCACACTCCGTCTTGGGACAAAAACGAGCACATGGATGGACTATGGATGTATTTCATTCATTCACGTTATCCTCGGTTACCCTCTATCAAGGGCAGCTTTGACCCAAGAGGGGCTACATTGAAAGAAGAATTTTTATTTTTGTAAACACTCAAAAGATAAGAGATAATAATTACTAATGATCATTGAGTGCTTCTTTAGTGTTGTGCCCTAATAATTCAATGTACTTTACTTGCATTATCTCATTTAATTCTCACAATAACCCCATTATGTCATTCCCATTATCATCCTTATTTTATATACAAGCACCTGATATCTAAAGAGGTTAACTAACTTGCCCAGAGTCATAACTCTAGTAAGTACCAGAGGTAGACTCAGGCCCACGGGAGGCCAGAGTACAATTTCTTACACGCTGTACTATTCAGCATTCCTGTGTTCCCTCTTATGTCCATGGAGACCTACTGTGAGATTTGTGTATAGACGAGGTAATTTAAGTATTCCAATGTTAGAAGAGACTTTCTGTCCCGAGACTATTGCTATAATGACTAAATGATTCTGAATTGATTAGGAACGCCAGATGCCTTCAGGTTCATTCTATTAAAATTAGCTTTGCATATTTTTGCCTATACTTGGTGAAGCTCATTTTTTAATCTCCTTGCAAATCCAGAAAGAAAGAAAAAAAAAAGCAAAATCATTTTATTGCCAGTAAAAGTCTTCTAGGTTTAGTCAAAGCAAGTTATAATTTCTCGTGCTCCTTGGCTCATTAGTTCTTCCAGATGGTGCATGTAAACATGGCAAGAGCTGCCAATTGTGTGAAGGCCGAAATGTAAATCAAGAAATAAGTATTCATTATGATTTGTATGACAAATGCAAAGGCTATAAAGCGAAACAGTGTACTGCTCGATCAATTTCATCCCATTACCTTTGGGATGCCCCAGAGACTATTTCCAGAAATGGACTTCCCTGATTTTGTCAAGGTCAATTGTCTTGACAATGTTTGGAGGAGTCCTCGGGCTAGCTCGGGTATGTTTGGGGCATTGTAGCTGCATTTTTCTGCTCTTGAGAATCTGTGGGCAGATTTCAGTTCTTGAAGAGAAGAAAATGTTACCTTAGAATTTTGAAGGTTATTTGAAAAGAAATAGGAGGCTGGTTACAAGAGCTCCTATAACCACTGTGGTGGACACTACGGTGCCCTGCCCGGATTCCCCTCTCTGTGGGACAGAGGCCTCACTCCACTCTACTGCTGGGGTACTGCTGACGGTGACTCTCAGCTGGAAGAGATCTTCCTGGCCCGAGGTCATGTGTCTTCTGAGCAGCCCACATCTATTGACTGGTTGATGTGGGAATGTGTGGGCCCCGGCTTTTCCTGTCACCCTCCACCCCTCCTCAACTCAGGACAGCCTCACTCCAGAATTCCTCATAGGGTTGGCTGAAGCCTTTGTTGCAACTGAATTGCAGTTCCGAATTCTGCCCAATTAAAAAAATAACTTAGCCTCCAACATACGAAGCAGCAACGTGAGATGGTAGAATGGGCACCAAACCAGGAAGCAGGAGACCCAGCAGGCTTTGCCACTACGAAGCTCTAAGATCTTAGACACGTGCTTTGTCTCCTCTGTTGCTTACTTTTCTTATATTTTAAGTGTAAAGCTTGGCCTGGACCAGCAGTTTTTACCTGTGGTTTTGCCCCAGTGACTCTCCTTTGACTGTCTAAAATTACATGCAAGGTCTATACATGATTTTTAAACTTTAAAAAAATTGATTTCAGAGAAAGGAAGGAAGAGGGAGGGAGAGGAGAGAGAGAGAGAGAGAGAGGAGAGAGAGAGAGAGAGAACGAACATCAATGATGAGAAAGAATCATTGATCAGCTGCCTCCTGCACACTCCCTACTGGGGATTGAGCCTGCAACCCAGGCATGTGCCCTGACTGGGAATGGAACCACAACCTCCTGGTTCATGGGTTGACACTCAATCACTGAACTACAGAGGCCGGGAAGGTCTATGCATTTTTCTGGCAAGAAGGGCCATAACTTTCACCAGGTTCTCAAAGGCTCCACAGAAGTTGAAGAACCAAAGCCTCAGGTGATTATCAAGTCATCCCCGACTCCAGCTAAAACCCCTCCCTCATGAATACCAGGAGAATGAAGGTGAGAAGGACTGAGTGTCAGTGTTTCTGTGTAGAATTTATAGTGAAGAGGCACCTCAACTGACTCTGGGTCCTAGACTGTGGGGCTAAGCAGGTAGGAAGTAAATTTCAGTCTAGGGAGAGCGGGGGAAGCTACAGAAATGGGCAGTTTTTCCTAGCAGTTCAGGGGGAATTTCTAGAGAAAACTGCAAGGAACAGTGGTTCCTTTGGTAAGTGGGGACTCTGAGGGGTCTGCTTTAGCAGTTTGAGAGTATCTGGCTACATATTTCAAATTATACCTGTGACAGGAGCAAGCCGGCCTCTGTGCGGGGGGCGGGGGGGCGGGGGGGATTTGAAGAGCACCCCTTTACTTGGCAGCCTACTGGGGAGGATGAATGTTTTCTACAAAGTATCTAAGGGGACAGAGTTTGTTCCACAAAAGGCAAAATGTCAACGTAAGCATCAGAACATAGTGTAAGTAGGAAAGTGTCCCCTCTTTGGACATGTTTAAGCTGAGGTGGAGAAATCGCTTGATAGACCCGTGGGTGGGATTCTTACCCTAGGAGAAAGGGCTGTCTTATAATTGTCTGGGTTGGGGTTTCTATGAACCTGGTAAAGGATTCTGATTCATGATCATTGCATGTGGAAACTAAAAATTAATTGAAGGACTGCAACATTTAGAATGCCATGCAATGATAAAAAAGAGATTTTCTTTTTTAATAAAAGCAATAAAAAAATTATTCAACTTCCCCAGCTGGAATTACCTGTTGCATAACACAAACCTGATGGGATGGATCAGGTTAGCTAAAACTCAGAGGGTGTTTTGTTTGCTTGTTTTGTAATACATTAATACATTGTGAAAAAAATTTTCATTTTATGAGACCATTGTTCATATTCAGAAAGTGGCTGAATTACAATATGTTACTGAATTACAGAGGAAGCATGGAACAAAATAGATGAGAAGAGTAGCTTCTCTTGGATTTTCCCCCAACCATCACATTGAGTGCTCTACACTGATGATCAAGAACCATGGTGGAGATGCTTGGCTTATGTCGAAGAAACATTTCCTGCCAATATGAACCATTTTGCAGTGTTTTATCATTCCTGTCAGCCTTCTTCCTTCTTGAACAAGACAGTGAGCCCATGAGGTCATAGGAAGTTACTGACAATTGGAGAGTTGGTTGTCAGGGCTCCAATACTGGTGTTATCTCCTTGGTGCACGGTCTTAGATCTCTCAGGACCTCTCTGAGTCATTGTGTTAGGCTTTCTACACTGAGTGGCCAGATTATTATGATCTCTGAACACATAATAATCTGGCCACTCAGTGTATATCCTATATAATAAAAGACTAATATGCAAATTGTCCCCTTGACCAGGAGTTCAACCATCAGGCAGGCCAGCCAAACGCCCATGTCTCCTCCCCCTGGCCAGGCTGGCTGGACCCCACCCATGCACAAATTCATGCACCGGGCCTCTAATATATACATACACACACACACACACACACACACACACACACACACACACACACACACACACTGAGTGGCCAGATTATTATGCGTTCATAGATCATAATAATCTGGCCACTCAGTGTAATTGTGTCAAGCAAGGTTGCTGTGTTTCACTGAAATAGACTTCCCTGAACACCTCAAAAATTTAAATAGCCTATTCCTATATCAAGCTGGCATTTTTATAAATTTCCAATACTGCTGTCATTTAGTTTTCTGTTAGTAAATATATCTAAGGACAGGCATGAATAGTCTTTCCCTTTATATTTTTGAAATGAGATCTACAGGCATCTTGATTCTGTTATTTTTGGGCATTACTGTTAAAGTAGCTTAAGTTAATAAAACTCCCCTCTCCCCCCATCCTCCCTCCTTCTCTCTTTCTACCTCCTCACCATCCCCGCCTAGGTCAGCTCCTCATTATGTCTCACCTGAGTTGCTATAGTAACCTCTGTAATGTTATGGAATTCTCCATTTTGTAGCTAGCTTGGTTTTTCTAAAATACAATAGTGCTCCTGTATTAGTTAGGTTCTTTTGTTTGCAAGTGAGTGAAACCTGACTCAAACTATATTAAGCAAATCTGGGAATTTATTGGCCCACATCACTTGGAAACCCAAGAGATGGGTCTGATTAAAGGCCCAGCTTGACAAAGAGTTTCAAATATACCCACCGATGGGTATGCTGGTCACTGGCAGCACAGGATTCTGACTCTAGCAGGTGTACAAGCAAGCAAAATAAGAACATCTTCCCACATGGTTTTGGCAGAATGGTCCCAAGGAGGGCCCTAGATCTATTCAATCACTGATGCTTGAGTCACAGAGCCTCTGTTTGGGCAGACCTGGGTTATCCATCCATCCCCTATGACCTGGAGGACAGTCAACCCCACCTAAACCCCATGCATGGGGCAAAGGGAGCCTTGGCAGGCAAACACAACAGATGCACGTGGCATTCCATGTTTAAAGTCTTGCAATCATTCCCAAATGTGTTTGGATAATTGCCAGGTTCCTTAGCAAGCTATATGTGTCTTGCCTACCTGTACAGTTGTATTTCTGCCTCTTTTCTTTGACTGACAACTTATCTAAGGTTCAATTTAAGCAGCATGTCATGAACTCCTTCTGGCCTGTCAAATTGGGTTAGAGATTTCTTGTTTGTGATTCCATAGCAACCTAAACCTCTGGTATCCTAGCTCTGAACACACTTTGTGTGTGTGTGTGTGTGTGTAATAAGTGTTTATCAGCCCTGACACAACTAGAGCATCCTCTGCTGGAGAACTGAAAATATATCCATGTCCTCCTAGCTCTGCCTGAGCTCAAGTCTCAAGTTCCTCAGAGACTTGGGGAATGAGTTCTGTCTATCTATCTATCTATCTATCTATCTATCTATCTATCTATCTGTCTGTCTGTCTGTCTATCTATCTATCTATCTATCTATCTATCTATCTGTCATCTATCTATCTATATCTGTCATCTATCTATCTGTCATCTATCTATCTATCTGTCATCTATCTGTCATCTATCTATCTATCTATCATCTATCTATCTATCTATCTATCTATCTATCTATCTATCTATCTATCTATCATCTATCTGTCATCTATCTATCATCTATCTATCTATCTATCTATCTATCTATCTATCTATCTAATCACTCATCTTTTCTTAAGCTCCCCAGGTGATTCTGAGGTGTAACTGGGCTTAAGAACCACTGGGTTACAACATTTATGTTCCATCCAGAACTAAAATTCTGTGATTCTAACCCAGTTAGAATCTTCTTGACTGCTCTCCTCCTCTTTCCTCTATTCCCCTTTCTCCCTTTTATTTTCAGCTATTGCATTGGAGATGTCAAAGCCATAGTTCTACTAAAAATACATATAAAGTAGTATATTCTCTCCATTTTAATTTTATTTGCTCTTAGGCACTTTGAAACTATCGCAGTGACATTGAGATGATCTTGGCTCTTTATACCAGCTCAGCCCAGGCTCTCCTGCTAGGGGGCCCGGCGCTGGAGCTGTGCCTGTGGGTCCTTTATGATTACATGCATCTCAACAGCACGGCCAGTTAGGCCTACAGTGAACAGAGTCATTTGAGGAACTTCCTGTAATGTTTCAAACTGTTGTGCAGTTGACATTCCGTGCATGTGTTTGTCATTGACTCACAGGCTTCCATTCCAGCTGGAAAGGCTTGCCTTTCATGTAGAAGCTGTTTAAAGGAAACACTCCTACTTATCTTAAAGCCAGACAAAGTGGATGGGAGGGAGGAGTTTGTTTGCCCTTGTCTTCAGACGCACCCACAGCATTCTGGGGACGCCAAGGGGACTGTTTTACTCTGCTCCACGCAGAGACAGACTTCTGCTGCTTTTCCTGAGATCCTGGCAGAAGAGTGTTTGTCTTTAATGTCAGGAGATGAGATAGTGCAGCTGTGTTTATGGTGGGAGTTACCTGTAATTTATGTTTTCACTTAAACATTTAGGAAGATTAGCTGTTTCCTCTCATTTAAAGACCCGAATTCATTCTCCTCTCCTCTCCTCTCCTCTCCTCTCCTCTCCTCTCCTCTCCTCTCCTCTCCTCTCCTCTCCTCTCCTCTCCTCTCCTCTCCTCTCCTCTCCTCTCCTCTCCTCTCCTCTCCTCTCCTCTCCTCTCCTCTCCTCTCCCCTCCCCTCCCCTCCCCTCCCCTCTCCCCCCTCCCCTCCCCTCCCCTCCTCTCTTCTTTTCTTTCTTTCCTCCCTCCTTTCTCTCACATCCATCCTCCTTCCATCTCTCCCTCTCCCTCCATCCCTCCTTCCCTTTCACCTCAACTCCTATAAAATTTTTATTTTATTTTTTAAAGCAGTGTTATTTTTATAGTTATCATTTTAATTAATTAATTTTTTGTTAATCCTCACCCAAGGATATTTTTCCATTGATTTTTTAGGGAGAGTGGAAGAGAGAGGGACAGATAGAGAGAGACATTGATGTAAGAGAAACACATCAATTGCTTGCCTCCTGCTCGCCCCCAACCAGGGCCTGGATCTGGGCCAGGGAGGAGCCTGTAAAAAAGGTACATACCCTTGACCAGAATCGAACCCAGAACCCTTGAGTCCATAGGCTGATGCTCTATCTACTGAGCCAAACTGGCTAGGGCTCCTATAAAATTTTTAAACAGCAGGAAGGCAGTTGGAAAACCAGGATTCCTGTGTTCTGGTACAGAGTTGAAATTACTGAAATGAAAGCATTTCAGAAGGTGAACATATACTTAATTTAATTCCAGAAAAGAATAAGCAAATGAGGAAAAACTAACTAAGCTGTTATTCACACGAGAACAAGACATTTCTTCAGGTTTGTAAAATCCAAGCTGATCATATCATGTGCCTTCCTTCTCACTGTTCAGCTCTCTTACTATTGGTTACAATTCAGATCATGCTAGATTTTATTATCCTGAAATGTTGACTTCCAAGGATATTAGGGAAAGTGAGCTGAGTCAGCACCACTCAGCTTTTAGGATTTGGGACAGGGGTACGGGGCATAGGAATTGTGGACTGATTGAATGTAACAGAACCACAAGTGTTTGTTTTATAAGCACCAACAGATGGGTTCAGCTCACCTGACCCAGTGAAATATGGTTTATTCTCATCTAGGAATTTGAGAAGGAAAATTTATTTGCCCTTTTTCTGCTAAAGGAAATTAAGCCTTTGTTTACATTTACCTTTAGAACCTTTTCTCTAAAACCTAACTTTCCATGGGAAAGTTTACTGGGATCTGCAAAGAAAATGTAGCATCATTTATTCATCAATTCAGCAAACACTTATTTAGTGCCTGCAATATGCAGGCATTGTGGAAGTGATAAAAAGATGAGAGTGGATGCTGTATCCACACAAACATTTAATAAACTGTGATTTAAAAAAAAAAAAAGCCAAAGGACAAAATTGTGACTGGTCACAGATATCAAAAAGGACAAAATATTTTATGAGATCTAGATTTAGTCTATCTAGGATATTTTCCTGTTCTATGACTCCTGGGACCTGACTCATTTGTGTGAGCCTATATTGTGCCATAGTGATGCTACTTTCTTCACTAACTTTTCTCCCAAATTCTGAGTAGCAGTCAATTCTAGAATTTTCCTGGGTATTGCTTATTAATTCCATTGGGTTATACTTTCAAAAATCTCTATCTGAACATTGGTTGATCACTTTCCTCTATAGGCGGCACCATTCACAGGGGGTGGAGAATCAGTACTGCTTTTTTTTTTTTAATTACTTTATTGATTAAGGTATCACATATTTGTCATCAACCCCCGCCCCCCGTTCCCTTCCCAATCCCCCCCACACGCAAGCTCCCCTCCCCCTGTTGTCTGTGATCACTGGTTAGGCTCATATGCAAGCACACAAGTCCTTTGGTTGATCTATCTCCCTTGTCCCCACCCTCCCCTACTTTCCCTCTGAGGTCTGACAGTCTGATCAATGCTGTTCTTGTTCTTCAGTCTATGTTGTTCATCTTTTCCTCTAGATGAGTGAGCTCGTGTGATACTAGGAATACACTTATAGGAACCGAAAATGAGACAAGCAATAATGGTTATGCTGAGAGGCAAATGAATCAGTCTATAGTGAGTTTCTTTCTGGGCCAACAGTTCTTTTGAGTCCCGATTTCTATGTCCAAGAGTTGTTAATGTGTTCATAATAGCAATGATATTTCAGTTCTGGATGGTGGACAAATGGTGGTATTGCAGGTCCAACCCTCTCTGGTTTGGTCCTGGGCAATCTGCAGTGACGCATATCTGTTGACTGCTAGTATGGCAAGGCATTGTCAGCGTCTTCCATCTCTGGACTGTTTCTCTTCTGACTTCATGGCTGGAGCACTCCTGTCAATTCCTCTCTGATGCAGGACTCCACATGTCTCGGAGTTGTTTTCTGAAAATATACAAACATATTCTCGACCAAAAGTTAATAAAGGAATATTTTCTATAAATTTGACTTGCGATCCTTTTTCATTTTTTTTTTGCCCAAATGATTTTCCTTTGGCTTGTTTTGACACCATGTATGTTTTACATGGGTGACTTGCTGTTAGCATTACAAATGAAAGTTAATTTTCTAAAGTAAAAATTTTCTAGATGTAATTTATTTGCAGGATATTTTTCCTTACATGATATTCTTCTACTATCCCCCCTTTTTTGGTTTAAATATTGGGAGGCTTTGGGAAATTTTATGCTGTAATCTTGATAGCTTTTAAATTTTACTTTTTTGCACTAAAATGTGACTGCTTTAGGTTCATTATATGTTATGCAATTTTACCATGAGATGAACTACCAATAAAAATTTTAGTTAACACTTTAGTAACAGGTTTTTTGTCCAATACAATTGATTTTTCTAGAGTATTTGCTTATTTTGATTGGCCAATTTAAATTAGTCTGAAAACTTGACTACTATTTTACTGTCAAATTTAATACTCTAACAACCATCTTGTTTTATGCTTTTTTATAACTAAGCCATAACAGAATGGGGGCTCACAGCCCGACGTTAGCCTCGTGAAAGTCAATATGACTGTTGGGTTTCTGAGCTTGCACCATACATCCACACCCTTCTTTTTTTTTTTTTTAATATATTTTATTGATTTTTTACAGAGAGGAAGGGAGAGGGACAGAAAGCTAGAAACATCGATGAGAGAGAAACATCGACCAGCCGCCTCCTGCACACCCCCCACTGGGGACGTGCCCGCAACCAATGCACATGTCCTTGACCGGAATCGAACCTGGGACCCCTCAGTCTGCAGACCAACGCTCTATCCACTGAGCCAAACCGGTCTCAGCTCCACACCCTTCTTAAAAAAAAAAAAAAAAGCCCAGCCTGGCTGGTGTGGCTCAATGGTTGAGCATCGACCCATGAGCCAGGAGGTCATGGTTCGATTCCCTGTCAGGGCACATTTTCATTTATCTTAGTGATTTGTATCAGATCTTTAATGTAGTTCCAATTCTTGTTCTTATGATAGATTCTCTCTCAGCTGACAACTTAGGAAATTTTTGTGCCTAATTTGTTAAGAGAGTAAGAAAATTGTATTTGTTTTCTTAAAAATAAACATCTGCTCTCCAAGAATTGGAAGAATAACAATATATGAGCAGCAGCATCCAAGTATCATCTAAAACTGACTTTCTCCACTGACAATCAGACTTCATCCTTAGATTTAAGCTGAAGCACTCCAGCTCTTTCGTATCAGAAGAATGTTCCTATTCACTGTTAGGACTTAAGCTAAAGGGTCACCTATAAGCATGATGAGAAGTGATTTGATCGCCAGGGGAACGCACAGATAAGATCCTGGTAAGTTTTAAGTCTCTTATAAACGGAAGTGTGGCTTATAGCTCACAATGTATGCAGATGATTTCATTGCTTCTGACATTTCTATCATGTTGTGGTAAGTACTTAATTAGCATTGTTGATAGGTTCTGCAACCTTAAGTGCAACGACTTGTAACGAAACCAATTTTACCACAGGCTAATTGATATAAACAAGAGTTAAGTTCCTACAACATCTCATCAGTGTTCTAATGAAACAACGTAGTTATAATTGACTTCCTCCTCTGAGAAGTTGGAAGACAGTTTCTCATCCCCTTCAGTGTGAAGTCTTCTCTTGCTTCCCAGTCTCTACTGGGCTATATAATATGGTGCATGTGTCTTTAAGAATATTCCCTTATCTCTACAGGTCTCCCTTCACACTTTTTTTTGTGCCTATTATACTGTAAGCTCTGTCAGAGCTTGCTCCATGTCTTATTCATTTTCATGTTTTCTTCACCCACAATGGTGTCTGATATATAGAATGTGCTTGATAAAAGTTTAGCATTTTTAGTCACCTCTCTAGAGAAATTATAATATTTGTAGCATGCAACAATTGAGAAATGTAAATTTTATATCTAATTGTTTGTTAATCACACAATACATATATATTATAGAAAAAGTGGGAAATACTGTTAAATAAGAACAATAAAAGTCTTCTGTAGTGATATTAACTCTAAACTCTGACCCGAGCTGTAATGAGGATAAAATGAAATAACTTATATGAAGTACTTAAAACAGTGCCAACCTATAGTAAAATCTGAATAATTATTAGCTCTTACCTTACTATATATATTACATAAAAATTTTCACACTGTAATCCTCTTTGTTACTTGTTTTCTTTATTTACTATAGTGTGAACATCATTTTAGTTAATGAATATGTTTGTACAACATCATTTTTAGGACCAAACAGTATTCCTCTCTTTAAATACACCGTAATTTGCACAACACAATTTCTGGTTCTCAAGGATCTGAACATCATGAGGTGGGGATGTTCCATGTACTGTGGTTTTCTTGTGCCTAGAACAAGGCTAGCACAGGGTGGGTGCTCAATAAATCCTTATTGACTGAATAAGTGAATGAATATTATTAAAGTTATTCCCAATTTTTCACTATTAATCATATTTTTAAAAAATTCCTTTACAACTAAGAGGTTTGAAGTTTTAAAATTTCCCTGTGTGGTAATAGTAAACCTTCTAGTCATTGCTTAAGAAACAAGATGAATTCCTACAGTGATGTAAAAACATGTTGTGTCTAAGGATACTCATTTAGTTCAAGAGAAGACATACCACAGCTAAAGTAAAGATGCATGGTTATGCTTAAAATAATAACCTTAAACCTCCCTTTCATGAAATTCTTTTCAAAGAGTGTTCTACCATGTGGGTAAATTTTAACAAAAATTGCTCAAATTAACTCCAAGTACAATGCTTTGATTACACATATGAAATTCATTTAGTCAAAGGAGACTTTGAGCAGGAAAAATGCAACTTTGTAAGGGAAAAAAAATCCCTATTACTATAATGATAGAGTAGTTCCCCCAGATTTAATCACTTGCACGTTTAGAAGAAAGCATTTTATATTCTCTGTAACAGCCACATCTGGTGACCGACTATTCCCTAGCAGCTTCATTCTGCTTTCGAAGTTCCATTTTGTGTTATACAAATCTGTAAGTTGCCTGCAGAGACTTAGGGAACTGGAACATTTTCAACTTCACTTGAAAAATGTGCTACTATTCCTCACTCCCTGGAGCTAGGGTGGAAGAGCGTAATGATGGAAAGCCAAGACGAGTGAGGCTAGGAGAGCCCCTTCACCTATTGTGATGATGCAGTGAACACCTCAGAGAATTTCTTTAAGGGTGTGAGGAGCCCGGCCAGCAGAACTTATTGACTAGAAGGAAGATAAATAGACTATGACGAGCTGGAGAAACAGATGTAGCAAAGGATTGCCCGAGAGGGAGGAAATCTAGAGTCCAGCCAAGGACATACTTTTTCACTTGAGAATGCTTCTAGTGAGATATTATTTAATTTAATTTAACTTTTTTTGGGCATGGAACTGAAGTATAAATTGTACAATCCAGTCTGCTGCCTCAGGTGATATTAAAATTGCTTTGGACTTGAGGGTCAATTTGTCTTTTATTTCGATGTTGTTCAGTGTGGAAGCAGTAAGTCTCTGGATACCTGCAGAGTGGCCTGAACAATAATTTTGCCAGATAGGTACTGCAGTTAACATCAGTTGGAGCCAAGACTCAGAAAACTTAATATTGGCGATCTGTGAACAGTGGTTAAACAGTTAACTAGACATTGCAAAAGAAAATAATTCATTGATATCTTGGCCTAAATGCACTCAGAATCTAACTGAATAGCAGTGTGATATAAGAGTAATCTTACTAGGGTTTCGTTTCCTTTATCTTCTCTTTTTATTTGCTTCTCAGTTTTTTCTTCTATTCTTTCCTTCTGATTCTTTCTCTTATTTTCTCCTCTTCCCCCACACTTAAATATTTATCTTTTCCCCTATATTCTCTTTACTCCCTCCTCCCCACTGCTGCCCCCTTTGCCTCTCTTGCTTACTATTTCCCCCATTTTCTCCACCTACTCCACCAATTTTTAAACTGTCGGTTGAGCTGAAGTATTATTTTGATGGTTATTGTGAAATAGAGTTTTATTATTTGTAATTTTAAAGATAGTTTGAGGAGAATGTCTATTTTTCCAAGGGAAAAAAAAGTGTTTTCTTATCTATAATATTAAAAGTGTAATATGCTAATTAGACTGGACGTCCTTCCGGACGACTTTCCGGATGAAGCCAGGGCTGCGAGGGAAGCCTGGGTCCCAGGTGCTGGAGGGAAGCCGGAGCTGGCAGCTGGGGGAAGGAAGGCCTACTCTTGCACGAATTTCATGCATTGGGCCTCTAGTCAAATATGAAGCATTTGAAAAAGGTCTGGCACAGAAAAGACACTGCATTAAACCTTAGCAATTAGTATTCCCCAATTCAGTTTTCCCCTTTACATAGGCTGACCATGAAAGAAGAAAGACTTCTTAGGTTTTCCCTAAACAACCCAAGATGGGATTGCCGTGGCTCTTTTAGGCGCGCTTGAGGATGGAGCGTCTACGCTTCTCCTAGCCTCCTGTTTCAGTGGGTTATTATCCACGTGTCTACCAAACTTTCTGTGTAATTTAAGCTCATATTTTGTTTGTTTGTTTGAGCTTTAGCAGAAAGAACAGATGGAAAATTACCTCCTTGAGGTTCAAGCTCTGGAAAATAGCTCTTAGGACACCACTGACCCTTTTATAGCATAGCCATGGCCAGAGCATGGGCTCTGGAGGTTGACACTCAGGTCCGTGGGCAAGCACTCAGAGGACTGCTGTTAAAGGAGCAGTAAAGGAATCCGAGCTGACAGACACTGGGCAGAGTGTCCATGTGTGGTGAGATCCTGATAAACGGCAGCATAAACTCCTGGAGCCCTCACGGTAGAGATTCTTCTCATGCGTGGGAATGCTAGTGAGTCTGCCTCTTCTTCCTACATGGCCCATAAGGAATGAGTGTGATGTGGGAATATTAAAATCAGAGATCAAAGAACATTAGATATGAGAGAGGGAGAAACGGAGACAGTCAGCTGGTTGTATAGCTTGTGCTCCTGGGCACAGAGACCGCCTTTTTGGTGGCTGAGTGACTAAGCTTAGGAGCTTCCCAATATACAGCAAGGAGAAATAGTGGTCCTATTATTTGCTGAATTAACTTATTTCAAAAACATTGTGTAAGAGGGCCAGCCTCTCTTCTGCCTCCCACAGGCATTGCACAAGCATCTGCTTGTTAGCGAAGCCGAGCAAATGTGATAAACTCTTTCAGTTGTAAGGGTTACATAAGACAATATTGTGTGTGTGTGTGTGTGTGTGTGTGTGTGTGTGTGTGTGTGTGTGTGTGTGTAATAAGCTAATAGAATCAAACCCTTCTCTTAGAAAGGATCCCAAAACTTAAAAAAAATATCAGTTAGTTCCTAGGTACTTTCTCCAAATTAACTTAAAAATGCACTGTTGGAGGGCAAGTGGAACAGATGCAAGCATGCTAAAGATCAGACTGCTTGCTGTGCCGTGAGTAAAGTCCTTTGTCTCTAACCCAGAGGTCTTATTGCTTCTGCCAGCATCCAAGAAACAGCAATAGGCTAATCAATGAGTTTGTAGATAAGTTTAAATCAGATCTCAGGAAAGGAATACCAAAGTTTAAGAAATGTTTGGAAAGAAGTTGAGCCTTCACCAAAGCGCTTTCTTTTCCTTTCCTCTGTCCTCTATCCTTAAACACTATTAATAAAGTCCAAGGTTCTTGGCAATGCTGTAGAATTCTTAGACTTGTTAACTTTGACCTCTGAAATTATTGAACTTCCTGAATTCTTCCTGGGCACGTGAAAGACCCTGTAAAATACCAGACTGCTGGGGTTTTGCAGAAGCCATGAAAACCAACGGTTGGTTTGCATCCAGCCATTTCTGCCTTCAGGCTATACTTAAATCAGTCCAGTTTTTAAACATCTCCAGAATGATGGAGTTTAGCCACATTCCCTCTGTAGCCTGTTTCACCTTTTCCCTTTTAGGACAGTTCTCTGCTTTATAATTTAAATAGAACAACAACAGCAAAGAATGAAATGGCTTTTGTTAGTTAAAATTTTTCCTTTTGTGGTCTTCCCGGAGGATTTAGAAAACCGATCCCACCCTGAAGTGGGTTGGGGGAAATCTTGAAGTTCACTGTGACTGTCTTTTTTCAAGGCTGAATGCTGTCCCATTTTTCTTTAAAAATCTTTCACTGAGAATCTCATTTCTCTATTCTCTGCTGGTTTCCTCAGAGCTCTACTTTCTCTATCTTGAGATCGTTTCATACATACCTTTTCTTCCTGCCACAGACTTCTAGGAGTATCATTTTCTACGGGTTGTAATAAGTGGAGTCCTCAGCTGAGCCATTGGGACGATTAAGTTCTAAGACTACTTCTAACATAAGGTTTATGTGTGTAAGTTACTTGGGGATCATGGATGCCCGATTTGTGTACACCTGTGTTGAGTATCATCCCCCTCTATCCACTCTACCCTGAATGAATTTCTAGAGCATGAACAGTTTGTTAGGATTCATTCAACAGAATATGTGTTTTCTCAGTGAAGACACCACTATTTCCATAAGCCTCCCTTACAGATACGCCTTGTCTTGTGCTTCAATTTTTAGTAGACTCATTACTATTGATAGTAATAGTTTATCTTGCAATTAACAAGAATCAACCTTCATTTTGAAGGTCAAAACAGAGTCCATACATATAGTCTCCCATGTACTAACTTTCTACCATACTCAGAGAAATACTGAAACTGTATTCTTTAGTCTCCTTTTCCCTTGATTATTTCAAGCTGTGCAGCCACAGCAGGTCATGGTTCTCTTTCTTGACTTCCTTAGCTATTCGCTTATCAGTCACCAAATGTTTATTTAGGGATTTAGCTTGTACAAGCAGCTGAGACTTAATGATCTGATTGAGTATAGAACTTAGCATGTTGTAATTTGCTATAAATTCTTTTAAAAAGTTTAATTCTTTAGTGATACTTCTCTGGTATAGGAGTTCCTGGGTTAGGATGGAATAAATGTAAATAAGGGAAATTGTGCAAAGAGGGCCTTTGAGAAGGCCCCGAGAGCTCACTAAAACTGCTTAATTAGGTCCTTAGCAGTAAAGGTTTTTTAAAATTTATTTTTATTGTTGAGAGTATTACAGATGTCCCCCATTTTCCATTCCTTTGCCCCACTCTGCTTGGCTCCCGCCCCACCCCAGGCCTTCACTATACTATTACCTGTGTCCATGGGCTATGCATATATGCATATAAAGTATTGGTTAATAGCTTCCTGCCTACACCCGCCCCCACCCTTCCTTCTGAGATCTGTCAGTCTGTTCCATGCTTCCACGTCTCTGGACCTATTTATTTGTCAGTTTATTTTGTTCATTAGATTCCACATGTAAGTGAGAGCATGTGATATTTGTCTCTCTCTGCCTGACTTATTTCACTTAGCATAATAATCTCCAGGTCCCTCCATGCTATCTCAAAGGGTAAGAGATCCTTCTTTTTTACAGCTGCATAGTCTTCCATGGTGTAAATGTACCACAGCTTTTTTATCCACTCATCTACTGGAAGGCACTTGAGCTGTTTCCAGGTCTTAGCTATTGTCAGTTGTGCTGCAATGAACAGAGGGGTGCATACATTCTTTCTGATTGGTGTTTCAGGATTCTTAGGATATACTCCCAGAAGTGGGATTGCTGGCTGAAATGGCAATTCCATTTTTTATTTTTTGAGGGATCTCCATACTGTTTTCCACAGTGGCTTCATCAGTCTGCATTCCCACCGGCAGTGTACTAGGGTTCCCTTTTCTCCACATCCTCACCAAAACTTGTTCGTTGATTTATTGATGGTAGCCATTCTGACAGGTGTGAGATGGTACCTCATTGTGTTTTTAATTTGCATATCTCTGATGATTAGTGACTTTGGAGCATTTTTTCATATGTCTCTTGGCCATCTGTATGTCCTCTTTGGAGAAATGTCTATTCAGGTCTTTTGCCCATTTTTAAATTGAATTGTTTGCCTTCCTTTGGTTGATTTGTATGTGTTCTTTATATACTTTTGGAAATTAACCCTTACCAGATGTATCAGTAGTGAATATGCTCTCCCATACAGTTGGTTCCCTTTTCATTTGTGGATGGTTTCTTTTGCTGTGCAGAAGCTTTTTAGTTTGACGTAGTCCCATTTATTTATTTTTCCCTTTGTTTCTCTTGCCCTAGGAGATGTATCAGCCAGTAAAGTTTTTTTTTCCCCCTATAAATTTTATTTCTGCATTTAGAAGCATTACTTTGGCTGTTACTGTAATCAACAAATTGAAATATTGTAGCTATCAATTTACTGACTACTATAACATTATATTCTGCCTGTGAATCATATTTAGCCAAACTTTAATAACTTAAATGGAGATAGAAAAAACTGTGTTTTAGAATGACTTTTATTGATATTAAAAGATATCCCAGTGATAATTTTCATTTTCTTTCTTTTGTTCATGCCCATTTTCTAATTTTTCTATTATTAGAGTATATGAAAAAACTTACCATTTAGAATTTGAGGAGTAATAAATTCATGACTTTTTGTTATTGTATGGCTATACTTATACTTTGAAAACCCATTTAAATATTTTTACATGATCTCTGAAACAATCCCCAGTACTTCTGCTCAATGGCATAGAGACTGTTTGGTCATCATAATCTCAGGCCTGTCCCCTAATTTGAACATTCTATATTATAAAAGGCTAATATGCAAATCAACCCAACGGTGGAAGAACCAGTTGCTATGACACGCACTGACCACCAGGGAGCAGACGCTCAATGCAGGAGCTGCCCCCTGGTGGTCAGTGCACTCCCACAGGGGGAGCACCACTCAGCCAGAAGCTGGGCTCATGGCTGGTGAGCACAGTGGCAGTGGCGGAAGCCTCTCCCACCTCTGTGGCAGCGCTAAGGAGGGCTCCTGGACTGTGAGAGGGCACAGGCTGGGTTGAGGGACCCCCATGAGTGCATGGTTTTTGTGCACTAGGCCTCTAGTCTTATACAATCATGAGGTAGTTATAGAAACTAGGAAATTAACTTTGGAATAATGCTACTAGCCAAATTACGGACTTTATTTGGATGCCCCCAGTCATTCCACAAATAATATTCTTTTGCTCTTCCAGGATACTACATTGCATTTAGTGGTCCTGTCTTCTTAGTTTCCTCCAAGCTATAAGAGTTTCTTAGGTTTTTTTTTTTTTTTTTTTTTTTAATTTATGATCTTGACCATTTTGAATAGTACTGATCAGGTATTTTATAGAATGTCCCTCAATTTGGGCTTGTTTGGTGATTAGACTGGAGTTATGGATTTTTTGAAAAGATGCCTCATTGCATTATGTCAGAGTCCATGCTATCAACATGGCTTGTTTCCTGTTGATGTTAACGTTGGTCACTTGGTTAAGGTGGTGACTGCCAGGTTTCTCCGCTGTCAGATTGTTATATTACCCTCTCCATTCTCCATTCTTTAGAAGTCACTAAGTGCAGCTTCTTCGCAAACAGCACTTACCCATCTTCCCTGGAGGGCAGATTCTCAGAGAACTTCTGGGCATATGTTAGAATCACCACAGAAATTAACAAATATTTGGGCAAGATACTTTGAGGCTATGTAAATATCCCATTCCCCTATAAGGTTGTTCTGAGAATTTTCTCATTCATCAGTGAATCTTATTGTAACAATTATTCCTGTGGTGTTCTAAGATGGTTTACTTTGCCCTTCATCCCTATACTTACTACTTGGCATTCTGTGTAAGGAAGAGCTGTCCCTTCTCCCTCATTTATTTATTTATGCAATCATTTATTTGCATCGTCATGGGCTCAGAGATATTTATTTCATCCTTTGGGTTTCTAGCTAAAACGTCTTGCTGACATATATGTCTTCCAGTGACATCTTCTCCCAGCAAGCAAATCCTGGAGTCCTATTTCTCCCACCTGGCGCCTTTCACTCCCACATTTCACATTACCTGTTTGCTCTGTGATCTCAGTGGTCCAATGAGGTCAAGAAAAGTCAATAATTTGCAATTCTGCTTTTTTCTTGTTCTAAGGGTGTGGGTGATGCCTTTTCCGGCTCTCTACATCTCTAAGCTAGATCCAGAAGTTTATATAATGTATTTTAATATAAGATGTAATATATTTCAATGTAGTATAATACAATATAGTAAACCATAGTGAAAAGGTATTTGGGACATCGGTAAAGGAAAATTTAAGATGAACTAGGTATTAGATGATATTAAGAAATTATTGCCAGGCCACCGTGGCTCAATGGTTGAGCATTGGCCTATGAACCAGGAGGTTACACAGTTCAATTCCCAGTTGCAGGCTCGATCCCCAGTAGGGGGTATGCAGGAAACAGCTGATCAATGATTCTCTGTCATCATGATGTTTCTATCTCTATCCCTCTCACTTTCTCTCTCTCTCAAATAAAACCAATAAAAAAAACGTATTAAAAATTTTATTGTTAATTTTTTTAGATGTGATAATGAATGGTATTGTAAGACAATGTCCTTTGTTTTTAGAATGACTCAAGGATAAAAATATCATGATCTTTTTTCTTATTTTGTTTGGTTTTCACAGGGGTGAAAACCAAACGGGTTTTTTAATGTGGCTATTTGATCACAGAGTCCTAAACATTTCAATTTAAAGTTAGTCCACGAAGATCTGCTTGCTATAATTGAAAAAATTTGGGCCCAGTTTACTCCAGAACTTTGCCTGACTTGAGCCAGTGATACAGTAGACCATGACTGTCCCTTTAATTTTTAGAATGAGTCACTTCATAGTCTCAGAGCTCTTTGAAAAGGAGGTTGGGACACTTGAGGAAGAAACTTGCAATAATGTCCCAAATACAGGGTGTGGCAGAAGTAGGCCTACAGTTGTGAGTAAGTTATGAAACAGTTATTCTTGTATTGTTATTTATTAATTGTATTATTTTCCAAATGAACAACTGTGAACCTACTTTTGCCCCACATTGTGTATATGGGGGCTACTGTTCTTACCCTTCCCCAGAGGGACCTGCAGCATTTCCCATAGGCTCTGCACACTGAGAAGAGGCAAATACCTCAAACTGTAAAAATGATTGAACACTGACTTTGAAACAGTACTGGTGCCTGGGACACAGAATGCCAGTGGGGGTTTGTGAAACCCAGACTCAGGAGATGAATGCATTTTAAACCAAGATATTCCCACTGGACTCAGTGGAACCCGCATATATCTCTGCGTTAATTTTCTAGTTTCCCTGTGGTAGTTTAAGTGGTAAATAGCAGACTCCTTAGCAAATAGCGGAATCCTCACTTTGGCTCCCAGATTCTTATGATAAAGGCTATTATGGTCTAAAAGACCAAAAGGAGGAAGCATGTGATATTTCACTTCCCTAAAAAAACAAATGAAAAGCAATACTACAGCCCTTGGGGAACCACAGGTATCAGAACCACCACCAAGGATGTGAAAGAGGTGGGGTGGTCTTACCATATCCCCAATTTGAATCTCCTGGTTAGACATTGCAGAAGACAGAAGGATGTGAGAGACTAAGAATGGATTTTCATATATATATTATTTGATTTCAGAGAGGAAGAAAGTGGGAGGGAGAGAGAGATAAAAACATCAATGATGAGGAAGAGTCATTGATTGGCCACTTCCTGCACACACTACACTGAGGATCAAGCCTGCAACCCTGGCATGAGCTCTGATTGGGATTCAAATGATGACTTCCTGGATCATAGGTCAATGCTTAACCACTGAGCCACATGGGCCAGGCAAGAATGGATTTTCTTAATCTTGATTAGGAGGTGACTTCAACTGTATCTGAAGTTCCAAATATAGTATCCTTACCTGGAACAAATTTATTCCACCTTGGCCCCTGGATTTAACAATTGATCCGGCATTTCTCCCCAATATTCCATTAGCAGAAAATATTAGGAAACACTTGCTTTCACCTGGAAGGAATAGCAATAAAATTTGCTAAGTTGCCTCAGGTGATACCAACATCATGACTTTATGCCACTTTGTAGTGAATGGCATTGGGACCTTGGCCATTTTCACTCTTTTTTTTTAAAGTTCTTTATTGATTAAGGTGTTACATATGTGTCCTTGTTCCTCCATTACCTCCCCATCCCCCCCCCACTCATGCCCTCACCCCCTGTTGTCTGTGTCCATTGGTTAGGCTTATATGCATGCATACAAGTTCTTTGGTTGATCTCTCCCCCTTACCCCCACCCCCATTTTCACTCTTCAGTGGCACATTATATTGGTCCATTACATTGATGACATCATACTGGTAAGACCCAAGGAGGCGGGTAGTGGGTGCCCTAGATGTTCTGCTAAGACACTTATGTGCCAGTAGTGAGACACGTGTGTCAAAAGGGAATCAAAATCCTAAAGAAATACAGGGTCTTTGTGCTCACACTTTAGATCCTCTTGGCCTCATGGGCCGTTGTTAGAATAACATGTGTGAACTTTGACCAGCTTCATGCAGGTACAACCTGTGTCACATGCCTCTTGCTCCCCACCCCTAAGACTCTCTGACAAGGCAACCTGGGACCCCTGCAGGGACACCCCTAGTCATTCATGCATATGTAACCTGTCAGAGTGAGGAGTTACTGCTTTATAGAAATGTGACCACGGATTGATCCAGTTGGGCACTCCTGCCTGGGACTTTGACTCTTGAAGGCATGGCTCAGAGATGCAGGAAAAGCCAGTGACTCTTCATGTGGTAGTGGAGGTCAGGGTCGGGGTGTAATGATGAGTGTCCAGTGTTGGGGCCCCAGTGGTAAAATCCAAAACAGTTCCTGTGGAATGATGTTGGCGGTGTCTCAATTTGGCTACCTCCCTTGGTTCCTGCCTTTTTTTTTTTCATCTCTGCTGTTCAATCTTCACAGTGATTCTAGGGGCTAGCCAATCGCTTCCCTACAAATACCTTTTCTACTTAAGTAGCTTTTACTGTTTGCTACCATGAACTCTGACTTTGTAAAATGAGAACATTAGGCTAAAGGACCACTCCATGATTACTTCATCTTTTCTTCATTCTATTACTAAGCTGCTTCTGTTTCATCAATGTGTGTGTTTTGTGAATTTTTTCCCCTTTAAAAAATAAGAGCAATGATTTAATAGGCTTATGGTTGTTGTTTTTCTAGGGGTTGTCTTTTGAGAAAATGAGTGTGAAGAACAGGAAATTGAGTAAATATCAATATGCTGTTTAACAGCTGTGAGGCTTTTAAAAAATTAATATTTGTATTGATTGTTTTTTTTGAGAAAGGGAGAGAGAGAGAGAGAGAGAGAGAGAGAGAGAGAGAGAGAGAGAGAACTTTGTTGTTCCACTTATTTATGCATTCATTGGTTGCTTCTTGTATATGTCCTGACCGGAGATTGAACCTACAACCTTGGTGTATCAGGGATTGTTCTAACCAACTGTGCCACCCAGCCAGGGCCCTGTGAGGCTATTTTAATTTGATGTTTTGAAAGTAATTTTATTAAGTAAAACCCAACTGGTTGATTTGTTATAAAATTGATGGTGTGACTTTTTTATGTCCCTTTCTGTTGGGTAGATTAGTTCTGGGTGTCAGAATATAAACAATTTCACATGTGGACAAGAAAAAAAATAGGTATTATTTTTATTGTTTTACACTATTAACTCAATTGGACACATGGTGATGGAAGGATCTGATGTTTGCTGGTCTTTTTCATCCTTGAAGCTAGTATGAAGGATCTGGCATGGACCTAAATTGCTCTGGTTAAAACAGGAGAGAGACAGAGGCCCAGAGGGAGGTCCATGCACCAGTGCTGCAGCTTAAGAGATTTGATGTCTCCATACGGAAGGATAGAAAGAGGTGACTCTTTGGATGGTGGCTGGGAGAACTTTTGGAGCAATGGAGATGTATTATGGCGATGTTTGGAGAGAAATACTTCGTGTGTGATATAAATTATCTCCATCTCCACTGAAAAATCATAAGTGGAAGTCTCTTCATTGTAGAAGGGGTGAAGTGTCGGGTGAAGACAGAGACAACATGTAAAGTCAGTCAACACTTGGATTACAGAAAGCAGTTTTGTAACATCCCATAAATGTCACTGTCTCAACTGGGGCTCAATTGAACTCCAGTAGGATCCATGCTCAAAGACTCTTTTCTTACATTAGAACTATTTTTCACACAGATTTGCCCCCATTTTCACCTAAAACAAAACTAGCATTTCCTGAGGACCTACTGTGCACCAGTCACTAAGCCAACTGCATACCAAGGTATAGCGGAAATTGCCTGCTCCGGTGGGAAAAGTATCTAATTACTAAGTTTGCTTAAAAATTTTCATGTATTGTAATAGTAAAAAGCGGGTTAACTTTTACCCAGTTTTATTATTGTTTTAAAATTCTCTGCAGACAGTGCACCCTCATTTTACCTGCACATAGGTGTGAGTCTCATCTCAGTACCTGCCTTGGTAGGTACTATTCTAATCTTTACATATATTATCTGTTGTATAATTTAGAATAACTTTATAAGGTGTTGTTGTCCTCATAGATGAACCTTAAATAGATTAAGAATTTCCCTCAAGGCCACCAGCAGACAGGAGTAGTGCAAACCTATGCTGTCTCCACTACTTCGCCCTGCCTCTCCATGGCAGCCTGGAAAATATAACAGGATGCAGCGTTTCCTCCTCTTCTAGGACTCAGCAGATTAGTGCTGCTCTCTCTTTAGCTTCTAAAATGTCATGGACAGTAGAGTGCCACTTGGGCCAGTGGGCCAGTACCCATTCTCTCCCTAGTGATAAAAATACTTCGGTTGTCTTTGGACTGTTAAGCTCTTATGATATCATCTTTGTCTGTGAAAATAACTATATAAAAGCAATGACTAAATTCAGACCTACAGGAAAGTACAGCTGGTCTAGTTTCCTAATGTATTTGGCTTATTCTCAAGAAATAAACATAAATAGCCTCGTGGCTTGTTTGTGGTTAGAGGCAAGTCTCTTGCATAAAAAAAAGTTTATTTTAAAAAATAGTTGAAAGCAATACAACTATTATGATGACATATCAAAACTAATTCACTCTTGGTTAAATGTGCCCTTTTTATATATCTGTAGTGGAAGTATGGATGTGAGAGAGCAGTAAATTAAGAGTTCAAAGCAATGGAGAATGTTTGCTTTGAACTGAATTAAACATTAAGTAGCAATAGAAAAGTCCTTCTTACTTGCTTTTGAATTGCGGCTGCTTCTTTCTTCTTTCTCCCAGTTTTAATCCCCATTCTTCAATTATGAGTATTTATTGTCAAAATATGCTTACCAAAGGTAGATTAATTCTTCTTTGTTGTTTTCATGGAAAAGGGTTTCTCTTGTTTATAAATTGAAACTAAAAACATTTTGGACACTAAGGAAGAAAACAACAAAAAATATTTTGGACTCAAGTCTAAACAAGACAAACATATGGATTAGATTTATTTTGAAATAAACATGGCTTTAAGACTGGTGTGTGGTAGTGGTTGCACAGGGAGAGGGAGAGAAAATGCATTTGGAGCTTTTTAAACATCAAAACACATAGAAATGATTTTAGGTCAGTCATAGCCCCAGCAGCACAGATGTCTTTATTCTTGGAGCAATCTTAACATTTGACTAGATGGGGGGCTGATGCAAACTTTCCTGCTTGCTTTCCATTTACCTCTCCTACGCTGCCCTCCTTATTTTAGGGTGGAAGTTGACTTGGAGCTACCAACCTCTAATCTAATTTTTTGCAGATTAAATTATGCTGCTGTCCTTAGTTCCATAGATCACCTGCATCAAAATGGCGAAAGTACATGTTAGAAATGCAGAATCTCAGGTTCCATGCCAGTCCTATGAATTTGCATCTTCATGGTGAGCTCAGAGATCTGCATTGAAGAATATGCTCAAGCACACTGAAGTTTGAGATCTTTTGTCAGTATTTTTTATTGTTTAAAGTATTACAAATAGTAGTACATATGTCTCCTATTTCCCCCATTGACCTCCCCCCAGTCTCCCCTATCCCTGGGCACATGCCCTCACCACCCCCCCCCCCCCCCAGTGTCTGTGTCCATTGGTTATCCTTATATGTATGCCTACAACTCCTTTGGTTGATCTCTTATCCCCCACCCCCAATCCTCCCCAGCCTTCCCGCTGTAGTTTGACAGTCTGTTCAATGCTTCTTTGTCTCTGTATCTATTTTTGTTCATCAGTTTATGATGTTAATTATATTCCAAAAATGAGTGATATCATGTGATATTTATATTTCTCTTACTGGCTTATTTCGCTTAGCATAATGCTCTCCAGTTCCATCCATGCTGTTGCAAATGGTAAGAATTGCTTCTTTTTTACAGCAGCGTAGTAGTATTCCATTGTGTGGATGTACCACAGTTTTCTAATCTACTCATCTGCTGATGGGCATTTAGGGTGTTTCCAAATCTTAGCTATTGTAAATTGTGCTACTATGAACATAGGGGTGCATATATCCTTTCTGATTGGTGTTTCTGTTTTCTAGGGATATAGTCCTAGAAGTGGGATTACTGGGTCAAATGGCAGTTCCATTTTTAATTTTTTGATGAAATACCATACTGTTCTCCACAGTGGCTGCACCAGTCTGCATTCCTACCAGCAGTGCAAGAGGATTCCTTTTTCTCCGCATCCTTTCCAGCACTTGTTGTTTGTTAATTTGTTGATGATAGCCATTCTGACAGGTGTGAGATGGTATTTTTATTTTTTAGAGAGAGTGGAAGGGAGGGGAGACACAGAGAGAGAACCATTGATGTGAGAGAGACACATGGATTGGTTGCCTCCCGCATGCGCCCAGGGTCAGGGATCAAGCCTGCAACTGAGGTACGTGCCCTTGACTAGAATTGAACCCAGGATCCTTCAGTGCACAAGTGGATACTCTATCCATTGAACCAAACTGGCCAGGGCTTGTCAGTTAGTATTAACTAGCCTTTTAGTCATGGTAAAATTTTCACCCACACCCTGGGGCTATATTTAAGTAATAGTAATTTTGGCACTGCTTAAGGTTTAGTTCCACTAGTGTTTATTGATCTCCTACAGGCATTTTCTATACATTATTTCACATAACAATAAATAACCCAGTGAAGTATTTTCTCCCACAGTCAAGATGAAGAAACAGAGGCTCCCAGATATTACTTGCTCATCCAAGTTTACACAACTAGTTCCTAGTGGCATTAGGATTTGGATCAGGTTTCTGACTGCATAGCCCAACCTCATATACCCTATGTCTGCCACAGCTGTTCTTTAGCTGAATTGCAGGTGCTTACTAAGCTTTTACAGCCCTGACCGGTTTGGCTCAGTGGAGAGAGTGTCAGCCTGCAGACTGAAGGGTTCCGGGTTCATTTCCAGTCAAGGGCATGTACCTTGGTTGCGGGCACATCCCCAGTAGAGGGTGTGCAGGAGGCAGCTGATCAAGGTTTCTCTCTCATCTATGTTTCTAGCTCTCTATCCCTCTCCCTTCCTCTCTGTATAAAGTCAATAAAATATATTTTTTTAAAAAGCTTTTACTACGGTCCAGGCACTGTTCTAAGTGCAGAGAGAGAGTGACAGGAGACAAGACTCCTCCTCTCCTAGACCGCATTCCATTGCGAGAAGATAGACAATAAACAGTTCAAATGCATGTTAAGTACCCATGATAAAGAAAAGGCAATAAATGAAGATTCTAATTCTGAATAAACAATATCCTTATGATCTTTATTGTCACACGAAACTAAGACATTATTGGTGCTAAGGGCTAATACATTTCTTAGTTATTGTATCTAGCAGATGATGTCAGAATTGTCCATAAATATTCATTAATGAGGATTGTATGTAACCAAGGAAATTTATAGTTGTAAAAATTATGTCTATCTCTTAAATAATCTTAGCTATGATCAACTAGGCAGATTGGAAAGAATTTTTTTAAGCACTCAACCGTGTGACACATTAGGCAAACATTCTTCACCGATCACCCTGAGCATCTCAGCCCCAGATTAATGGAAATGGTTTTGAAAAAGAACAGAAGAAACTCTCTCTGCTCTTGCCTTAGGTCATGGGGCCACATGAGCCTAATGATCTCTATATTTTGAAACAAACTGGAACAAATGCCTTTCTGGCACTCACCAGAGAGCACTTTTATTTATTTATTTTCACTTGACAGTGGTTCTTCTTCTGAAAGGAAAATTACTAGTAAGATGAGTGATTAAAGGGAAAGAGAGAGTGGCTAGGGCTTTGAGCTTCCCCATGTCGTTTCTTGCGTTGGGTGAGGTTACCTGAAACCAATGCACTTAAATTGCCTTCCCCTTCTGCTCTGCTGTGGTCCTTTCTTTGAGTGTCATTTTTCTAGGCTTTTGAGTGAGTGAGTGGATAAAAGATATCCGGCCAGTGTGGCCCAGTGGTGGAGCATTGTCCGTGCACCAGGAAGGAGGTCGCCTGTTTGATTCCCGGTCAGGGTACATGCCCAGGTTGCAGGCCTGATCCTTAGTGGGGGACGTGCAGGGGTCGGTCAATTGATATTTCTCTCTCATTGCTGTTTCTCTTCCCTTGCTCTCTCTGAATCAATAAGAAAAATAACACATGAGGACTATTCCTGTATTCTCTGGAAATGGCTTCTGACACATTGCTCCTATCCCTCTGAGCTGTTCTGAGGCTCCATGTGAAGAGTTATTTGGACTTAATGCTCAGAGTGGTTTTGTTCTCCAGACCCACTCTGCCTGGAATGTCTTTCTCTGTGCGAATGCCTGGCTGACCTCTGCACACTCAGCACAGATGTTACGGCTTCCAGAGCTGGTCCTCTGACCCCTTTTGCCCTTTTAAGAAGCCACATATAAACATTTTAAAATTACATCCAAACTGGTGTAAGTTTGAGACTAGGAACTGGAGTAAAGTGAATAGGATTAAGCCTTAAAGACTGAAAAGATATTCTTATAAGTGAAGGTGATTAAGAAGGTAGAGAATCTGTCCTAGATTTCACTAAAGGATCCACAACTCAGTGGGGAAGGGGGCTCAACACAATCAGAGGGCATCTACTGAAAGAAATTAATCTCTTTCCTGTTAACACTGCCAACAAATTGCGTACAGTTGGGTTGAGTGTAAGGACCATCTTTGCAACTGTAATCCTGCATCCATTTCCCCTTCTCTGGTAGTGGGTTCCTGATTTTGCTTTGGAAAATTATCTCTCTATTCATATACCTCTTGTGGGACTGTCAGTTAATGCACTGACTCTCTATTAGCCAAGATGGGTCATGTGATGTGAGTAAGGCCAATATTTTGATCTCTCATGGGAAACTGAATCTTGAGAAGAGGGAACAAAACCTGAAAGAGACCGTTCTTAGTTTCTGTTCCAGATCCTGAGCAGTGTTTGTTTCTTTCTCCTCTGAAGCCTGATTCATTCATTCATTCATTCATTCATTCAATAGTTACTGGATATTATTTGCTGTCCCAAGGATTTCCTATTAAACAAGACAGGTCAGTTCCTGCTGTCTTGGAGCTGACATTCTGTGGTGGTTCTTTGGCTCTTTCTCAACCTTGGAGCTACCACATATCCATATCCTTCTAACAAATTCCTTTTTTGCTTATGTTAGCCACGCTGGTTTCTGTTGCTTGCAACCACACCCTGGCTGATCACCGATCATGCTCACCTTCTTTACCATGGCACACAGCCAGTTCCTGATCTCATCCAGTCCATGCTCACCTCTCCATACTGACAGGTGCATTCTACAGCCCACGTATACCAAACTGCAGTAGAACCTTGGCATCTGCTAATTGTTTTCAGATTTGACATTATGACAAGGACACATAGGACGCCAAGTCACAGGTATTTGCCCAGAGAACACCTCAGGGTACTTTCTTTTCTGTTTGTTTCTTCATATTAGAATGCTCTTCCCTTTCTACCATTGTATACCCAGTGAAATTCCTCCCTGTAAGATTTAGTTCAGATATCACTTTCTCCACCTCTGCCCTGGAAGCATGTTTGGAAACAGAGGCAAGAGCATGGGCTTTAGAACCAGTCAGATTCATTCACACATTCTTGGGCAAGCTACTTAAACTCATTGAGCCTCAGTTTTCTCATATATAAAATGGGGATAATAACACCTGCCTCACTGGTTTGTTAGGAAGATGGAATGAAATGATACATGTATAACACCTAGCTTAATGCTTGATACAGAGGTACGACTTAAAATAGTTTTGTTCCCTTTTGTAGTAATTGATGTCCCAGCAAGAAACAGATGATCTGCTGAAATTTGGATAATTTACAAAGTTGGGCAGAGTATAAGAGAACGACAAGGGGCTGTACAGGGGCTAATAAAAGTAGAGGAAGAACTTATGCCAAGCCTGAAGGGATAAGAGGAGAAAGTCTTGTAGGAAATGTGGCCTTGAGAAGACCAGTGACCTATAGTGAAGGGATAGAGCTAAGTGACCTTGCAGAAAGGGAAATGGGAATAAATACTGTTACCTCATTCTTCCATTTCCTGTCAGTGTTTCCAACAGGAAGCTGGAGGACAGGAGCCCGGGGACATAGCCCATACAGGTGAGTTTTCCAGGCTATGGAACAGATAAAGGGGAATGAAAGTGGATTGGGAGAAGTGGACCTTCCTTTCATATAGTAATTTTAATCATTTAATCTCACTATACACACATGCAAAGAAATGAAATGTAGTTTAACTAACCTCATCTTTATTGTGAACCCCCACTCTGTTTTTTTCCAGTAGAACCATGCAAGATTGCTTTAGGTCAAAAGTGATGATTATTGATACTTTCTTATGGCCAACCCAACAGTAAATCCAGCCTGCTATAATAATTTAAAGAGGCTTTTTATGCCTGGGTCTATAAGTTCCTACTGATACATCAACCAAGCCTCCCCCTTTTCCTACACTGTTAAATATTATGCTTCGCTCTCAAGGCTATGTTTCATTTCCGGGCCCATGCTCTCCCCAACACAATGCTTGAGTAGGATGGGCCACCACCCCCAGTGTTCTGGATGTTTCTCAAGTTAGCTCATCGTTGGGGTAGCTGGCAGAAGAGGAGAAGGCACCTGGAGCCTAACTTTCTCACTTTACCTTAGTTTTCCTCCATAGTCCCACCAGGCCTTGGTGTAGAAAGGACAGATTTTTTGTGCCTCTCCTCTCTGGCTAGCTGGGACTTTACTTCCCTGCCTCGTGGCTTATTAGGCTTCATGGTGAAAGGGGACCAGGAAGAAAAACTAGCTTCTCCATAAAGGAACAAAATTAGGAGGCAATTAAAAATATATAACTACTGTATTTGTCTCTGGTTGTGAGGCAGAAACCCCTAGAATAGGTAGCATATAGAGCCATAACATTAATTTTTACTTAATGGAAATGAATCAACAGCTATTCTTTTTTTTTTTTTTTTGAGAGTTCGTTTTGATAGAAGAAGGCGAAAAGAAATCTTGAAGTTCAAAGTAACTATGACCAGAAAAACTGCAAATGAGAGGTTAGGGAGATAAACTTTGCCCCCTTCCTATCGAAGATATCAAATGAGCCTGACTCTGCCGGTAAATTCTTGTCTTTCTCCTTAGATCTAGACAGAGCATGGGGCCAGCCTTTTGCAAGTATTTATTTATGACAGTGCTCCATCCTGAACTGTTTCAGGAATCTTTGTTGTTGTTGTTAAATATATTTTTATTGGTTTCAGAGAGGAAGCGAGAGAGAGAAAAAGAGAGAGAAACATCAATGATCAGAGAGAATCATTGATTGGCTGCCTTCTGCACACCCCCTACTGGGGATCGAGTCCACAAGCCAGGCATGTGCCCTTGATCGGAATCGAACCCGGGACCCTTTAGTCTGCAGGCCAATGCTTTATCCACTGAGCTAAACCAGCTAGGTTTTAGGATTCTATTGTGTTTTGTTTTCTGGTATTTTGAGCTAAGTCAGATTTTTTAAAGCCCTTAACACTTCAGTGATAAGAACACTTTATCTTTCTGACACAGGTTTTTACAGACATTTCCATTCTGTGTACTGCCTGGTCTGGCTTTTGTCTGGAAAATACAGCCCCTCCAGCCCTTGCCAAATGTGAGATTACCATGGCTGCCGTTCTTTATGCCCCTCGGGAGTAGCACTCTGAGAACTCATAGGGGAGGCATGATATACATGTGTGTATGCGAGGCCTTTGATTTCTCCATACTTGAAATCTCAGTTGAATATTTTAGTTGGGGACTTAAGATGGGAATGTCCTGCTTCATCCATAAGAAGGATAAGAAGCTGGGAAAGTAAAGAGTCTTCATGTGTTCAGGAATAAATAAAGTCCCAGCAGCTCTTCATGGAATTATGATGGGTTGTTTTTGTGTGTGACAGAGAACAGACAATTCCATTATTGGTGCAAATAAGACTGTAGCTAGAAGTCTGGCCTCCAGTGGGAATTCCTGCTACTCTAGTGAGTAAACGTAAAGGGAATAATAAATTGCTTTGAGAAATGTGTGGTCATGGCCATTACTTGGTGGGTAAGAAAGGCATGGTTTTTGGGTTCAGACCTACGTCTCCATCCAGGCTCTATTACACATTTGCTGAATGATGTTGGGCAAATTATTTACCTCCTCTGAACTTCACTTTCTTCATGAGTGCAAAGGCAAAAATAGTACCTACTTCCTAGGATTGTAAAAAAATAAATAAATAAATAAAGCTCATTACAGAGCCTGATCTATAGAGAGGGTCATCAAACCCCCTTTATACTGTGAATATTGATTTTCTTTTCAAAGGAAATTAGGCAAGACAAACTCACAAGAGCTGATTTGCTCTTAGCAGTCATTCGTGGTAAATGGCAGGCACCCATTTTCTTAAAGCACGGAGCTTAGTTATCTCTTCTGTTGCTAACTAGCTGTGTGACCTCAGAAGGATTGCCTAACTTCTCTGAGTCTCTGTTTTTCATCTGTGAAATGGAGATAATTATAGTACCTACTTCACCTGGCGATGATAAAGATCCAAGAGGTAATTTCTCCAAAATCTAGCACTGTGCTTGGCAAAGGGTAAGTGTTAAATAAATACTGGCTATATTATTTCAAGACATATTAGCTGTTTTTCCAGCATAGCAGCTGTTATTTTTATGATTAAGACATGATGTACTGAAGCAATACTGCAGAGATTGATCTAGTAATAAACTTGGATTCTTGTCACTTACAGTTTGGCCCCAAATTCACTACTTTTAGTGCCTTCACCATATCTGAGCAACCTTCCTACTGTAAGAAAGATCTTTTCACTTTTCAGTGTGAAAACACAGTGGCCAGGGGCCTCCGTGAAAGGGTCAGTCAAGACAGGAGACTTGCTGCTGTGGGGGCAGCTGGAGCTCTGAATCCCAGCCTTTGTGTTCGGCTGAGCTGCAAACAGGAAATGATGTGGCCACTCTCATAGGATTAAAACCAGGGACCCTTATTCATAGAGATAAGGATGTTGAAGTCATAGCCTGAGGAAGAAACCGGGAACCCTTACAACCCCTTTGAAAAGGATTGGTTCTATGCAGTTTACCGGTGGTTATAGCAGATAGCATCTAGGGGATGCCGAAAACATAAACCTCAGGTCTCACCCCTGTCACCCCGCCTCCTAATTATTACCATCTGTCCTCCTCACTTCACCGAGTTCCCTGTGACAGGGTCGTACCTGCTCTGTGAGGGCCTAACCAGGTCGGCCTGAACAACAGCAAGAACCATGACTGTTGTTCGTGGCACCCTGCCTAACAGTCCACTCATCAGAGAGTTGATTTCTTTCCAGAAACGGGACACAGGTCTGTTTGGTTTTTCTGGCCTAAGGTTTAAAAAGTTCTGAGTATGGAGCCAGGAGCTTTTGGCTCTGATTTGAATCATCTGTCTCGCAGAGTTTTTTCTGAAATACGTCAGTTTCTTGAAGCCCTTTGGACTTCCTGTCCATGGCTTTTTATTTTGGGGGGTATTACTAATCCATTGGTAAATAACCAAAACCTGTGTCCAAAGAACTCTAGAAAAAGGAGGCTCTAGTCTCTTCAAAGAGACACAGTCTGGTTGCACCCAATTAACTCCTATTCATCCTTACTTTCTGCCCCATTTAATTATGCCTCCGCTCTTGGTTTTATCTCATAATGGCATTTTTCCTTCTTAAAGGGCTAATAAAAAACTGCAACTATATGTGTATGTTTCCATGTTTGTGTATTTAATTCTGATCTGCCCCCATGGATGTATGAACTCCATGAAGGCCGACGTGGTGACTACATACACCCCATCATGCAGCCAGCACCCAGCAGTCTGCTTGACACACGGACGAGCTCTGTAAACGTATCCCAAACGAGGGACCCAATCATCTCAGGGCAAATGCAACAAAAATGGTTGAACATGTGAAGCACTGTGTCACCAACGAGTTCTCATATATGGAACCCAGGCCTGCTTTGGCATAAAACAGCCCAAAAATGAGTTTGGAAATTGATTTGTAAGCTTTCTTTATAATATTAAGTTATATGTTGATAGCATTCTACCACTTTCTGAGCCCCTTTACATCTGTTAATTTTTTTGTCCTTACAATAATTCAATAATCTTTTTAGCCCATTTTACAGAGAAAGGAGATCTGTCTCCAAGGTGTCTGCAACAGGCCCAATATCACACAGGTGGGAAGCAGGACATTTCATGAGTCACTGATTGGAAAGCCTGAATCCCATCCCTGGTTTTGCCACTTTCTTGCTCTGTGTCCCGGGTAAATTATTCAATCGCTCTGAGATGGTTTCCTCATCTGTGAGAAGGAAATAGTGCAATAGTGTTGGGAAGATGATATGTGTATCTGAAATGTACCCTGGGTAAATAGCAGGTCATTCTAATGTTATGGCTATCATCATCGTCTTCAGCATTATTAAATCACTCAGTTTTATTCAGCCAAGGGAGAATGGGGCTTTGATTTTAGACCACTGACACCTGAAAGTGCCTGTTAATCAAAGCTGCAGCATGAATTCCATCCTCCACTTTATTAAGAGTGAGATGTAATGTCCTATGTATTAGGCGCAGACACACAAGTCTAGCTTTCCTGTGAGCTTGCTCCATCTCTGCAACTAGACTGTGTCTCTTTGAAGAGACTAGAGCAGTGGTCGGCAAACTGCGGCTCACGAGCCACATGCGGCTCTTTGGCCTCTTGAGTGTGGCTCTTCCACAAAATACCACGTGCGGGCGCACACTTACAGTGCGATTGAAACTTCGTGGCCCATGCGCAGAAGTCGGTTTTCGGCTCTCAAAAGAAATTTCAATCGTTGTACTGTTGATATTTGGCTCTGTTGACTAATGAGTTTGCCGACCACTGGACTAGAGCCTCCTTTTTTCTAGGGTTCTTTGGAATAGGTTTTGATTATTTATCAATGGATTAGTGAAACCCCCCGCCCCAAATAAAAAGCTATGGACAGGAAGTCCAAAGAGCTTCAAGAAACCAACCTATTTAAAAAAAAAAAAAAAACTTCTGCAAGGCAGAGGATTGTCTGATTTATTAGTCAGTCTTATAAACTGCTTCTGCTATTTTGTTAGCAGTTGGCTTGTAACAGTAATTTAGCAATTATGGTAGGAAGACATCTCATCTAATGCTACCTTCTCTGGATAGTTGCATGGTTTTTTCCTCTCTCCGCTCCCTCACAACATTTGGCATCAACTGCTCTGCCCCTTTTCAGAAGATTTGTCATTGTTTTCTATGTGGATTAAAAAAAATTACTATATTTTCATTAGTGTTTTCTTCCTTCAGTCTTTTTCTCTAATTGTTGTCAGAAAATGGCATGGCTCACAGATCAACACTAACAGAACAAGGAGGCTTGGCCCAGAGATACCTGAGGTGGGAAGATGGCTGATGAGCAATGCTGAGGACCTGTTCACCGATGTCCTGAATTCTCCTAATAAGCCAATCTCTGGTCCCCAAATCATGGTATTTGGGATGATTCTAGAACCCCTACGACACTCAAGTAGATGGTCTGTGAGCTTTGGAAAGAAGCTCTGATTCCTATTCTCTCCCTTGCCCTGTCCTAATCTTTCCCTGAGATTTCATTCCTGATGTCTCTCTGTTTAGTTGATTTTTTTTTTTTTAATGTGAAGAAAGAAAAAAAAAATCAAAAGTCAGTCTTTTCTGTGAGCTGGACCTAGAGATGCCCTACCTGATGGGCAGCACAGTATTTTTTAAATGTTGAATTCTACTGAATGCAATCACAGGACAAAAAGAAGACACCAACCCCCCACAAAAAATAAAGATGGAACCAAATTCCCAAGACTTGCTGAAAAACGGAAGAAACCTGCCAACATTCTCCATCACCTGATGCACTGCTGTCTCAGAAGACGGGGCAAAGAGGATGATGCTCCAGTCTAAGGTTCCAGGCCCACACCCAGGATTAAGGGGCAGTCACGAAAGGCTCGAGAGAAGATGAGGGGACAAAAAAAGGACTGTGATCCCACGGCCCCTCTCCCACCATCCAGCGGGCAGATCCCACCACCAGCTCATGGCCATAGATCTCTCCACCCTGCCTTGGTCCTTCCTGTTTTCCTCAGTAGATCATACATATACTCCTTAGTGTATGTAATTTTCTCTAATTCCATTATAACCTGGATATTTGCTAGTTGTCCTTTACTCTTTAAAGATATAGGCTTGGAGATCACCACTTCCATAGTCTTTGGGGCTGAAGATCTCCGGGGAATTTTTACTAATTATTAGGGATTATTTTCTTTAAATCACCTCCTCCCGCCCTTCTTTTAGGAAGCATATGTAGACTCTACAATGTATTTTATTTGGAAATAGATTCTACATATTAAATTTGCAAGGGTCCTATATCCATTTGATAATGGCTCTTATTAATTTCCCAATTTCTTCAAAGATTTTTCTTCTCACCGTGGTAGCCAACATCTCCAACACTCCCCACCTCTTCAAAGTTTTCCATTCTTTGGCTGTCTTCATTTAGAAAGACAAAACATTTTCTCCCAAGAGAGTAAACTTCCAGAAGATTTGGATACTGCCACATTTCCCTTGGTTGGGGATAGAAGTAAATATTTGCAGTTTGTGGAAAGAACTTAGAATGAATTGTTTTGTACAGATGGAGAAATGTCAAGGATACTTTAAATTCTTTCTGGAAGAAGGTGGACATGCATATGTACATACATAAATACATTTTGAGTGAAGAAGTGGGGATTTCTGGCAAGTCTGCATTTTATTTTGCATATGTTTTCTAACTCAGTTTGTTCACAGACTGTTTTGTAATGAAAAGTACCCACCATATTCCATCCATGCTAGCAGTTCTGAGTGCCCCGAAACTCCAGTTATTATATGAAATTCTGCAGGATGGGAAAGAGTCTGGCTGTCCTTCATTCAGGTGTTCAGTTGATCTACCTTCATTAAGTTTTTTTTTTTTTTAATAATAGATTGTACCATTTTTCACTGAATGACAAAACAATTAGGAGAATACCAGCACCTACAAGCAAGGAAACCCTGTATGTCACCAAAAAGACTGTGAGCCAAGGTTATATCCATCATCATGTTTAAAAGGTCTTTGATACTGTCTATGTAACTACACACATGATGCAAGTTTATGATATGTAGAAATCAAATTATAATCCTTGGCTAGATGCTTAAGGGTTTTTGTTGTTTCCATCTGAAAGAGATTTTAAAGTCTGACTCAAGGACTACATATTTCACAAATTCTACTAGTGATCCTTTCAATTTGTGTTCAGAACCAACTCTGACTGAGCAGGTTATATTTGCTCTTTTTTTCTTTGTATTTGTTGAAATAGGCAGTTGTTACTAACTTAACTACAACAAAGGTAATTTTACATGTATAGCAGGAGAAATATTTACTGGTACTTAGTTTTATTGAAGTATGTTTTCCCATAAAAATAATTAAATCAGGTACATAAAACGTGCCAGAGCTACTAGTAATTCAGTAAGTAGAAAATGATTGTTATGCTTATCAGTTAGCTAGGCATCTCTTAGTTTAGTCAGCATATTTGGAGGCTGACATGCCCTCTATACCACCTCTATTATTCATATATTTTTATGGCTGAGTAATATTTTGTAGTATGGGTATGCCACATTTTGTTTATCCATCAGTTCTTAGACTCATCTTTTGTTATCTTACTACAGGTATTCTGTTTGGCTGAGCAGTCTTGTGTCTTTTTATTCTTTTTGTTTGCTTGTTTTGTTAATCCTCACCTGACGATATATTTCCATTGATTTTTTAGAGAGAATGAAAGGGAGGGGGAGAGACAGAGAGAGAGACACACATTGACTGGTTGCCTCCCGCACATGCCCCAACCAGGGTTGGGTGGAGCCTGCAACCAAAGTATGTGCCCTTGACTGAAATTGAACTTGGGACCCTTCAGTCCTCAGGCCGACTCTCTATCCACTGAGCTAAACTGGCTCTTTTTATTCTTTTGTTGACATTTTTGTATGATTTGGGAAAGAAGCAGAGCAAAATGTGTTCAATCTGCCATGTTTAAACAAGGATACACCATTGTTTTAAATCAATAATACAGAAATACTATGCTTCTCTTGACTAAAGCATAAACTCAAAAAAATTGAACTTGTATTAAACAAATTAGAATTGACCTTGTCCTCTAACTGTCCACAAATACAAGCAAAAAATAATAACTCATACTGCTTATTAAAAATATATATTCATATATAACATACTGGAACTGGCTCTTTGAATGGAACCTTTAAAATATTTGATTCTTCTTTCTTTTTACTTTTTAATTTCATATAATTGCATATTCTGTCATCATTAACTTTTACATTAGAGGTAATTGTCTCTAAAATTGGTACCATCTAAGAAACTTCAGGTACTGGAAGTATCAGGTATATTTCACAGCCCACTCATCCTCCAGCATAATTCTGGATAGTATAGTAGGGTGGTATCTTTTTTAGACAGGAGCTGTTGTTTCATTTCATTGGAAATATGACATAATAATTTTATAGAGTCCTTTATAATTCATTGTCAAGACAGTCTTGTTCCATGGAAATGGAACTTTAAAAAAAATCATCCACAATCCCTCAGTTATAACAAATTAGGAGTTTTTATAGTTTTTAAAAAAATTGATTTCAGAGAGAAGAAGAAGGAGGGAGAGATAGAAACATCATAATTGATAGAGAGAATCATTGATTGGCTGCCTTCTGCATGCACCCCACTGGGGATTGAACCTGCAACCCATGCATGTACCTTGACTGGCAATTGAACTGTGACCTCCTGGTTCACGGGTCAAAGTTAAACCACTGAACCACACTGGCTGGGCCAAATGTGGCTGAATTATATTTTACTAGAGGCCTGGTGCACGAATTCATGCACCAGTGGAGTCCCTTGGCCTGGGCTGCGGGATTGGCCTAAAACCAGCTCTCCAACATCCCCCGAGGGGTTCTGGATTGTGAGAGGGTGCAGGCCAGGCCGAGGGACCCCACCAGTGCACAATAGGGCTGGGGAGGGGTGCGGGAGGTTGGCCAGCCAGGGAGAGACCATGGGAGGGCTCCAGGGCATGTCCAGCCTGTCTCACTCAGTCCAGATCCGCAGACCCCAGTAGCAAGCTAACCTACCGGTTGCAGCATCTGCCCCCTGGTGGTCAGTGCATGTTATAGCAAGCAGTTGAGCAACCTTAGCATATCATTAGCATATTATGCTTTGATTGGTTGAACAGCCTACTGGTCAACTGGACACTTAACATATTAAGCTTTTATTATATAGGATTATGTGGGCATACCATACTGTTCATTTTCCTGTTTAAGCATTTGGGTTATTTTAGTTCTGTTGAGTAACTGTGTTACTTGAATAGGAACAACTAATACGTATTTAGGGGAATAATATGCCCAATTAATAGATCATAGGCTTTGTCTCAGACAAGCTTAAGTTCTGAATTTTGGCTCAGCCACTAGCTTTGTGGCCTTGGGTAAGCTTTTAAAAAATTAAAAAAATTACTGTGCTTGATGGAGTTCTCCTTTACATATAGTAAAATGCACAAATCTGAAATGTGTAACTCATTAATTTTTATATATGTATATACCTATGTGACCATATACCTGCCCCTCCCTGCCAGGTGTAATCACTATTCTAATTTAGCACTATGGATTAATTTTGTCTTTCAAAATGTATATAAATGGAATCATACAGTATGTGCTCTTTCATGTCTGTCTTCTTTGTTGAATGAAATGTTTTTTAAAATATATATATATTTTATTGATTTTTTACAGAGAGGAAGGGAGAAGGGATAGAGAGTTAGAAACATCCATCAGAGAGAAACATCGATCAGCTGCCTCCTGCACACCCCTTACTTGGGATCCATGTACTCAGGCTTACAAACAGAGTTGATGAGCTAAGTAAAATGGGAATGTGGAAAAATAGTGATTTTCCCCGTAGATGGAGAGAGTGACTTGCAGGTTGTTGCACAGCCACAATACTTGTACCTGTAACTGTTTTGAACTTTGCTGAAAAATTTTGCCTTAGGCTCAAGTCATTAAAATATGTTTAAACAATGATACATAAGTGGCTTTGTTGTTTCTGTCTTCCCATATTCCTTTCCGCTTCCTTAAGTAATAGCACCCCAATTTTCTCTTAAGAAACCACCCACCTTCTTTTCAGTTCATGTGGTTTGAATATTGTTGACCCTTTTTTTGCCAAGGTACATGCCCTTGACCAGAATCGAACCTGGGACCCTTCAGTCCGCAGGCCGACACTCTATCCACTGAGCAAAACTGGCTAGGGCCAATGAAATGTTTTTGAAATCCATTCATGTTGTTGTGTGTATTAGTTTGGAAGTTTGTTCTTTTTAATAGCTAAGTAGTATTGCTTGGTGTCGATATCCCACGATTTGTTTATTTTTTCTTTTGCTAATGAACATTTGTGTTGTTTCTACTTTGGGGCTATTATAAATGGAGGTGCCATTGTTACTAGGAATATTCTTGTAGAAATCTGTTTTTTAAATACAGGTGCTCAGTTCTCTTGGGTCTAGATCTAGAAATGGAATCACTGTATTATAGAATAAGTGTAGTTGGTGATATTGATAAATGTGAACAATGTGGTACAATCACAAAACTAACTGGGATGGGAAGTGTGCCAAGAGTAAACTTAGGTATATCTTTTAATGTTTCTGCACTTTAGTTTTATCAACTCTAAAATAAAAACAGTAATATCTATCCTGAAGAGCTGCTGTGAAGATGAGGGTATGTAAAGAGGATAAAGTACCTGGCATAGGACCTGGGACATAGTACAGTATTCCCTAGTTGGGATCCATGATGATGGTGGTGATGATGATGGTAATACAGTCTTTTTATATGTACTGATGGGTAGACCTCTTGAGTTAAATTATAGATCTGATCCCTTTCTCTTATCCTCTGAAGAAAATCTAAAAACTTCCAAAAAGGTACTTCTTGTACAGTGGCCACACCTGTGGTTCTTAACAAGCTTCCAGCCTCCTGCCTCTGAGATTCTGATTTCATTTCCAAAGTCGGGCCCAGGCATCCACTTGCTTTAAAAGTTCCTCTGGTGATATTAGTCTTTCTGCACTTCTGTCAGGGCTGAGAACCACTGCTTAGCAGAAAAGCCAATTTACAACTCACCTCTCCACAGACTTTGCCATTCTTCAGGTCTCCGAGGTACCAGATTGGTTGCATTACTTCTACATTCTTCTCGTGCTGAAAACCTCACCCTCGTAGTCACTTCTGAGGGCCTGAAACAGTCTCTGAGATTTGTCTTATGGGTGAGCTTCCTCTTCTCCTCCCATTTCTCTTACGAAGCTCAAATCACTGATTGATTTTAGGTGTTCCTATGGGTTCCCATTTGCTCCTTGGTTTCAGTGTGCAGTCTGAGTCTTCTGAAATGTCACCTTATCAATATTTTCTTCTTATTTCTCATTGTTTTCCCTTTTTCATTTAAAGTGAAAACAAATACGGTGAATTCCTACAGCCTCTGGCAGCTGGCAGCCTGGCCACTTGACTGCGCCCACCTCAAGGTACAGATTATGCTGGCAGACCTGAAAGTTGTGACTTAAGGAGCTGCTGGTTTTTCTTCTACTTGTTTCCATTCTTATTTTTTTAAAACTTACTTCATTTTCTCTCTTAATTATAAAAGTAATATATGTTTATTGTGACAGAAAATTTGGAGAGTTAAGTCCAAAGATCCAAAACAACAACAAAAATATACTTGAGTTATCTTAAATATTTTTTTAAATATCTGTAAACATTTATTCTCTTGAACTGAAAAAGGCTTGCATCAGCACACATTGTACAGCCTTTCAAATTACACAGAATTGAAAAAAAGGTTCCTGGTAATTAGTTCAGTGAATCTTTGGTGTCCAATGATCTGCTGCAAACAATGAAAATAAACTTTAAATTGCGTAAGAAGTTTCCAGCCCTCATCAAATGCATTTCCTTAGGTGACAAAAATCCCTGAGGAGGGGAATGCAAATAAGTGGCATTTAGTTATTGGAAGGATATTTTTAAAAAAAGTGTAAGTATTTTCCACCTTAGAATGCTTCCTATTCCCCCTTGAGTCTAAGTGGTTTGATTGAGAGGCCTTAAGAACATAATTTACATCACACTTAATGGTCCTACTACCTAAAAGAACAAGGAAACAACCCACTGAGGGAATTCTGTGTTTTCTGGAAATTGTTTCTGTGTTTAGAGGTACAGGGGACGAGTAATCTATTTGTGGGCTCTCCTTAGTCATCCTTCAGCCCCTCAGAGAGACAGCAAATGGCTCTGACTTGGTTATTCCACTCCTCTATTCTTTCCCCCAACTTCTATGGTGGACCACACTGCGCTGGCTTCGAAAAAGAAATACAGGTTGCAACTAATTGCATAATTTTGAAGAATAATTTGCTGTATAATAGAGCTTTGGATCAGAAATTCAGAAATAGAAAACAAAATAACTCTAAAAGTCAGGAGACATTTGAACAGCATTTCCTCAGAAAAAGCTGCTAACTGTATGACTCCGATGTGGATTCCGAGTCAGTGGGGTGCAGTGTGGCTTTCCCCGCTTTGCTGCAACACTGGCTTGTCTTCATAAAGCTGTTTTGCCATGGCCACCATCCTGGGAGAGTTATCGAAAAGTGTGTGTGTGTGTGTAGCTTTCTCCCTTATAGTCAATATCCAATTTCAGCTCCAGCAGTTCCTGCATATATGATGCTGGGTTAGTTCTCTTCCCTGAGTCTGTTATCTCATATGTTAAAGAGAAATGATAACAAAAACTTGATAGAAAAATGAGTGAAAGATCAAAAAATATAAAAGTGGCCATTAAACACATGGAAAAATATTCATTAGGCAGGAAGAATTCTCCTTACTTGGGGGGAGGGTCAGCATTTTTGTTCTATTTAAGCCTTCATGTGATTGGATGGGGCCTAACCACATTGTGGAGGGCAATCTGCTTTTATTGATGTAAATGCTAATCTCATTCAAAACACCCTTAGAGAAACTCCCAGAATAATGCTTGCCCAAATATGTGGGCAGCGCCTGGCCCAGTCAACTTACGGTTAATAAGGTGGATTTTTTTCAATAGATGGGGTTACACATATGTTGATATATATGCGATTTGATATGTATGCTATTTTGTTGTATTGACAACAAGCTTCAAAACTTCACATGTCAAGTTTGCTGAAGGTGTTAACATCATAGATATTTTTACACTTAGAAATGTCAAATTTCGTGCCAAAAAAAAGAGCATTTGCGGGAAGTTATAACTCATTACTTTATTTTGAAGAAAAGTGCTGCTGAATACTTCGGGAAGCTTCTGGTGAACATGCTCCATCTCAAGATACTTGTGAACGTTGGTTTAATTACTTTAAAAGTGATGATTTCGATGTGAAAGACAAAGAATGTCCAGGTCAACTGAAAAAGTTTGAAGATCAACAATTACAAGCATTATTGGATGAAGATGCGTGTCAATATAAGCAATGGGAAAGATTTTAAAGGAAGGAAAATGGGTGCCATATCAACTGAACGAAAGACAAATGGAAAACCGAAAAGTCATCAGTAAAATGTTGCTTCAATGGCACGAAAGAAAGTCTTTTTTGCATCGAATTGTGACTGATGATGAAAAGTGGATTTATTTTGAGAATCCCAAATGCACAAAATCATGGGTTGATCCAGGTCAGCCATCAACATCGACTGCAAGGCCAAATTGCTTCGGAAAGAAGACAATGCTCTGCGTTTGGTGGGATCAGGAAGGTGTGGTGTATTATGAGCTTCTAAAACCAGGTGAAACCATTAATACTGATCGCTACTGACAACAAATAATCAATTTGAACCATGCTTTGATTGTGAAACTGCCAGAATGTTCCAGAAGACACGGCAAAGTAATTTTGATTCTTGATGACACACCATCACACACTTCAAAACCTGCTAAAGACATGTTAAAAGATCTTGCCTGGGAAGTATTAATACACCCACTGTATTCACCAGACCTTGCTCCTTCAGATTACCACTTGTTCAGATCGATGGCACACGCACTTTCTGAGCAGCACTTCAAAACATATGAAGAAGTGGAAAATTGGGTCTCTGAATGGTTTGCCTCAAAACAAGACAAGTTCTATTGGGACGGTATCCACAAATTACCTGAAAATGGGGAAATGTGTAGCTAGTGATAGACATTACTTTGAATAAAGCACTTTTGATGTTTCTCTTGAAATTATCATGTTTTCTTTGATTACAAAATCCGCATTATTAACCAGTATACCTACTAATACCAAATTATCACAGGACCTCTGAAAAAAAGAAAATAATGATTTATATAGCTCATTGAATAAAGCATAAATTGTGAGTTCATAATAATAATAAGCAGAGAAACAACTAAGTAAATTTAAAAAAATGTTTCCTTAAAGGAGAAAGTCAGGAATGATAGCGGTAGATCACCATTTTGTGACCATTATAATAGTAACTATTTCATAATGCCCTTTAGGTCTATCCATGCTGAAGCAAATAGTATGATTTCTTTTTTTTTTTTATGGATGAGTAATATTTCATTGTATATATGTTTCACCACTTTTTTTATCCACTAATCCATTGGTGGGCACTTGTGTTGCTTTCATATCTATTGTAAATAACACTGTAATGAGCATGGGAGTGCATTAATTCTTTCAAATTACTGCTTTGATTTTCTCTGGATAAATCCCCACATGTGGAATTGCTGGGTCATAAGGCAGTTCTATTTTTAATTTTTTGTGTGCAAACTCCATACTGTTTCTTATACTGACTGCAGCAGTCGACATTCCCACCAGCAGTGAACTAGGGTTCCCTTTTCTCCACATACTTTCTAGCCCTTGTCATTTGTACATGTGTTGATGGTAGCCATTCTGACAGGTGTGAGGTGATAGCTCATTGTGGTTTTAATTTGTGTTTCTTGTGCTCCGTGAAATAAGTCAGTCAGAGAAAGATAAATACCATGTGCTTTTACTTATATGTAGAGTCTAAAGAACAAAATAAATGAATCAACAAAATTGAAATAGACTCAGACACAGAGAGTGAACTGGTGGTTGCCAGAGAGTAGGTAGGTTGGAGACTGGAGAAAGAGCTGAAGGGATTAAGAAGTACAAATTGACAGTTAAAAAATAGTCATGGTGTCCTGGGCTGGTGTGGCTCAGTTGGTTGGAGCATCATCGAGTACACCAAAAGGTCATGGGTTTGAATTTTGGTCAGGGCATATACCCAGGTTGTGGGTTCAATCCTTGTCAGGGTACATGCGGGAGGCAACCGATCAATGTTTCTTTCTCACATTGATGTTTCTCTCACTCTCTCTTCCTCTCCCTTCCTCTCTCTATAAAATCAATTTAAAAAAATAGCCACAGGAATGTAAAGTATAGCATAGTAAATACAGTTAGTAATATTGCAATAAGTATGTATGGTGCCAGTTGAATACTGGAAATATCAGGGGAATACCTTATAAAGCATATGATTGTCTAACCAATATTCTGTACACCTAAACTAAAACAAAATAATATTGAAAGTAAACTGCAATTGAAAAAAAATAATTCAGAGAAATTTTTATAAATATTATAACAGGTTTGATGAGGTGATGCATATACTCTCAAGAATAAAAAAAGAGAGATATCTTTGCAGTAGAAAAACTTGGCTGACACTACCTAATGTCTTCATATATATTTAACATCACCACTAATGTGATAAATGGACATCCGGTGCCTCCTGATGCAATGCACTGAGAAGGACACAATATCACATATATAGTGCTTTTGCCAAAAATAACGATAAACACAAAATGAGGGGAAGTCTAAAAAATGCATAGTCCACACACTTAAAAAATGTCGGTGTTATGAAAAGCAAGAGTTGACGAACTGTTTCAGATTAAAGGAGACTAAAGAGACATAACATCTGAATAGAATGAGTGGTCTTGGATTGGGTCTTGGATCTGAAAAAAACATTGTTATGAAGAATACTATTGGGGCAATGTAGTATATCAAATATTGTATAAGCATGAAAGTTTCTGATTTGATTTTACTGTGCTTATAAAACAAAATGCTCTTCTTATAAGAAAATGTAAATGAAGTACTTAGGAGTAAAGGGACACGATGTATGCGATTTACCCAAGCTGTTCAGAAAATGTATGTGTGTGTTTGGAGAGACAGAGACAGAGAGAAGATAAAGCAATGTGACAAAGTGTTATTTGGTAAATCCAAGTGAAGGGTATAAAAGAGTGCTTGTAGTATTCTTGAAAATTCTTTGGAAAAAGTTATTTTGAAATAGTTTTTAAAGTTAAAAAAAAGAAATAATAAGAGTACTTATTGTTATAAAGACTAAATGGAATAAATTACAAAAAGGTTTTAGCACATGGCCTGTCATAGAGGGAAAAACTCAATTTGTTAGATATTATAAAACCAATATAAATATATCAACATGTTAATATTTGATCAATATAGTAATAGCAACAGAAATATAATAACATATGCCTATAACATTTAATATACGTATTAATTGTTCAATATATTTACTATGTTGATAATATAATTGCTGTGGTAATATTTATTACTAATATTAATAGCAATAGCAATATACTAATATTCATTGTTATAGTAAGTAACTTTATTAAAAATAACACTATTGCATAATAATTATATTGTGGCTTGTTTTATTCCCTTAAATTATATTACAGGTAATTTGATTTTTAATGAAGTGTGAGTTTTATTGTTATATCTCATAATTTAAATTTTTGTCTAGTTTTGGGCATTTGTTGTTTTAACTTGTATTCTTTGTAAGTAATATTTATAAATTTATAAAAGAATTTATGAACATTATAAATTTTTGTCCCTTTCCCTGATTGTGTAGGACAGGGCCCTTGAAGAGCTATTGCTAAGTCAAAGGACGGACATTTAAAAACTCTTTAGTTCGCTGCTACATGGCTTTCCAGGAAGAGTCCCCATTTGTTCTTGCACTAGCATGATGTGAATGAACTGTCTGGCCTCTCCCTTACCAACATTGCATGGTATCAGATATTTTACTTTTTAGAAGGAGCTGATTTTTAAGAATTAAATTGTTTCTGGGTATTAGAACTTTGTTAGTTTCTAAAACTTTGCACTTTGTATTTTTCTCTAGTAGCTTGACATTTTCCTAAGGAGGCTTACAAAGGAAAACAATGAAATAGCTTGTTTTGTTTTTTTTTTTTAAAAAGATGAGCTTAGTAGTGGTCAAATTAATAAGGGAACCAATGTAGATTGTATGGTTTCCTTATTCACAAGGAAAATCATGCTGTTGACCAGAAAATTAGAGTCTCCTTGGGTACCTAGGCCTAAGACAGAATTCCCAGGAGGGTTTCATGTACTGGACAGCTGGCTTTTGGCATCAGGTAGACCTGGGTTCAAGTCTTGATTCTTTTATTTCCTAGCTCCTGAACTTGAGCAAGTCTTTGGGTCTTTCTAAGCCTTTGTTTTCTACAGGCAAAATGAGACTAAGTGTGTTTTCCTCACGGCATCGCCGGAATGTTTAAATGAGGGCATGTGGGAAAAGTGCTTGGTATCATACTGTTTGCTTTCTAAATATTAGTTTAAGGAGTTCATCATGCAATTAACGATGTTTTCAGCTACAATCTCAAATAAATAAAATAGTGAGTGTTGTATGCCTATACATAGTGTCCCTTACTGTACTCAGGAGAGTAATGTTGCCCAAGGGCAACCCACAAAAATAAATTAATCTTGGGAGGTTAAAAGTTACCCTAGGATTAGAATCCATGATTCCAGTGACTGTAGCTTAGTAATGAACTGAACCACAGGTCTACATACCAGATGACCGAGTCCTAAATGCTTGATTATATTCCTGTGCTTGCCCAGGAGACCACCAAAGAACAGCTTCCTGCTAATTAGATGCCGAGCTAAGACCATTTTAGGTAGGAGAATCTTGATTTGCTTTAATTCTGGAAGTAATAAAACCAACAGTTTCTTATAGTCCATAATAATGTGTAAAACAGTATTTAGATTTAGACTGAGGCATCAGATGTGTTAGAAAAGAGGTGGCCATTTCAAGTTTCCTTAAATAAATTTTACCTTGGGAGTAGACTGAAAAGCTGACCCACCACCAAAGATATTGGACCAGGCTAATTGTTTACTTTTAAGTGGTTGAGAAGAAAAAACATTTTCCCCAGTTCTAAGTTATCATTGTAAAACCGGACCATTAGTTGTAAATGTGCTGCTAATATAAGATTTAAAGGAATGGATGCTGAAAAATTAAGTTTTTTCCCCTATGTATCCCCCCAGGAAACAGTCATTGGAAAATGCTTTCCCTAGCCTCTTGATAGTAAGCAGATGCTACACTCCCACAAAACAGAGCTCAAGAAGATTTCGCCTATGCGGCAGAATCTGCCATAAATGTCTGAAGATATCTACTTGACCAAGATTTATGTTACACTGAAATTAAGTCTAATCTTAAAAGCAGTTGCCTATTTAATTAAAATGTATGCACACTAGTGAACAATTTGTAGACAGATGCTAAAAATCTCGAATGTAGAGTGCTGAGACAAGGTGCCCCAAATATGCACACGCATAGAAATAGAACTCGGTTTGAGGAAAGAAGGAATTCCACCCCTCTTAGGGTGGTGTCTCTTTTCTAAATTCCTGTTTCAATCTGTGGAATGGGGCACCCCTACTTCATCAATGATAACTTTGTCATAATGTAGAGGTAAACTCAGTGCTGCTGAAAAATACCAAGTTGAAGGGTTTTCTTTGGAAATAGATGGGGAATTCCATCAGTTACTTTGGTGAGTTGCATCCCTCCTCTAACTGTCTGATTTGTCATGGCAGTGGTTTGGGGAGTGCTGAAACATGGTTCATATTTTCAGAGCTCGCTTTACCTTCGAATTCTCTGGATCCTGCGGCCTAATGTGACTGCACTGTTGGCCTTTTTTTTTGGAAAGGACATTTCTTTTTGCTAAAGCTATCTTGCTGCTGAAATGTCACGCCTTGCTTACTGGAAAGCAAGCAAGCAAGCCTGGCTGTTGATTTGCCATCTCTGGCACTCTAACGGCACTTCATTTAGAGATTGACAGATTTCTCATTCCCTGTGCTCTTGTTTTATTTTTGGCAAGTAGAGTAGTCTATCATTATGTTATAAAAACAGCTCTAAAGCACCAACTATGGGAAATCTGTGATCTTCCATTTAAATTATGATGGGGATGGCTTAGAATTTTTTAGTCAAATTTAGGAAGATGTCTCCAAAGGAAAATTCTTACCTCACTCTCTATTCCAATCCTCAAACTGCTCCGTTTCTCTAATTCCACATAGTTTTCATTATAATGACAAAATGACTAAGACCATCTGATTTTTTTTTTCAAATAAAAAAGTTGGAAGTTCACACTTCAAATGCTTGACACTTATTTGGAGAAGTTGAAAAGTTCCTTGTTAGTCTGTCATTGACATTTTTAAAGAGATTGATTATTCATTAATAAATATTAAAGTGCTCTCATATTTAGGAATAGTTAAAACCTTACTAACAACCATGCTGTTTATCTATGTTAAAGAATCTCCTGGCTTTAATTACCTGGTTCAATCACTTCAAATGATTGGTATTCCTATGAATATAGTGATAACTCTCAAGCAGAAATGGATATCACTTAATCATCCATTTAAGAAATAAGTCAAAGTGTGGGGGGAACCCATCAAATTGTGCATCGATTTAGAGACAAAAATAAAATTATCAATAAATCACAAAATGATTCAACAACTGTTCTTAGGAAATAATTGCAAAACCTTTCTTTTTTTAATTTAAATACTCGGTTCTCATAAGGTATTTAACTGCTGTGTTAAGTACTGCTTCTGTTCTTTTTATGGACTGTGTAAGTTTAACTCTTAGATCTGTCTCAGGAGATATATTTGCTTCCAAGCCAAATGAGACCATGTACTTGCTTTTAGTGAATGCAAAGACAAAATGGATGTCTGACTGTTTCCTCTTGGAGGATAAAGACACTTCCTCAAATTAGCTTCTCTTAAGATACTTTCAGGTTTGGTGAAAGTAGGTTTTAGAGAAATGATGATGTTGCCTTTTTTGGAGGAAATATGTCGGGAAGATAATACTGATTAAGAACCATGGAGTTATAAAGTATTCAAAGTTTACTTAGAGAATATTTAGATACATGTCCTTCATTCTGCTCCATGGAAAGCACACCTAGATAGGGAATCACAGACACATACATTCCAAGCCCAGCCCAGGCAGATGGACTTGTAGCCATGGATCATTCATGTAGCTTCTCTATGTCAGTTTCCTCGTCCAGAAAATCACAAGGATAATGCTTTCCCTCTTTACCTCTGAGTTATGAGGATTAAATAAAATCATGAATGTAAATGTGGACTCATGAACTATTGCACTATCTGTGGAGAGGGAAAAAATATACATCTGATATTATTTGAGGAGAAAGGATAAGCCCTACATTCTTTAATTAATCATTGATTTCCATAAGCCCTATTTTCTTTTATTTCATTTTAGCTAATGTGACCATGGCTAAAGCTAGATTTTTGATCCAGGAGCTTGTTACATAAGGAGACTGAGAAATGTTTGCAAGACATTTGCTTAGATCAACAGCGCTCAAACTTTTTGTTCTCAGGGTTGCTTTATACTCTAAAAAAATTACTGAAGACCCTGAAGAGCTTTTGTTTAATTGATGTTTACTGTATTAGAAATTAAAATGGAAAAATGTTTAATTTATTTCAAAGGAACAATAAATTTATTACATGTTAACATAAATATTTTCACGAAAAATAGCTATAATTTAAAAAACAAAAATTACTGAAAAAGTGGTGTTGTTTTACTTTTTTTTTTCAAATCTCTTTAATGTTGACTTAATGGAAAACAGCTGGATTTTCACATCTGCTTCTGCATTCAATCTCTTGCAAATATCACATGTCACATAGCCTCCAGAAAACTACATTCTGAACTCATGAGAGAATGTGAATGAACAAGGAAAAGAATATCTTATTATTATAAAAATAATTGTGACTTCATGGAGCCCCTGAAATGGTCTTGGGGATTTCTAAGTGTTCCTGACTACTTTGAGGACTGCTGACTTACAAGATACTAAAGGCATACATTGCATCTTGTGATTAGGGTACATCCTGTCAGAGGGTACATCCTATGCAGATACCTAAATCTGATTTAGTCATCATAAAAATCTTCCTAGGCTGTTGTTTAAAGAACTTATGAATTAATGATAATCTCTGAACTTAACAATTGTCCTTTTTTTAAAAAAAAATATATTTTATTGATTTTTTTACAGAGAGGAAGGGAGAGGGATAGAGAGTTAGAAACATTGATGAGAGAGAAACATTGATCAGCTGCCTCCTGCACACTCCCCACTGGGCATGTGCCCGCAACCAAGGCACATGCCCTTGACCGGAATTGAACCTGGGACCCCTGAGTCCGCAGGCCGACACTTTATCCTCTGAGCCAAACCGGTCAGGGAACAATTGTCCTTTTTTTTTTTTATTGAGCTATAATTGAACTAAGATAGCTAACATTATTTTTATAGCTACACAGACTAATTGTTTCCAGAGGAACTGACTTTTTACTTCATTTCTACATAAAGGCATTATAGATATCTTTTTGTGGTCAGAAAAGCAGCAGGACTCTGACATTTCTCTCCTGGCTTGTTTATGTAATCGGTGATGGTTACAAACTCGTTTCTTCAAGTAACTTAAGGGGAACAATTTACTTTGATAAAAACATAAGACGGTATGATTACTGCAGGGGAGGCCCAGAAAGGTAAGAGATTTGCCTTAAGTCACACAGCTGCCTGACTGGAAAACTGCAAATGGAACCCAGTCTTCTGATTCTTTACTCAGAGCTTTTTATCCTGATTCATCCTTAACTCTATTGGAACAATTATGCTCTCATAGTGACCTGCACTTCCCCTTCGTGGCGAATTCATCACATTCACATTTATAGTTCAGTGTCTGTCTGCCGCATTTATTGCTATATTCCTAGTATATAGCAGATCCTAAAAAATATTTATTGAGTAAAAGATATTGTGATAAATGCACAGAATTAGAGTCAGGCTAGGTTTGACTGGACTTAGAAGTTAATATTATTTAAAATCATGCTTCTTTAAAACACTGTAGTTGAAACATATTCCTACTCTGAGATATAGCAATTTCTGAAATATACCCAAGAGAAACTAGTACATAGGTCCACCTAAAGACATATAGGAATGTTCACAGCAACTTTATTCATAATGGCCCTAGCCTGGAAACAACCCAAATGTCTATTAACAAAGAAATAGATAAATTGTTGAAAATTCATTTAATAGTATATTATATAGTAATAATAAAAATAAAAGTAAACTACTGGTATTCAAATAACATGGGAAAACCTCACAGAACTCACGTTGAGTGAAATAAACCAGATACAATATACACTGAATGATACCATGTATACAATGTTCAGTAATAGGCAAAACTCCTCTGTTGTGATTTCAGCTAGAATAGTGGTCACCTCTCAGTAGAGAAGGAGGTTATTGACTGGGCAGGGAAATGAGGGAACGTTTTGGGCTACTGAAAATATTCTATATCTTTATCTGGGTGGTAGTTATATGCGTGCGTAAGTTCATCAAACTCTATACTTAAGACTAATGTACTTTATGCACTTCATCTCAAATCATATGTTTTTATACCTCAAGTATGTGTTTATTTTGTTAATCCTCACCTGAAGATATTTTTCCATTGGTTTTTAGAGAGAGTGGAAGAGAGAGAGAGAGAGAGAGATAGAGAGAGAGAAAGATACATCAATGTGAGAGAGACACATCGATTGGTTGCCTCCCCCACGTGCCCCAACCAGGGCTGGGGTTTGAGCCTGCAACCGAGGTACGTGCTCTTGACTAGAATCAAACCCGGGACCCTTCAGCCCACAGGCCAGTGCTCTAACCACTGAGCCAAACTGACTAAAACTCAAAATATGTTTCTAAAAAACCCTAAAGCTAGAACTTTCTTTGGAAAAAATTTTAAATCTTCAATGTGGAGGATCAATTTTTCAAAAATGTCCTAATTTCTACATAAATGATATAATCCACACTAATTAAAGAGAAACATGCAAATTGACTGTCCCTCTGCTACACCCACCAGCCAATCAGAGCGAGTATGCAAATTAACCCAACAAAGATGGAAGTTCATTTGCATACGCAGGCACGGAGTGAAGACTGAAGACAGTGTAGAAGGAAACCAAGCACTGCAGAAGGGAGCGAAGCTGCAGAGAAGGGAGCGAGGCAGCGGAGAAGGGAGGGAGTCGAGATGGCGGCGGAGACAGGAGGGAAATCCGTCTTGGCAGGCTTCACTCCCTTCTCTGCTTCACTCTGGCCGCAGGAAGCCCTATTCTTTCAGGAATCTTCCTGCAACGGACCTCTAGTTAACTAATAGTAATAGTCAACATTTATGGCATGTTTCTTATGCTGCAGTAACCATGTGAGGGCTTTGTATACATCAGCTAATCTAATGACATTTGATCTTTACTTTGGAGGTGCCAGAAGACTTCTCAAGCATATTACTCCATTCAAAATTCATGCCAACTCCTGGAGATGTCTAAAGGAATAACACCCATTCTATACATCAGGTAATTGAGGTTCTGAAAGATGAGGGCACTTCTTCAAGGTCACATGACTTGTAAATGCCAAAGCTTTCCTGCCATCCATGACTCTCCCTATGGCTAAGCCACTCTGTTGTTCTTTTATAGATCTGGTGCACCATGAATCCGTGCACCAGGAGGTCGCTGCCACCCTCCTGTAGCTCTCCACCCACTGCCCTGCCCTCCTGTAGCTCCCCCCGCCCTTTCCCTCCTCCCTCCCCCTTATAGCTTGCTGCCCTGCCTCCTCCTGTAGCTCTCGGCCACCCGCTTGTAGTTCGATGCCCCTCCCTCCTACAGATCCATGATCTGGTTGTTACATGGTTGGTCGTTACACCTCAGGGTGTAATGGATAATTAGCATATTCCTCTCTTATTATATAGGATTACAAAGCATTAATCTGGTAAGTTCAAAATATCAACCTTCTTACAGGTTCTTCCACCGTGAACAAGTGACATTTGATGAAGATAGCCTTAAATGTGAGTGTCAGTACCAGGAGTGTTGCTAGACCAGGGCTGGGCAGTGCATAGCCCATTTTCCACCATGTTGGAACAGCAGTGACCTCTGGGCACACTAAAGACTCTTTGAAATCACTCCAGATAGAAATGCTGAGGTTGGCAGGCTGGTCCTGCTTGTCATACCGTAGGGGAATTAGAAACATGGGATATATTGCAAAGGCACAATGTGAACCCCTGGCTTGGAATCCAAGGACCCAAACTCATGTTCCCATTCCACCATTAGTTCTGGGAACTTGGACACATCTTTGGATTTTGAATTTCTCTTCTATAAAATGAAGACCCAGAGGCAGGTCATCTCTATTATTCCATGAATTCACTCTGTGAATACATTTAGTGGATACAAGACTGAGAGGCAGCCTCTTGCTATAAAAGTACAGCTAAAAGTCATTGATTCTTCTGAGACCAACAGAATAATGTAAAAGTCGTAGTGTTTTGTAATGATTAAATGAGTTAATGCCAATGAAATAGCTTTGGAAATTGAAAAAGACTCTATCCTACCTAATAAAAGGGTAATATGTAAATTACCATCACTCTGCTACACCCACAATTGGGCCAGCGGGAGGCACAGGGGGTGGGACTCGGGGTGGCCGGGGTGGCCGATTGGGCGAGCTCAGCGTCTGCGCCATGGCTGTGCTGCGGCACAGAAGGGGCCTCTGGGGCAGCAAGCCCACGTCCTGCTGCGGACCATCAAAAGCGGGGGAGCTGGGTGCCTGTCTGCTCTGGCACCAGGCCTTTCGAAAGCCTCTGCTGCGCTGGAGGCTTTCGAAAGGCCTGGTGTACCAGTGGACAGACAGCCAGCTCCCCCGCGATCGAAAGCAGGGAGCTGTGTGTTTGCCCCAGCACCAGCGGACCCCCTGCCATCAAAAGCAGGGAGCAGGCTGCTAGCAGTGTCCGCGGAGCATGCTAGGCTTTGCGGGGCAGTGGATATGGCCTGGATGGCAGGCTAGGCCTAGGGGACCCTACACAAGCATGATTTAATCATGCACTGGGCCTCTAGTAATATTATATTAGGAAGATTATTTGCAATATTCAATTAGAGTAATTAATATTTAACTGAAGTTGCCCATATTGGAGTAGGTTAGACCATTCACTTCTTTCTTCTCTTCATGCTCTAAGGGAAAAATGATGCCTATTGGATACTGCAATTTATGCATTTAAAAATCTTAGGAAGGGCTACTATTAGAACCCAAAGCTACAGTATACTTGATATTTCTATTAAAGTTGGTGAAGAAGAGTCAGTTTTAGAGAGTTTAAGAAGACAAAAACACAACACATATTCCTAATGCGCCTTTGCAGAAATTGAACAAGATAACCGATCAGTGAAAAAGCATGGACCAGACAGGTAAAACATTCCCACTCCACTTCCTATGGCAATGAGAGTTTGTTTTGCTGAAATGTAGCTGGTCAGAGGTTTCATGAGAAAAAGTTCCTTGCAGAATAAATTTTGGCTTTGAAATTTTTCTGGGATGGAGTTTCTGGGATCCATTCAGTCTTTTTGATCCCTGGTAATCATAGTTGTGACAGATCTAGGTGCTATCCTATCTAATAAAGAGGAAATATGCTAATTGACCCTCACACCACCACAAAGATGGCGGCACCCACAGCCAATAAGGAGGGAATATGCTAATTGACTGCCCCGCCCTCAAAGATGGCGGTGCCCACAGCCAATAAGGAGGGAATAGGCTAATTGATTGCCCCGCCCTCAAAGATGGTGGCACCCACAGCCAATAAGAAGGGAATATCCTAATTGACTGCCCTGCCCTCCACCACAAGATGGCAGCACCCAGTCCCCTCAGCCCTGCTGGGGCGGCAGGCACGTGGCAAGGCCAGGCTCACCCCTGCCGCACGCCTGCATCTGGAGTCCCCCAGTCCCCTCAGCCTCCCAGCTGCCCAGGGCCAGCCTGAGGTGCAGGCAAGCCTTGGATGTTGGCTGCCCAGCTGCCCAGGGCTGCCCAAGGTGCAGGTAACCAGGGCCGGCCGAGGCTTGTGCTGCTGGCAGTGGCAGCAGCAAAGGTGTGATGGGGCATCGCCTTCCCCTGATCACCGGGTTGCCTCCCACCCCTGAGGGCTCCCGGACCATGAGAGGGGGCAGGCTGGGCTGAGGGACACCCCTCCAGTGCATGAATTTTCATGCACCAGGCCTCTAGTTTATAATATTTATAGATGATAAAGTATCTACAGTTTATTTTAGGTCCAAACCACTACTGGTGATACGTAATTAATCTTTCCACTGGATTTAAGTCCAAGAATTTTAAAAGACTTACATTCCTATTCCTCAGAATAAATAATTAAAAAGGCCTCTCTTTTTTTCCCATCCACAACTGGAAACTGTAGAGTCAGCACCCTTCCCAGGCATCCAGTGCTCCCCCATTCAGAACACTTAAGTGGAAATGCTCAGGAGAGGCCACAATTAAGGGGAACAGGAGTCAGGAAATTCTCCATACTTTCTCAATGATAGCATTTGTCAGAAGAGGAAATTAGATGATAGGAAAATACTGAATTGGATACCATTATAATTGACTGTTAAAACCCAAGGAAATAGGCTAAAACTACTCTGAAGACAGTGGGGTTGATAAGTATGCTGCTGCAAGAAACTCAGGAGATTAAGGCTGAATGTGAGAATGAGAGCACATTTGTCAGGAGAGAGAAGAGCAAGCATTCCTGCAGGATTATCAAAGAAGCATACACAACAGTGGTTCATCACTTGTCCTAAAAGTACCACCTGGAGTTTATTGTCTGTTAAGGTTCACTCTTCATGTTTACGTTCTATGGATTTGAACACATTTATGAAGACTTATCCACCATTAAAATATTACACAGAGAGGCTTGGCCGGGTGGCTCAGTTGGTTGGAGCATAGTCTTGTACACCAAAAGGTTGCAGGTTCAATTCCTGTTCAGGGCACATACCTAGATTGCAGGATCGATCCCCAGGAAGCAACTGATCGATGTTTTTCTCTCACATTGATGTTTCTCTCTCTCTCCCTTCCTTTCTCTAAAAATCAATAAATATATCCTTGGGTGAGGATTAAAAGAACATTTTCATTCAGAGTTTTATTACCCTAAAAATTCTCTGTGCTCCATCTATTCATACCTCTTTCTCCCTCGATCTTTTTACTGTCTCCATAGTTTTGCCCTTTTCAAAATGTCAGGTAGTTGGAATCATAAAGTATGTAGAGTTTTCAGAATGGCTTCTTTCACTTAGTACCATGCATTTAATATATCGTTTCATGGCTAGATAGCTCTTTTTTTTTTTTTTTTACTCCTCACCCGAGGATATTTTTCCATTGATTTTAGAGAGAGTGGAAGAGAGAGGGAAAGACAGAGAGAAACATCGATGTGAGAGAAACACATTGATTGGTTGCCTCCTGCACATTCCCCGACCAGGGCCTGGGATGGGGAGGAGCCTGCAACCAAGGTACATGCTCTTGACCAGAAGAGAACCTAGGACCCTTCAGTCCACAGGCTGACGCGCTATCCACTGAGCAATCGGCTAGGGCATATAATTAACTTTATGAAAGTTATGTTTCCTGCAGACATTTCAGAATACATTGCAATCTAAGTTTGTTATTTTTTTGCTTAGAATGCTGAAAGCATTCCCACCCCCAAAGAAGTGGTATAGAAATGGTATTTCCATTTCTAGACTAATTAATAAACTTTATTTAGTCCAGATGTTAGAAGAAGCACATGATGCAACCACTTATTAGATTCCTTTATCAAATGGATTTTATTTCAACTATTAGCATCTAGAATCATCTGCATTTATTTTTTGCATTTGAGATATTCACAAAGTGGGTGATTTTTAAATTCAATGAGAACAAAATTGTCTCATTTTGTGTCTCAAGGCTTTATTTCTTGTCCTTTCAAGATTAGTATATGAATCATACATGGTAACTATATTTTGTTTACTAATAACTGTGCTTAATAAGCAGTGTTTGTTTACTTATAAAGAGCTTGGAAGTTTCAGACAGCAAATGGAATGACTCAAGAGACTCTTTTAAAAAAATATATATTTTATTGATTTTAGAGAGGAAGGGAGAGGGAGAGAGAGATAGAAACATCCATGAGAGGGAATCATTGATTGGCTGCCTCCTGTACGCCCTCTACTGGGGATCGAGCCCGCAACCTAGGCATGTGCCCTTGGCCGGAATCGAACCTGGGACCCTTCAGTCCGAAGGCTGATGGCTCCATCCACTGAGCCAAACCAGCTAGGGCTCAAGAGATTCTTGAAGACTTAAAACTTATGACTTCGAGTAAGATATGTAGCAGTCATTGCTGAAGTATCTATACAGCAAGTTTTTAAATAAAATATTTTTCTTTCTTCTTTTGCATTCTTATTCATTTTTCCCTTTCTTGTTTATATAATTTTCTCTCCTTTTTCATTCCCCTCTCTTTCCCTTATTTGTCTAAGGAAAAGGGTATGGTGTGATGACCTTGTTAGGGAAGCCACAGTCTAGATTGAATTGGATTTATAGTGCACTGTACTTTAAGGTTTAGAATAACCAGACATGTCTCAATGTAAGCATTTTCCCCAAAATAAGATAATACTCCTACTTTTCTATAAATGGTCAATCTAAAAGTTTGGCCAGATGGTATGCCATTATTTTTTATTTTTTGCCTGGTGGAGATGAAATACAAGAAAGTATTTTAGTATGCAGTTGTTAAGGAACAAAACCCTCACCCACTGAATCCTGATAAGTTGAAGCTCCATGAAGATATATTGAATCAGTGGGGTCAGAAACTATATGCAAATGAGATGAGATTAATGAAACTTTTGTGGGTTTATAAACTGAAGAACTAAGGACTTAAAAACAGAACCCTAGACTCTCCTAACTCTTCCTTTGACTGATGTGACAAAAGTTAGAGAGATCAGTTCCCCTTCCTCCTCCCTGCTGAATGAATGCTGGGCATCTTGTCTTAATTAAATAGCCTTTCTGAATGGGAATTTGTTTGAAGTAAAGAGGTTCAGGGAGGAAAGTGTGTTTGAAGAGTTTGAAGGGTCAGGAAACAACTATGTGGGTATGTATGTGGGTGGGCGGGAGCGTGTGTGTGTGTGTGTGTGTGTGTGTGTGTGTGTGTGTGTGTCTGTACCTGTGTGTGTGTTATATGTGTGAGTATGCACACACATGGGTGTGAAGGTGTGTGAATATGTGAGTGCATGCTTATAAATGTATTTGGGTGTGGGTGTGCCACCCGTGGGTGTCTATGTGTGTGCCCCATGTATGCACCTGTGTGTGGTGCATTTGAGAGACTGTGTATGTTGCATGTGTGTGTGGGTGTGAGATGCAACTGTGTGCTGAGAGCTGCCGGCGGGAGAGGCAGCTTCAGCTCAGCCAGTGGCAGAGCAGTGAGCACACAACTAATAGTGAGAAAAGAAGCTGGGGAGAGACAAGGAGAAGCCACCGGCCTCATTAACAAAAGCTCAGTTTTGTCCCTGCGGACCCAACCAGCAGAAGGGACTGAGGAGCTGTGGCTCTCCGCCAGGGAGGTTGGGGCTCCCTGCGAACAGTTGCAGGCATCCTCTATCATGCCCCACGCAGAGGGAGTCCTGGGGCTTGGCAGCCGGGAAGTTTTCAGAGCCGCGGCAGCCGCCTTGGAGAAGACCCGTGGAGAGAGTGAAGTGTGTATGTGACCTTCAGTTCTATCTTTTCTTGTTGGGAGGGTTAATGGACATTTAGTACAAAGAAAGCTCAAACTCAGCTGACCTGAAAGACTGGAATTTCAGCTCTCTTTCCTTCCCGGGGTTGTTTTTCCTCCCCCTTCCTCTCAAAGCTCTTTAAACCAGAGATTAACCGGTCAGTGACTCTGATTCCGCCAAAGGTTTCTAACTCTGGGGCTTGGAAAGGAAAAGCACTACCTGTAAGTATCTGCTTTCTGTCCTTCCTCTCATCCGAACTGTGCATGTTCTGTTTAGCAGAATGCCCCAGAGGTGGTGTGCGGTGGTAGCATTAACTCCAAGTAATGATGCAAGAAGTCTATGGAGTCTGCTTGCAAAAGTTTAATTCGCATGTAAACTCAGAAGGTGGTAACTTGCAGTGTTAAAAAACCATGTGCCCCAAATGGGATTCTCTCTATTATGTAACAAAAATGTATAACTCCCTTCTGAACCCATTTCCAATGGCATTACCAATGAAATCATCATTTCTTAATTTTGTGATTCCAGCCTCACCAAAATCAGAATGTTTGTTCTCAGCTAAAAGAAATGGCAAAGGAAAAGAGGCAAAAATTAACAAAACAGAAAATATCCTCATGGTACAAAGATTTGGACATTTGGAAATGATTTTTGGATACCTTTAGTTTAATTGCATGTGGATATATATTTTTAGAAGCATGATTTCTTTTTTATGGGGATGATAGTTGAAGAGGCAAAGGAATATTGTTCTGAAGTTTCGGACTGGTTTTTAAGCTCTTCCTGCTTATTACCCAGACTTGGTCTAGAGATTTCAATGCTGCAGTAAATGTTTTTGTTTGTTTGCTTGTTTATCTGATGCACAGAAATAGTTTTTAAGGCATTTAATTTTGATTTTCTGACTTTTTACTATTGCTCTCTGTCCTATTGCATGGCATGAATTACAAAGCTTAAAGGAGCATTTCCGGAGGCCAGTTGGAGTTTATGGCCTGAGACTCTTGCTGGAGAGATTAACCTCTTCAGGGCTGGTCCGCAGACCAGACCTAGTGATGCAAATGCTCTTCGGGCTTCTGTTCTGGAGAACTGATACTGCCAGTTACAGCTTGAAAAGTTACTTCTTCGTGCCCTGCCTTTCACTTGATCAAAGTGCTTTCAGCGGAACTCTAGGCAAATGTTAACTACCTTTGCTCTTTTACTCCATCAGGGACTCTTAAAATTCAGCATGCATGAGAACCTCCAGGATGCTTGGTGGTAGGCCACACCCCCAAAGAATCTGAGACCTGGGGTGGGGCCCTGAATCGATCCAGATGAATCTGATGCAGGTGAGCTTACTGCATCTATCTTGTTCTTGGCAGTTAAATTCTTTTCATGTACTTGGTTAATATTAAACTTCATATCTAATTAATGCACTTGAGTTTGAGCTGATGTTGAGCATAAATTGTGTGCAACATGGTTTTGCATACTTGGCCGACAAACCAGGGCTTTTTAACCAGCTTTCCTATCAACACCCTCTTTTTTTTTTCTTGCTCCCCTTTCCATTCCTATGTGTGAGAAAGGGAGTTGGGCAAAGGAACCTGGACACCAGATTCCCCTGCCTCCATCTTTTGGGCTGTAGGGTCTGACCTGCCTCCACGTGGCTAAGCAATGTTTGTCTTGTAAACCTTAAGCCCAGGGCTGTTCTTAATTCTTTATCAGCCTGTGGGGATGCTCTGCTCCCGGGACAGGCGAGGCTGTTTGGCTGAACTCTGCTAGATTTCTTGGGACTGTTCAGGAGCAGCCCAATTCTTAGAAACTGAGTTTAGATGGGGCCAGCCCACAGGGGCTGGGAGAAGTAGGAAGTGATTTCTCCATCATGTCAAGGTCCTCATTTGACAACATATGAAAGTAATGTTAACATAAGAAACATTCAAATCTGTCAAGAGTATTTTTGTGAGTTTATTTGAGCCAAACTGTCAATAACTGCCAGGAAGCAGACTCTCAAAGGATTGGGATAATGCTCTGAAGAATGGCAGTGTTGCCTCTTGTTTTATACATTACAATCAAAAGAGGGTTACATGAAATTCATTGGTGATAGATTAGGGGGGTGGGAGAAAGCAAACTGGGAAACCTCTGGGATTGGATAAAAGGTGAAATGATAGACACATACTCCTTTTACTTAGGTGGGTGCAGGATGGTTAACAGTCAACAATGAGCTCAGTAACAATGGGGGGATTTGTGGTCTCCACAGAGTGCTCTGAGGGGTCCGGGAAAAGGAAAATTACTTTGACATTCCAACGATCTTAGATGCAAAAAGACAAATAGGCTCAGTTAAGGTAAAGACTGACCTTTGTCAGGGAAGATCCAGGCCTAGAACATGAGTACCCACCGTAAACTGCTTTTTATTCTAAGAAGTTGTCATTGCAGACCCTCCTCTGTGGTTACTTTAGGTCTCTGAGTTTGCAGGGCTGCCATGCAGGCCTTCCCTAATCTAGACAGGTGGGCATGGGGCCCCTTTGGGTCCACAGTAAGAATTCAGCCCCCACCCCCATCCCCGACGGCATTTGATGGCACTGAGTATTTATGGCATTGGATATTTAGAATAAAACGAAAATAGGATGTGGCCATCAGTACTTCTTTCCTTTTCCTCTCTCCTCATTCCACTTAGTTGGGGTGCCTGTACATGCCAGGCTCAGTGCTAGTTTCCAAGGACTCCAATGTCAACAGCATGGGCAGGGTTTTTGTGCTCATGATGTTTCAAATCTTAGCTGCTGCTAACCAGTCTTGGGCGAGCCACCTAATCTCTCTAAGTGTCACTTCCACCACCGATAAAACAAACGGGTTGAATTAACTGAGTTTTGGTGTCTTTCCAGCTCTGATATTCTGACACTGATGGATATGGCTCAGTCTTCTAAACTCAGTTATTGGTGAATGGGAACCTTTTTATTTTTATTTTTAATTTTTTACTAAAGTATAGTTGGTATATAGTAGAATGGGAACTTTTTAGCGTTTGCTTTGAGATCAGACCCAAAGAATAGACTTACTGTTTTTTTCCCAAAAACTTTCAAAAAGATCTTTACATTTTTTTCTCTCTCACAAAGAACCAAGACCACCGGTCCAGTGAGTTAGACAAATGCCACCTTTACGGAGCACACTGCCCTTCGGCACAATGGGATCCTGCACCTCTCTAGAAAGGCTGTTTCCCTGGGCCAGGTTACATAGGACGGCAGCCTCTTATCTTGTCTGCATCTGGTGTTGCTACCCCTTTGGAGAGCTGGGTGGTCTGAGCAGGGCTTGCTGGCTCCCATACCTGCACGACTTGCAACCTGACCCTTTCATTCAAGTGATTTAATAGCGTTTGTGCTATCAGGTGAGCTCCAACAGAGACCTTTGAAGGGCTGGGGGGGAAAACACCCCCTAAGGAAATCTCACATTCTGTCTGTGCTGTAGCTTCTCTCACTGCGTGACTGGGGCAACATTTCAAAGTGTTCTGAAACTTGGCCATCAAGATAAGAAAATATAGCTGTGATCTCTGTGCTTTTCGGACAAATGTAGCCTCCAGCTGCCTGAAGGTATCATGTTTAGGTGGGAAACTACTCACGGGAGGAGAGAGTACAGGGATCTTGCAGAGTTGGGATATTTTTGACAGCATGTTTTGGCCTCTCTTTGTTAAGTTTAAAGGAAATGACACAGTAGTCTTTGGTTTCTCTCTTATCCCTCTCTATTTATGGGGTTGCTTCTATGATACCAGAATACTCCTGTTGTGCATCATGCAAAGACTGCCTATCACTCTTCACTCTCAACCTTATCCTTGAGATATCTGGCTTCCTTAGAAACAGGGGCAGATAAACACTCCAGGACTCACTAAGCCCCAAGTTCTTCCATAGGGATCCCATCTCTGCATTCCGTCATGTGTCATCAACTGCTCAGCACTCACAGGGGCTCTCTGCATTCTTCTCTTAAAATAAATGAGCCAGGACTTAGTCTCATGGGGTCACACTCAATGCCATGGTATTTTCACCCCAAGGTCTACATTTCTTGTTAGCATAAAAATTCTTTCTCCTGTAAATTATAAGCCAAAACCATTGTGAAGTTAGGAGAATGTCATAAAGGGTCGAAATTCCCACATGAAAACTCATCCACATGTTTGAAAGTTGTTGGCTGTTTCCTATCAAATCGCTCCCATGGCTCAGATTTGCTTCTCCTGTAAAAGGGATTCTCCTCTTTGGAGAGACAACACAGCATCAACACCACAGTGATAATTTTTGTTTTATGTAAATCTTTCCCTTTATTAGAACACGAGAGGCTTGGTGCACGAAAATCGTGCACTCAGGGGGGGAGAGGGGATCAGCCCGGATTGCAAGAGGGCACAGGCCAGGCCGAGGGACCCCACGGGTGCACGATCGGGGGGGTTGGGGCCAGGGAGGGATGTGGGAGGTTGGCCAGGCGGGGAGGGACTGTGGGAGGACCCCAGGGTGTGTCTGGCCCATCTTGCTCAGTCCCGATCTGCCAGACCACAGCAGCAAGCTAACCTACTGGTTGGAGCATCTGCCCCCTGGTGGTCAGTGCATGTCATAGCAAGCAGTTGAGAGGCCTTAGCATATCATTAGCATATTATGCTTTGATTGGTTGAATGGCCAACTGAATGACCGGACACTTAGCATATTAGGCTTTTATTATATAAGATGGTAGGATGATTTTATTTCATCCAGTAAGCATTAGTGATCATTTTAAAACCAAGAAGTTAGCATTGCTAGATCACGAAAATGAAATCAGAGTAGTATAGTAGCAAAAAGGAGTGGCCTTGGAATAAATTTCAACTGGGTTCCAATCCTGGGCTGCAATATGTTTTGGTTCTGTGATGTTTGGCAAGTTACGTAGCCAGTTTCCTGGGACGTAAACAAGGGTATCAATACTTACCAGGTATTGTAAGGACTACAGGGCATTTGGAAAGTGCCATGCATGGTGCATGACATATGGTAAGTGTTCAATAAATAATTCTTCTTTGGGAAAGGGTTAACACAGCTGTGAAGGTTGGAAAGAAGTAAACATGTGACAAACCATTCAATTTATAGGTAAAAATAAAAGAGAATGGGAAATAGAGCTTTCCTTTCCAGATCTCATTTACTGGGCAGGATAGATCTTAACCCTTTACTCCCTGGCCTTTAACTCTGATCAGCAGTCTAGTTCTCACTTGATTCTTTCTAACAGATTGAATAGAGCATGAAACAGATGCTGGAGCTCACAGGCCCAAGTGATTAGCATGGAGAGAGCCAGGGTGATGTGAAAATCTTTCTGTCCTTATTTCTTCCTGATCCTCCAGAACTGGAGCCTTTTACAGGCATTGCAGATAAATATGTAAGGAGATTAATTATTGTTTTTGTCAGGTTTTTGCTTCATTGTAGCAAAGAACCCAACCTTGTAGGGAATGTTTGAGAACTTGACACGCTGGGATTTGCCTGTGAACTATCACCAAATGGAAAGAAATAGTCACTCAAACATGTAGCTTTCTCTCTCTTTTTCTCTCCTCTCACTCACTCTGGCTCTTTCTCTTCCTTCCACCAGTTTTCTTATAGGTCCAATATTTGCATTGGGGTAAGTCAGCTGATATATATTGAGCTTCTCTGGGCCAGGCCCAATGACCAGGACTGTAGGTACTTGAATGAGCAGTACAATCATGGTCGTTATCTTCAAGGAGCTTACAGATACTGTAAAAGGCAGACTTTTAAATAAATGACTTCAAGTAAATAATTAAATGTCTGTAGGTGTGCAACGTGAGGTTAGGGGTATTACAGGATTCTATCCTATCAGGTAACACTGATCTGGGAGGTGGACACCTCAAAGATAGGTAGAGGTTACCCAGACAGTGGGGAAAGGGCATTCACGGTAGATGGACAGCACAAACAAACCATGTGATGGAGTGGTGAGCTTAAGGAAGACCTATGTGACACTAGCCAGTGGCAAAGAGGAAAGAAAGTGTGTGAGAAGAGTCTGCGGGACTAGGCAAAGGAAAACTAGACTCATAAAAGGGACCCTGGAACCCATACTCCTTCCCTAAAACAGGGGCCCATTCCTGTGTCTATACCTCAGCCCTGGCCACTATTGGACAACTCTGAAAACGTTTTTTCTAAAAGTAAGTTGAGATGCTACCCATTTACCAGGGAACCATAAAGTGAAGTCTCTCCTCCTTCAAATATTTGAAGACAAGCTATTCACAAATTGCTATCAAAGTAGGTTTGCTTTTTCCCATACATAGGCAGTTGATTTTTTGGAAATGTAGTTTTACATTTGTGCTCATTGAAAGCCAACTTACTGGCTTTAGTCCATCATTCCAACCTCCGCTTACTGAGGCTGTGGATCTTGACTATGTCCTCAGTGGTACTGTTAACCTTACTGGATTTGCACTGTCTGTGAATTAGATAAGCTTGTCATATATATATATATATATAATTTTTTTTTTTAATTTGGAAAGTTGTTTTACCAAAGGGGGCCAAAATGGGCACAACTCAAATATTTATTTTAAGAGAAATGGTGTCTCTAATATCTTTTTATTCTTTTTAACATTTTTTTGTTATTAATTTTTAGAGAGAAAGGGAGAGGGAGAGGGAGAGAGAGGGATAGAGAGAGAAACATTGATTGGCTGCCTCTTGCATGCCCCCTAACCACATTGAGCCTGCAACCTAGGCATGTGCCCTGGCTAGAAATGAACCCAGCAACTTTTTGGTACACAGGATGATGCCCAACCAACTGAGCCTCTCCAGCCAGGGCTCTTTTTAGTCTTCTTTAAAGAAGAAACTAGATACATTTTTTAAAGACTTTTTAAATGTTTTTTAAAATATATTTTTAATATTTTATTGATTTTTTTTTATAGAGAGGAAGGGAGAGGGATAGAGTTAGAAACATCGATGAGAGAATCGATCAGCTGCTTCCTGCACACCCCCTACTGGGGATGTGCCTGCAACCAAGGTACATGCCCTTGACCAGAATCGAACCTGGGACCTTTCCGTCCGCAGGCCGTCGCTCTATCCACTGAGCCAAACCAGTCAGGGCTATGTTTTGTTTGTTTGTTTTTTAATTTATTTATTTTTAATCTTCACCCAAGGATATTTTTCCCATTGATTTTTAGAGAGAGTGGAAGGGAGAGAAAGAGACAGAGAGAAACATCCTTGTGAGAGAGACACATCGATTGATTGCCTCCCGCATGCCCCCAACCAGGGCCACGAGGCTGCAACTGAGGCATGTGCCCTTGACCAGAACCGAACCTGGGACCCTTCAGTCTGCAGGCGGACACTCTGTCCACTGAGCCAAACTAGACACAACATTTCTATTATCCGGACTCACAGAATGTCTAAGTTTAAATAGGAAGAGCTCAAAGATGTCAATGTGTGTTGGTATTCTTTTTTAAAAAATATAATTTTATTGATTTTAGAGAGAGAGGAAGGGAGAGGGCTAGAAAGAGAGAAACCTTGATATGAGAGAGAAACATTGGCTGCAACCCAGGCATGTGCCCTGACTAGGAATTGAACCTACAACCTTTTAATACATGACCAAGGTCTCTGCCTGGTGTTAGTTAGCTAACCTTCCAAATTCTTAAGACATTACAGCATGTCTTCAAATAATTTTGTCTTGTTCAATGTTGATGAGATGCTGCATGAACTTAACTCTTGTTTCTATCAATTAGTCTACAGTAAAATTGCTTTTGTTATACCTCTCATTTCACTTAAGGTCACAGAACCTATTAACAGCATTAAGTGAGGACTTATGGTACTATAGCCAAAGGAAATAGAACAAAACTCAGAGACACACAAACCCATGTTAAAAAAAATCAGTTATAATACACTGTGGATTTGGAGTTTGGCTTCAGGATGGAGTGGTAGGGAAAATTCCTCAGAAAGGACTAGCTTTTTCACTTTCAGAAAAATCCCAGATGGAACTGATTTTTTCTTTCTCATTTGGCCATAAAGCCTGGGTGGTGCTGTTTTGACTTCTCCAGTTAGGAGGGAGCCGTGTGGCCTGTGCATCGTTTAGCAACACAGATGCTAGGTGGCCTCGCTCATGGTTGCTGAATTGCTTTACTGGGAACTATTGGCCTTCGTTTACTCCCCGATAAAGATACACTTCCTGTTCTATGGCTTTGCAACTTGCTTGGGTGCTAGGTCCCTTGTGCATGGACATCACAGGAGGACTCCCACATGTCTCTTCCCCCACGGTAGCGTTTGCCTACATTAAGCATGGCAAATGGTGATGACCCTGTGAGCTAATCGGGAAATGGTCAGAGATCACACAGTGCTGCACAGCAGGCTCGCAGTCACGGGCCTCATGACTGAATTGTTAGCTTTGTGGCCAGATAATTCTGAGATTGGGACTTTAAAACCCAAGACTTAAGACTTCAGACCTTTAAGACCTAGACTATTCAGACTTTTTAAGATGAAGGCTTAAGGCTTTAAGACAATGACATGCTAAGGAGCTAATATGCCCATGATATAAGGGAAGTTGATTTTTTTTCTGTTAATTAAAAACAACAATAAAAGCTATCTTTACAGTAACGTTCTGAAATCATTGTTATGAATCCCCACTGTACAGAGGATGAAAGCAAGGCTGAAAATGTTTAAGTAACATATGTATGCTGAATGTTGAGGTTCCTTTCTAAACACTAAAGTGTTCAAAAGTGAACAGTTTAGTCAAAGTGCTGTCGTTAGTTTAAAGGCTTAATTGGGGTCTGTCTACAAAGAGATGTGTGAGCTAAAGGGTCTATTATCTGGCTTTTTCTTTTCCTTTACAAAAGGAATTGACTTGTTTTTCCTTCAAAAGGTTGATCTTTATTCATTGTTATTGAGTAGAAAAAGCTAAATTGTTTATCCCAAGCAGAAGGTTGGAGATAGTGAGTTGGGTTCCGATGGACAAGACTGAGGTTCATGACCAGGTTAAGGAGTGTTGTAAGAGGTCTGAGATAATGGCCATGGTTTCATTGAAGAATCAACAAGAAGCAATTGGGGGTACATTAAGAATACAATGGGGAGCCCTGACCGGTTTGGCTCAGTGGATAGAGCATCAGCCTGCGGACTCAAGGGTCCCAGATTCGATTCCGGTCAAAGGCATGTACCTTGGTTGCAGGCACATCCTCAGTAGGGGGTGTGCAGGAAGCAGCTGATTGATGTTTCTCTCTCATCGATGTTTCTAACTCTCTATTCCTCTCTCTTCCTCTCTGTAAAAAAATCAATATTTTTTTTAAAAAGAATATAATAGGGAATTAGACTTTGGAGTAATCTGAGAGATTTTTAATTTTCAGATCAGAACATTTGAATGTTTCTGCTTTGCAGCAGGAGATTAAGCAGATAGCCTAAAATTTCCTTCTAATCTGAGCAATAATGATTTTGCAAGTAATGATTTTATAAAGAGAGCGATTACTTCTGCCTCAACCCAAATGACCCTTTCTGTCACCCCTTGAAATATACTATGAAAAAAAGGCACGGAAAAGTATTACCCTTTTGAGTAATACAATCTATTACTATATGTATTTAATTTTGTCTTTAAAGACTCACAGCAAGGGAAAAATTCGAATACAATGGAAACCAGTGGTCGCACAAAATTTTCCAGTTAAACTTCATGTTATTTTCTTTTATTTTTTAGACATTGTTTCCTTTCTAACAATTTTTCTGATTAGGTAGCCATTGCCTTGTATCTACAATTCACGTATGTGACAGGCTTCTGAGGAATGACCCTCCCAACTGGGCTGTCAGGAAAGGTTCCTTCTTTTCCTCTCTGTCTGGGGCCATCCTCTCTCCTTCGCCTCTTCCCCACCCCTCCCCTAGTCACCTTCAGGTTGGGTCTTTCTTTCAGCCTCTTCCTGGTACTAGTCTTACAGGCCAGCCCTACTACCTTTTTCCTCCTTGATGGTTTTTAGACACGCTGAAGAACCTAGCTCCAGCCTTTGGCCACTAAAGCTCCTCTGGCCTTTTCTTACACTTACAGGATGAGAAAACAAAGTGCGGCTGTTTGCAGCAGTGATTCCATCCTGATTGCTTATTAGAATCAATTCAGATGCCTGTCCCCCGCTCCCCCCACGCCCCCGCCAGACAAATAAAACCTGAAACACTGGAGTGGTGCTTGAGCGATCGTGATGTGAAGTCAGAGACGGGACCTGCTAGTTTAGGGGTGAACTAGAGGCATCTCCTTCACCATGGTGTGTTTTACTGTCATCAACAACACAGAGCATCATTAACTTGTAAGGGCTGTTTGCTTCTTTCTGGGGCGATGGAGTAGGGCTGAGGCCATGAGGATGAAGCCTCTTGCAGCCAGTACTCCTCAGGCCATGGGAAACCTTGGGTCAGCCCCCACAATGCATAACCCCAGGGCACCATTCTCTGTGCTCTGAGAAAACAGCATCCCTGGCACCCATGGAGCATGGTGAGGACACCAATGGTGCCCTGGGATTTGGTGTGCCGAACTGAGTGAAACCAAGTGAAGGAGCTTCAGCCAGTCCTATAGAAGACAGATATGTTAGTGTGGTTTTCCACAGCGAGACCCTCCACTAGGGTGCGTTTATGCAGCCAGTGCCCAGGGACGTCACAGTCTGAACTGCTTTTGTTAGCGGGGCTGGACGCTGTGCCTACGGTAAATATGTTCTAGACAAATGATTTGCAAACCAACTTTAAAAAAATAGCTTATTCATGTCTTGGAGACTAGGAAAAGTGTTTCACCAAGACTGCTTGTATGCTGTGTTTTTCTCTCTTTTAAAACATGTATCTCACTTACTGATGTTTGCAGTTGTAAGGTGCCATTCTTATACATTGCTGCATTCTCCCCCAGGGATTTATTCAACAGGTGAGCCATTTAGTGAGATATTCGGATAGGTTATCCTCAGCCTGTGATGTTTATGGAGATTTTGTTTTGGAGCCAGTGCTTGAAGCATTTTTAACTCCAACTGATAGAGCGCACCCTCCCATCTCCCACTCTCCACAGCCCTCCCCAAATTCTGCCAAAGTAAGCAGATCAAGTTTCTCTCTTCTTAATGCAATTAAGTTCAGCGGTCCACAAAGGCTCCAGGGCCTCCTGTGTGTGCAGAACCAACCCTGGTGCTGGGAGCACATTCACACAGGGGGACCTCAACACGGAAGAGTGTCCTGGGAGCCAGCAAGACCTGCAGATCCCCAGGAAGGACAGAGCCCCACAGCCTGGCTGAAATCACGCCCGGTCCCCAAACGCCGGGAGGTGTGATGAGCAAGAACTCACTGAGGTTTGCCTTGGTTCTTTCTGTCGCTGATGGTCCCGCACTGCTCTATAGAAAATGCTCTAGCTCCATCTGGATGTTGCTGCAGGGTCAATTCAACCTAACTCACTGGACGTGTCAAAGGATGGTTCAGCTAATAACAGTCTTCAAATGAATAAAAGTTAGTATTTGAGCAGACTTAGGTTTATAGAACAATTGAACAGAGAGTTCTCACAACCCCCTCTCCCTCCAGTTACCCAAGTTATTAACATCTTGTACTGATATGGTATATCTGTTACAATTGATGAGCCAATTATGATAATCTAAACCTACTTTTTACATTAAGGTTCACTCCTGGTGTTGTACAAATGTTTAATGACATGCATCTACCATTACAGGGGTAACTTTTTCAGTGAGTTACAGACAAAACTTTCTTTGATTGGCCTGGGGTTGAAAAGGGGAGGAAGGGGACTGACTTGGTTTGAGCCTTGTGTGCGTATGAGAGCTGGGGACTTTGGTTGAGCCATAGAATACACATTTAACAACCCTGAAAGGTGTAAGTTATTGTATAGATGCAGAAACAGAGCTCAAGAAAGGCTGAGGACCTTGTTCAAGGAAATGGTAGAACTAGGAGAGGTGCCCGGGTCTGATGGATCTGATTCCCACTCTGGCCTCTGGTTTGTCACTATTGCATTTAGCATTACGCTTTTCGTCATGTACCCCCATGTTTCTAAAGGTATCAAAAGCATTTTTATTACAGCATATCTTTTACAAGAATATTTGTGATGGTTGGTCTCTTTTCTACCCTAGACCTCTGTGAGTGTGAATTTTATCATTAGCTATGGCATGCAAGTAAGATGGTCAAGGTTATCATCGCTCATGGAGCAATGCTGGGTAGTTTTCTGAGGTTACACTGAGCGATCCTTTTCACAGGGAGATATCTCATCCTTAACAGAAGTTCTTTAAGTATGTACTGCTGAGTTTGATGAATTCATTAAAGCATTTTGCTCATATGTTATCGCAACAATACCATTTTGTATTGTAAAGTACTTGATTATAAATCTCCCTCAAGACCTCAATCTTTCAAAGATAGGGGTTATATTTTAGTTAATTTTTATGCATCCAGTGCCTCTACTCTTTCACACAAAACTCTGCCTCTGATATAACATCTTTGCGTTGATTCTTTGACTATGCTATATTCTTTCCATCTTCAAACATGCTCCCTTTAACCTTTCTAAATCCTATTTATTCTTTAATGTTAACTCTCTCCCCTTCTAGGAGGCCTTCCCCAGGTCCAGTCTGAGTCAAATGGCTGCCCTCTACTTATTCCTGTAGCACACAATACATTCCACCATTATAGCACTTAAACCCTTTTTGAATTGTTAGTTTATATGTCTGTCTTTCTGTATCCCACTATAAACTCTCTAAGAGCAAGAATTATTTTTGTCTTTGTAATCCTAGCACAGAGTATAGCCCTTATCACAAAGTGGGTACTCAACATTTGTTTGTACACTGAGTGAAAAAATGAATTTGTCATATGCAAACAGAGAACCAGGCTGTCTTCTAAAAATGGAATTGTTCTCAGAGGATGAAGCCCTGAACCTGATTTAACATGAATTTAAACAGAATTTCACTTTAGGACAATTTGGTATTTCATTGTGAATTAGAAGATGCAAAATTCAGTCAAGGAAAGGAAACCCAATTTTAATCAGGGTGGCTGTGGTTGGGAAGTTTCTAGGTATGAGTTTGGGTACAGACACGTGGTTAGTCCCAGGTGAAGAGCAGGTGTAGTCAACTATGAATGTATGCTTTTCATTCTGTTGAAGTTAGTCCATTAAAGCAAGATGTTATGAAAATTTGTATAATTCAACTCTCAGGCCTAAAGCAAAATGAATGTAAGTTATGGCCACTTCCTAATCTTCAAGGAAATGCCTTTGATGGTTTAAGGAACTCTACTAGTCATTAAAAACAGAACTGTAAGTTGAGGGCACTAAGCCTTTTCCCCCTGCAATCTGTTTTTTCTACCTTTGAAGGTAGTTTTAGTAGAAGGTCTCAGTAGAGAAAGGCCAGATGTCTGGTTTTCAAAGAATGGCCTGGAATTTAGCTTTCTGATGTAAAATCATTAAGTATATCTTTTATCAGGTATGACCAGAAATTGTATAGACACCATGTGGCCATCCTATATTTTCATAATTTTAATTCTCTAACCTTGTGTCTCTTGAATGATTTCTCAAAGAAAAAAAAAATTTTTTTATGGAAAAACTCGAGGCCCGATGCACAAAATTTGTGCAAGCGTAGGCCCCCCTTTCCCCGGCTGCCAACACCGGCTTCCCTCTGGCACCCGGGACCCAGGCTTCCCTCCGGCCGCCAGCAGGCACCCAGGACCCGGGCTTCCCTTGCAGCCCCGGCTTCGTCCGGAAGGTTGTCTGGAAGGATGTCTGGTCTAATTAGCATATTATGCTTTTATTATTATACGAGGTTTTCTATAAGTTTGCAAACTTTGGGCATAAGGTTTTTTTCTTAGAGCCTTTAATATTCTCATATTCCTTGTGAATCTTTAAAAGGAGATTTTAGCATTCTGTGCTTCAAATGTATTTGGATATAGAAGACTTTTTTTGTGTAGAAAACTTAGAACACCTATAAAATGTCCATTTAAAAACACACAATTTGTAATAGGTAGCCTGTATCAGCAAGGTAGATGTTCAACTGTTGAAAAAAATCTAAGAAAGGAAACCTTGTAATGAGCTTGTGCGGTATCAGAAGTCCACCTTTGCCACCCGGTTTCCATGGCAGAGCCGGGAGGAGGGCTTTCTCTCCACAGTTCAGTTCTCCTATCAGCGCTTCCCGAGACCTGGGAAGGAAGCCCTGGAAGCAATATTTCTGGACTGAGCATCTGTGATTTAAGTGAACTGCATGGGATAGTAGAGGTTGCACCGTCTGGATGTCAGAACTAAATTTCCAATCCAGGCTTGGTTTCCAGATAGTTACATAATCTTGGTGCTAGAAATGATTAAATAAGACAATTTAGGTGACACAAACAGACTTTATTTAACACTTCAGCCCAGTGGCATGGCTCAGTAGTGGAACATCAACCTATGAACTAGGAGGTTAGGGTTCGATTCCCAGTCAGGGTCCATTCCCAGGTTGCAGGGTCAATCCCCAGTATGGACGTGCAGGAGGCAGCCGATTAATGATTCTCTCTCATCATTGATGTTTTTTTCTCTCTCCTTCCCTTTCCCTTCCTCTATGAAATCAATAAAAAGAAAAAATATTTTAAAAAAACCCCACAAAATGTCATGAAATGGACAGTCTACTTTTGGAGAACTGCAAAATAGGGTAGAAGGAAAGAACCTTTTTTATAGGATAAAAAAAAAAAAAGAACAAAGAAAAAACAAATACAAATAAATGGGGTTGGAAGGCCCAGAATTGGCTTGGCATTTGGGGATTGGCTAACTAAATATGTTTGGCTTCAGGAGGAGCATTTAAAGGGACAGGAAAGTTATCTAAGTTTTGGTTTGCTGACATGCCATGCTGGGCTTCTGCTTAGACCTAGAAAATTATTTAAACACTAGAGGCTCTTAGGCCTAGCCTGCACCCTCTCGCAATCCAGGACCCCTCAGGGGATATCAGACTGCTGGTTTTGGCCTTATCCCTGAAGGCCAGGCCAAGGGACCCCACTGTGCCAAGGGACCCCACTGGTGTATGAATCCGTGCACCAGGCCTCTAGTATGCATATAAGATCTTTGGTTAATCTCTTCCTGCCCTCCCCCCACCCCCTTCCCTATGAGATTCATCAGTCTGTTCCATGTTTCCATGCCTGTGTGTTGAGCGTCTGCCCCTTGGTGGTCAGTGTGTGTCATACCAACCAGTCGAATGGTTGAACAGTTGCTTAGGCTTTAATATATAGAGATAAAAGAATGCTATGCAACTTTTTAAAATATGGTTCTAATTAAGTTCAAAATCCATATATACATATATGCACATACATAAGAAAACCTAAGAGTGTTCACTTTGAGTGTTTGGAAAGTGCTTTATGTTTCTATATTTTTATTCTTTAGTTAATGAGTATTCATTTCTTTTATACACATAAGTGGAAGTTATTTTTAGAAAATGTAAATAAATCGATAAATAAAATGAAAGGTAGTTGAATTCTAAAGTTTCTCCTAAACCATACATTCTGTGATTTAGGTTACATTTTAGAAAAGAATTGCAAAGTGGAGGTTACAGAATGTTATAAACAGAAGACTGGAATTTTTTTTTTAATTTAATCTTTATTGTTCAGATTATTACAATTGTTTCTCCTTTCCTCCCCCACCCATATCTCCCCTCTACCCAGTTCCCACCCTCCCTTCTGCCCTTACCTCCCCCCCCTGTCCTTATCCATAGGTGTAAGATTTTTGTCCAGTCTCTTCCTGTACCCCCCACACAGACACCCCTTTCCTCCTGAGAATTATCAGTCCACTCCGATTCTATGCCCCTGATTCTATTATGTTCACCAGTTTATTCTGTTCCTCAGATTTTTAATTCACTTGACTTGTAGATTCACTTGTTGATAGATATGTATTTGTTGTGCATAATTTTTATCTTTACTTTTTTTTCCTTTTTCCTCTTTTTAAAGAATACCTTTCAGCATTTCATATAATACTGGTTTGGTGGTGATGAACTCCTTTAGCTTTTTCTTATCTGTGAAGCTCTTTATCTGCCCTTCAATTCTGAATGATAACTTTGCTGGATAGAGTAATCTTGGTTGTAGGTTCTTGCTTTTCATCACTTTGAATATTTCTTGCCACTCCTGTCTGGCCTGCATAGTTTCTGTTGAGAAATCAGCTGATAATCATATGGGTGCTCCCTTGTAGGTAACTAACTGTTTTTCTCTTGCTGCTTATAAGATTCTCTCTTTGTCTTTTGCCCTTGGCATTTTAATTATGATGTGTCTTGGTGTGGTCCTCTTTGGTATCCTTTTATTTGGGGTTCTGTGCGCTTCCTGGACTTGTAAGTCTATTTCTTTCACCAGGTGGGGGAAGTTTTTGGTCATTATTTCTTCAAATAGGTTTTCAGCGTCTTGCTCTCTCTCTTCTTCTGGCACCCCCATAATTCTGATGTTAGTACGCTTGAAGTTGTCCCAGAGGCTTCTTACACTATCTTCAACTTTCTGAATTCTATTCTCTTCTTGCTTCTCTGGAGGAGTGTCCTTTGCCTCTTTGTATTCCAAATCTTTGAGTTGATTCTTGCGTTCCTCTAGTCTGCTGTTGGGTCTCTGTATAATATTTTTTATTTCATTCAGTGTATGTTTAATTTCTAGTTGGTCCTTTTTTATATCCTCGAGGGTCTCATTAAATTTATTGGCCTTTTCCACGAAATTCTTGAAAAACCTTATAACCGTGGTTTTGAACTCTATGTCCATTCGTTTGTTTTCCTCCATTTCTTTCATTTGTGATCTGTTTCCTTGCCTCCTCATTTTCGCTGCTTCCCTGAGTTGGTAGGGTAGCTTTGTGTACTAGGTGTCCTATTGGTTCAACGGGTCAGCCTCCCAGTTACCTGAGGTGGACACTCTTGGTGCACCCCTTTGTGGACTGTGTGTACAGCCTTGTTGTAGTTAAGTCTTGATTGTTGTTGGTGTCACTGGGAGGAATTGATCTCCAGGCCAATTGGCTGTGAGGACCTGCTGTGTCTATAACAGAAGAGTTGCTGTGCTGGAGACATGTTTATGGGGCAGGACTTGTTCCAGTGGGGCTTTGGTGCTCACTGAGTCTGCCTCTTGAATGTGTCCCTTATGAGAGTGGTTGAAGTCTGGTGTCGTCTCACACCGACCACTAGGTGCACTAGTTTCTGGATCTCCATTGGGGTGCAGTTCAGCTACTGTCTGAGGCCACCCAGCAGGAGCTATAGCAAGAACTACAGTTTTCTCCTCTTTGCTTGGGCTTTGGCGGTTTTGGAGCAGTCTGACTGGAGTTGCAGTTTATTTGGTTAAGCTTCCACAGAACAGACCATTTATATGCAAAAGCTGCTATGTGGAGCCTGGGTGGGTTTGTAGAATGTGCGGGGCGGGGTCTCAGGGCAGAGCGGGGTCTCAGGGCTGGGCGGGGTCTCAGGGCATCACTAGGCTAGGGCGTGGCAAACAGCCGTCAGCAAACATCCTGTAAACAGCAAAGCAAGTAAACAAAGAGCTACGACTGTAATGTCTGTGCTGGGCATAGGAGGAGGAAGGTGCGTCCCTGTGTTGTGTAGCTACCATTGCAAATTGCAAAGAGGAACAGTAGTAAATATGAATCTCATCAGGGCCCATCATTAACACTGACCATTAAGCATTTCCATTGCAGAGACAGCCTGGAAATACAGATGTGATCCATTTTTTTCTTGTGCATAGATTATCTCGGGTAAGTGACAGGACATCATGATCATGTCAACATGGAGAATGCATGCTCCCATGGTTAAGCTAAATGTGTCATTATGGAATAAATACTAGTTCACATTTCCCTTCCACCAGATGAAATGTCACTAAATTATTTTCTTCCATTCAAGAAATTTACCAAGAAAAAAAAGTTTGATTAAATAAACCATTTTGAATTTTTATAAGAACTAACTCGATGCAGGGTGGTTTTCTACTTTTTAGGACATGTTTTCACACACTTGTATTGGCTTGAACAGGTATACTTAGAATATATGATTTCCCCATGAAGAAAGGCAAGGGTGGGAAAATGGCCTGAAAGAGCAAAACCAATTTGTAGCCATGACATGAGGAGCAGCTGACCGCACAAGAAAGCAAGGACAGGATTTGTTTCTATTGCAGAAATAGATTTTCTTCTCTTTCTTTCTTGTCTCTTGCCAATAGATGGACATTAAAATCGTGGTATTTGCCCTTGTTTCCTAATTAAGGACTTACTATGAAATAGAGAATGAGCTATTGCCCCATATGCTGTTAGGTACAAAATTACAGTAGTTAGCTAAATAGTGACTAAACTAAATTAGTAGGAAAACTTGAAGAGTAAGGTGATTATTAAAAGCATAGCTAGAGTTCAGTGATGAATAACAAAGTAAACCTAAAATAACAGTGGGTTAAATATGGAGCAGGTTTACCGTACACTCTGTGATGTAACTTCTGGAAGAATGGGCTGTGATGGTGACTCTGCTTCGCAAATATCCCAGAAACCCAGGTTCCTTTTAGCTCACAGCTCTGCCTGCTGATGGTGTGCCCCGTTTTTGCACAAGGCAGCATCCTCAAACTGGGTAATGGGATTGATTTAGGGAATCCTAAAGATAAATCCCTGAATACAAAGGTAGAAATCCTCACCTTCATGAAGTAGATGGCCATGAACAATATAAATAAGCAACTGTATTATGTTAGATGGTTCTAAGGCCTAAGGTTTAAAACAAAGCAGAAAAGAATGCTGGGGATGAAAATGCCATAATTTTCATGGGCTGGTTAGGCGTGGCTACCTGCAAAGGTTGCATTTGATGGAAAACTTGAAAGTGGTGAGGTGCAAAGGAAGATATCTGGGGGAAGAATGTTTATGCCACCAGAAACAGCAAGTCAGAAGGTTTGGGAGGGAGGTGGGAAGAGGAAAGTTGATCTTGATTTGTTTGAGGAAAAGAATAGATGCTGGTGTGGCTGGAGCAGAGTGAGCAGAGGGAAGACACACAGGAGATGTGATAAGAGAGGTAAGTGGGGAGAAAGAATACATGGTGCGTTAAGGCTCGCTATAAAAGCTTCAGCTTTTACTCTAAGATGAGAAGCCATTGGAGGTTAGGGAAGAGAAGTGATTATATAATTAACATTGAATGGGAACCTCAGCTACCAAGCTGAGAAATGCCTATAGGGGCGGCAAGAGGACAAGCAGGGAGATCAAGTATGATGCTATGACAGTCCTCAGAGTTGGTTGGTGGTGGTTTGGACCAGGGTGATAACAGAAGTAGTAAGGAGTAGTTTTGATGGGTATGTTTTGAAGAAAGAGTGTGTTCAATTTACATTTCTGTGTAAACAATCTTCATGACTACAAATGCAGTGGCTTAAGATAACGCAAGTTTATTATCTCAGTGTTTTCACTGGTTAGGAGTCCAGTCATAGCTTACCTGGGTATCTACTTCAGGTCAACATCAGGCTGCAATCACGTTGTTGACTGGGCTTCATTCTTATCTGGAGACTTGATTTAGGAAGCATCTTCTCCCAAGCTCATTCGGGTTGTTGGCAGAATTCATTTCCTTGTGACAGTAGAACTTATGGAGGCTTGCTTCTTCAAGTTCAGTAGGAGAGCTCCTAGCTGCTGTCTGCCAGGAGAGTCATATGTGATGTAATGTAACCATGGGAATGACACCCCATCACCTTTGCCTTATTCTGTTGGTTGGAAAGGTCATTTGTTCTGCTGCCACTCAAGGGGAGAGAAATTCTGGATACTAGGAGGCTGGAATTATTGGAGGTTACCCTAAGGTTTGTCCATCACAGTGAACAAACAGAATTTTTTTTTTTGGTCTATTTGGATTAAAGTGTGAGATAAAGAGAGAACAACTGAAAAGATGGAGTTGCCATTAACTGAGAAAGGGAAGAATGAGGGAGGGAAGACCCAGAGCACAAATTTGGCTACATAAAATGTGAGTTGCCTGTTGCATACCCACACAAAAATGTCAAATAAGCAGTTTCATGTACAAATCTAGATTTCAGAGAGGAGGTTAGAGAGATAAATTTGGGGTTCATTAGCATATAAGTGGTACTTAAAGCCAAGGAATGAGATCACTAAGGAGTGAGGATAGACAAAAAACAGGTCCAAGGACTGGGCTATAGGTTCCTCAATATTAAAAAGTTGGGGAGTCTATGAAGAAGCAGTAAAGAAGTGAGAGAAGAATGAGATAAGAGGAATGCACAAGAGTCCAGAGCCCTTGAATCCTTTACATGTTGACTTAATTTGTTTAAGTCTCATTATGCAATTTTCACGCTTATCTTTCAGTTTTGGGAGACACCTACTTACCCTGCTGCCTCTCTTCTCTCTGAGATGCCAAGTGTGAATGAAAACAAGATTTGATTTTGTTGTGAGAGTTCAACACCCAAATTTACATTCTTGCCTGAATAAGCCAATGTAATTCATTCAGCCTGCGTGTGGGCAGTGTGGTCATGGGAGTGTGTGAACTGTTTTATTTGGGGATTGACACCGTCAAAACCAAGCTGCTTTAAAGCGCACACCCCTCAGGTGTCAGGTGACACATGCCATGCAGTACCTCAAAAGTGAAAGGGTTCAGACAGTGACAAGAGAATGAGCCTTCCTTTAATGTATTAGATGTAAATAATAGAGGCATTTTCTTTTTGTCAAAATTTATTTTAGTATCCATTGATTATGCACAGACATTTATTGTGATCATTTAAATGTAAAGCTTGTCTATGGGTATAATAAACTACCCTCAGTTCACCTAATCATACCTCAAATTTAAGGATATAGTTTATTGTTGAGATTTAATCATGTTTTCAAACAGTGTACAAATAATGCTATCAGCTCTCTTCCACACGTTAATTTATAATTTGTTAAACGAGGAAGCAGAAGCAAAGAGTTCAACAACTCTCTCTGAACCCAGGGGACCACACGCTGCACTTGGGCAGCTGGCTGGCTGGCTCCTGTTGGACCACACAGCTGACATCTCAACGGGGGCAGGTTGAGTCCGGAAGCAGGAGTTACAAGCAGTGTAATGAAATGACTGCATTGCCTTTCAGATGGACCTGGAGGTCAAGCCAGTTTATTTGTTTTTAATTTAACTAAAAAGATAGGCTGGTTGAAAGATTGCTTTGTTGGTAGGGACCTGTTGAATAGCCATACAAACCTTTTGGTCTCTCTTACTTTCCTCCAACCCCTATTCCCATTTGCAGGATTAGAAAAGCACATTAATCTTGCCAGCGTTGTCAGGAGTGATCAGCGAGTTTTATTAAAAGCGTTGGGATTGCCTGAAAGGCCTCCTTGTCTGAGTTTGCAATGAAAGAAGCATGTTAGGAACTTGGGGCACATTGTCGGGACCCCTTGCCCTGCCCCTTGGACTATGAGCTGACATCCCCGGAAGAAGCACAGAAGCCCTCCTTGTTGAAGGGATTTCACCGGTGGACGGAAGCGAGCTGGCCCTGTCGGCATGAGCTCCGTGAGCTGGGGTGGGCTGACAGCCCTGCTGCTGCTGCTCCTGGGCTGGGCCAGCCCCACCTTCATCAGCGTGAACCGTGGGGTCAGGGTGATGAAGGGCAGCTCTGCCTTCCTGTCGGGAGATGACCTGAAGTTTGCCATCCCCAAAGAGAAAGATGCTTGCAAAGTGGAAGTTGTGATGAATGAGCCAATAACCCAGAGGGTTGGGAAACTCATTCCACAGGTAGGTCACGCCTGAGATTTTCTCCTCTGTAGTGTGTATGAATGTGAGTGTGCGAGAGTGTGTGTGGGGGAGAGCACAAAACAGAGACAGTTTTCCAAGAGCTGGAGTAGGCAGTCTCCCGTGTGGTGAGAGATGGTCAGTCTTTATGGGTTATCCCTGCCCAAAATGATCTCACCCATTGCTCGTCAGGGCACCTTTGGATGAGATAGCAGGATTTCGAGGCATTTTTAGGACACACCTGTGGCCACAGAATAGCAAAGTAAAACAGGAAGACATTTTCCTTTGTTAACATCACTTGAATATTCCCTTGAGTAATGGAAGAGATGTGGGAAAGAGGTGAAGATAAATATTCACTGTTCTTCAAAAATGTCTGCATAAAGTTTTTTCCTTTATTCGAAACCTAGGAGATCTTGTCATTTAAGGGAATTCTGTGCCCAATCCTTTTCTAGGGTGAATAATTGCCTTCTACTTGCATACAAAATAGAAATATTGCTTCCGGTTTTATGACTTGTTTCTACTGTGGTTTAATTATCCTCCCAATGTAAACAATTTTGAGAATATTCAACATTGGCTGCTGCTTCTGGAAAAATATATCATTTCCACTTACTGAACTGTGAACATTAATTTTCTTCTTCATTTGAGTAAAGAACATATTCCTTCCATAAAGTTGTTCAAAAGTGGTAATGGAAGTTGTAGAGGTGGATTATAGAGGCTTAGATAGATGGTAGCTCAAATTGATATCTCTAGATATTCTATTTATGACACAAAGTTATGATCCAGTTCTGAAGCACATCAGAATTCTGTGGAGGGCTTTTATGTTGGGAGAATTCCTGATGTGCTAGTAAACAAATATTTCCCTCCAGTTTCCCACGAGCTTTGCTTTTGTCAGTCAAAGAGCTTCAGGTGGGCATCTAAAAAATGCTAGTATGCAGTAATGGCCCCAGGTCCCTAAGTGTTTGATCATTTCAGTATCTCCTCACTTTTTCTCAGTACACCTGCACTCTGAAAATGTGTTTGATTGACACCTATCACTCAAGGAGAAAGGAGAGTCCCAGATGGGCAGGTGACATAAATAAGCTCAGCTGCAAGCAATGGAGACCCAACTACAGGGACAGGGGTCATAAAAAAAAACCCCTTGGTGTTTTGGGAGCAGTAAGATAGGATCCTAATCCTTGGGGACTGGGGTCCCCGGATGGATATGTGTAGGTGCTTTATAAAGACGGATGAACTAATAATTTGGTACCCCTTCCAATCAATATATTTTAAAAATGTCCAACATTTATTTCGAAGTGAGGATGAATATTTTGTGGGGGAAGAAGAGAAGAAAAATTCCTCCTAGTAGCATGCTGGGGCCATCTTTGGTCTAGCTCCTTCCCAAGCATGCATCCCCCACTGAGCAAAACAAAAGCCCTGTTCTTCACCAGATTCTCTCTCCTTAGAAAGCACTTTGGGGAGGAGGTACTGTTACTTAAGTCAGCCTATGAGGGGTATCTTCTTCCCATCCCAAAGAGCCTATCACTTCTAAATATATATAGCACTTTTTTCTGAGAGTAATGGAATTGTCTCTATTGTATATTTTCAATGCTGTTTCAGTGGTCCTCACTATTTGGCTGGCTGTGAGGCCCTGGAGAGCAAAAAGGGATCTAAAATTAGGTTAAAAAAAAAAAGCTATTTGGTCACAAGGATGAAGGGTTGTAATAGATCTCCAAGTTATCTTCATCGCAAACTTTCCCTGGTTTTAAGGCAAAATTCCATATAGAAACACAATTTGGATCAGAAACAACAACATGCCTGGCTGACTTAGGAAAGCCCTGACTGCTAGGAAAGGGAGTGAGCCAAGACTGTCCCCATATGATCCCTTAGGATGCTGTTGCTCATTAAAAAAAAACACCACACAACAACAACAAAACAAAACAACAAACAAGTCCTGAATGTTCAGCGTATTTCCAGAGGTAAATTTGACATCTCGAATAGATTTATATCATTTAAAGTAGATGTGTGATTTGCACCTTCTAAAATGTATCCTATGGGAAGGGAATTCATTAAAATGTGAAGTTTCATCACATTTTTGGGGTCAAATATTAGAACTTTGTACCATAAAGAAATCTAGATATCCAGAAAGCTTTATTTCTCAAACTGCCAGGTCATCTTCCTATTTTTATTACAATAATTTTAACAAAAAACAAGATTGCCAAGTAAAGTCTACCTTTTTGAAAAGTGTGCTTGTTTTTAATCCAGGTTGATTTAGCTCGCTCCAGGGATTTATTTCTTATGGAGTTTTTGAAATGAAGCACAGCCAAGAACATACACACACACACACACACACACACACACACACACACACACACAGCCTACACATTATTCTTTAATAGATCTTAGTAGGATGTTGAAAGCAAGGCTTATGTGAACCCATTTCTAGCAAGATGACTGTATTAACAACACCCTGCTGGGTAATGAACAGTTTTATTTGATTTGCACAGGAAATGTTTTGTTTAACATCTGTTCAATTAGTGTTTTCATTTCATTACTGAAGTTTGTCCTAGGACCAACAGGTTCATTTTCCTATTGGCTATTTGGAAAGGGATTTCAATTGGTAAACATCAGTATCTTCTGTTTAGACAACCCTCCTGATATAGTCAATTAGATAAGGTCGATGGCTGTGTGGGTTTTTTTGTTTTGTTTTGTTTTATGTTTTAGGGCAAGACTTCCTCACACACAGCACTTCTCACACCTGTCCCAGAGCAAAAAATTTCCTGGGTAGGAAAACACCCAGGTTTGGTGCTGAGCTTGCTCTTTTGTGTAAGAAATACAGCAGTAAGAAAACATTTCTAGTTTGAACCAGTTTACTGTCATTAAAGTGAGTAATGAGTTAGGAATGTGTGACAATTTAATTATAAATTGTAATTGAAAAGCAGTTGAAGTGGAAAAAAACAAAGCTAGACAGTAATTAGAAAAGGATTTAGCTCTTTTTTGTTTTAGTTAGTAAATTTATGGACAATTATGGTTGTCGCCTTTTATAAAAGGAAAACATATTACGAAACATAAAACAGATGTTTCTTTTAACAAAACAGATTGTCTCTTTATTACCCTGACTATTTGTCAATGATATGGGGAAGGTCTTTCCTTTATTCCTTCTTTGTTGTAAATTAGAAAGAGGAACCAATGATGTCTGTGGGAAAAGATCATTGGTATTTGTGGTAAAGTCTTCTCAGAGAGGAGTATGTTGTCTGTAAATGTTCGAAGCTATAACGAGGTACAGGCTAAACATCATGAACTCAACAGTGATGATGTGTGAATACCTCAAGGGAGCAGTGAGTCCTCACTTAACATCATCAATAAGTTCTGCGACTTTACGCTAAACGACGTGTAACAAAACCAATTTTACCATAGGCTAATGGATACAAACAAGAGTTAAGGTCCTACTGCATCTCATCAGTGTTATAACAGAATGACGTTGAAAGAAACAACATTATCCGAGGACCTGCTGTGTTTCTTAGAACTCTGCCAAGTCAGAGTGGGCAGAATGAGGGTCATGGTATAGGTGGAAGAGAAAAGACATCTTTTAAAAACTAGAGTTCTCAGTTCTGAATGAGGTGATCCAGTTAATTATAATTTTATTTGAATAGAAGTAATTGCCTTTAGGTTGCTATTTGTCTTACCAACCATTTCTGTTATCACATAAAGAACAAAAGCGGTCTCTCTAAAGTAGATGAGAAACAACTGTGGGTCAGGTTTGGCTCTGATGAATTACATTAGTGTCCATAGTTAGTGCCTTTGTTTTTTTAATATAAAAATGCTATTTGGAAAAGGAATAAATAAAAGGAGAAGAAAAAATATATATACAGAACTCATCCAGTGTTTTCATGGGCTGGGTAATGCATGCTTTTTCATGCATACACATAGTAGACCTTCCTTACCCAACTGCTATGAACTATGAACTCCTGAGGAGTGTGGGTAAATAACATTTTGATTTATGGAACCATATTTCAAATGCACTGTAGACTGTAAAAAGATAATTATTTAAAGAATGATGAGTGGGCATGGGCGTGGGTATAGGTGGTGGTGATTAAAACACACACACACACACACACACACACACACACACACACGAAACAAAAAAACAAAACAAGATGTTAACAAACCGTAATTTCTCCAAGCAGTACTCCACTCACTGCTGGAAAAATTAACTCTTGTACCAATTTTCTCATAGATATTTATCCATTTCTTCATGTGAACTAGGTCTTTGACTGCCATTTCCTTCCCAATGAAGTAAAGTATATTCACAACGGGTGCCCAATTCTTGATGAAGACACAGTGAAGCTTAGACTTTACAGGTAAGCATCACAGGATCCTTGTGCATTCTTTGCTAGATGATTATTCTGGGCACTTCTTTTTCTGTGGATAGGTATTACCATGGAGGAGTTACTAGATTCCAAACAAGAAAGCAATCAGTAGAAACTGGAGACCTGAATGGGTGAGGTGAGAATTGTAGCCAGTGTTCAGTGTTCTTTATTTGTATCATCTTTCTTGGGGCTTTTCTGTGGCAAATGATTAGCCCTGTCCTGTTTCCCGTTAGGGTTCTTGTACAGGTATCTCTGGATCCAACTATCCCCTTATAATAGGAAATGGAAATTATACTAGTAAACTATAAATTCTTAATGAGAATTTGGAGGAATATATGTCCCAAAATTCAGTAAAAGTATTCTTTTTGATGAGCAGCTGCTTAGTTATAAGAAGTTTATCATCTGTTTTTTTAAAATGTATTAGATAATATCACTCAGCCATAAAAAAGAACAAAATCTTGCCATCTGCAACAACATGGAAAAGCCTAGAGAGTATTGTGCTGAGTGAAATAAGTCAGACAGAGGAAGACAAATACCATATGATTTAACTTATATGTGGAATCTAAAAAAAAAACCCCAAAATAAATGAATAAGCAGAACAGAAACAGACTCATAGATACAGAGAACATTTTGATGGTTGCCAGATGGCAGGGGGTTGGGAAGATGGGTGAAATAGGTGAAGAGATTAAGAAGTACAAACTGGTAGTTACAGAATAGTCACAGGGGTGTAAAGTACAGCATAGGGAATATAGTCAATAATATTGTAATAACTATGTATGGTGTCAGGTGGGCAACAGATTTATCGAGGTGATCACTTCATAACTTATATGAATGTCTAATCACTCTGTTGTATACCTGAAACTAATATAATGTATGGCAACTGTAATTGAAACATAAAAATTATTTAAAAAAATAAAAGGGGATATTGGGGATGAAAAAAAAAAGGTACCCGAGCACCAATAAATTTT